>NC_086322.1:245221700-245821700 GCF_036172605.1 Pelobates fuscus
AGGCCTGACACCCGCTTTAAGGACACTGACTGCTATTAGCTTACAGTGAAAACCTTTTTTTCTTTGTAAAGGCACGCTATAGAGACACCAGATATGAGTGGCAAAGTACACTTGCAGAGGTTGGCAGAGCACACGCTGAAGGCCTGACACCAGCTTTAAGGACACTGACTGCTATTGACTTACAGAGAAAATTTTTTTTTCTTTTTAAAGGCACGCTATAGTGACACCAGATATGAGTGGCAAAGTACACTGGAAGAGGTTGGCAGAGCACACACTGAAGGTCTGACACCCATACGCTTGCAGACAACTAACTGTTATTAGCTTACAGTGAAAAACTTTTTTTCTTTGTAAAGGTACGCTATAGAGACACCAGATATGAGTGGCAAAGTACACTTTCAGAGGTTGGCAGAGCACACGCTGAGGGCCGGACACCCACTTTAAGGACACTGACTGCTATTAGCTTGCAGTGAAAAGCTTTTTTTCTTTTTAAAGGCACGCTATAGTGACACCAGATATGAGTGGCAAAGTACACTTGCAGAGGTTGGCAGAGCACACGCTGAGGGCCTGACACCCACTTTAAGGACACTGACTGCTATTAGCTTGCAGTGAAAAGCTTTTTTTCTTTTTAAAGGCACGCTATAGTGACACCAGATATGAGTGGCAAAGTACACTTGCAGAGGTTGGCAGAGCACACGCTGAAGGCCTGACACCCGCTTTAAGAACACTGACTGCTGTTAGCTTAAAGTGAAAAACTTTTTTTCTTTGTAAAGGTACGCTATAGAGACAACAGATATGAGTGGCAAAGTACACTTGCAGAGGTTGGCAGAGCACACGCTGAAGGCCTGACACCCGCTTTAAGGACACTGACTGCTATTAGCTTACAGTGAAAAACTTTTTTTCTTTGTAAAGGCACGCTATAGAGACACCAGGTATGAGTGGCAAAGTACACTTGCAGAGGTTGGCAGAGCACACGCTGAAGGCCTGACACCCGCTTTAAGGACACTGACTGCTATTAGCTTACAGTGAAAACCTTTTTTTCTTTGTAAAGGCACGCTATAGAGACACCAGATATGAGTGGCAAAGTACACTTGCAGAGGTTGGCAGAGCACACGCTGAAGGCCTGACACCAGCTTTAAGGACACTGACTGCTATTGACTTACAGTGAAAAACTTTTTTTCTTTTTAAAGGCACGCTATAGTGACACCAGATATGAGTGGCAACGTACACTGGAAGAGGTTGGCAGAGCACACACTGAAGGTCTGACTCCCATACGCTTGCAGACAACTAACTGTTATTAGCTTACAGTGAAAAACTTTTTTTCTTTGTAAAGGTACGCTATAGAGACACCAGATATGAGTGGCAAAGTACACTTGCAGAGGTTGGCAGAGCACACGCTGAGGGCCTGACACCCACTTTAAGAACACTGACTGCTATTAGCTTAAAGTGAAAAACTTTTTTCTTTGTAAAGGTACGCTATAGAGACACCAGATATGAGTGGCAAAGTACACTTGCAGAGGTTGGCAGAGCACACGCTGAAGGCCTGACACCCGCTTTAAGGACACTGACTGCTATTAGCTTACAGTGAAAACCTTTTTTTCTTTGTAAAGGCACGCTATAGAGACACCAGATATGAGTGGCAAAGTACACTTGCAGAGGTTGGCAGAGCACACGCTGAAGGCCTTACAAAAGCTTCAAGGCAACTGACTGCTATTAAATTACAGTGAAAACCTTTTTTTCTTTTTAAAGGCACACTATAGAGACACCAGATATTAGTGGCAAAGTACACTTGCAGAGGTTGGCAGAGCACACGCTTAAGGCCTGACACCCGCTTTAAGAACATTGACTGCTATTAGCTTAAAGTGAAAAACTTTTTTTCTTTGTAAAGGTACGCTATAGAGACACAAGATATGAGTGGCAAAGTACACTTGCAGAGGTTGGCAGAGCACACGCTGAAGGCCTGACACCCGCTTTAAGGATACTGACTGCTATTGACTTACAGTGAAAAACTTTTTTTCTTTGTAAAGGCACGCTATAGAGACACCAGGTATGAGTGGCAAAGTACACTTGCTGAGGTTGGCAGAGCACAGGCTGAAGGCCTAACACCCGCTTTAAGGACACTGACTGCTATTAGCTTAAAGTGAAAAACGTTTTTTCTTTGTAAAGGCACGCTATAGAGACACCAGATATGAGTGGCAAAGTACACTTGCTGAGGTTGGCAGAGCACACGCTGAGGGCCTGACACCCACTTTAAGGACACTGACTGCTATTAGCTTGCAGTGAAAAGCTTTTTTTCTTTTTAAAGGCACGCTATAGTGACACCAGATATGAGTGGCAAAGTACACTGGCAGAGGTTGGCATAGCACACACTGAAGGTCTGACATCCATACGCTTGCAGACAACTAACTGTTATTAGCTTACAGTGAAAAACTTTTTTTCTTTTTAAAGGCACGCTATGGAGACACCAGATATGAGTGGCAAAGTACACTTGCAGAGGTTGGCAGAGCACACGCTGAAGGCCAGACACCCGCTTTAAGGACACTGACTGCTATTAGCTTAAAGTGAAAAACTTTTTTTCTTTGTAAAGGCACGCTATAGAGACACCAGATATGAGTGGCAAAGTACACTTTCAGAGGTTGGCAGAGCACACGCTGAAGGCCTGACACCCGCTTTAAGGACACTGACTGCTATTAGCTTACAGTGAAAAACTTTTTTTCTTAGTAAAGGCACGCTATAGAGACACCAGATATGAGTGGCAAACTACACTTGCTGAGGTTCGCAGAGCACAGGCTGAAGGCCTGACACCCGCTTTAAGGACACTGACTGCTATTAGCTTACAGTGAAAAACTTTTTTTCTTTGTAAAGGCACGCTATAGAGACACCAGATATGAGTGGCAAAGTAAATTTGCAGAGGTTGGCAGAGCACACGCTGAGGGCCTGACACCCACTTTAAGGACACTGACTGCTATTAGCTTACAGTGAAAAACTTTTTTTCTTTGTAAAGGCACGCTATAGAGACACCAGATATGAGTGGCAAAGTAAATTTGCAGAGGTTGGCAGAGCACACGCTGAGGGCCTGACACCCACTTTAAGGACACTGACTGCTATTAGCTTGCAGTGAAAAGCTTTTTTTCTTTTTAAAGGCACGCTATAGTGACACCAGATATGAGTGGCAAAGTACACTGGCAGAGGTTGGCATAGCACACACTGAAGGTCTGACATCCATACGCTTGCAGACAACTAACTGTTATTAGCTTACAGTGAAAAACTTTTTTTCTTTTTAAAGGCACGCTATGGAGACACCAGATATGAGTGGCAAAGTACACTTGCAGAGGTTGGCAGAGCACACGCTGAAGGCCAGACACCCGCTTTAAGGACACTGACTGCTATTAGCTTAAAGTGAAAAACTTTTTTTCTTTGTAAAGGCACGCTATAGAGACACCAGATATGAGTGGCAAAGTACACTTTCAGAGGTTGGCAGAGCACACGCTGAAGGCCTGACACCCGCTTTAAGGACACTGACTGCTATTAGCTTACAGTGAAAAACTTTTTTTCTTAGTAAAGGCACGCTATAGAGACACCAGATATGAGTGGCAAACTACACTTGCTGAGGTTCGCAGAGCACAGGCTGAAGGCCTGACACCCGCTTTAAGGACACTGACTGCTATTAGCTTACAGTGAAAAACTTTTTTTCTTTGTAAAGGCACGCTATAGAGACACCAGATATGAGTGGCAAAGTAAATTTGCAGAGGTTGGCAGAGCACACGCTGAGGGCCTGACACCCACTTTAAGGACACTGACTGCTATTAGCTTGCAGTGAAAAGCTTTTTTTCCTTTTAAAGGCACGCTATAGTGACACCAGATATGAGTGGCAAAGTACACTGGCAGAGGTTGGCAGAGCACACACTGAAGGTCTGACACCCATACGCTTGCAGACAACTAACTGTTATTAGCTTACAGTGAAAACCTTTTTTTCTTTGTAAAGGCACGCTATAGAGACACCAGATATGAGTGGCAAAGTACACTTGCAGAGGTTGGCAGAGCACACGCTGAAGGCCTGACACCTGCTTTAAGGACACTGACTGCTATTAGCTTACAGTGAAAAACTTTTTTTCTTTGTAAAGGCACGCTATGGAGACACCAGATATGAGTGGCAAAGTACACTTGCAGAGGTTGGCAGAGCACACGCTGAAGGCCTGACACCCGCTTTAAGAACACTGAGTGCTATTAGCTTAAAGTGAAAAACCTTTTTTCTTTGTAAAGGCACGCTATAGAAACACCAGATATGAGTGGCAAAGTACACGTGCTGAGGTTGGCAGAGCACACGCTGAAGGCCTGACACCCGCTTTAAGGACACTGACTGCTATTAGCTTACAGTGAAAACCTTTTTTTATTTTTAAAGGCACGCTATAGAGACACCAGATATGAGTGGCAAAGTACACTTGAAGTGTTTGGCAGAGCACACGCTGAAGGCCTTACAAAAGCTTCAAGGCAACTGACTGCTATTAGCTTACAGTGAAAACCTTTTTTTCTTTTTAAAGGCACACTATAGAGACACCAGATATGAGTGGCAAAGTACACTTGCAGAGGTTGGCAGAGCACACGATGAAGGCCTGACACCCGCTTTAAGGACACTGACTGCTATTAGCTTACAGTGAAAACCTTTTTATCTTTTTAAAGGCACGCTATAGAGACACCAGATATGAAATTTTCCTCAAAACCCCTGATACACACTGACACAGAGCAGAATAGGGACTGTTCCCCCTACATAGGGTCACTTGGCAGATATGGATTGACACCTGTCCTCAAAACCCCTGATACACACTTACACAGAGCAGAATAGAGACTGTTCCCTGTCCACAGAGACCATGATACACACTGACACAGAGCAGAATAGGGACTGTTACCCCTACATAGGGTCACTTGGCAGATATGGATTGACACCTGTCCTCAAAACCCCTGATACACACTGACACAGAGCAGAATAGGGACTGTTCCCTGTCCACAGAGTCCATGATACACACTGACACAGAGCACAATAGAGACTGTTCCCCGTCCACAGAGACCATGATACACACTGACACAGAGCAGAATAGGGACTGTTCCCTGTCCACAGAGACCATGATACACACTGACACAGAGCAGAATAGAGACTGTTCCCCGTCCACAGAGACCATGATACACACTGACACAGAGCAGAATAGAGACTGTTCCCCCTACATAGGGTCACTTGGCAGGTATGGATTGACACCTGTCCTCAAAGCCCCTGATACACACTGGGGGGAGCTACTGTCCTCCCCAACCCCTGCACGGTGGGTGGGGGGCATAAATCACAATGGGGGGGCCAACTTTCCTCCCCCCCGGCCCCCATCCCTGCGCGGTGGGTGGGGGGCATAAATCACAATGGGACGGACCTACTGATAGGAGTGGAGTATTGTTCATATCAGTTTAATACCTTCCGCGTCTCCTATCAGTGGACGTGTAAATGGCAGAGATTTTTAATTGTTGAATCACCTCCCCTTTTTAGGCCAAAGTGGGAAGATGCTTAGACCACTGGTATATTGGTGCCATCTTGGAGGATTTTAATTTTTGGTTTGGTTTTTGAAGCCACAGTGCTGCACCAGTGGGCCTAAAAATTAGGCATGTACACATGCCTGAAAAATTTGGTATTGTTGCAGCCGCAGCTGTAGCAGCGGCCAGAAAAATTGATGTTTGTTTCACAGGCAGAAAGTGTCCTAAAACATGGCGGCTTGAACCCTAGTTGGTGGCGGATAAGTCACGCAAGTCAAACGTCATTCAGAGCTAAAATACTGCAGCGTGTGGACCATTTTTAGCTCAAGGCAGCTCATCTCATCAGGCCTTTTTTAAGCGAATGTATCGCCCAGTGTCAGTCCCTTCGGGATCCATCCCTCATTCATCTTAATAAAGGTGAGGTAATCTAGACTTTTTTGACCTAGGCGACTTCTCTTCTCAGTGACAATACCTCCTGCTGCACTGAAGGTCCTTTCTGACAGGACACTTGAAGCGGGGCAGGCCAGAAGTTCTATCGCAAATTGGGATAGCTCAGGCCACAGGTCAAGCCTGCACACCCAGTAGTCAAGGGGTTCATCGCTCCTCAGAGTGTCGATATCTGCAGATAAGGCGAGGTAGTCTGCTACCTGTCGGTCGAGTCGCTCTCTGAGGGTGGATCCCGAAGGGCTGTGGCGATGCATAGGACTTAAAAAGGTCCGCATGTCCTCCATCAACAACACGTCTTTAAAGCGTCCTGTCCTTGCCGGCGTGGTCGTGGGAGGAGGAGGAGGAGGATGACTTCCACCTCTCCCCCTGTTAGATTCCCGTTGTGCTGTGACATCACCCTTATACGCTGTGTAAAGCATACTTTTTAATTTATTTTGCAAATGCTGCATCCTTTCCGACTTGTTGTAATTCGGTAACATTTCCGCCACTTTCTGCTTATACCGGGGGTCTAGTAGCGTGGACACCCAGTACAGGTCGTTCTCTTTCAGCCTTTTTATACGAGGGTCCCTCAACAGGCAGGACAGCATGAAAGACCCCATTTGCACAAGGTTGGATGCCGAGCTACTCATTTCCCGTTCCTCCTCCTCACTGATGTCATTGAAGGTATGTTCTTCCCCCCAGCCACGTACAACACCACGGGTACCAGATAGGTGACAACGAGCACCCTGGGATGCCTGTTGTGTTTGGTCTTGCTCCTCCTCCTCCTCCTCAAAGCTACAATCCTCCTCTGACTCCTCTTCCTCACAATCCTCTTCCAGCGTTGCCGCAGGTCCAGCAAGCGATGCTGATAAGGCTGTTTCTGGTGGTGATGGTGACCACAACTCTTCCTCTTCCTCTTCACGCTCATCTACAGCCTGATCCAGCACTCTTTGCAGGGCACGCTCCATGAAGAAAACAAATGGTATGATGTCGCTGATGGTGCCTTCGTTGCGACTGACTAGGTTTGTCACCT
Source organism: Pelobates fuscus (assembly GCF_036172605.1). Taxonomy (NCBI): domain Eukaryota; kingdom Metazoa; phylum Chordata; class Amphibia; order Anura; family Pelobatidae; genus Pelobates; species Pelobates fuscus. Next base: position 245,228,668 of record NC_086322.1, read on the forward strand.
CCTCAAAAGGACGCATGAGCCTACAGGCATTGTGTCAGGATCGGGACAGGGATCCAACACGCAGAGTACAAACAGGAGAAGTTACGTATACCGGACCTTAGAATGGCCGGACTAACGTAAGGAGTAAGCAAAGAATGGTCTAGAGACAAGCCGAGGTCGAGGGAACGAGAGAGCAGGTAAACGAGAGACAAGCCGGGTCAAAAAGGTAATAGAGGTAAGCAGGGTAGAAATAATACGAGCCGGGTCAGAACCAAAGAGAAAAATGGAAATAAGAGCGCTGAGTGACTAGACTAGCTAGAACCACGACAGGGCAATGAACCAATACACAAAACCTTATTTTATACCCTGGTTCTAAATAGATGATCACGCCCCCGACGAGTCCTGATTCGTGCTCAGGACTTGATTGACAGGTCGGAATGGATAGTCGTCATGATGTCGGCTACTAGAGCCGCGTCATAAAAGGAGGCGGATCAGAGGCGTCCGGCATGTAAACGGCCGAGAGTACTGCGAGGAACGAGTGAGTCAGCCCCTCTGAGAGGGCGGAATTCTAAGTGTCTCACCTCCTCTGAGGTAGAGACAACAGGTACCCTGACACATTGCGCATGAGCGTCCAGTAACGTGGCAAAAAAATTCCCAGCTCCCCAGAGGCTGTCCTAGCACCCCGGTCATACAAATATTCATTAACAGCTTTTTCTTGTTGGAGCAGGCGGTCGAACATTAGGAGTGTTGAATTCCAACGTGTAGGGCTGTCGCAAATCAAGCGCCTCACTGGCATGTTGTTTCGCTGCTGGATATCGGCAAAGTGAGCCATGGCCGTGTAGGAACGCCTGAAATGGCCACACACCTTCCTGGCCTGCTTCAGGACGTCCTGTAAGCCTGTGTACTTATGCACAAAGCGTTGTACGATCAGATTACACACATGTGCCATGCACGGCACATGTGTCAACTTGCCCAACTTCAATGCCGCTATCAAATTTTTTCCGTTGTCACAAACCACTATATACCTGCCCTGACCATGCTTTGCAGACCAGGTATCAGTGGTCAGATGGACCCTTGCCCCAACACTGTGTGCCAGACATGCCATGACTTCCTTTTGCACAATCGAGTACAAGTTGGGGATTGCCTTTTGTGAAAAGAAATTCCGGCCGGGTACCTTCCACTGCGGTGTCCCAATAGCTACAAATTTTTTGAATGCCTCAGACTCAACCAGATTGTATGGTAAAAGCTGGCGGGCTAATAGTTCGGACAAGCCAGCTGTCAGACGCTGGGCAAGGGGGTGACTTGGTGACATTGGCTTCTTACGCTCAAACATGTCCTTGACAGACACATGACTGTGGGCAGATGAACGGGAACTGCTCAAGGCGGGAGACAGAGTGGCGGATGGTTGAGAGGGGGCTAGAAGGACAGCAGTGGTTGACGTGGCTGAAGATGCTGGACCAGGAGGAGGATGGCGGCTTAGAGTAGGCGTGCTGCTTGTACTCATGTGTTGATCCCATAGGCGTTTGTGATGTGAGATCATGTGCCTACGCAAAGCAGTTGTACCTAGGTGGGTGTTGGACCTCCCACGACTCAGTTTCCTTTGGCACAGGTTGCAAATGGCATCGCTGTTGTCAGAGGCAGACACACAAAAAAAATGCCACACTGCTGAGCTCTGCAATGACGGCATTCTGGTGGTGGACACAGCATGCGTTGATTGGCGTGCTGTCGGGCTGACCCCGGGTGCCGTTACATGCTGTCTGACTTTGCCACTAGCTCCTTGCGACGACCCCCCCCTGCTTCCAACTCGTCTCCTCCTCCTCTCTGTCTCCCCATCTGAACTTTCGCCCTGTTCTTCTTCTTGCTGAGCGGGCACCCACGTGACATCCATGGACGCATCGTCATCATCAACCGCTTCGCTTGTATCTGACAACTCAGAAAAGGAAGCAGCAGCGGGTACAACATCATCATCATCACACCGTACCTCCATGTGTTTAATGCTGCCTGCCTGAGACCTATCCCATCTCTCTGTGCTTGGCTTCCGTCAGTTTCTCCGGTATGGAGAAACTGACGGAAGCCAAGCACAGAGAGATGGACACAGGTTTCTTCAGGAAGGAAGAGATTCTTTATTGGATCACCGATTGGGACTCAGAGGGACTAATGTCACCAAAATACAGCAAGTTCTGAGCCCCGGACAATAGTGCAGGCTCCTTATATAGACACATAACTCCTCCCATATTAAGCTCCACCCGCACATTCTCTTGACCAATCAATACAAATAAAAATTAACTTCCTGCTTGACCGCATGGCCTGTCCAGCACAATGGAGGAGGGGAATACTACATCCTGTATTCTTGCACATGCTCCGTACACTACTGATCGTATCTTGCCTCGTGCAACCAACTGATCGATACGTCAGCATATGCACGTACACATGCCACGTGGTAATCTCGGCCTACTAAATTTATTTTTACCGAGATTCCACCACATTCCCCCCTTTGATGCCTCTTGAGATTTCACAATTACTTGAGGGATCACTTAACCTTAGTTGGCATACACCGCAAGTTACCTTGAACCAGACCAGACTTATCTTATGATGTGAATCTTCAACACTCATCTTCCTGCATTGGTTCTCCCTGATCTAGAGCCTTATATTTATAAATTGCCATTATCTGTGCAGCAGCCTTCCTCTCTGCTATATTTTCTATCAGGCTTTGCACAGATATTGGTGCGGTGTAAGTGACAAGGACCTACACCTATAAGTGGAGCGCTCAAACACAGATAAATCTTACCAAAACGTAGTCTCATTCAATGGTAAAATATGGGGTACATGTCAAAGTAAAATACAGAAAATACAATATAGTGTAGATGGTACTGAAAAATGGCTTCACAGTGATTATAATGATATCGTGCTGAATATTACACTCACATTTCAAGGAGCCTGTATATAGAAAACACTGGCTCCGTATCAAGGCTTGTGTGCTGTTATGGTAGCACCACCCTCCTACTTCGGCTTGAAGAATTTCTCAGGAACACGAAAAAAAGGGAAGAAAGCAGACCAATGTGTAGACTTATGGTGATAAATGACACAGGTATGTGTTCAATAAATGGGGTGCTCACCTGGTCCTGAGCCTACGAATCCCGGCTCTAGGTGTGTAGGTTTTGTGCCAATTTGAATGGGGATGGCACTTCCCCTGTGAGGATTCCTTGGAGGCTCCAAAAAGGACTTGGATGAGGTTTTGAATGAAAATGGTGAATTTATTGGTTTAAAATAAACATAAAAACAAAGATGATAAAAGTCCTCAAATAAAAGTCCTTTAAAAATGGCCAATACGCGTTTCACTCTCAAATAGAGCTTCTTCAGTCAGCTGTAATGTTAGTCCTCTGAATCCTCCATTTTAAATGTCATCTGGGTCTTCCCCTTTAATGAGTTAAGTTCATTCTGTCCAATCAGATTCAATTTCACATAATGTGTGTGTGTGTGTGTACCTTTAATAGGTTAATGATGTTAACGCCTTTATTTGTCTATTTTTTCATTGGTGGGCAGCGTTGGTTGGCGGAAGTGCTTGTTTTCAACCGGGTGGTTGGCGGAAGTGACATCACGTAATCATGTGATCGCCATTCAGCCACTCCAAAAAAAAAAAAAAAAAAAAGGACATGATACTAACAATGGTTGGCGGAAGTGCTTGTTTTCAACCGGGTGGTTGGCGGAAGTGACATCACGTAATCATGTGATCGCCATCCAGCCATTCCAAAAAAAAAAACAGCTGAAAAAAGCAAATAGAGCTGCAGAATTGAAATGACAGTAAAATTGCATAATGTCAAATATTGATATAATGTAAATAGTGGTGCATATAGACTAATACATTCACATTGTTAAAGGTGCATACTGTGCTGGTGGTACTTATATTTTTAAACATTAAAAAGGTGATATTACATACATATGTGCTAGAATAGATATCCTTATTGGGTATTTAAATCAATATTCTTTAAGTGGTATTCACAGTGTTTATAGTGTTCGGGCATACATAATATGCCACTGATTGAATATGAATAAGAAAAATGTATGAAAGAAAAACAAGGGGTATAAAAAGGGTAGAATGGATTACAATGGATAAATTCCATTGAACCCAAAAAAGGGGGGATACCCATTTAAATGAAATGGCAGAGTTCAAAGTCTATATTCAAACCCCGGGGCTTCAAAGTCCCGAGGTTGAATATCCACCTCATCTCACTCTGTCCCAATAATTTATTGAGGTCGCCTCCCCGCCAATTCCCCTTAACCTTTTGTATACCCATAAAGAGTAATTGGGTGGGATCACTGTTGTGGGCTAGGGTGAAGTGGTGTGATCGATACGTCAGCATATGCACGTACACATGCCACGTGGTAATCTCGGCCTACTAAATTTATTTTTACCGAGATTCCACCACATTCCCCCCTTTGATGCCTCTTGAGATTTCACAATTACTTGAGGCATCACTTAACCTTGGTTTGCATACACCGCAAGTTACCTTGAACCAGACCAGACTTATCTTATGATGTGAATCTTCAACACTCATCTTCCTGCATTGGTTCTCCCTGATCTAGAGCCTTATATTTATAAATTGCCATTATCTGTGCAGCAGCCTTCCTCTCTGCTATATTTTCTATCAGGCTTTGCACAGACCTAACTACTAAGGGTATAAGACACGACAGGAGTAGACACAACATTAAAATTAGTAGGACTCCACCTACCACTGCCTTAAGCCCTCCAAACCACTCATACCAGCTACCAAACCAACTACTTGGATTATACCCTTTCCATACCTGTTTAGGCACATGCGCTAGTTTAACCATATGGCTAGTAAGCTCAGCTATTGCTTGCCCTTCGTCATCTATTTGAAGACAGCAATTGCTCAGGTTAAACTTCCCACATACACCTCCCTCTACTGCCAAAAGGTAATCCAAAGCTAATCTATTTTGGTATACTGCCGTCCTCATCCTGGTATTATGCTTCGCTAGAAGATTGAGCGCTTGTGATGTCTCGTTAGTAATGATCTCAACCACTGCCTGTAATCTTATAATACGGTTGAGCATGTAAATTGGGGTTCTATAACCAAAGGTACCATCCTCTGCCCACGTGGCTGGCCCATAGTAATCTATAATACGCTGGGGAGGCCATTCATTATCTTCCCAGGTGCCTATCTCTATGGGTCCTCTTTTCTTCCTATGATTCACATCATACACTTTAACACCTAAAGTCTCACCTGTTTCAATAGGTAACAAGAAGAAGGATGGTTTGAGCATACCCAACACACATGCCCCTTCCCAGTCCTGTGGCAACTCTGAATAGGCTTTCTTACCACAGATCCAGTACAAATTTGCTGGGGCTCTCCAGGTAGATGTGATGGATAGATCAAACCACACATCCTTTAAATTGGCGTATCTAGCAAACGGGTTAGATGGTTCTGAGACATTTGAAGCCGACCACCAAGTTGTATTCTTTGTATCATCATCATAAGCTTTTTGCCCTAGACAAGTTAATTCTCCTACAGAAGTATTATACATCATTCCTTTCCTCGCTATGCAAACATAACCTATGATGGAGGTCTTTAATCTCCACTCACATTTACCTCTAACACTCATATGATAATCGGCTTGTGAAGATATTAATTGGTCAACTGCCTCAGAACCGGACATTACCTCCTTTGCTTCCCAAGGCCATTGGTCTCCCATGTTAGTACCTCCACACACATAGCAGTTGGTAACATTAAGACTACCGGCAATACTTTCAGCTAAATCAATAAACAGGTTTTTAGCATTATGGGGGATCTTATTATCTATGCTCATCTCTTCATAATAGGAATGGTATACTTGATGAGTCTGGGAGGATACCGTATCAGTCTCTATCCCTATAAACAATACTGTCCCAGGATCTAAACCCGTCCCATATATTTGAAACCCAAATAAATTACCATATTTATCTAAGAACTTGTCGGGGTTATTTATAAGTATATGGACTGGATTGCATTCCATAGACTTACAATATGGGCTGGTAGGCAACTTAGTCACAATCATGTCCTTGTCTACTGTCTGTCCCCAAGTTGCCCACCCCACACAAGACCAATATGGGCAAAAGTTATAATCTCTATTTGGGCATCTAGGACTCACATATTTATTTTTACTACTGGGACAAATATATTTATCGTTAGACCCATACGTCCTCTCCCATCTAAGATCCCCACATACATTCCACGGCTTTCTACCACTTGCCTTACACGCATCAAATAGCAGAACACCCGAAGAATGTACGGATTCTAATACCGTCTTATTAATTAGGGTCCCCTGAGGATCTCCATTCCTGAGAGTCAACCAAATTGTACGAGGTTGATACTCTGGACTGAAGCACTTAGGTTCTCCTACTCCTAAATGGCACACACTATATTCTATATTTAGGTATCTACATCTTGATACATCTCCTTTACACTCGTATTGTGAATGCCAAATTAGGGTTTGGGAAATATGGTTACCTGTTCTTGTAGTCTTAATGCATACCTCACAGCTAGGAGTGTCGGTACCTCTACCTTCCTGAATATAAAAATACACATATAAAAACATTATCAGAAACACATCTTTCGTCGTCATCCTCAGTCTTCGTCCGTGCGAAGGCACCTCAACTTCCAGGATGTAAGGGCTGCAGGGAATGGAGTTCTGCTCGTCTTCACAGGGGTCCCTTCGAGACTTTTCCTGACTTATACACTCGTTGGTGAGCGGACAGGCTTTATTATGGCCTTCTCACTCACTTACCAAATCTCTGAAACAATAAAATTTTGTAATCCACAAAGTTCCTCGTCACTCCGACTGAGTCGTGCACTTTAACCGGATCTTGCAGGGATTCTCTGGATCTGCTGTAACTTGCCAAGAATCGACTGCTGCTGGTTTAACCCTGGAGTGATGTATCCACGGAGTCACTTCGGCTACTTTTATCGCTGTAGGGGTAGACAAAAGAACAACATAAGGACCTCTCCACTTGGGCCCTAACGGTACATTATTCCACTCTTTAATCCACACTTTAATCCACACTTGGTCTCCTGGTCTCCTGGGGGATAAATATTCACAGGTAATCTATCTTGTACCCATTTCTGTACCTCCTCCATAGTCTTACCCAACTCTACAACCTGCTGCCGGGTAATTCCTTCTCCCAACTGACTCAAATCCCCCCTTAAGTTACCAAGTACGGGAGGTGGTCGCCCATACATGATTTCAAAAGGAGAGAGGCCCATCCTTCTGGTAGGTGTACTGCGGATTCGCAATAGAGCTATGGGCAAGAGAACGTTCCACTTAAGTTGGGTTTCCTGACACATTTTAGCCAACTGATTCTTAATAGTTCTATTCATTCTCTCTACCTTACCAGAACTCTGGGGTCTATATGCCGTATGAAGCCTCCACTTTATACCAAGCATATGAGTCAGTTGTTGTAGGCACTGATGAACAAAAGCTGGACCATTGTCCGATCCTATAGAGCAGGGTAGTCCATATCGGGGTATTATTTCTCGTAGCAGGAATCTCACAACTTCTCCTGCTTTCTCCGTACGAGTAGGACATGCTTCTACCCAGCCTGAATAGGTACACACAACTACCAGTAGGTAGCGATGTCCACCAAATTTAGGCATTACTGTATAATCAATTTGTAGATCGGACATGGGGAGCCCCCCCATAAACTGGACTCCTGGTGGCTTTACTGGTCCTTGCCTTGCATTATTTTTAGCACATGTTACACATCTTCGTACAATGGCCTGAGTCAAGTTGGACAATCTTGGTATGTAGAAATGTTTTCTGAGAGATTCTTCTGTACTATCTCTCCCAGAATGTGTCCCGTTGTGATAGTTTTGGACAATTTCTACCGCTAGTGATGCTGGAATGACTATTCTTCCATCTTCTAACTGATACCATTTGTTCTCCAAATACTTTCCAGGTTCAGTCTTTAACCACTCCTCTTCTTGAGCTGTATAAACTGGAGTCCATTGAGACAGTGGAGTTGGTATAAGAGCAGCTATATGCCCCACATACTCCTGTCTTCCCGATTCAGCGGAACGCTTAGCTGCACTATCTGCCATCCGATTTCTTTTGGTTACATCACCATCTCCTCTCAGATGCGCTCGACAATGTATAATACCGACTTCTCTCGGCTCCCACACTGCTTCCAATAGTTGTAGGATTTCGGCTGCGTACTTGATTTCTTTGCCTTCTGAATTCAATAGTCCTCTTTCTTTATACAAAGCTCCGTGGGCATGAGTGGTTAAAAACGCATACTTGGAGTCCGTGTAGATGTTCACTCTTAAACCTTCAGCCAATTGTAACGCTCGTGTCAGTGCTATCAATTCTGCCTTTTGTGCTGATGTTCCTTTTGCCAGTGGCCGAGCTTCTATCACCTTGTCTATCGTTGTTACTGCATATCCTGCATAGCGGATCCCTTCTTTCACATAACTACTGCCGTCGGTGTAATATTGAACATCGGGGTTCTGGATGGGAAAATCACGAAGATCTGGTCTACTTGAAAATACTTCATCCATTACTTCCAGACAATCATGTTGACTTTCAGTAGGTTGTGGCAAAAGGGTAGCTGGATTTAAGGTATTTACAGTCTCTAAATGCACTCTTGGGTTTTCACACAACATTGCTTGATACTTGGTCATACGGCTGTTACTAAACCAATGATTTCCTTTGTAATCCAACAACGTCTGTACTGCATGTGGGACTCGTACATAAAGTTCTTGACCCAGAGTGAGTTTATCGGCTTCAGCTACTAGCAGGGCGGCTGCAGCTACGGCTCTTAGACAAGGTGGAAGTCCGCTGGCCACTGCATCCAGTTGCTTAGACATGTAGGCGACAGGTCTTTGCCATGATCCCAAGTACTGTGTCAATACTCCCACAGCCATTCTTCTTTGCTCATGTACATACAGGTAGAATGGTCGTGTGTGATCAGGCAGACCTAATGCTGGGGCACTCATCAAAGCCTTCTTCACATCTTCAAATGCTGTTTGCTGTTCTTGAGTCCATAAGAAGGGGTCGTGCTCTGTACCTTTGATAGCTGCATACAGAGGTTTTGCCAGTATCGCGTAGCTGGGAATCCATATCCTACAGAAGCCTGCTGCCCCCAAGAATTCTCGCACTTGTCTTCTATTCTTGGGTATCGGTATTTGGCACACAGCTTCTTTTCTCTCTGGCCCCATAATTCTTTGACCTTCAGAGATATGGAATCCCAGATATTTGACAGTTGGCAAACACAACTGAGCCTTCTTTCTAGACACCTTGTATCCTGCCTTCCAGAGAATGTGTAGTAGATCGTGCGTTGCTTGCTGACATATTTCCTTTGTAACTGCTGCTATCAACAAGTCATCTACATATTGTAACAATACACACTCTCCTGGGATGGACTCGAAATCCAGTAGATCTTGACTTAGAGCTGAACCAAATAGGGTAGGTGAATTTTTAAACCCTTGGGGCAGTCTTGTCCAGGTCATTTGGCGTTTCGAGCCCGTCACAGCGTTTTCCCATTGGAAAGCAAAGATACATTGGCTTTCTGCGGCAATTCGGAGGCAAAAGAAGGCATCTTTGAGGTCTAGGACTGTAAAGTAAGTAGCCCCGCCCGGAATTAAAGCAAGCAGGTTATATGGATTGGGCACAACTGGATGTATACTAACAACCGCATCATTGACTGCTCTCAAGTCCTGTACAGGTCGATACTCATCTGTACCGGGCTTTTGAACAGGCAGCAATGGGGTGTTCCAGGGGGAAGTACAGAATTTTAGGATACCATACCGTATGAACTTATCCAGATAAGATTGGATGTTCTTCTTAGCCTTCTGCGGGATGTGATATTGTCTTAGGCTCACTGGATAAACCCCAAGTTTTAGTTCGATTTTAATAGGTGGAATATTGCGGGCCAGTCCTGGTGGGTTGTTCTCTGCCCAAACTCCTGGTATGTTGAATAAGGACTCATCACTCCTAGGGTTTTGGCTAGTCAACGCTGTATAAAGTCGCCACTCTTCTTCCTTTGGTACGGATAATGTCATAATACCTGAAGGTCCATTAAACTTTAAGGATGTTGTTCCATTTGGTAGGAACGTAATCTGCGCTTGTAACTTAGATAGCATATCACGTCCCAGCAATTGGACTGGACATTCAGGCATATAAAGGAATTGATGTTTTACTACGTGGCCTCCCAATGTACAGAGTCGACTTTTAAGAACCGGTTTTGCAGCACTTCTTCCAGTTGCTCCTATTACAGTAATAGTTCTTCCAGATGGAGGAGCAACTAGGTCAGTCACCACCGAATGTTCAGCACCAGTGTCGATCATGAATGCACTCCTTTTTCCCCCTATTGATACATCGACCATAGGCTCCGCTCGACCAAGGGGGATGGAGCCCGGTCGGTATCAATAGTCCTCCATGACCGTGTCAGCCAATCCTACAAAGTCCCTACCTTCTCTATCGCGGGACCTTTGCGCTGCTGGATAGTACCTATCTTCCCTTACACTTCCTCTGTTCCCATTACTCCCTCTATTACCATTGCTCCCTCCGGGGCCTCCTCTACCTCTCGCTCTGCCTCTAAAGTTTCCGTAACCTGCCCTGGGTAGGTCTCTCTCGTACTGCTCTCTTTGCGGACACTCGTTTCTCCAATGCCCTTCTTCCTTGCAATACGCGCACTGATTCCTACTCAAAGGCTCCCTATTCCATCTACTATCGCCTCTATCTGGGCCCCGTCTATCTACGCCTGCGATCGCTACCGCTAGCGCTAGCATATCAGCCTTTTTACGCATCTTGCGCTCTTCCTCTTTCTTCGTCTCTGTTTCCCTGTTCATGTACACTTTATTCGCTACCTCCATTAGTTGGGTGATAGACATACCTGCAAACCCTTCTAACTTCTGTAGCTTGCGCTTAATATCTCCGTAAGCTTGGCTGACAAAGGCGGAGTTTACCATTCGGGAATTATCTGCGTCTTCCGGATTAAAGGGGGTATACAAGCGGTATGCTTCCAATAATCGGTCATAAAAGACACTGGGCGCTTCATCACTTTTCTGAATCACCTCAACTGTCTTCGACATATTAATAGCTTTCTTTCCTCCGGCTTTCATGCCAGCAATTATAGCGTCTCTATAGGCTTTAAGTTGGACCATATCTGCGCCATTAACATTCCAGTCGGGATCGGTGTTAGGATAATGTGTTGCGGCCCATGCTGCTGGATTGGCTTGGTTTAAAGCACGGGCTCTATCCTCTAGCGCTTTAATGGCCGCTTGGTTAATCCTTGTCCTTTCCTCATTATTAAACAATGTCATTAATAACTGCTGACAATCAGCCCATGTCGGATTATGTGTCTGAACTATCGAGGTGAACAGATCGGTCATAGCTTGTGGTTTCTCAGTGTACGAGGAATTGTGGGTCTTCCAATTCAAGAGATCGGTAGTCGTGAACGGGACATATACGAAGACTGGGTCAGCATGTGCCATTTGACCTGCGGCATTGAGATAGGCTGACCCAGGATTCAGACGAAGAGGCATCTGATAATGTTTGAGTTGTTGGGTACCGGTCAGTTGTCTGGTTAGTATAGGGCTATGTGAAGAGGCGTCGGTTATAGGTTCCAGTCGGGGGGGGGGGTGGTAAGGCATGAGGATGTGGGAGCTTGATGTTGGGAAAAGCTAGTAAATAGAATACTCCCAGCCGAGCTAGAAGAAGCTTGACCGGAAGTTTGAAGTGGCGCCAAATCAGGATATTCAGATCTAACGGGGGTTGGTTCTGGTTCCGGAAGGGGAGGTTTAATACGAGGGGGGGTGGATTCTGTACTGGAGGAGGAAGCGGAAATGGATGGGGGCAATGAGGGGAGGGGTATAGAACTTCCTGCACTCGCGTCACCTCTTCCTCCTAAAGGGAAGTAAGGGGGCGGCAAAGGGATCTCGGACTCAGGGGGCGTGTCCAAAATGGGCCTAACCACAGTCCTAGTGGACAAACAAGTCCTGGCCACCATGAGGCGACATTGCTCCTCGTGGCATATCTGAATCCATTTTGGCGAGTCGTTTACGGCCTGTCTCCAACAATCAATATATGGAAACTGCCCGTAAAGTTCAGGCCTACCTGACACAGCCACGTGTACGCGCTGTACCAGAGTTGGATCCAAACTGCCACGTGGCGGCCATGCCGCAACCAAAGTAGGCCACTCCCTAGTGCACAAAGTGACCAAACGTACAGGAGACATTTTAACCCCAAAATCACATGTTTTAAATCCCTTTTTAAAATGCTTTACCATACAACCTAAGGGATCCAAAATCGTTGACTCCGACGCGCCCATACTTATCAATGGAACGTCGTTGACAACGAATACTATGCACGCGTTCTATTCAACAGTCACACCCGTTTCCTCTGGCAACAGCACCACGTGGTACGGTTACCAAGTGAAACGTACACAATAACACAATAAACACTCAGGGAATTCCCGTACACACACAGCTGTTACACCAGTCACTAGATAATCAATATTATGCCCTTTGGCGAAACTATACAGTCACCCACGCTATAATTCTCTATATACGAATTACCCGTCTATAACACACCCCAGTAACATCGTCTTTTACAAAAGCGGTTACAGTACGGTTAGCATAGGTCAAAGCACAAGTTAAGGTCACAATACAATTATTAGTGGTTATGGTGTTAAACATGCAATGGACGACAATGATTAGTACTTATATACAGTGTCAGTAAATATACAGGGTTATGGTACCGTGCACTATAATACAGCAACACACTATTAACACTCTCGCTAGACGGCTGAGCTCGCGCTATCTAACAAGATATACACTTTACTAAACAATCTTTATCACATTTACAATTCCCAACTAAACTATTGGCCAGTACCTTGAATGGACTACCTAAAAACAATCTACATACGTTTTGGTTAGCCACACTGCCCAAGCACCACATATAGCGAGCTAGAGGACCGAATTTACACAGACGCCTCTTAGTCGATTACTATCAAAAATCTAGTGGGTTCCAAATTTACACGCCTTCCCACTTAGCCAAGATAGGTTGAGAGCTAGCGAACCGAATTTACACAGACGCCGCTTAGTCTCCCGGTCCCTCCGACCTAGCGAACAAAATATACACCCTAGAACGCTAGTCTAGACAAGACACCGGTGTCCGGCTAGGGCTTTTTACACCAGAGCCCCGCCTGACTAACAAAATCAAACGGTCTGACTAAAGAGCGTTCGATCGAGCGGTGCGCCTTCGCTCCTTCCCTCCGACAGAGGGGGCAGATTCCATACACAAATAACCCCTTATGGGCCTACCGCACAATCGGTATACCCCTAGTGGGTCTGCCGTCTAAAACAGCAGTTGTCTTACCTCCTCGTTCCTGAACCTGAGTTCACACTCATCGACGGGGACACCCCAGCACTTCTCACGTAGAGGCCGATGATCTCCTGGACAACAGACCAGTGGCGCCGAGACGAAGGGAGGTCCACGCAGAAGTTCAGGGGTGCAGCCGTAGAGAACGTGGGCAAAGATAGACCGTCTCACGCCTCTGCCTCTCAGCTACCGTTGAACGATGAGCTTCCCGGCCAATGCACCAAATGATACCGGAGAAACTGACGGAAGCGAAGCACAGAGAGATGGACACAGGTTTCTTCAGGAAGGAAGAGATTCTTTATTGGATCACCGATCGGGACTCAGAGGGACTAGCGTCACCAAAATACCACAAGTTCTGAGCCCCGGACAATAGTGCAGGCTCCTTATATAGGCACATAACTCCTCCCATATTAAGCTCCACCCGCACATTCTCTTGACCAATCAATACAATTGAGAATTAACTTCCTGCTTGACCGCATGGCTTGTCCAGCACAATGGAGGAGGGGGAATACTACATCCTGTATTCTTGCACATGCTCCGTACACTACTGATCGTATCTTGCCTCGTGCAACCAACTGATCGATACGTCAGCATATGCACGTACACATGCCACGTGGTAATCTCGGCCTACTAAATTTATTTTTACCGAGATTCCACCACATAGAGACACCAGATATGATTGGCAATGTGCACTGGAACAGTTCTGCAGAGCACACACTGTAGGCCTGAGACACCCGCTTGAAGACAAGTAACTGCTATTCAATCTATAACAGTGAAAAACAAATTTTGGTTTTAAAAGCACGCTATAGAGACACCAGATATGATTGGCAATGTGCACTGGAACAGTTCTGCAGAGCACACACTGTAGGCCTGAGACACCCGCTTGAAGACAAGTAACTGCTATTCAATCTATAACAGTGAAAAACTAATTTTGGTTTTAAAAGCACGCTATAATGACACCAGATATGATTGGCAATGTGCACTGGAACAGTTCTGCAGAGCACACACTGTAGGCCTGAGACACCCGCTTGAAGACAAGTAACTGCTATTCAATCTATAACAGTGAAAAACTAATTTTGGTTTTAAAAGCACGCTATAGAGACACCAGATATGATTGGCAATGTGCACTGGAACAGTTCTGCAGAGCACACACTGTAGGCCTGAGACACCCGCTTGAAGACAAGTAACTGCTATTCAATCTATAACAGTGAAAAACAAATTTTGGTTTTAAAAGCACGCTATAGAGACACCAGATATGATTGGCAATGTGCACTGGAACAGTTCTGCAGAGCACACACTGTAGGCCTGAGACACCCGCTTGAAGACAAGTAACTGCTATTCAATCTATAACAGTGAAAAACTAATTTTGGTTTTAAAAGCACGCTATAGAGACACCAGATATGATTGGCAATGTGCACTGGAACAGTTCTGCAGAGCACACGCTGAAGGAAGGACTGACAGAGCCGCTTGAAGACAAGTAACTGCTATTCAATCTATAACAGTGAAAAACAAATTTTGGTTTTAAAAGCACGCTATAGAGACACCAAATATGATTGGCAACTGTCAAAGCACGCTGGATCAGGTCTACAGAGCACACGCTGAAGTAGGCCTGACACCCAGACGCTTGCAGACAACTAACTGATCTTCTATTACAGTGAAAAAAAATGATTTCTTTAAAATCTAAAGCTTAAGCTATTGTTAAAACAGATATGAGTGGTGGCACTGACTGTGCAAATGGGCAAGGCATCCAACCTGACACAGAAGCTGGCAGGCAGGCAACTGCTCTTCTATTACAGTGAAAACAAATTATTTATTTTAAATGTAAAGCTTAACCAATTGTTAAAACAGATATGAGTGGTGGCACTGGGCAAGTAGGCACAGTATCCAATGTGAACCTCACACAGAAGCTGGCAGGCAGGCAACTGCTCTTCTATTACAGTGGAAACAAAATTTTGGTTGTAAAAGCACGCTATAGAGACACCAGATATGAGTGGCAAAGTACACTTTCAGAGGTTGGCAGAGCACACGATGAAGGCCTTACAACAGCTTCAAGGCCACTGACTGCTATTGGCTTACAGTGAAAAACTTTTTTTCTTTTTAAAGGCACGCTATAGTGACACCAGATATGAGTGGCAAAGTACACTTGCAGAGGTTGGCAGAGCACACGATGAAGGCCTTACAACAGCTTCAAGGCCACTGACTGCTATTGGCTTACAGTGAAAAACTTTTTTTCTTTTTAAAGGCACGCTATAGTGACACCAGATATGAGTGGCAAAGTACACTTGCAGAGGTTGGCAGAGCACACGATGAAGGCCTTACAACAGCTTCAAGGCCACTGACTGCTATTGGCTTACAGTGAAAAACTTTTTTTCTTTTTAAAGGCACGCTATAGAGACACCAGATATGAGTGGCAAAGTACACTTGCAGAGGTTGGCAGAGCACACGATGAAGGCCTGACACCCGCTTTAAGGACACTGACTGCTTTTAGCTTACAGTGAAAACCTTTTTATCTTTTTAAAGGCACGCTATAGTGACACCAGATATGAGTGGCAAAGTGCACTTGCAGAGGTTGGCAGAGCACACGCTGAAGGACTGACACCCGCTTTAAGGACACTGACTGCTATTAGCTTACAGTGAAAACCTTTTTTTCTTTGTAAAGGCACGCTATAGAGACACCAGATATGAGTAGCAAAGTACACTTGCTGAGGTTGGCAGAGCACACGCTGAAGGCCTGACACCCACTTTAAGGACACTGACTGCTATTAGCTTACAGTGAAAAACTTTTTTATTTTTAAAGGCACGCTATAGTGACAACAGATATGAGTGGCAAAGTACACTGGCAGAGGTTGGCAGAGTAGACGCTGAAGGCCTGGCACCCAGACGATTGCAGACAACTAACTGTTATTAGCTTACAGTGAAAAACTTTTTTTCTTTTTAAAGGCACCAGATAGTGACACCAGATATGAGTGGCAAAGTGCACTTGCAGAGGTTGGCAGAGCACACGCTGAAAGCCTGACACCCGCTTTAAGGACACTGACTGCTATTGGCTTACAGTGAAAACCTTTTTTATTTTTAAAGGCACGCTATAGAGACACCAGATATGAGTGGCAAAGTACACTTCTTATGAGTACACTCAGATATGAGTGGCAAAGTACACTTCTTTTTAAAGGCACGCTATAGTGACCCCAGATATGAGTGGCAAAGTACACTGGCAGAGGTTGGCAGAGTAGACGCTGAAGGCCTGACACCCAGACGCTTGCAGACAACTAACTGTTATTAGCTTACAGTGAAAAACTTTTTTCTTTTTAAAGGCACCAGATAGTGACACCAGATATGAGTGGCAAAGTGCACTTGCAGAGGTTGGCAGAGCACACGCTGAAAGCCTGACACCCGCTTTAAGGACACTGACTGCTATTGGCTTACAGTGAAAACCTTTTTTTATTTTTAAAGGCACGCTATAGAGACACCAGATATGAGTGGCAAAGTACACTTCTTATGAGTACACTCAGATATGAGTGGCAAAGTACACTTCTTTTTAAAGGCACGCTATAGTGACACCAGATATGAGTGGCAAAGTACACTGGCAGAGGTTGGCAGAGTAGGCGCTGAAGGCCTGACACCCAGATGCTTGCAGACAACTAACTGTTATTAGCTTACAGTGAAAAACTTTTTTTCTTTTTAAATGCACCAGATAGTGACACCAGATATGAGTGGCAAAGTGCACTTGCAGAGGTTGGCAGAGCACACGCTGAAAGCCTGACACCCACTTTAAGGACACTGACTGCTATTGACTTACAGTGAAAACCTTTTTTTATTTTTAAATGCACGCTATAGAGACACCAGATATGAGTGGCAAAGTACACTTGCAGTGGTTGGCAGAGCACTCGCTGAAGGCCTTACAACAGCTTCAAGGTCACTGACTGCTATTAGCTTACAGTGAAAAACTTTTTTTCTTTTTAAAGGCACGCTATAGAGACACCAGATATGAGTGGCAAAGTACACTTGCAGAGGTTGGCAGAGTAGACGCTGAACGCCTGACACCCAGACGCTTGCAGACAACTAACTGTTATTAGCTTACAGTGAAATTTTTATTTTATTTTTAAAGGCACGCTATAGAGACACCAGATATGAGTGGCAAAGTACACTGGCAGAGGTTGGCAGAATACACGCTGAAGGTCTGACACCCAGATGCTTGCAGACAACTAACTGCTGTTCAATCTATTACAGTGAAACATTTTTTTTGTTTTTAAATGCAAGCTTAAGCTATTGTAACACCAGATATGTGTAGTGGCACTGGGCAAGTTGGCACAGTATCCACTGTGAGCCTGACACAGAAGCTGGCAGGCAGGCAACAGCAATTACATTACACAGAAAAAAAAAAAGCAGACTGATGTTCTAGCCCTAAAAAGGGCTTTTTGGGGTGCTGATCTTACAGCAGAGATCAGATGAGTCCTTCAGGACTGTAGTGGACACTGAATACACTAGCCTAGCTATCCATTTCCCTATCAAATCAACAGCAGCTACACTTTCCCTCCTCTCACTAAGAATGCAGCTTCAGAATGAAT
Organism: Pelobates fuscus; assembly: GCF_036172605.1. NCBI lineage: Eukaryota > Metazoa > Chordata > Amphibia > Anura > Pelobatidae > Pelobates > Pelobates fuscus. The sequence continues at coordinate 245,246,586 of NC_086322.1, forward strand.
CTAAAATGGATGCTGTCCAGTAGGTGGGAGGGTCTGCTAGGGAGGGTGTGCTGCTGATTGGCTGGAATGTGTCTGCTGACTGTGAGGCACAGGGTCAAAGTTTACTCAATGATGACGAATAGAGGGTGGATCGAACCGCGCATATGTTCACCCGCTGTGGCCAACGCGAACGCTAACGCTATGTTCGCCAGGAACTATTCATCACTATTGCTGAGAGTTTAGTCTGCAAACAGGTTTTTTTCCTTAAAAAAAAAAAAAAAAAATCATTCACTGCTTTTAAATCAAGGAGGAACCTGAATTAACCATCTGGCTTCTGGACTAAAAACAGGCTTTAATAAGTTCATGAAAGTCTTTCTGGAAGATAGCTCTATTAAGTTTTCTTTCAAAGTGTATGGACTTCTGTAAAAAGATCTGAAGCAGTTCGGGTTGGCTGGACTGCGGAACAAAGGAATGTTCTTAGAGGAAGTTCTGTTTGCTATTTGTAAAGGACCCAGTTGCCTGTAGTGGCATTTTACCCACTGGGAAGTAAAAGTCAGATGTCTTCATCCTATAGGTCTAGCGCCATAATCTACAATCTTTTGTCTTTTCAGAGAATTTTCCTTCAGCGATTTCTTTTAGTCAGATATTTCTTTTATTCCAATGGAATTTCGCCAGAAACATTGGACCTTTACTACCAATGTTTCTGCAATCAGGGATTTGCTTTGTATTGCCGTAGCAGAGAGTTTGCATATCTGCCCTTTTCCTGGCTAATCATGGCAGCATCACTTATGGATAGCTCCTCCCTTAGCAGTCACAGGACAGGAATTAATTAGATTAATTAGACTGATAGGCACTCCTCTTTGAAGACTAAGCGCTTCAAGGATCGGTCCTTTCGGGACAGCAGAAGCTATAGACCAGGAAGAGAGTATTCCAGAATTTTTTCTTGGAAAATCTTCTCACATTATTGACCAATAAGTCTTCCAGAGGAAGAGGAGCTTGAACCTCTGGGAAGAACTGCCCATTTGGGGACTGTGGGAGGAAGACTGAAGTTCTTTTACCCGCTGTGTAAAATATTACGGACGTGTGGGGCAATTCCATCATAAGAGAGGGTTACAGGATAAAATTTGCCTCTTACCTAAAATCTGCTTTCTTCAAGAAATCAAAGGTGTTGGCAGGCATCAAACGAAGGGCCACGAGGGCCTGCATTTCTACTCTTCTGGAACAAAAAGTTATAGAAGAAGTTCCAAAACAGGAAAGGTTCCAAGGGGTTTACTCCACAGTGTTCTTGGCTCCAAAACCCCAGGGAAAGTGGCGTCTCATCCTGAACTTGAAAGGAGTTAACTCCATGCTCGACGTAAGAACATTCAAGATGGAATCTTTACAGATCATCTTAAAAAGCATCAAAAGAGGGGATTGGATGACATCTATAGACTTGAGGGACGCCTACTACCAAATCTCTACAAACCATGATCATATGCGGTTTCTCAGATTCTGGGCTCTAGGAAGGCATTTTCAATTACGCGGACTGACATTTGGCCTCAGCTTGGCACCAGGAACGTTCTCAAAAATTCTTGTCACCTTGATTGCCTTCATAAGAGTGAGAGGTATCGCAATCTTCCATTACTTGGACAATATCCTTATCATAGGACTATCTCAAAGGATAGTGGCTCATCATACTTGGGTTACGATGAACATTCTTTGAGACCACGGTTGGCTTCTGAACATAGAGAAAAGTTTCCTAATTCCTTCACAAAAGATCATATTCCTCAGAGCAATAATAAACACTATCTCCGCCCATGTGTTCCTGTTTCCAGAGAGGGCTGTGAGGATCTGAGACAAAATAATAAAACTACAAGGTTTCGAGACTGGCTCAGCCAGAGAAGTCATGAGCCTCCTTGTTTCTTTGACTTCAACGATTGGGCTGGTAAAATGGGCCCAATGGAAGTTTCACACTGTTCAGAATTGCTTCCTTCTTCAATTCGACAAAGTAGAAACAGATTGGGAGCAAAGAATAGCTCTGCCCCTGCCAGTAAGAAAAGAGTTGGACTGGTGGATGGGTAAGAAGAATTTGGCAAAAGGCTTCCCGTTGGAGGAACCTCCTTGGAACGCTATTACAACAAATGCCAGTTTCTCTGGATGGGGTGCCCACTTCAATTCCACATGGACACAAAGGAAGTGGACCAGAGAAGAGAGTCGCCTACACTCAAATCTAAGAGAACTAAGAGCTATTTCCAAAGCCGTCTTGGTATTCCTCCCGATGATCGAAAAAATCTTGGGTACTAGTCAAAACGGACAACCAAGCAGTTGCTTTGTATGTGAACAACCAAGGAGGCACAAGAAGCAGCTTGCTCTTGAAGGAACTAGCTCCCTTGATGAAGGTGGCCATGAAAAATCTCCAAGGTCTGAAGGTTTCTTCCTAAGGTGATTTCTCAGTTTCATCTCTCTCAAGAAGTGGTCCTTCCATCATTCTACCCCAATCCTACTTCTCAAGAGGAAGTTAGGTGGCAACGTTTGGATGTCATGAACTGAACCTAGTTCATTCTGAATCATACAGAAAGACTGACTAACTCTTCATTTTACCTTCAGGAGTTAGGAAAGGTGAGGCGGCCTCTTTATCTACATTGAAACGTTGGATTTCGCTAATGATCAGGCGCTAATGATCAGGAAAGCGTATATCTCTAAAGGTCAATCTCCGCCAATGAAGATAAGAACACATTCTACCAGAGCATTGTCAACTTCATGGGCTAATATATAGTAATGTGACAGCATATCACATTACTATATAGCTTTACACAAGAAAACCAGATACAGGACTACAGAGAACACCAAGTTAATTTAACTTTAAATATTATGGATTGATACAAAGTTCCATTGTAAGGAAAGGCGAACAAGGGTTCAGTGGTGTCAAAATTCTAATTTTATGGACAAAAAGGAGACATCTAAAGAAAGTCTGACAGGTCTTTGACGGATAGGCATAAAGATAGCAAAAATGACATCAATTGCATCACGAAATTGAAGATTATGCTAGCTTTAGTGTACAGATAATCTTAATTTTAATAATGACAGGAGGCGAGTATTTTGCATAATCTTTCTTTACTAACTCCATAGCAGCAAAGAAAAAGAGTGACATAACTGAGAACCAATCACAATGCAGTATAGAGTATAAGAGGTGTAACGTATGACATCATTTCCTCTTTATTTATTTTTTTTCAACTCTTTATTTAAATGTCGACTGGCACATTGCATCATATTTCTTTTGGCCTACGCAGAGGCCCAATCAATAGGATCATCTTAAAAGTTGCAATACAGAAAGGAAGGGTATGTTAGTGCATAGAAAACACTTCTCAATTGGCTTGCGCAGAAGCCTTTCAGCCATATCTTTGTGTTGTGCCGAGTCCACATGTATTTCAATTTAAATTTCGTCTCAATTCGTAGGTATGTACATTCATTGAAGACTATTGTGCAGTGAGACACATACAAGTACAAAATATCTATCAAAATAACATATAATAAAATAAAATAGAAAAATAAAATAGGGTAATATATGTACAGTATATGACAGGAACTGAGAAACCAGTAACGTTGGGTATGTCATGCTATAAGTTGTATCTTCACGACTATCGGTTATGGGGTTATGCTAATTTGTTATATGTCATATTGTTCCCAGAGCGCCCAAGTTTTTTGGAAGGAGGTATTGGAATCGCGAACCTGTGCAGTTAGCTTGTCCATCAGGTAATTATCCCTGATTTTGGAGAGGACTAGGGAGATCGGGGGTACTTCTTGTTTGATCCAATATTGTGCTAATGCTCTACGAGCTGCCAGGTTAAGCATATTTAACAGTTTTTGGTCGTGTTTATGTAGCCCCTCCGTTGGTCGTGATAGTAGGCAAGCCCATGGGTCAAGTGTCATCCTGCGTTGCATAATGCTCGAGGTTAGGTCTGTAACTTTTCCCCAGTATTCTTTAACCTTGACACAGTGCCACCACATGTGGATATATGTGCCCTTCTCTCCACAGAGCCTCCAGCAGGTGTCTGTGGGACTTAGTTGCATATGGCATTGTTTAACAGGGGTCGTATACCACCGGAGTAGAATTTTGTAAGATTGCTCCTGGAGGGCCGTGCATACGGAAACTTTTGCATTGGCCTCCCAGATATCCTGCCAGTCCGTCCCGTCTAATGTCTCCCCTAAGTCCGTCTCCCATTTGTCTGTGTATGTCTGGTTGCCCCAGGTCCCTGATTCTAGGCATATATGATTGTATAGTAACGAGATTAGTTTGGTTGGCATACGCTCTTGCAAGCAAAATTTCTCATAGAAGGTGAGCGGCTTGGCTATTGCCGTTCTGACTTCTCTGGTCTGTGCGAAGTCCCGTACCTGGAGATATCTGAAGAAGTCACTCGTTTTTAGTGGGGCCAGGGATTGCAGATGTTGGTACGTAACTAATTGGTTGTTTGAATATAGGTGTGTGTAGCGTTGTAGACCTGTGGCCTCTATGCCCTGAAACTCTCGTGCCCTCAGTCCGGGTGGGAACGCTCTGTTGCGCAAGACCGGAGTCATTGGTGACGGTAAGTCTGTGAGTTTAAGTTTCTTTGCGACTCTGTCCCATAAGCTTAGGGAGTTAAGGATCGCCGGGCATTCTGTCCGTAGGATTACTCTATGTTCTCTGGGCACCCATATTAGGAATTGCGGTAGGTCAGCTCCTGTCATGAGGGATTCTATGTCCACCCACCTACGTTGATTAGTCGGGCAGTGCCAGTGAGCTATTTGGGCTAATTGTGCGGCCTTGTAGTAATGGTGCAGGTGTGGCATACCTAAACCTCCCCTCCATTTAGGGTTATACAGAGTTGCCTTGGCTATCCTGGGTCTTTTTCTTTGCCATATGAAGGCGTCTATTGCCTTTTGTGTGTCTGCTAGGTCGTTTTTGGTGACCCGGATCGGAAGTGCTTGGAAGAGGAATAGTAGTCTTGGCATTATATTCATTTTTACTGAGTGTAACCGGCCAAGCCATGTAATCGGTTTGTCTGTCCAGTTGTCTAGGTCTGTTTTAAGTCTGTTGAGCAGCGGTGTATAGTTGTGTTGGTACAGTGCTTTGTGGTCTGCGGTTAGCCTGACGCCTAGGTATGTGAGTGTGGTCGTAGATGTTTTGATGTGGTGCGTACGTCTAATGTATTGTAACTCTTGTTCGGGGATGTGAAATGGTAGCGCTATTGATTTGGTGAGATTGACTTTGTACCCGGATAACTCCCCGTAAATTTGAAGTAGTTTTTCCAGATTCGCCATTGAGGGAATCGGATCTGTCAGTGTGAGGAGGATATCGTCCGCATATGCTGCTGTTTTAAATTGCTCCCCCCCAATTTGCACCCCTTTAATATTTGGATCTGTTCTGATGAGATGCATGAGTGGCTCCAGTACTATCGCGAATAACAGTGGCGACAAGGGACAACCCTGTCTTGTACCATTGCTCACTCGAAATGGTGTCCTCGGGGCGCCCGTTATTATGGTTTGTGCCTGTAGGTCTGTGTATAGGGCTTTTATGGCAGTGATGTATGTGTCCGGGAAGCCTTGTAATTGCAATAGTTGGAACAGGAAAGACCATTGGACCCTGTCAAAGGCCTTCTCTGCGTCAAGGGACAGTGCCAGGGCAGGTGACTTAGAGTTAGACATGAGCCACAGCAGATCAGCTCCTCTGCGTGTGTTCTCGTATAATTGGCGCCCTGGCATAAAGCCTACTTGGTCTGGGTGTATTAATTTTGGGAGTAATGGGGTTAGTCTCCTCGCCAGTATCTTTGCGAATATTTTTAAGTCCGCGTTTATAAGTGATATAGGTCTGTAATTAGTGACTAGTGTTCCGTCTTTGTCCGGTTTGGGGATTAAAATTATGTTGGCCGTAGCCATGTCGCGATCTGGGGTGCCGCCTTGGAGGAAGTGGTTGTATAATTTGGTGAGGTGGGGGGATAGTTCCGATTTATACCTTTTGTAATAGCTCATGTCGTACCCGTCCGGGCCCGGTGCCTTGCGACCTTGAAGGGTTGCTATCACCGATTCTACCTCCTCCTGTGTGATGGGGCTCTCTAGGATGTTGGTCTCCACTGTGGACACCTGGGGGAGGTTTAATTGGGTCAGGAATTCTGTTATGCGTGTGGTATATTGTGTCTGTGCTTCCCCTTCTCTTGGTGTGTGGTTGTATAGGTTCTGGAAATATTCGGTGAACGTGCTATTGATGTCTTTCGGGGTGTGTACCAGGTCATTGGTAGCTGTTCGCAGCGTGGTTATGGGTTTACGCCCTGGTCTGGGTCGGAGGGTCCTTGCAAGTAGTGTGTCCATTTTGTTGGCTTTTTCATAGAAAAAGCGCTTGGACCAGACTAAGGAGCGTGCTATGTCTGCTATGGCGAGTTCTTTTATAGCGTGACGTATGGTTTGTAGTTTTGTGTATATGGTGGTTGTGGGCGCCTGCTTATGTCGTTGCTCTAGTTTTCTCATTGTGGTTTGTAATTCTAGGAGGCGTTTCGTTTTGGTTCGCTTTTTATGTGTGGCTGCCTGTATGAGGTGTCCCCGTAACACCGCTTTGTGGGCTGCCCACAATGCGGTCGGGTTGATGTCCTCCGTGTCGTTAGTGGTGAAGTAGTCTAATATTTTCAGTCGGGTAGTGGCGGATATGTCGTTGTCAGAGAGTAGGTCCGAGTTGAGTCTCCATGTCCATGTGTTGCGATGTTGACCTATGCCTAAGGTTATAGTCACATCTGCATGGTCCGACCAAGTGATATTGTTAATTTCTGAGTGTATAAGTTTTGCCATGCCCGCTCCGTTGAGGAGGAGGTTGTCTATTCTGGAGTATGTAGTGTGGGGTGCGGAGTAGTATGTATAGTCTAAGGTGTCTGGGTGTTGAAGTCTCCACGCATCCATTAGTCCAGTGCGTTGTAGAAAGGTATGGAGGAGTTTGTCTTGACCCCCTCTCCCCTGTGAACGCTGAGTCCCTGTTTTAGAGCTACGGTCGGTCGCCGGGCTGGGTACGGCGTTTAGGTCCCCTCCCACCACCATTATGCCTCCCTGGAGGGAGGTGAGTAGGGATGTTATTGCATTCCAGTATTCACTGTCTGGCTTGTTGGGCGCGTACAGATTCACTATGTGCAGTTTGGTATTGTAGTAGTTGCCGGTGATAGCCAGGTATCTGCCTTCAGAGTCATTCTGTGTGTGTGTGACCGTATAAGGGCATCTCTTGTGTATGAGTACAGCCACGCCTGCGTGTTTACGTAGCGCCCTGGCTTCGTGGACAGTGTTGTATATGTTATCCCCTATTTTGGTTGGCGAGGCCTTCGGTATGTGGGTCTCCTGTACTAACGCTATGTCTGCTTTTTTAGCCTTGAGGTCACGTAGGAGTATTCTGCGTTTGGTGGGTATGTTTAGGCCTTTGGCGTTAATGGATAAAATTTTTAGTGTCATGTGCCCGTTACTCTCGTGTGGCGTGTGATTGCTGAGTGTGCGTCTTCCCTACCTGTCCGTTGTCCATTAGTCTCCCTCTCTTTAACATACTGCATGTCTCGGCTCTTTAACCATGTCTGTTTCCTGCCTCCAGTCGTGTTAGTCATACCCAAAATCATACATATAAACATGAACAAAAACATAAAATAACAGTAAACATTTGGTACATAGTAATGTAACAATTTACGCACACTGGTCTTACAACTCGCCAGTGTCGGGTGGGGGTGCCCCTCTCCTTCGCAGGTCCGAATTTTCTCCTGCGAGGGGGGGGGGGGGGAGTCTCCATTCCACTGTGCCTCTGTATGAGGCCTCTCAAACTGTAACAGGGTCGTGGAGCCTAGCTCCATATCTTGAAGCCCTCTGAGCGTAATGGGGTAAGGGCGGGGGGCGGGGGGGGGGGGAGCATACAGGGGCATATGGCTTATCAGGTCTACCCATTAAATGTGAATCTGTTACCCCTTGCTACTAACGGCGCTCTGGGTCTCTAATTGATCCAGGGACCTGTTTGATCTGCCGTAGTTATGTCGGGGAAGTTATAAGGATGGTACAACACACGTTATTGTAATAACCCCATTTGTAACATTTATACACGTAACAAGGCCTTATTTTTTTTTTTTTCCCAAGTAATATAGTTTTTTCAACATTTTGGTGTTGCCTTTTACCTAACACATGTCACTATGTTTATCAGGTTGCTGATATGGATAGGGTGTCGCTATCTTGGGGGGGGGGGGGGAGGGGGGGGAAGGAGGGGGGGGTGCCCCCATGAGCTGGCAGTGTGCCGCATGTTGGGGTACTCCGTGTGGGGGTCATCATATCCCAACATACAGCACACAAGCACACCCCACCTCCACGGATCGCTCCTTCAGAGCTGGGTGCAAAAAATTAAGTCCCATATAGAAGATATTAACTAGGCAGAGGCAGCATACGATACCAATCAGCTGAGAGCGGTGAGGTGTACGGCAGTTCAAGTGAGTTTTTCTCTCCTTAGGGACCGGGTCCCGTCAGGTTGGGAGAGTGAACCTTAGGTGGTTGTACTGGGACCGCTGAGAGTCTCATGTGTGGCAGTCCGTCGAGTCTTTCGCTGCTTTGATGATTGTCCGGTTTGCGGGTAGGTCTTGGGGGGAGGGGTGCCCCAATGAACTGGTAGTGCACCGCATGTTGGGGTACTCCGTGTAAGGGTCATCATATCCCAACATACAGTACACAGGCATTCCCCACGTAGAAATCCCCAACTAGGCAGAGGCAGCGCACGATACCTATCAGCCGTCTGCAATAAGGTGTACAGCAGTTCAGGTGAGTCTTTCTCTCCCTAGGGACCGGGTCTCGGCAGGTTGGGAGGGTGAGTCATAGGTGGGAGTGAGGTGACCGCTGAGGGTCTCAGGTGTGGCGGTTCGTCGAGGCTTTAGCTGCTTTGACGACTGTCCAGTCAGCGGGTAGATCCTCAAGCTCTGGCGGTGTTTCCCCGGATAGAGCAAAGCTTCTTGGTGGTTCTATCTGTAGGCTCCGAAGGAATCTTAGTGGGTCTCCTCCTGGCTGCAGGGTGTAGGTAGTCCCGGCCCTGAAAGCCACCAACTTGAAGGGGTGTCCCCATGTGTATTTGATTTCCCGCTCTTGAAGCAGAGTTGTCAGGGGTCTCCAGTTTCTCCTGCGTTGCAGAGTGGTAGGGGAAAAGTCCTGGTATAAGGTGATGATAGAGTTTTGATAATTAAGCTCGTTGGCCCTAGCATATTTCATCACCGCTTCTTTTGTGGAGTAGTAATGAAAGCGGATGATGATGTCTCTCGGTGCCTGTCCCTCCGTTCTACGGGCTCTGAGCGCTCTGTGTGCTCGATCGATTGCCCAGTAAGTATCAGGGATATCTGGGAGTAAGTGCTTGAAATAGTGCTCCATTTTGCTCACCAGGTTCCCTTCCGCGGCTGTTTCAGGGAGACCTCTGAGTCTCACATTATTGCGTCTGGAGCGGTTGGCGAGGTCTTCCACCGTAAGTTCCAACTCACAGATCCGCTGTTCCATTGCTCTTGAATATGATGCGGCGTTGTTATGGGCCTGTGTGACCAGATCCATCTTTTCCTCTAGGGCCGCAGTCCGGGCTCCCAGCGCCTGGATTTCTGCCTTGACCTCTCTCGTGCTGTTGGAGATTTCTTTGGCAAGGAAGCTTTTCACCTCCTGAAGTTTAGCCAGTATTTGTGCAGGGTCCCCTGATTGCGTTTCTGGCATATCGCTGCCTGTGGTAGAGGCCGGGGAGAGGGATCCACGCGGGCTGTGCTGGCGGCCATCTTGTGAGGCCTGTCTGCCTCGCGGCGTAGTTAGCATGTCGGCCACCGATCTGCCGGTTTCTCTCCTGTCACCCTTCTTTTTCGGGTCGGGTTTCAAGCCGGAGTGTCTGCCAGGCATAGTGGAGGGTGTTAGGCTGGTTTTTGGGTCTCGATGCTTATGGCTAGTGCCGGATTAAGAGTGGATTTGGCGGAGCTCCGGAATTATGCGGCCATCCCGGTCGGTGTCTAGGCCACGCCCCCATCATTTCCTCTTTAAAACATGCAACATCACAAGGTTACAATGCAGAATAACATCAATGAAAACTCAAAACATGAACAATCGAACATAAGCAGATAACAGAGGGAGGGAAGAGCGAGATAGAGTAGGGAGGGAAAATACTCGCCTCCTGTCATTATTAAAATTAAGATTATCTGTACACTAAAGCTAGCATAATCTTCAATTTTATCACATGACAGGAGGCTTCGTATTTTGCAATTTTAACGCTGAGAAAGTAGAGCAAAAGCTGGGTTAGATGGAGGACGGAAATAAAACGTCCGAAAGGTGGATTCCCTAGTCCAGTCCGCCGTTCGCAAGATATCTGGAAGGGAGGCCCCTGCCGCATAGGCGGAAGAGGCTGCGGCTCCTCGAACCGAGTGTGCTCCGAAATCCTGGTCTATCCCGGCAAGGGCCAATAGCCATCTAACCCATCTGGCCAACGTCGTGACCGAGACTGGAGCGTAGGGGCGGACGTAGGAGATAAGAAGTTGACGATTGGAAGTATTCCGCAACGTCGCGGTAGCTTCCACGTATTGACGGAGAGTAGAGACCACACAGAGTTGGGGTTCTGAGGGGAAAAAGGGATAAAAAACGGAGGAAGAGTCTGACGTCGTGCGCCGAGAAACCTGGAAGGTTACTCCCGCTGGACAAAAGGTAAATGCGTCGGCGTTGAAAGCACGTACATCAGAGACCCAACGAAAGGAGACTAGACAGAGAAGAAAAGTGAATTTCGCCGTAAGTTGGCAAAGTGATACATTTTCATTAGGAGGCCATTCCCTTAAAAACTGCAGAACTATGCCAACATCCCAGAGTCTAGAGTACTTGGGTTCCGGGGGGCGCCGGAGGCACATACCGCATAGGAGTCTACAGATGAGCGGGTTCTGGCCTATTGGTGTTCCTTGAGTCGGCGTATGGGCCGCCGAGATTGCCGAACGTACTACGTTGATGGATCGGAACGATTTCCCCGTTGTGAATAGGGATGTGAGGAAATTCATGATGCAGAGAATAGGTGCCGTAAAGGGATTGAGATTCCGTCCCAGACACCAAGTTGTCCAACCGTGCCATGCCGATAGATAGCACCTTCTTGTTCCTGGTGCCCATGAATCCCATAGGAGATCCTTAGTTTCCTGCGATAAATCTTCGGTTCGCCAGGAACCCTTGAAAGAGTCCAGGCCACTAAAGGAAGCCAATCTTCCTGGACCAGTGGATGGGGGTGTCCCATCGGGTTCCTGAGAATGGTTGGAGTATCTGGCAGGAGGAGGGGATCCTTCTTCGACAGTTCCAGGAGCTCCGGGAACCACGGCTGGCTCTGCCACATGAGGGTGTGATGAGGGTCAATGTTACCCTCTGTGTCCGGATTTGGTGTAGAACCCTCGTTATCATCGAGAATGGCGGGAATGCGTAGGCTCCGTGTTGTGGCCATTGTTGCAGGAAAGCGTCCGTCGCTAGACTCTCTGGGTCCGGGAGCCAGCTGAAGAAGTCTTTTGTTTGACGGTTGTTGCGGGAGGCAAATAAATCCAGGAAGAAAGGACCCCTTTGTGCTTCCAGTATCTTGAAAACCTGAGGGTCTAGTTGCCAATCGCTGGCGTCCCGCCAGTGGCGTGAGTACCAGTCTGCTGTCATGTTGGATTCCCCTGGAAGGTGTTCCGCCAACAATGTGATGTTGCGGGGAAGGCAGTAATCGAAGATTTCCTTCGTGAGTTCTACTAGTGCCTGGGAGCGGGTGCCTCCGAGTCGGTTGATGTATCTTACCGCTGAGACATTGTCCATCCGGAGCAGGATGCAACAGTTGGATCTATCCTTCGCTAGGCTGCGAATGGCGAACGATCCTGCCAAGAGCTCCAGACAGTTGATGTGCATGGAGAGTTCTTGGGGGTTCCACACTCCTCCCGTGGAGGAGGTGCCGTCTGTTGCTCCCCAGCCTGAGCGGCTGGCGCCTGACTCCAGTATGAAGTCTGGTTGGTTGCCGAATATGGCCCGGCCGTTCCAAGCCTGCATGCAGTTCAGCCACCATTGCAATTCCTCCTGGACCTCGTCCGACATAGGGACCGGTTGGTCGTAAGTCGGATTTCTGCGAAGGAACTTCGTCTTGAGACGTTGCATCGCTCTGTAATGTAGGGGTCCGGGAAATATGGCTTGGATGGAGGAGGAGAGAAGGCCCACGATCCGTGCCAATAGTCGTAAAGGTATGGACGTCAGTCGAAGTACTTTCCGAATTTCTCTGCGGAGGGTGGCAATCTTTGCGGCCGGAAGACGTAGAGTACACGATGTTGAGTCTATCTCGAACCCTAGGAATTTGATCACCTGAGCGGGAATCAGAGATGATTTGGGGCCGTTGATAATGAAGCCCAAAGATTCGAGTAGTTGTATAGTGTAGGTTGTGTGGTTCGTTAGGATCCTTGCATCCTCGTCGAATATCAAGATGCCGTCGAGGTAGATGATGCATCTTATGCCTTGGGCTCTCAGTTTTGCCATTACTGGTTTCATAATTTTGGTGAAACACCATGGGGCCGAACTGAGACCAAACGGGAGACAAGTGAATTGCCAAGGCGTCCCATGCCAATAGAAACGGAGATATGGTTGGCTCCTTACATGCACGGGGATAGTAAGGCATGCGTCCTTGAGATCTAGACGTGTGAACCAGTCGTTGTCTCGAAGTAAGTCTCGTAAGAGATGGATACCTTCCATCTTGAAGTGGCGATATACCACGTAGGAATTCAGCTCCCTGAGGTTGATGACGGGTCGGAATTCTCCTGTCTTTTTCCTGACCAGGAAAATATTGCTGTAAAACCCGGAGGGATCCGGAGCCGGTTGGATGGCACCCTTGGAATGTAAGTCCTGAAGTTCCGTGTCTATCACGCCAGCATCTGCTTGAGATAGTTGAATCGGGCGAGGTGGAGTCTGTTGGAGCGGCGTCGTCTCGAATTCTATTTGATAGCCCCGTACCGTCCGCAGTATCCATGTGTCTGAGGATAGGTCTGCCCAATTCTGGAAAAAAAGAGAAACACGTCCTGCGATATGGCAGGGGGTTAGAGATAGGATAGAATGGTGACTTACCGTTGGAGAATCTCGCTCTGGAGCGTCCTCGACTGCCACGGTAACGGTCCGATACCCTAAATTGGTGGAATCGATGGCGGACAGATGAGTCCATGTAGAATGGCTGTGTCCTGGTAGTGCGGGGCCCGGATGGCCAAAAACGGCTGGCGGCACGGCCCCTCTGCCGACCAGCCCTTCCAAAAACACCTCGAGTGTTGGATCCATGGAATACTTTCCGCATGGACGTTTGTGCCTTATTGAGGGATGTAAAGATATTCACCCTCTTATTGAGCTCAGTAAGGAAGGCCTCTCCAAACAGTTTGCCCTGTGCCAAAGGGCCTAATTCCTTATCCCCCAGTTCGACAAGCTTGTCATCAATCCTGAATAGTGCTGCTCGGCGCCTCTCCGAAGAGATACCCACTCTCGGGTATCTCATGCCCAATCACGCACCATATCTGGGGTGAAATTAGCAGCCCTTTCATAGGCATCATCTGCCATATCCATAATTCTTGCCAATGGACCGATAGCATCCAATCGTTTATCTTGGGCTCCCTTGAAGCCACGTTCCACTCCCTTGCGTGGGTTCCGACCCCCCCCCCCGGGACATAAACGTTGTCATAAGCGGATCAAACTCAGGAGTATGTGCTACCTTGTCCGTTAGGCTTGGGCGAGGACATTCTGATCTCATGCGTTTTCTCACTTCCTTATCGAGAGACTTACGGATCCAGAAGTGCATGAATCTGGACAAGTGTTTGGGTGGTGTCCATTCTTCCGAACGGGGATGGAGAATGTTCCTTGGGTCGAACATTCGGTGGCCAGAGTTGTCCAGAAATATTTCTGAACCCTCTTGTGTAGCATCTACAGATGTGGCCATAGAATCCTGGGGCTCACCCAGGGTCTGTTCCCTTACCAGATAAGGGTCAGAATTGGCAGCGAAGTCCCGGTCAGATTCCTCCTGGTCGGAGGCAGCCGCCTGCCATTCGTCCACCACCGCTAGTGTGTGTGACGGTCCTGCATCCTCTTCTTCCGAGGAGCCTTGAGCAGGTTTTTGAGATGACCTGCTCGTGTCTCTACTGCGTTTAGCAGGAGCTTTTCCTTTGGACTTACGGGGTCCCATGGCTTCGCCTTGCCAATGGCGCTTAGGGGGGCGGGAGCGTTCCCTGGAGGAATCGGAGTCCTCAGAATCTGCCCCATTGTGTGCCCGTCTTGGAGTGGGCTTAGCTGTCTCTTGTTCCATTTGGAACGACTTAGCAAAGGCCTTTTCCATGGACGCAGCTACTGCTGCTGCAATCATGGCCTGGAGGTCTGAGGGATTTTGTGACTCTTCCATGATCACTTAAACTCGGGGCTCACCCGGTAATTCTGCGTGAGGGCACTTGTGGCACAAAAACGTGGAGAGGCCTGGGGACCAGGGGGTGGTATAAATTTAGGTATGGTTAACCTGAGAGGATTAAGTGACTGGTAGGTCAAATGAGATAGTGAGGGCTGTCACTGGGGCTCACCCAGGAATTTGGAATCCTGCATAAACACGTCCGTTCAGCAGCACATAAATAGGGGCTCACCCCTGCCAGAATAAGGATACACCAACTGGCTTAAACTGACCCCAAGTGCAAAGCACTAACCTTATACTGGTCCCACAATGAGCGGAGAGAGAAAACCTGGCTTCAGGATAATATTCCAGAGCAGAATGAGCAGGAGTCTGCAACAGAGCAGTATCAGCCGTTTTAAAATGGCCGCCGGACTAAGTACAGTTGAAATGGGAGGTTTTTGTACCTGCCCTAGGAAAAGGTGTCAAAAAAGGGGTTTAAACGAATTCAGTGCATTCGTGCGCACGAATTAGTCAAACGCGCATCAATAGAAGGTGTGGGCGTTCGGCTCTTGAAACGAACGCGAACGTCTAATACAAGGCATTCGCGTGAAATTTGCCGAACGCTAGGCGTTCGGCAAAAGAAACGAATTCAGATAAAGAGCGGGAATTACCGTGAGGACTAACTGACACTGGGAATTAGAGGTGAAGATGGCGAAAAAGCCGGTAAGACCTCCAATAAAGGGAAGGGATATAATAGAAGTTCCCAGGGTCAGGGGAAGAAACCCAGGATAGAGGGAAAGTCCCCACAGGAATATAGGAAATAATCAGTAATATAGTAATAGTAACAGTAGTTTGTAAAATGAAAATGAAATACAGTAGTAATAAAAGGACAGAGAGGATAAACCAAATCTGTACTTATCTTGTGATGGAGCAGCAAAGAAAGAGGAAATGATGTCATACGTTACACCTCTTATACTCTATACTGCATTGTGATTGGTTCTCAGTTATGTCACTCTTTTTCTTTGCTGCTATGGAGTTAGTAAAGAAAGATTATGCAAAATACGAAGCCTCCTGTCATGTGATAAAATTCAGTTAACCCCTTACACAAAGGATAATTGGAACTCCTGACAAATTTCTGGTGGTGTTATGCCATTTACTGACCAAACTCTTGATAGCCTGTAGGGGTAGCCTTACTCTATTGGGAAGATAAACCAGAGGTTCCCAACCCTCAAGTACCCCCTACCAGTTCAGGATTTAGGGATTACCCTGTTGTGTCTAAAGTGGTTTTTTTCCCCCTTTTTCTAAAAAACACCTTAGACACCACAGGGTAATCCCTAAATCCTGGACTGTTAGGGGGTACTTGAGGACTGGGTTGGGAACCACTGACGTATAGGAAGATTCTCCTTTAAAAATTAAGGACAAAAAAGCAAAAGGCAGAGATCTTAGATCCAACATCTGGTGTAGGAATGAGGACACCTAACTTTCGCACTTCCCAAAAATTAAAAAAAAATGAAAACTTGTCTCTCTAACTGAAAACTTTCCTATTTCCCCACAATTCTCATTTATACCTGCATTCACAATTCCTAGGATATATCTCCAAGTCTAAAAGAAATTCTACACAAAGAAGCTGCTTTTATTTAATTTGAATTAATTTTACTAAAAACATCTGGATAAAAAGGCTGGTCAGATTTCAACTATGATGAACTCTGATTTAGTGATATCTAGTTATATAAATTCCTTACTGCAGGAGGAATATTTACTGGTAATTTGTAAAAAACAAAAACAAAAAAAACCTACCTGAAATTAGGGATAATAGTCTAATTAGGAAAGTTAAAATCTGGTTAGAATTATTCTTATTGGATGAGAACGAATGGTTAACTGGTCTGAGAACTATTGTATTTGTCATTGCAATATAATTTAAAAAAAAAAAAAGTGTATTTTGTGAGAATTGTAGCCAAAGTTTATTGCTTTACGCTGTGCTGATGCGAAGAGTCCTGTACTAAGAAAGGTTTAGCAAGCTGATTTCAAGAGAGTGTCCGGTCGTAAAACTGTTGAAGTTTGCATCTATCTGCATATGTTACTATTGAACAGTGGCATCTCTAGGATTCATTTTTAGGGGGGGGGGGCACAGGGTGGGCCAGGGACAAAAGTAGGGGGGCACATTCAACCCCCCCCTCGCCGCAGTTTGACCCCGCCCCTGCAGCATGTTAAGCCCCACCCCCGACAAAATGTGTTGTTGGTTTTTTTTTAATAATCCCTGGTGGAGGATTCATTATTTTCCACCAGAGATTATTAAAAAAACCAAACACATTTCCTTTGATACAGCGCCATAGTTGCCAACATTTGAAAAAAATGTCCAAGGACATTTTGCAGCACAGCTATCAATTACTGTCTGTGTATAATATCCCTGGACAGTCAGTGCTCTCTGTGTAATACAGGGTTGTGTGTATAATAAATTGGGACAGTCAGTGCAACCTGTAACGGACACCTTCCGTTGATGGACACTTCCTAGCTTGCGGTGCTTGTGGAGGACCACAAGCACCGCAGACTCCACAACCGCCGTAGCTTAACTGGAGCCGCGCCGTCTTCCGTCCACCCTGGAATGAACCTCCAGCATTCAGGACCGTGTGGGGAAGCGGAGAGGGTATCAGGAACAAGAACTAAGTGGTAAAAGCTCAAGGGAGTATGCAGAGCATAGCAATCCCCAGTGTGATATAGCAGTTCCCTCCAATAACAAGACAAGGCTACGTATTGAGGGTCAAGATGAACTCTGGTTTAATTACACAAACTCTGCTTTTATGCAATTCTCCCCTGCAAGGGAGACGCCCAAATCCAATTAAACATTACCCACTCACACAATGGTTAACTCCCACAGATTCCCTCCCCTTAGCCTGAGAGGTAACTCAATTATAACGTACAATTTAAACATACATTTTTATAACTTTAAAATGATACATTCAATCTTCATAAAAGAAGAGTTAGCTGGAAGTCCTTTATGACCGACCGCAAGCACATTTTCATGCCCAAAACAGTTCCACAGATTCAGGCTGTGCGGTCGGTCTATTTCTGCCCTGAAAAGTTATATGTCCCATCCGAAGGCGGCGTTCAAATCGTCAAACTCACTTTGACTTTTGTCGAAGTGAAACCGGGGTTGTTTGCGTGGTGTTATATTGTCTACCAGAGATGACAAAGTCCTGTTCAAATCTTTGAACGGGACTTCATCTCCAGCCGCAATGTCAAAGGTACAGCTCACCATGTTCAACTGTAATGGCAGCCACTTTGACTGCATTCATAGTGACAGTTTAAAAGTTGGAACACTGCTCCCATGTATTTAAAGCCTCAAAGGGGAGATGGAGATGGAGATGGAGATGGAGATGGAGATGGAGATGGAGATGGAGATGGAGATGGAGATGGAGATGGAGATGGAGATGGAGATGGAGATGGAGATGGAGATGGAGATGGAGATGGAGATGGAGATGGAGATGGAGATGGAGATGGAGATGGAGATGGAGATGGAGATGGAGATGGAGATGGAGATGGAGATGGAGATGGAGATGGAGATGGAGATGGAGATGGAGATGGAGATGGAGATGGAGATGGAGATGGAGATGGAGATGGAGATGGAGATGGAGATGGAGATGGAGATGGAGATGGAGATGGAGATGGAGATGGAGATGGAGATGGAGATGGAGATGGAGATGGAGATGGAGATGGAGATGGAGATGGAGATGGAGATGGAGATGGAGATGGAGATGGAGATGGAGATGGAGATGGAGATGGAGATGGAGATGGAGATGGAGATGGAGATGGAGATGGAGATGGAGATGGAGATGGAGATGGAGATGGAGATGGAGATGGAGATGGAGATGGAGATGGAGATGGAGATGGAGATGGAGATGGAGATGGAGATGGAGATGGAGATGGAGATGGAGATGGAGATGGAGATGGAGATGGAGATGGAGATGGAGATGGAGATGGAGATGGAGATGGAGATGGAGATGGAGATGGAGATGGAGATGGAGATGGAGATGGAGATGGAGATGGAGATGGAGATGGAGATGGAGATGGAGATGGAGATGGAGATGGAGATGGAGATGGAGATGGAGATGGAGATGGAGATGGAGATGGAGATGGAGATGGAGATGGAGATGGAGATGGAGATGGAGATGGAGATGGAGATGGAGATGGAGATGGAGATGGAGATGGAGATGGAGATGGAGATGGAGATGGAGATGGAGATGGAGATGGAGATGGAGATGGAGATGGAGATGGAGATGGAGATGGAGATGGAGATGGAGATGGAGATGGAGATGGAGATGGAGATGGAGATGGAGATGGAGATGGAGATGGAGATGGAGATGGAGATGGAGATGGAGATGGAGATGGAGATGGAGATGGAGATGGAGATGGAGATGGAGATGGAGATGGAGATGGAGATGGAGATGGAGATGGAGATGGAGATGGAGATGGAGATGGAGATGGAGATGGAGATGGAGATGGAGATGGAGATGGAGATGGAGATGGAGATGGAGATGGAGATGGAGATGGAGATGGAGATGGAGATGGAGATGGAGATGGAGATGGAGATGGAGATGGAGATGGAGATGGAGATGGAGATGGAGATGGAGATGGAGATGGAGATGGAGATGGAGATGGAGATGGAGATGGAGATGGAGATGGAGATGGAGATGGAGATGGAGATGGAGATGGAGATGGAGATGGAGATGGAGATGGAGATGGAGATGGAGATGGAGATGGAGATGGAGATGGTGGAGATGGAGATGGAGATGGAGATGGAGATGGAGATGGAGATGGAGATGGAGATGGAGATGGAGATGGAGATGGAGATGGAGATGGAGATGGAGATGGAGATGGAGATGGAGATGGAGATGGAGATGGAGATGGAGATGGAGATGGAGATGGAGATGGAGATGGAGATGGAGATGGAGATGGAGATGGAGATGGAGATGGAGATGGAGATGGAGATGGAGATGGAGATGGAGATGGAGATGGAGATGGAGATGGAGATGGAGATGGAGATGGAGATGGAGATGGAGATGGAGATGGAGATGGAGATGGAGATGGAGATGGAGATGGAGATGGAGATGGAGATGGAGATGGAGATGGAGATGGAGATGGAGATGGAGATGGAGATGGAGATGGAGATGGAGATGGAGATGGAGATGGAGATGGAGATGGAGATGGAGATGGAGATGGAGATGGAGATGGAGATGGAGATGGAGATGGAGATGGAGATGGAGATGGAGATGGAGATGGAGATGGAGATGGAGATGGAGATGGAGATGGAGATGGAGATGGAGATGGAGATGGAGATGGAGATGGAGATGGAGATGGAGATGGAGATGGAGATGGAGATGGAGATGGAGATGGAGATGGAGATGGAGATGGAGATGGAGATGGAGATGGAGATGGAGATGGAGATGGAGATGGAGATGGAGATGGAGATGGAGATGGAGATGGAGATGGAGATGGAGATGGAGATGGAGATGGAGATGGAGATGGAGATGGAGATGGAGATGGAGATGGAGATGGAGATGGAGATGGAGATGGAGATGGAGATGGAGATGGAGATGGAGATGGAGATGGAGATGGAGATGGAGATGGAGATGGAGATGGAGATGGAGATGGAGATGGAGATGGAGATGGAGATGGAGATGGAGATGGAGATGGAGATGGAGATGGAGATGGAGATGGAGATGGAGATGGAGATGGAGATGGAGATGGAGATGGAGATGGAGATGGAGATGGAGATGGAGATGGAGATGGAGATGGAGATGGAGATGGAGATGGAGATGGAGATGGAGATGGAGATGGAGATGGAGATGGAGATGGAGATGGAGATGGAGATGGAGATGGAGATGGAGATGGAGATGGAGATGGAGATGGAGATGGAGATGGAGATGGAGATGGAGATGGAGATGGAGATGGAGATGGAGATGGAGATGGAGATGGAGATGGAGATGGAGATGGAGATGGAGATGGAGATGGAGATGGAGATGGAGATGGAGATGGAGATGGAGATGGAGATGGAGATGGAGATGGAGATGGAGATGGAGATGGAGATGGAGATGGAGATGGAGATGGAGATGGAGATGGAGATGGAGATGGAGATGGAGATGGAGATGGAGATGGAGATGGAGATGGAGATGGAGATGGAGATGGAGATGGAGATGGAGATGGAGAGTGGAGATGGAGATGGAGATGGAGATGGAGATGGAGATGGAGATGGAGATGGAGATGGAGATGGAGATGGAGATGGAGATGGAGATGGAGATGGAGATGGAGATGGAGATGGAGATGGAGATGGAGATGGAGATGGAGATGGAGATGGAGATGGAGATGGAGATGGAGATGGAGATGGAGATGGAGATGGAGATGGAGATGGAGATGGAGATGGAGATGGAGATGGAGATGGAGATGGAGATGGAGATGGAGATGGAGATGGAGATGGAGATGGAGATGGAGATGGAGATGGAGATGGAGATGGAGATGGAGATGGAGATGGAGATGGAGATGGAGATGGAGATGGAGATGGAGATGGAGATGGAGATGGAGATGGAGATGGAGATGGAGATGGAGATGGAGATGGAGATGGAGATGGAGATGGAGATGGAGATGGAGATGGAGATGGAGATGGAGATGGAGATGGAGATGGAGATGGAGATGGAGATGGAGATGGAGATGGAGATGGAGATGGAGATGGAGATGGAGATGGAGATGGAGATGGAGATGGAGATGGAGATGGAGATGGAGATGGAGATGGAGATGGAGATGGAGATGGAGATGGAGATGGAGATGGAGATGGAGATGGAGATGGAGATGGAGATGGAGATGGAGATGGAGATGGAGATGGAGATGGAGATGGAGATGGAGATGGAGATGGAGATGGAGATGGAGATGGAGATGGAGATGGAGATGGAGATGGAGATGGAGATGGAGATGGAGATGGAGATGGAGATGGAGATGGAGATGGAGATGGAGATGGAGATGGAGATGGAGATGGAGATGGAGATGGAGATGGAGATGGAGATGGAGATGGAGATGGAGATGGAGATGGAGATGGAGATGGAGATGGAGATGGAGATGGAGATGGAGATGGAGATGGAGATGGAGATGGAGATGGAGATGGAGATGGAGATGGAGATGGAGATGGAGATGGAGATGGAGATGGAGATGGAGATGGAGATGGAGATGGAGATGGAGATGGAGATGGAGATGGAGATGGAGATGGAGATGGAGATGGAGATGGAGATGGAGATGGAGATGGAGATGGAGATGGAGATGGAGATGGAGATGGAGATGGAGATGGAGATGGAGATGGAGATGGAGATGGAGATGGAGATGGAGATGGAGATGGAGATGGAGATGGAGATGGAGATGGAGATGGAGATGGAGATGGAGATGGAGATGGAGATGGAGATGGAGATGGAGATGGAGATGGAGATGGAGATGGAGATGGAGATGGAGATGGAGATGGAGATGGAGATGGAGATGGAGATGGAGATGGAGATGGAGATGGAGATGGAGATGGAGATGGAGATGGAGATGGAGATGGAGATGGAGATGGAGATGGAGATGGAGATGGAGATGGAGATGGAGATGGAGATGGAGATGGAGATGGAGATGGAGATGGAGATGGAGATGGAGATGGAGATGGAGATGGAGATGGAGATGGAGATGGAGATGGAGATGGAGATGGAGATGGAGATGGAGATGGAGATGGAGATGGAGATGGAGATGGAGATGGAGATGGAGATGGAGATGGAGATGGAGATGGAGATGGAGATGGAGATGGAGATGGAGATGGAGATGGAGATGGAGATGGAGATGGAGATGGAGATGGAGATGGAGATGGAGATGGAGATGGAGATGGAGATGGAGATGGAGATGGAGATGGAGATGGAGATGGAGATGGAGATGGAGATGGAGATGGAGATGGAGATGGAGATGGAGATGGAGATGGAGATGGAGATGGAGATGGAGATGGAGATGGAGATGGAGATGGAGATGGAGATGGAGATGGAGATGGAGATGGAGATGGAGATGGAGATGGAGATGGAGATGGAGATGGAGATGGAGATGGAGATGGAGATGGAGATGGAGATGGAGATGGAGATGGAGATGGAGATGGAGATGGAGATGGAGATGGAGATGGAGATGGAGATGGAGATGGAGATGGAGATGGAGATGGAGATGGAGATGGAGATGGAGATGGAGATGGAGATGGAGATGGAGATGGAGATGGAGATGGAGATGGAGATGGAGATGGAGATGGAGATGGAGATGGAGATGGAGATGGAGATGGAGATGGAGATGGAGATGGAGATGGAGATGGAGATGGAGATGGAGATGGAGATGGAGATGGAGATGGAGATGGAGATGGAGATGGAGATGGAGATGGAGATGGAGATGGAGATGGAGATGGAGATGGAGATGGAGATGGAGATGGAGATGGAGATGGAGATGGAGATGGAGATGGAGATGGAGATGGAGATGGAGATGGAGATGGAGATGGAGATGGAGATGGAGATGGAGATGGAGATGGAGATGGAGATGGAGATGGAGATGGAGATGGAGATGGAGATGGAGATGGAGATGGAGATGGAGATGGAGATGGAGATGGAGATGGAGATGGAGATGGAGATGGAGATGGAGATGGAGATGGAGATGGAGATGGAGATGGAGATGGAGATGGAGATGGAGATGGAGATGGAGATGGAGATGGAGATGGAGATGGAGATGGAGATGGAGATGGAGATGGAGATGGAGATGGAGATGGAGATGGAGATGGAGATGGAGATGGAGATGGAGATGGAGATGGAGATGGAGATGGAGATGGAGATGGAGATGGAGATGGAGATGGAGATGGAGATGGAGATGGAGATGGAGATGGAGATGGAGATGGAGATGGAGATGGAGATGGAGATGGAGATGGAGATGGAGATGGAGATGGAGATGGAGATGGAGATGGAGATGGAGATGGAGATGGAGATGGAGATGGAGATGGAGATGGAGATGGAGATGGAGATGGAGATGGAGATGGAGATGGAGATGGAGATGGAGATGGAGATGGAGATGGAGATGGAGATGGAGATGGAGATGGAGATGGAGATGGAGATGGAGATGGAGATGGAGATGGAGATGGAGATGGAGATGGAGATGGAGATGGAGATGGAGATGGAGATGGAGATGGAGATGGAGATGGAGATGGAGATGGAGATGGAGATGGAGATGGAGATGGAGATGGAGATGGAGATGGAGATGGAGATGGAGATGGAGATGGAGATGGAGATGGAGATGGAGATGGAGATGGAGATGGAGATGGAGATGGAGATGGAGATGGAGATGGAGATGGAGATGGAGATGGAGATGGAGATGGAGATGGAGATGGAGATGGAGATGGAGATGGAGATGGAGATGGAGATGGAGATGGAGATGGAGATGGAGATGGAGATGGAGATGGAGATGGAGATGGAGATGGAGATGGAGATGGAGATGGAGATGGAGATGGAGATGGAGATGGAGATGGAGATGGAGATGGAGATGGAGATGGAGATGGAGATGGAGATGGAGATGGAGATGGAGATGGAGATGGAGATGGAGATGGAGATGGAGATGGAGATGGAGATGGAGATGGAGATGGAGATGGAGATGGAGATGGAGATGGAGATGGAGATGGAGATGGAGATGGAGATGGAGATGGAGATGGAGATGGAGATGGAGATGGAGATGGAGATGGAGATGGAGATGGAGATGGAGATGGAGATGGAGATGGAGATGGAGATGGAGATGGAGATGGAGATGGAGATGGAGATGGAGATGGAGATGGAGATGGAGATGGAGATGGAGATGGAGATGGAGATGGAGATGGAGATGGAGATGGAGATGGAGATGGAGATGGAGATGGAGATGGAGATGGAGATGGAGATGGAGATGGAGATGGAGATGGAGATGGAGATGGAGATGGAGATGGAGATGGAGATGGAGATGGAGATGGAGATGGAGATGGAGATGGAGATGGAGATGGAGATGGAGATGGAGATGGAGATGGAGATGGAGATGGAGATGGAGATGGAGATGGAGATGGAGATGGAGATGGAGATGGAGATGGAGATGGAGATGGAGATGGAGATGGAGATGGAGATGGAGATGGAGATGGAGATGGAGATGGAGATGGAGATGGAGATGGAGATGGAGATGGAGATGGAGATGGAGATGGAGATGGAGATGGAGATGGAGATGGAGATGGAGATGGAGATGGAGATGGAGATGGAGATGGAGATGGAGATGGAGATGGAGATGGAGATGGAGATGGAGATGGAGATGGAGATGGAGATGGAGATGGAGATGGAGATGGAGATGGAGATGGAGATGGAGATGGAGATGGAGATGGAGATGGAGATGGAGATGGAGATGGAGATGGAGATGGAGATGGAGATGGAGATGGAGATGGAGATGGAGATGGAGATGGAGATGGAGATGGAGATGGAGATGGAGATGGAGATGGAGATGGAGATGGAGATGGAGATGGAGATGGAGATGGAGATGGAGATGGAGATGGAGATGGAGATGGAGATGGAGATGGAGATGGAGATGGAGATGGAGATGGAGATGGAGATGGAGATGGAGATGGAGATGGAGATGGAGATGGAGATGGAGATGGAGATGGAGATGGAGATGGAGATGGAGATGGAGATGGAGATGGAGATGGAGATGGAGATGGAGATGGAGATGGAGATGGAGATGGAGATGGAGATGGAGATGGAGATGGAGATGGAGATGGAGATGGAGATGGAGATGGAGATGGAGATGGAGATGGAGATGGAGATGGAGAACCTGTTGCTGTGGGTCAGCATCTTCTGATCTTTGCAGCAGCAGCATGGGCTGCTGCTTAACAGCAGTGGGGCCTGTGCTGGGGAGCCTGTCAGTGCTCTTTCCTGCATTCCCTCGGGCTGTTAGAGCCTGAGGGAATAGAATCTAAACACATGGCCAGCAGATTGCTTGCATTTGGGGTGGCACAGCATGATGTAGGGGGGCCATGGCACCACTCTGCCCACCCCCCCTAGCGACGCCACTGCTATTGAACTATATGAAAACTGGTAAACTGCTGTATTGTATATTTGTTATATCTAAATATTCACTGATTGTCATACATGTTACATTGTCACAATAAACTAAATTTTTATAGTTGGTTTGTAATGTGTGAAATACAAATCGTCTAATAAAGTCTACTCCAGGGTCTATAAGCTTTAAAATAGTGAGTAGCTCTTAGCATTAAATTAAGGGGAACAGTGCCAATATATCAATTCGATAATGTTAAGATCATCACCATATAAATATCCTCACATTGTCTAGTGGAAGGCAAGCAGGATCCCTGGTGGTTTAGTATTGTGTTCGGCACCAATATCAGATGCAGACCACTTTAACAGTTCCCAGTGCTCCATCAATGACCAAGAGCACTAGGGAGCTCTTGAGTAGCTGAAGGAGGTGCAGACCACAAATGCTCCCTCAATGAAGTGAGGGGGCTCAGCCAGGTGATGTACTCGTGGTTCAAGAAGTCAGGGAGAAAGAGTTCCAGGGCCAAACAGGACCCCACCAGCCCATGTCCAAACCCTAGGTGGAAGTCTTAAGGTTAATACAGTTCTGGTGGGAAGAGTAGCCGCAGTGGTCACACAAGGTATCTGCCAAACACAAACAAGATCAGATACTCCCTTTGAGTGGCTAGTCCACACGACCCACATACAATGAAGGATGAACTTTTAGTTCAAGTTCTGAACATATGGAGCGCTCAGAACATCTAGTACCTATGAGAAGTGTGAAGCCAGAAGCCACCAATACAATAATGAAAATAAGTAGGAAGTCACTTTATTTGCTTTTAATTAAGCAGTCCTGTCAACATGCATACAAATGGGTTGTTACATTGTTTTATTATAACTGCCCCTTATATTTAAGATACAGTATTTACACTAACCAAGCCAGGTAACTTCTTTCAACTGTACTTTGTTTCGCAAGAAGCCATTTGGACTAGGCAGACAAGCTATAGCTACAGGGTCTGCAATGTCGTACAGGTGAGCAATAGGAGGTGCCAAGCTTGAGTTGTAAAGCTATTTGGTGAACACAAGGCATTGTAACTCAGAACATGGTGCTGCATATTCAGAAACTAGAACCTTCATCTTAGTGCAGGGATGAGAAAAAATTATACTATCATTTGGTCCACCCATGCTGTGTGCAATATATGCATTGAAAGACTGCTTCAACTGGAGAGTGTCTATTAAACAGAAAGGTAAGGGAGTCATGGTAACTTGTGTGTCTCTAGGAGGACATCCAGCTCAGAGCTAAGCTCCCGTGAGTTTCCCCGGGGGCATAAAGCCAGCATCACCAAGCATCTTCAGTGACACATCATCATCAGGTTTTATCACCAGCTTTGTAATACTACCATGATAGAGAGGCAGTCGGAGCCAAGCTTCCGGTGGGAGTTGTAGTGCCCTGTAGATGAAGATATACATTTTGTCAGTATATGGAAGGCATAAGACAAGTTTGTACAATATAGGTCTTGAGGTGTTATTTTTAATGCTGTAAAGCAGGATTCCCCAAACTCTGGCCCCCCAGATGTTGCTCAACTACAACCAGGGCCAGGCAAACCGCAAGGTGTGCGGTTTCTGCTCCCCAGCTTAATGACACTGCGGCCGGAATATGACGTCATATTCCAGCCGCGGAATCATTAAGTAGCACGCGAGGGCGGGGGGAGCAGAGAAAGCACAGCTCCCCCAGTGGACGCCATCACAGCTCCCCCTGCGGCCACCAGCGCAGACTGCTGTCTGCCCTGCACAACCCCTGGTCGCCCACAGGTAGTAGTAATGTGTGTCAGTGTGTCTGTCATTAGTGTTTATTTTATTCACTTTTCCCCACGCCATGCTCGTCTCCCCTCCACTGGCACTGCCTCTATGGCTGAGATCATCAAGCTTGATGATCTCAGCCAATCCAATGCTTTGCCATAGGATTAGCTGCAAAAAGCTACACCAATCATCATCTCCTCATAGAGATGCATTGAATCACTGTATCTCTATGTGGAATGTTCAGTGCCTCCAGAGCGTGGAGGCCCTTAATGTAGAAACACAGGAAGCACCCCTAGTGACCGTCTGAGTGATTGTCACTTTGAAGCAATGCAAACACTGCCTTTTCTCTGAAAGGTCAGTTTATACATTAAAAAGCCGGCAGGGACAGGCTATAGACACCAGTACCACTACAATAAGCTGTGTGCGCGTTTGCTAGTGAGTGAGCTTGCTTGTATGTGAGCTTGTGTTTTTAATGTCAATGAGATCATTTATATCAATGAGCTTGTCTGTCTGCATGCGAGTATGCTTACTGTATAATTAAACAGTTACTCTGAAAGGACCAATATTTTATATTAGAAAAGAATCTTTCGACATAACCTTACATGGCGCAATGATTTATGGAGCTGGCATAAATTTTTTTCCAGGGCAGCTGTGTATCCCCAGCCGGCCCTGACTACAACTCTTATGATTCTATGAATTAAATCGTCTGAGAATCATGGGAGTTGTAGTTCAGCAACATCTGGAGGGCTGGCGTTTACGGAAGCCTGCTGTAAAGGCTGTCAGATTAGTACATGCCATCCAATTACCACAAGATTTGATAACATTTGGATGAAAACCTGTTAAATAAGCAGCAAAGTTCATTATAGTAAAAATGGCACACAATTTTACAATACTGGATTCTCATTTCAATTTTGTATAGTTGTTCTGGGTTTAGTGTACTCCATTTACTTTGTTAAATAAGGGTGTTTAAAGAAAAACAAAAAATGCAGGTTAGGAATAGAGGGCCTGGAAGATACCTGTGGTGACCACAGAGGATTTAGAATGATAAGTGGAAGCAGTTTACCTGCATACAAAGTAGCGGATCACATTATCATGGCAGACTATTATTTCATAACTGTCTTTTGTTTGTTCTGGATCTGCACGGAGGATGTACTTCCTGAATGCAGCCTCAATGCGTGGGCCATCTTTAAAATACTAAGATGGAGACAACGACCAGGGTTAAAAGCAGAAACAGAATGCACACCAGAAACGCTTTAAAAATAGAGTCACCACTAGATATAGCTTACAGAAAGATCTGGTATCCACTTGGATTCCGCAGGAACTGGTCGGATTGGAGGTCCTTCGTGAAGCAGACTGGAGCTGCACATTTTAATATCTATAAGAAGATTAAAGAAAGCCAAACCACCAACAAAACAGCTCAATAACGGTTATTCTGCAACTATTCAAAATATGCATAGGCAGCAAGAATTGGGATTTCAGAGGTCTACATGCAGCAGCCTAATCCCACATGTGCAATAGAGGGTCCAGTAAAACCTTTCCTTCCCCTGTACACATGGCTCACCTGGTAAATTCTTACTGATTATATCAGCAGTTTCTGTGGATCTGGTCAATGACGAATAAATAATGCAGCTAAATTTATTCCCTTCACTTGCAAGAAGTGCCAGATGCTGTCCTGTTAGGCTGGCCTGTTCACGCCCTGTAGAAAGAAAGACAGCATGTAGCTTGTTAAAGGAACTAGCAAGTACCATAACCACTACAGCTGTTCTGGTGCCTAGAATGCCCCACCCCCTCCATTCCTGCAGCTTACACTCCTTCTCTGTACATCCTTCCAGAGGTTTCAAGTTTATTAGAGACATTGGTTCACGGCTTTATGAAAGATAAAGTCACTCCATGTTCAATAAGTGGTAAAGGAAGACCCCAAATCCCAGTTTTATCCATAGAAAAACAAAAAACAAACAACTAGATTTGTGTTACTGCATTTTTTCTTCTAAGGCCTTTAATTCCTACCCACCGGATTCTGAGTTGTATGCCTCACTATTCCCTTCAATAATGCATCAGAAAGCTACATTTGAAGAACCTAATTAAGCGGAGATTTAAATAGATGGTACTAAGAACTAGTAATGACCAGATATAGACGATAGGTGTGGATCATTCTGAAACGTGGTGCATACAGGGTACAGTCACCAATACAATGTGCCAAAAACAAGACAGAACTGAAACTTTGTTTCCAGCTTGGCTATGCCATTTCTATTCAAATTTTGCACTTAACAGAAATTATCCCATTATTTCAATGTAGCAGCTAGGATGTTACAAACCCCAATATAGGATGCTGAGCAATCATATTGCAATGTTGGTTTTAAAAACTCGACTTCTGAGTAGGTTACTAAAAGGACAATTTAAAAAAGTCATCTTAGGTTAATTAACCTGCAGTTATCCCTGGAACAGTTAAATGAACTGCATGTTGTATTTGTTATGGGATCAGGAGTGCCCAGAAACCAACCTATTGTAAGTAGTGTAACACACCACCTCTTCCAGGTAGGATTTTGTCACAGATCCTGTAACCACAGCCTTCTAGGGTAATGAAAGTCCAGGACACATCCAGCTCTGTTTTCAGATTTGGTAAAATATATATAACACACGTGTTTCAAAAAGTGAAAAATAAACAAAACTCCTTGCTCTTGCTTGAGCACTTACTATACACAGCAAATCCCCATCTGGAATTGAGTGACTTTCCCACTTGCCAATTTACAAAATGTATACCTGCAAGACACCATTCCTCTGGCTTTTCCTCCACACCCTGCAGCATGCTGATCCCTTCTTTTAACCCCTTAAGGACGCGGGACGGTTCAGGACCGTCATCGGCATTTTTGCGTTGCCGACCGACGACGGTCCTGAACCGTCCTAAATTTAAGAGGTACTTACCCGATCGCCGTCGTTCCCCCGGCGGCGATCGGCGTTGCTCCCGTTGTGGGGAGACTGCCTGCAGCCCAGACAGTCTCCCCATGGCGGATTAGGACCCCTGTGGCCATGTGATCGCCCAACAGGGCGACCACATGGTCACAATAGGTGTCCTAGACTCTGCCTGCAGGGGGACTGTCTGTGCTGACAGGCAGTCTCCCTGCCAGTGTAAAATCCAAAAAAAATTAAAGTTATAGTGAATAAAAAAAAAATATTATTATATATGTGTATATATATGATATATAGACATATATTATACCTATATAATATATGTCTATATATCATATATATAATGTCATGCTAAGTGTATTTTTATATTAATATGTACATATATTAATATAAAAATACACTTATAATTAATTTACACACGTATATATATAATATATATAATAACTATATATATAGTATATATATTATTATAAAATACGAATAATAAATAATTTAAATTAAATTTAAAAAATTAAAAATAATAATAAAAATTTAAAAAAAAATATATATCTATACGAAATGTTATTCTAACTGTATTTTGATATTAATATATATATATTTATATCAAAATACACTTAGAATGAAATTGTATATATATCTATGTATATATAAAATAAAAAGAATACAAACTATTCATATGTCCATATACAAAATGACATAAATAATTATATAAATATACACGTAGACTTCAAATATATAAATATGCATATATATTTAAATTCTACGTGCATATTTATGTAATATTTTTACATAATTAAGTTATTTTATTGATTGCAATTTAAGGGACCTGCCTGCCAACCCAGGCCAAAAGTCTAGAGAATTTAATTTGCTAGCACTGTATTTTACCCTGTAACGTTCTACGACACCCTAAAACCTGTACATGGGGGGTACTGTTTTACTCGGGAGACTTTGCTGAACACAAATATTAGTGATTCAAAACAGTAAAACGTATCACAGCGATGATATTGTCAGTGAAAGTGACTTTTTTTGCATTTTTCACACATAAACAGCACGTTTACTGATGATATAATTGTTGTGATACATTTTCCAGTTTTGAAACACTAATATTTGTGTTCAGCAAAGTCTCCTGAGTATAACAGTACCCCCCATGTACAGGTTTTATAGCGTTTTTGAAAGTTACAGGGTCAAATATATGGGTCAAATATTTTTACATTGAAAATGACCAGGTTGGTTACGTTGCCTTTGAGAGCGTATGGTAGCCCAGGAATGAGAATTACCCCCATGATGGCATACCATTTGCGAAAGAAGACAACCCAAGGTATTGCAAATGGGGTATGACCAGTCTTTTTTAGTAACCACTTGGTCACAAACACTGGCCAAAATTAGCGTTCAATTTAGTTTTTTACTTTTTTCACACACAAACAAATATGAACGCTAACTTTGGCCAGTGTTTGCGACTAAGTGGCTACTAAAAAAGTCTGGACATACCCCATATTGAATACCCTGGGTTGTCTACTTTAAAAAAAATATGTACATGTGGGGTGTTATTCAGCGATTTATGACAGATAATAGTGTTACAATGTCACTATTGATAAATTTTAAAAATATATGTTTTGAAACCGCAATATCCTACTTGTACTTATAGCCCTATAACATGCAAAAAAATAGCAAAAAGCATGTAAACACTGGGTATTTTTAAACTCAGGACAAAATTTTGAATCTATTTAGCAGTTTTTTTCATTCGCTTTTGTAGATGAATAAAAGATTTTTCACATAAAAGTCAAAAAACATGTATTTTTTTTCAATTTTTCATCATATTTTTTCATTTTTTAAAAATTAAATTACATGAGATTATATAAATAATGGTATGTAAAGAAAGCCCCTTTTGTCCTGAAAAAAACAATATATAATTTGTATATGAACAGTAAATGAGAGAGCGGAAAATTACAGCTAAACACAAACACCACAAAAGTGTAAAAAGATGCCTGGTCGCAAATGTACAACATCGCAAAAAAAGTCCAGTCCTTAAGGGGTTAAAAGCCTGCTAGCTAATTGATCAGACACAGGTGAGGTGCAATTAGGCATAAGTGAAACTATTAAGCAAAATAAAAGTTCTGGTCTTACTGTTACTTAGCAGCTGGTGCTATTGGAGCACTGGGCCATCCGGTTCTCCAAATGCTCCATGCCAGGGACCCATACCGTGGTTTGCAGAGTACCAGTAATGCATCTTGCAAACCTAACATCTCTCCCTGGGACATTTAACTCTCAAACCTCAGGCTGCTGTTCAGTAACTCAGGCCAAATATATATGCCATCAACTACCACACCACATTTCCTCTCACAGTAGTCAGACATTTTAGAACAGTTTGAATTACCTGGGGTCCACCAGATGCTGGTCCCCGTTTCCAGCAAAGAGCTGAAAGCCTGCCCATGCAGTGTTGAGCTCAGGACAGCCAACAGAAGCTTCCCATCAGAAGTAGTGAAAGCAGTAAACAGCACCCAGCAGACCACATGAAACAAGTCAAACCAGTCTTGTTTGACTGCTTACAAATTGAGGGCACCATAATCACTACAGCACATGCTTGTGGTTACAATGCTTGAGTGTTCCTTTAATGCAGGGGTTCCCAACCCAGTCCTCAAGTACCCCCCTACCAGTCCAGGATTACCCTATTGTGTGTAAAGGGTTTTCTAAAAAACTCCTCAGACACAACTGGGTAATCCCTAAATCCTGAACTGTTAAGGGGGTACTTGAAGACTGTTGGGAACCGCTGCTTTAATGTGAAATGGATCACAATTTGTATCAGTCATAAACCAGGCAAACCGTCCTACGATAAAGTCTCTTCGCTCCCCACCCTGACAGTCACATCTATGATATGATCAGCTCCTGGAAACCAGAGGAACTCCCCAGCTGAGTAAAAGATATAAAAATTCTATTAATTCCTGCTGTGTTATTCAAAGCAGGTGTCTACAGCACTATACTTACCAATCCCAGTTCCAATCCCAGCGCCCAGGGATTATAGGTGGACATAGAAAACCAGAATCATCACCACTCTTTCCCACAGCCACAGAGGCAAAAACTGCAAAAGCAGAGCCACCAAAAGCAATCACAGCTCTCCGGAGAAACATGTTACCAAGAAATCAATCCCAGAATAATGCTAAAGCCACCACTGAGCCTGGAATTTATAGGTAGCGACTAGTTCAAACTTCCCACCCAGTTGTAGGCACTGTGATGTTACTGCAATTATGTAATTGTAGGGGACACATGGTGCAGATTGTTATAGCTAATAGGGGGCAGGAGATTCAAATAAATAGGAATGTGCTCTGTGTACTGCGCAAGAAATGACCAGAAATGATTTTTCTCAGATCTCCTAGCCTGCAAAGGAAAGTGATAAAAGGCAACAAAGCTCAGTTTGTTTTAAAATCTCATTATTTGTAATCAAATCAAAATATCATACAGTTGTTAATATATGTTTTCTTGAAGAGATGTTTACAAATAATGTTCTTTTTCACTCCATGTATGAGTATGTATGAGCCTGGATGAGTTGCATGGGTTCCCAACCCAGTCGTCAAGTATCCCTTAACAGTCCAGGATTTAGGGATTATCCGTTTGTGTCTAAGGTGTTTTTAGAAAGAAAGAAAAAAACACTTTAGGCACAACAGGGTAGTTCCTAAATCCTGGCCTGGTAGGGTGTACTTGAGGACTGGGTTGGGAACCCTCTAGTTAGAGCATTGAGAGCAGGCTTCCCCAAACTCCGGCCCTCCAGATGTTGCTGAACTACAACTCCCATGATTCTATGAATGAAATAGGCTGAGAATCATGGGGGTTGTAGTTCAGCAACATTTGGAGGGCCGGAGTTTGGGGAAGCCTGATTAAGAGGATCAAACAAGCTTTGCTTAAAGGGACACTATAGGCACCCAGTCCACTTCAGCTCATTTAGAGGGACTTTTGCCTTGGGCGGCATTTTCCAGGGGGCGGCAAAAAAAGCCGCCCCCAAATGCCCAGGGCAAATGCCTTGTTAGCCTTGCGGCTAACAGACATGCCGGCGGGCTGCTGGGCGATCGGGCGGGGGAGCACTTCCCCTGAGCTGTCTGCTCAGCTCCCTCGCCAGCCGCAGAGTGAGGCTGGGAGGCGGAGCCGGAATAGGACGTCATATTCCGGCTCCCAGCCTCACTCTGAGGCGCGCGAGGGAGCTGAGCAGACAGCTCAGGGGAAGTGCTCCCTCGCCGGCCAGGCAGTGCCGCCCGATCGCCCAGCAGCCACTGGACCACCAGGGAGGAAGAGACACCCCCCTCCCCAGCATTCCCAAAGGTAAGGAGGGGGGGGGGGTGTTAAATAAAAAAAAAAATGTGTGAAAAATAAATTTTAAAAAAATGTGTGAAAAATAAATTAAAAAAAAAATGTGTGAAAAATAAATTAAAAAAATGTGTGAAAAATAAATAAAAAAAAACGTGTTAAACGTTTAAAAAAATGTGTTAAAAAAAAATTTAAAAAATGTGTTAAAAAAAAATTTAAAAAAATGTGTTTAACACATTTTTTTTAAATGTATTTTTATGTGGGTGGGTGAGTGTGTGTCTGTGTCTGTTAGTGTGTGTGTCTGTTAGTGTGTGTCTGTGTCTGTTAGTGTGTGTCTGTGTCTGTTAGTGTGTGTGTCTGTTAGTGTGCGTCTGTTAGTGTGTGTGTGTCAGTGTGTGTGTCTGTGTGTCTGTTAGTGTGTGTCAGTGTGTGTGTCTGTTAGTGTGTGTTAGTGTGTGTGTCTGTTAGTGTTTGTGTCTGTGTCTGTTAGTGTGTGTGTCTGTGTCTGTTAGTGTGTGTGTGTCAGTGTGTGTGTCTGTTAGTGTGTTTGTGTGTGTGTGTCTGTTAGTGTGTGTGTGTCAGTGTGTGTGTCTGTTAGTGTTTGTATCTGTGTCTGTTAGTGTGTGTGTGTCTGTCAGTGTGTGTGTCTGTTAGTGTTTGTGTCTGTTAGTGTGTGTCTGTGTCTGTTAGTGTGTGTGTGTCAGTGTGTGTGTCTGTTAGTGTGTTTGTGTGTGTGTGTGTCTGTTAGTGTGTGTGTGTGTCTGTGTCTGTTAGTGTGTGTGTGTGTCTGTGTCTGTTAGTGTGTGTGTGTCTGTTAGTGTGTGACTGTGTGTGTCTGTTAGTGTGTGTTTGCCTGTGAGTGTGTGTGTATGTCAGTGAGTGTGTGTGTCTGCTAGTGAGTGAGTGTGTGTCTGCTAGTGAGTGAGTGTGTGTCTGTTAGTGAGTGAGTGTGTGTCTGTTAGTGAGTGTGTTTGTATGTTAGTGAGTGTGAGTGTGTCTGTTAGTGTGTGTGTGTTTCTGTTAGCGAGTGTGTGTGTGTGTATTTAGAATGCGGGGCGGGGGGAAAGGTTGGGTGGGGGTAGCGCGGGGGGAGAGGGGGGCGCCTGAGTTTTGTCCTGCCTAGGGCAGCACAAAACCAGGATACACCACTGATTTTGGCCCTGCGGTAGGTCACAGACAAGGGAATGAAAACAGACAAATTGCCTGTGTTATAGAGCCTGGAGAGGGTTTGAATGAATTCCCTTGTTTGTGGGGTTCTTTCTACCGAACGGCGGGTCATTCGGTAGTTTCTATACGAATTTCTGGAAGTATGGAGGTCTCAGCGGTGTTTGCCTAGTTGAGTGTCCGATTTTAGTTCCAGACACTCGACGGCAAAACACCGCTGTTTGGTAGTTTAAGATGGCCGCCGCCACGTGTTCGTTTCCCGAATGGCAGCCACCCAGAGGACAAAGAATACATTGTTGCAAACGGTAATTGGAGGCATACTTATTCCTGGGTGGTCTGGTAGTTTCACTCAGTATAATGAATGGAGTGATTCTACCGAACAATCAGCTGAATGCTGCATACATATAACCCAGGTTAACTGAACACATTATAACATATGTAATATTACAGGCAGTATATTGTAATATGCTCCACAGTCTTAAAGGGACAGTAGTCCCAAAAGTCCCAATATGTCCACTGATGCTTTTAAAAGGGCCAGCAGCAGCAATATAAAGTACAATATGCCCCAAATAACCCAGGGGCCATAGTCAGCAGGTAGGAGGCTAGCAAACAGGCTTCTCCAGGGCCCAGTGGCGAGTTTGGTTTCGCCACAGTGTATGTGTGTCTTTGAGTGACTATCTGTGAGGGAGTGTATGTGTGTATGTCTGTGAGTGATTGTATGAGTGTTGCATGTGGGTGTATGAGTGTGTGTTTGTGAGTGTCTGTCAAATCAGTGAGAGTATCTTTGTCATTGAGTCTGTGCGTGACTATCAGTGTGTCTGTCAATGAGTGTCAGTGTGTGTGTGTCAATGAATGAGTGTGTGTCAGATCAGTGAGTCTGTGTGTTTGTCAATTAGGGTGTGTGACTGTCAGTGACTGTGAGTGTAGCGTGGCGGAGCGCAGTACAGGAGCTTCTGTTTCCTGTACCCGGCCAGACTGACCGGAGGTGCTCACTGAGAGAGCACTCCCTATCAGTCCGGCCAGGTACAGAAAATTGAAGCTCCTGTAGGGGATATCCTCTACTCGGCAATGCTACAAGAGAGGTAGGAGGCACACCAGGAAGGGGAGTGAGACCACGAAGGGGGTGCAGGGTGCACCAAGGGACAGGGAGGGGAGGGGAGAGAAACACCAAGGGACAGGGAAAAGAGGGGAGAGGTTTGAAGAACACTAAGGGACAGGGAAGGGAGGGGACCAATAATGGACAGAGAGAGTGGATGGTTAAGCGGCACATAGGTGAAGATGTTATTTTGGGGGGGGTGGGGGCGGAAAAATACATCTTCTCCTATGTACCCAAAAATCCTTGCACCGGCCCTGATTCCAAACACCTAAAAAACTGCCCAAAGTACCTGCCTTGCAAGGACTTCTCATTGAGCTGCATTGGGAAAGTTGTGTTTGGACAGCCACAGAAAGTCTGGGCTTCGGAAGAAGGGTATGGCTTGCAAAAGCTGCAGACAAGAGATCTGCAGCAGTTGTATGATATTTTATATATACCCCACAAAAAAATGCATAAATCCATGGATGTTTTCATTGGTAGTATATCTACTAAATGGGGATTTTATTTAATTATGTTTCATTCTTTTTGAATTTGGGTAGTAAAGAGTCCGTTTAAGGTAACAGAGTTATGTACTAAAGTGAATACAGTTAGATTGTATATAAAAAAACAACAACCAATATGTAGATTATATTGAAGCATTAATTTTAAGAACAAAGAACTATCTACCTAACCCTGTCTGATCCAATTATCCTAGCAATATTTAAAGGTACATTATAGTATTAAGAATACTATAGTGTTCCTCTGCCTCTAACAGTGTTAGGCATATAGCGTTAAGGGTGAGGATGTCCAGGTTTGTTTGATTGAGTTAAACAGCAGTGTAACGGATCCTTACAAGTTCCTGGTGTCTGTCAGAATAATCAAGGGAATTGCAGTTTATATCCTCTGTTCGTTCCATTTCCTCCGTTCGGATGGGTTTGCACGAATCCACTGTGTAAAGTATAGGTGGCCGCCATTTTGGGACTTTGCACGTGTTCGCGGCCATCTTGCGCACGAACAGCGGTGTTTGCCAGTCATCTTCTGGGGATTCAAGCGACCACCGAGATTCGACTGGATGGCACGAATTTCATATCTTTTCACCGTACGAATGGAGACCGACTGCAAGGCCAAAACTTATGGAACTATTTTCGGCTAGTTGGTCTGTGCGGTCGGTCAAAAATTTGGAACCTTATAACTCCCGAACCATTTGTCCGAATAGACTGATTTTTGGATGTGTTGGTCCCCTGGACGAGGGCTGTCTGGGGATACCCGACTTGTACCCCTGTTTTTGGGGTACATCCAGAACTTAGATAAATTACTGTACATGTTAATTGTGTTAAATGGTTATCTGAGGGGAGGGGATGTGTGGGTTGTACCCTGTATCTGATTGGTGATTTTATACCTCCCACTGGGAGTGTTCTTTTTGCATGTAACTGTAATAAAAGCAGGCTGGGTGTTCCAGTCCTCAGTTCTTCTTGACCCTTCAAAACGTAGCCTCGTCTCGTTCTTGGAAGGGATTATTGTGGATTACTACTCTGCTCTTTTTACAGCTGAACCTGACTCTCCCTCTGGATCTCGTGGATAGGATTATACCAGCTTTACATTACTTCTACACAGCAGCTTGCCAGGGAAAAGGACGTCACCAACGGCTGATACCCTCTCACTACCTGGGTAGTCGTTACATTGGTGGCAGCTGTGGGATGGTCCTTTTATCCAAGGAGCAAGTGCTGAATGGAATCTCAGTATGCCAAGCTGAAAAGACCCACACTAAAAGATTTATTGGAGAGTCGTGGTAGGAGTGCCAGCAACAGACCACGGAGGGAGCTGATAGCTGACCTGCTGGAGCTAGATGAAATGGATAGATCCATGGAAATAACTGAGCCCCTTGCACCGGTCAGCGAGGACGATGTACTTACTGCCATTGTACAGCAGAGACTAGCCTTGTATCCAGCAACATCCACGGAACTAATAAACCAGCTGTTCCGGGACACAAAGAAAGAGATAGAAACTAAGAGGAGACAAGACACGGAACTGTTAAGAGCTAGACAAGCCACTACATATGCAGTTCCTACTCCTCCACCCGCTGCTACAGGGAAGAAAATACAGTTTACTGCGTTTAAAGCTTTTGTAGAAAGTGAGGAAGAAATAGATGGATATTTGGCTGATTTTGAGAGGCAGTGCTCACTACACCAGGTACCACCAGACCAATGGGTCACTATTTTGTCTGGTAAATTGTCGGGCAAAGCCAATGAAGCCTTTCGGGCTCTTGCTCCAGAGGATATTTTACAGTACCAGCAAGTTAAAAAGTCGCTGTTAACCCGATATGCTGTGACCCCAGAAACCTGCCGCTTCCGGGAGTCCAAGAAAAAGGTTGTGAACTCCCACATGGAATGGGCTAATAGGTTACAGCGGGTGGCATCACACTGGGTATGAGGGTGCAACGCCAACACAGGGGAAGAAGTACTACAACTATTTTTATTAGAACACTTCTTCCAAGGTGTATCTGCTGACTTACAGGATTTGGTAAGGGACAGACGACCTAACAACCTAAGTGAGGCAGCTCGGCTGGCGGACGAGTACGCCGAAACCAGGAGAGTGAGCCAAAGTGCCCCAAGGCCAGCTAACAAAGTGGAACCACGTACCGCAGCTGCCACCCGGAGTTCCGTGCTCCCATACCACCGGGGCCAGCTCGCCCTCAAGGGCCCAACAACTACCCCCGGGACTCGCCTAGAATCACCTGCCACCGGTGCAACAACCCTGGACATATCGCACGAGTCTGCCCGCTAGGTTCGGCCGCTAATAATTGGAGGTGCACCTCACCCACCACACGTACCTCTGCTGCCCACTGTATAGAGACCAAAGTGGGCCCAGAGGAATGCTTGGGCATCTTGTATGAGGCGGATCCGATACAAGCCACATCCCCAGATAATCGCCAGCACCATCGTCAGGAAGTACGAGTGAATGGACAAATAGCCCAAGGATTGAGAGATACTGGAGCTACCATTACCTTGATACAACTTGGTAAAACCGGAGCAACTGGCCAAACACACCGTTGCTGTCCGTGTCACAGGGGGAGCTGTATTTCGTTTACCCACAGCCCGGGTGCACTTGGACTGGGGGGTCGGGTCAGGAAAGACTCTGAGGTCGTATTGGGCAACGATATTGGCCCCCTGACTTCAGCCTACTCACCCACCACAGATGCAGCTTGCCCCGTAACCACCCGAGCCCAGAGCAGGCTTGCAGATGACTCCACAACAGGCCGGGAGACCCAGGTAAGCCAAACACAGACACGTAGGTCACACATAAGAGCTTGGGACACCCCAGAAGAGTTTGGGAGGGAAACTAGAGAGGATCCAACCCTCCAGAAATATCGTGGGGGAGATGAGCAGGAACGTTTTGTATGGGAAAATTACAGGTTATACCGACTGACTGTAAGTAGGAAAAGAGGCTGTGCCCCTTCACAGAAGTGCCAACTAGTGGTACCCAGAAAGTACCGGTTGGACCTTCTCCGAATTGGCCATGATATTCCTCTAGCAGGACATTTGGGGGGTAACCGCACCGCCTATCGGATCACCCAGACCTTCTTCTGGCCGGGGATTTCAAAGGATGTGCGGCGCTACTGCAGTACATGCGACATATACCAGCGGGTAGGGAAAAGAGGGGATCACCCTAAAGCTCGACTGTCACCTATGCCCGTGATCGAGGAA
The DNA here is from genome assembly GCF_036172605.1 of Pelobates fuscus. Taxonomy (NCBI): domain Eukaryota; kingdom Metazoa; phylum Chordata; class Amphibia; order Anura; family Pelobatidae; genus Pelobates; species Pelobates fuscus. Next base: position 245,286,915 of record NC_086322.1, read on the forward strand.
CCGTTTAGCAGAGTGGCAGTCGACCTGGTAGGACCCCTACCTAACCCTAGTCCATCAGGTAAGAAATATATACTTACTGTGGTGGACTACGCTACCCGATACCCGGAAGCCGTCGCTCTGACGAATATCCAGGCTGACACTGTCACCATTGCCCTAGTGGGGATATTCACCAGAGTGGGACTCCCACGAGAAATACTGTCTGACAGAGGGACTCAATTTACCGCAGATCTAACCCAACAATTATGGAAGGTCTGCGGTTTTCAAAACCTCCTCAGCCCGCCCTACCACCCCCAGACTAACGGCCTCTGTGAACGCTTTAATGGTACCCTGAAGCAGTTGCTAAGGACCTTTACAGCGGAATACAGAGACTGGGAGCGATTCTTGCCGCACCTCTTGTTTGCATACCGAGAGGTACCGCAAGAATCCACAGGATTCTCTCCGTTCGAGCTGCTCTACGGAAGAAGGGTTCGAGGTCCCCTCGACCTCATCCGGGAGCACTGGGAAGGAGAGATGGAACACGAGGGGGTCCCCATTGTGCCATATGTTCTGGAAATGCGGGACCGCATGGAACAGTTGGCCCGGATGGCACGGGACCATCTCTATGTGGCCCAGGGTCGACAGAAACGTTGGTACGATCGGGGCGCCCGACAGAGAACATTCCAGGTGGGACAGAAGGTTCTGGTACTTAGACCAGTAAAGGGAAATAAACTCCAGACCTCTTGGCAGGGCCCTTACAAAGTAGTAGCGCAGGTCTGCAACACTACTTATGTAATTGCCAGCAACAACGATGAGAGAATCCAGAAAACTTTCCATGTTAACTTACTAAAAGAGTTCCTGCTACAGAGGACCCCGATAACCTACCCATCCCAGAAATTTTAGCACCCAGAGAGTCCCCTAGCTTACTGGACACCATCCAACTAGGGGAGCGACTAACCGCAGAAGAGAAAGGCCAGCTTAGGCAACTAATAAAGGAAAAGAGACTAACGTTCTCCCAGGAACCAGGATACACCAGGCTAGCGACCCACTATGTAGAAACCCCAGGACAAACCCCTCTTAGACAGACCCCCTACAGAATCCCTGAGGCAGTCAGGGAGGAAATGAAAAAAGGAAGTGCAGGAGATGTTAAGGTTAGGAGTCATAGAGCCATCGGACAGCCCCTGGGCTTCGCCAGTAGTCCTAGTACCCAAAAATGACCAAGATACCAGATTTTGTGTGGACTATAGCCGACTCAATGACCGTACAGTGACATATGCGTACCCCATGCCCAGAGTGGATGAACTATTAGACCGCATTGCCAGGGGGAGATATCTGACCACCATTGATTTATGCAAGGGATACTGGCAGATTCCCCTGGCCAAGGAGGCTATCCCCAAGTCGGCGTTCGTCACCCCATTTGGCTTGTACCAATTTAGGAGAGTAAGTGATGAGAACCGCACTCAGTCCCAACGGCCAAGGGTGCTCCAGAGCAGGACCAGCAATCCCAGTACAATAATCCAAGAAGAAAAAACTCACAGGCACTCCAACTTCAAGCCGCAGGCAGATTTATTATGACAGAATGCAACGCAACATTTCGACCGGAAAGGTCTTTTTCAATTTAGGGTCATGCCATTTGGGATGAAGAACGCCCCCAGCTACATTTCAGCGCTTGGTAGATAGACTCCTTGATGGCTTCCAGGACTTCGCTTGCACGTACCTGGACGACATTGCGATCTATAGTGAAACATGGGGGGAACACTTGAGACATGTAGAGGCTGTACTGGATCAGATTCGGGCAGCGGGCCTGACTCTGAAACCAGAAAAGTGTAACTTCGGCATGGCCGAAGTCCAGTACTTGGGACACAGGGTAGGGTGTGGGAAACAGCGCCCAGAACCCGCTAAGGTTGAGGCTGTAGCCAACTGGCCCACACCCCACACCAAGACTATTGGCATTCTTAGGGACGGCAGGATACTACAGAAAGTTTGTCCCTGACTATAGCGCCATCGCCAAACCCCTGACAGACTTAACTAAAAAGAACTTGCCTAGGGTAGTCCTGTTGTCTCCCGCCTGTGAAACAGCCTTTCAAGCCTTGAAAAATGCTCTGATCCACGCACCTGTTCTATCTGCCCCCGCCCCTAACAAAAGATTTGTCGTTCATACAGATGCATCCATGTATGGACTGGGGGCAGTTCTGAGCCAGATCGGAGAAGATGGGGGAGAACACCCTGTCGCGTATCTCAGCAGAAAACTGTTGCCCAGAGAAATGAGTTACGCGGCAGTGGAAAAAGAATGTTTAGCCCTAGTCTGGGCCCTAAAGAAACTTACACCATATTTGTATGGGCAGGAATTTACTTTGATTACAGACCATAATCCCCTGGTATGGCTGAACCGAGTAGCTGGAGACAATGGACGCTTGCTGCGATGGAGTCTAGCGCTACAGCCATATAATTTTTCCATTCAGTATCGCCCTGGCCGGTTAAATGGAAACGCAGACGGACTGTCCAGGCAAACAGAACTTTTACCGTAGCAGCAGACCGGACAGCCCCAAGTTGACCTGAAAAGGATCAATCCGGGTCTGCCGGAGTGTTCCACAAAAGGGGAGCAGTGTAACGGATCCTTACAAGTTCCTGGTGTCTGTCAGAATAATCAAGGGAATTGCAGTTTATATCCTCTGTTCGTTCCATTTCCTCCGTTCGTATGGGTTTGCAGGAATCCACTGTGTAAAGTATAGGTGGCAGCCATTTCGGGACTTTGCACGTGTTCGCGGCCATCTTGCGCACGAACAGTGGTGTTTGCCAGTCATCGACTGGAACTAAAATCGTCTACGCTACTAGGCAAACACCGCTGAGACCTCCATAGCACCGGAGATTCGTGCCAAAGCTACCGAACGCCCTGCTGTTCGGTAGAAAGACTTAACAAACTATGGGGATTCAAGCGACCACCGAGATTCGACTGGATGGCACAAATTTCATATATTTTCACTGTACGAACGGAGACCGACCGCAAGGCCAAAACTTATGGAACTATTTTCAGCTAGTTGGTCTGTGCGGTCGGTCAAAACTTTGGAACCTTATAACTCCCGAACCATTTGTCCGAATAGACTGATTTTTGGATATGTTGGTCCCCTGGACGAGGGGTACATCCAGAACTTAGATAAATTACTGTACATGTTAATTGTGTTAAATGATTATCTGAGGGGAGGGGATGTGTGGGTTGTACCCTGTATCTGATTGGTGATTTTATACCTCCCCCTGGGTGTGTTCTTTTTGCATGTAACTGTAATAAAAAGCAGGCTGGGTGTTCCAGTCCTCAGTTCTTCTTGACCCTTCAAAACGTAGCCTCGTCTCGTTCTTGGAAGGGGATTATTGTGGATTATTACTCTGCTCTTTTTACAGCTGAACCTAACTCTCCCTCTGGATCTCGTGGATGGGATTATACCAGCTTTACTTTACTTCTACACAGCAGCGTGCCAGGGAAAAGGACGTCACCAACGGCTGATACCCTCTCACTACCTGGGTAGCCGTTACAAGCAGCAAGTACTTTTATTGGCTGTCTGATAGACAGCCACTAGAGCAGTGATGGTGAACCTATGGCACATGTGCCACAGCTGGAACGCCGAGCCCTCTCTGTGGGCACCGGCTGGCCACCTTTGGGCCCCCCACGAGGCGGACGGCAGCTTCTATTGCGGGTTGAGTGAGTGCTGTAGCCTGAGCTCTTACTGCCGCTTAGTGATGCCGGGAGCCGGTATATGACGTCAGACCGGCTCCCGGCATCACTTTTTTTTTTTACTGTCTTTCAGATAGATACCTTACCTGATTTTCTAAGCTCACTAAGATGCCTCTTTCCATTTTTGCTTGCCATATTACTTGTGCTATCACTGGGATTTGTATATTTTTCCAATTCTGTGCTATCACTCATTTGGCTGCTGTAATGATGTGTAAAATTAACATTGAATCCTTTATCTTCATTTTTTTTTTTTTAATTCTTTATTTTTGTAGTGCATACGTAAAATACAGGCTGCTCAGGTATGCCACAACAGCATAAACAGGCAATCTTCGTTACAGGGTGATACAGTGAAGTAGCATTGTGAAATCTGCACATTTTTTTTTTGTTAGTAGATGATTTGTCAAACGCTTAAGAATAGGTTTAGTACGGTTGCTTCAGGCTAGGTACACTTTTCTAGTTGCTATGATATTTGTTATAGGTTGTTACAAGATGAAGTCCACAATAAGTGGCACATATTGAATTATGGGTTGGGTGCGTTTTTTAAGTATTGCATTACTTTGAATATATAAATACATAATGGAATCAGAAACGTCTAGTGCTAACGTATCACATAACATTTAGCAAGAACAAACTATTTACCGATTAGAAAAGGTAATACTCTCATAGCTATTGGTGTAATATTAACATGCTGCTACAGTTTGTGAAACCCGCATAGACGTAAAGTTACAACTCTATATATCCTGAGGATACTGCACATTTCTCATTAAGAACGACTAGGTATTAGCAAGATAAAGATAAACCCTTCAGTTTGTGTCTACAGGTTTAAGCTGTATGTTTTGCTGGGGCTTGTGTTGCATTTTCGTTTCACTGTGCTCGTTATTTTAATTTCGATGAGAACCCACTGGGTAAGCAACTTGTTAAGTGTTAGGCAGAGATAGAAACTCAGTAAAACCAACGTTGTGGTGAAGTGAGAACATACAACTCGGACTAACCATATGTCGTCGTGTTTTAAGCTATGTATCGTTATCGTATAGGGTGTGATTCTGGTGTAAGTCATGAGGCTCGCCTGTGGCGTATACTAGGCTACAGCACAGTTAACGTGCTGGGTTGTAGGCGAGGTGTTTGCGCCTAGTGATGTGTTCTGGGGAAGAGTGTGTGGGTGAGGCGGCTTAATGCTGCCAGTGAGCACCACTGAGCCTTACCTTCTCCTACACTGAACTTTCAGCTGCAGAGACTAAGTCCCGTTCGAAGATTCGAATGCACGTTCGAATGGGACTTAGTCGTTTTTCTGCATAAAATGGACCGACCGCACAGCCAAAATCTATGGAACTGTTTTGGGCAGGAAAATGTGCTTGCGGTCGGTCATAAAGGACTTCCGTCTAACTTTTTATGTACTGGGGGGATTTGTATGATTTTTGGTTATGTTTATATTTAAAGTATGCTGATTCTGAATATGTTTGCATGTTTTATGTGAATATGATGCATATTTTTTAAGTTACAGTGTATGTATAAAAAGTGTATTTTTCCTGCCTGTGATAAATTACATTAACCCATTGTGTTCAGTAATTAGGCAGAGGGGAAGGATTGTATGTTTGTGCTGGGTGTGTTTTACGGTTTGCCTGTAAAGGATTGGTTGTACTGTGTCCCACCCTGTGGGATGTCCAAAGTACCTGCCCACTGCATAAAAGTCAGTGTGTGGTCATTAAAAGTGCAGATCATCTTGTACCTTCATGAAGTTTCGGCTCATGTTTGGAGGATTGGAGCACTACACTCTGGGGATTGCTATAATCACTATACTTCCCAGGGTATAATCACTAAGCTCTGCTAAGAGCTTGTTCGTGTTCCTGCTCTCTGGAATTCGGAGAGGTCCACCTACTGGAAGCTGGACCCTGGTCTTGGGTCCAGAGTGGGTGGAGACGGCGAGACCCCAACCAAGCTGCGGCGGTTCGTGGGGTCTGCAGTGGTTATGGTGTCAGGCAGAGTGCTTGCAGTCCTCGAAAGCACTAGGAGCATCCATCAGCGGAAGATTCCCGGTCGGGGTGCCAGCGGTTCCGTTACACCATTGTTCATTTATTTCCTGTCATATAATCAATTAATGTAATTATATCTTTCCAATAAGTATATATTGTTTGGCAGTACCACCATCAGGGCCGCCATCAGGGGGTGACAACCGTGACAGTTGTCACGGGCCCGGCGGCCCTGGGGGGCCCGGACTGCTCTGGCAGTCCTGGGCCCCACTTTCCCTCTCTGCACACATAGATAGCGAATATCGCTATCTATGTGTGCAGCCCCGGGCCCCCGGCTTCCCAGTTACCGCAGAGGGGGCCCAGGCAGCACACAGCTTCTCTTCTTCTCGTTTCTGCTAATAACTCTCGCGAGACCCGGTTGCCATGGCAACGCTCCGCGGGTCTCGCGAGAGTTATTGGAGGAGAGAGGAGGCTGTGTGCTGCCTGGGCCCCCTCTGCGGTAACAGGGAAGCCGGGGGGCCCCACCATGCCACCGGACCACCAGGGATGGAATCTCCCCCCTCCCTAGACACAGGTAAGCAGGGAGGGGGGAGAAACAATTTAATTTTTTTTTTTTTTTATTATGTTAAAATGCCCCCCCCCCCTCCCCCACACCCTAGCACATTTACACACACACACTGCATACACTGACACAACACACACACACACACACACTGCATACACTGACACAACACACACACACACACTGCATACACTGACACAGCACACACACACACTACATACACTGACACAACACACACACATTGCATACACTGACACAACACACACACACATACACACATTGCATACACTGACACAACACACACACACACTGCATACACTGACACAACACACACACACACACACACACACACTACATACACTGACACAGCACACACACACTACATACACTGACACAACACACACACCTTGCATACACTGACACAACACACACACACACACATTGCATACACTGACACAACACACACACACACTGCATACACTGACACAACACACACACACACACACACACACACTACATACACTGACACAGCACACACACTGCATACACTGACACAACACACACACACACACTATATACAATAACACAACACACTACATACACTAACACAACACACACACTCTGCATACACTGACACAACACATTCTGCATAGACTAACACAACACACACTGCATGCACTAACACAACACACACTGCATGCACTAACACAACACACACTCTGCATACACTGACACAAAACACTATGCATACACCAACACAACACACTATGCATACACCAACACACTCTGCATACACCAACACAACACACTCTGCATACACTGACACAACACACTCTGCATACACTGACACAACACACACTGCATACACTAATACAACACACACTGCATACACTAACACACACACTGCATACACTAACACAACATACATACTGCATACACTAACACAACATACATACTGCATACACTAACACAACAAACACACTGCATACACTAATACAATACACACACTGCATTCACTAATACAACATGCACTCTGCATACACTACACACTAACACACTCACTGCATCCACTATACTGACACACACTCTGCATTCGCTACACATTAACACACTCTGTATTCACTACACTAACACACACTCTGCATCCGCTACACACTAACACACTCTCTGCATTCACTACACATTAACACTCTGCATTCACTACACTAACACACACTCTGCATCCGCTACACACTAACACACTCTCTGCATTCACTACACTAACACAAACTCTGCATCCGCTACACACTAACACACTCTCTGCATTCACTACACATTAACACACTCTCTGCATTCACTACACTAACACAAACTCTGCATCCGCTACACACTAACACACTCTCTGCATTCACTACACATTAACACACTTTCTGCATTCACTACACTAACACACTCTCTGCATTCGCTACACATTAACACACTCTGCATTCACTACACTAACACACACTCTGCATCCGCTACACACTAACACACTCTCTGCATTCACTACACATTAACACTCTGCATCCGCTACACACTAACATACTCTCTGTATTCACTACACATTAACACACTCTCTGCATTCACTACACTAACACACTTTCTGCATTCACTACACTAACACACTCTCTGCATTCACTACGCATTAACACACTCTCTGCATTCACTACGCATTAACACACTCTCTGCATTCACTACACATTAACACACTCTCTGCATTCACTACACATTAACACACACTCTGCATTCACTACAAATTTACACACACACTACATTCATTACAATGACCCACTCTGCATTCACTACACCCTAACACACACTCTGCATTTATTACACACTAACACACACTCTGCATTCACTAAACTATGCACACACTCTGCATTCACTACACTAACATACACTCTGCATCAACTGTGCACACAGCATCCACTACACAAACATCCTGTATTCACAGTACACACACTACATCCACCACAAATTGAAACACTCTGCATTCACTATACACAGACACTGTGTCTAATACACACACTACATCCACTACAGACACTGCATCCACTAAACACATTTCATCTAGTACATACAAACACTACATTCACTACACAAACACACACTACATCACTGTACACACACTACATCCACTACTCAAACACACTCTGCGTTCACTATACACACTGCATCCGCTACACAAACACACACTCTGCATTCACTGCACAAACAGTATCTAATACACACAAACACTACATCCATTACACACATTCTAATTCACTTCCACTATACACACCACATTCAGTCCCGCATCATTGTCAGCAGACTAGGTAGGGCGTGGGCGGGCCCGGGAGGGAGGGGGCGGGGGAGGGGGGGCCCAGACCTTGTGCTTTGTCAGGGGCCCCAAAATTTCTGATGGCAGCTCTGACCACCATATGTGTAAAAAGGTGCCCTTATCAATGGATGTATTTGGATATATTTTGAAAATATAATCCCATGGATAGTGCATGCAAGTAAAAGTGTTTGGAGTAGAGAAATTGAGTAGAAATATAGAATAGTTCTGGTTAGCAAAGAAGTTTAACTAAGTCCCAGAAATTAGTTGAAAAGACAGAGTGTTAGAGTGGTATTCCTTGGGCTGGTCTGATCTAATGATGCTTTGATGATCTCCTGAAACCCCAATTCCTTATCTTGAATTTCTTTACGTCAGATGTATAAGCTCTGTGATAGCGAGACTGGGTATACTCAGGCCTTCTGGGTGTACTGTCAGGGTATTTATATCGGCAGACATTTTGTGCTATGATAGAAATACAAAGTGTATATTCTGAAGTCATTGTTGAACAGACCAGACTCCATTTTGTTATTCTCAAGTTAACAAAGACACAACATTTCTTTCCTTTCTCTATTTCTGACCGCTTAGCCAGAGCTGAATGGAATGTGTATATAAACAAACCAAATAGATAAGACATTGAGAATGGGGGTAGACAGACTGTCAGATTACTAATGGAATATAATAAATTCTATTCCCAGACTTAGGTGACAGAGGAAATTAAACAATTACATTTTACTTTCGATATTGTACAACGTCCCATTATAGTTTAAGGTGAAACTTAGTTCACAAACTATCAATTTTAGGAATTATAGCAGAAAATGGAGACGCATAGTCTGGATAAATCCGAAGAAATTCTCTTGATCTGACAGATAAAATAAGTAATAGCCATCATAAAGATAACGTAAATGACGTCAAAAATAGCCACCAGGAAAAGTTAACTCTTTCCTGGATAGGTATGTCTAGTGGAACAAGGCTGCCCTCTTGAGTTCAAATACTAAAATGATTACCTAGAAGGCAACCACACCCCACATTTGTGATTGGCTATCACCTAAGGAATTTTTCCCTTTAAAAAGTTAAGACAAGGGAAGAGAGGGAGGATTCAGAGATTCAGGGAGGATTCAAAGATTGAAGAGAGAGACATTACGACACTCTGGGGATTCAGAGAGATCCAGGCAGAATCGGGCGACCAGAGTAACCAAGAAACTCTCACACTCCATGCAGAGAAAGAGATCTATGACATTTAGCTACCTGAGGATATCTGATGAGAAAATATCTACTTAACTGGTAAATATACAGACATTTAATTAATTAAAATTAATTAAAATTAATAGCATGATATATGACTGGATAAATCATGTTTGATTTCATTTTTAGAAATCGTAATTATTAAAGAATATATATATGGTTATAGCATCTATCTGCAGCTGGGATTAATATAGCCATTAATGTATTTGTGTGATTAATATCACGTTAGCATATCATGACCATTTATCCAGCTGTATTGATTGGCTCTAAAATAAGATAAAATATCTGTTTAGACAAATTAATTAAAATATCAGCTAATATAATATAGTAGATTTCTCTCATTGGATAAAATCAAGGAAATGGTTGAAGACTGGTTAAATGTTATTTATTAAAATTACATAGGAGTAAATCTTAACTACTTAGGAGGTCTAGCCAGCATTGAAAGGGTTATTTCTAACTGCTAGCTAAGTTCTATTACCCTACACTGCAGCTCAGTGTGAAACTCACATTCTTTCTCCCTGTAAAGCCTATCATAAATTGTCCTGACAGCTAAGTGCTGTAGAGGCGTTTATATTAACCAGGAAGTAAATGGCCTATTGTACTGCATATACGATTTTATACTGAATATTCATTGATTATTGCCATATTGTATTACATATTCATTGTTATACTCGAATTCCATTGATTATTATCATGCATGTTACTCATCATTATTATTTAAATTGTTAAGAAATAAATATCTATTTTTATAACAATTTGTGATTTTTAATTACCGGTATATGGTTATACATTTCATTTAACACGATAACGATTAGGGATCTGAGAATTGAAAATCGTGGGCAATTTCTCATCTGTTTACATTATTATCCCATAAATATCCCCACAAATTGGAGGCGCTGCTGAGATCGTTTAAGTTGAAATTATATTCCATATACAATAATATTTGTGTAATTCATGCAATTAATCTTAATATAGAAAAGAGTTTTGTATTGAGATTAAATCACTGTATAAAATATGGCCAGCGGCAGCGACACATCTGTAACAGATAATACTGAAATAATTGAAGACTTAAGAAAACATGCTTTAATCAATATTCATACACATATGAAAAATGATTTAAGCTATGACGTTTGGTTAAAGAGCGTAGAATGGGATGCTAAATGTACAATGATAACTGATGAACACATACTGAAACAACTTAAAGTAATTGCTGAACAAAAGAACATAGAGAAAAAGATGGGGTACATAATACACTCCTGGCCTTTCTTTATGACAGCACTTCTTAAGGCGTTAGATGAAAACAAGGTATTGAATACCAAACTGGACACGTACAGTGAACAATTTGGCATTCAAGATGGGAAACTCCAAGATTTACTTGCTGAGCATAAAACTCGTCAGGCTGATCATGAAAAAGAAATGACAGCCTTGATGGATAAATATGCACAGGAAATAAATCAGCTCAAAATGCAATTGGATAAATATGAAGAGGAGAGTCTGAAATCAGGCAGTGAGGTTGATAGCCATCATTCTGTGCCAAAAAGTTGCACAAAAATGAAAGAAAAGACTATCTATAAATCCCCTCCTTGTCATGATTTTCCCACACCAGACCAGGTTTTCATAAAACAGTCTGTAAGGAATGAGGTGAGTAATTCAAGAATATCACCTGTGAAACAGAATTCTCCATCTCCTGGCATTGCCAAACAACCTTGGCAATCTTGGGCAGAACAGTTTGAAAAAGCTGTCTTGGCCAAACTTGAGAGGGAGAGTCCAGTTCAAGATGATAGGAATGAAAACAGACATGGTTCTGTACACTGGCAGGATTCTGATGCTGATCAGAATTGTGACAGTGAACAAGAAGCTCAGAATGATGGGAGTGAAAGTGATTGCACTGTCCACTCTGAAGGCCATGTGACTGATATGCCATCTGCACTGTTGTACGGGTCTAATTCCTCTTCAGCAGACAGATCGCATAGACGTTTACCCAAAAACAGAAACAGAAGTCGTAAATCAACGACGCCTGTTTATGAATCGCCAAAGGTTGTTAAGTTCCTTAGAGAGACTGTCCCACAATTTTCTAGAGGTTCAGGAAACATATCTGAACATCTGGAAAATTATGATAGAGCAATGAATTCATTGGGCATGTATGATGACATTCAAAAGAAATGGTTCATTACATGGACCTTTGATTCAATGTGCCGTGTTCATCTTGAAAGTCTTCAAGCTATGCAGTTAATGTCCTGGTCCAAGATGAAATATGAAATAATCATGGAATATGGTAAGTATAAAACCGTTGCTTCTGCAAAGAAGGCGCTTTATAACTTAAAGTGCCGTCCAGATCAAAGCCCCAGAGAATTTTTAGTAATTCTTAAGAATGCATACTCCGTGGCCCAAAGAAAACCCAGGTATGAAAGCACAGATTTCAAAGATCTGTATTTTCATGCCATGCCAGTAAGTATACAAATGAATCTCGCAAGAGATTATGATTGCAAGTTACCATTAGAATGGCTAGTCAGTCAGTGCATGAAATTGTATACCATACACCATGCACATGACGAAAATCAGCCAAAGGTTAAGAAACCTGGTGATAAAATGGTATCAGAGACTAAAATTCAGTTAGGTTTAGAAACCCAACAGAAAAAGAGGACCTATTCTGAGGTTTTGAAAACACCAAAGCCTCAGAAACAGGAAAACACCAGAAACAATTCTGCAAACTCCTCTGACAATAACTCTGAAAAATCCAATTCCAATGGGAATAAACGCCCCTGGGTTAATAAAAACCAAGGCAATTCCCAATGGAGAAGGAATCCTCAGGGAAATAGGAGATATGGAAACAGAAACAACCAATCTGCTTCCAATAACTCCCAACAGTCTCAGCCATCCCAGCCAAATTCTAATGGGCAAAGACAAAACGGCAATGGGGGAAATAATTTGCGTCGTCAGGTTGGTCAATTGACAGACCAGATGGGCAAATTAATGGAGCAAATAACAAAGATTAACCAGGTCTTTGCTATCAACCCTTTTTTAGGAGCAGCTCCAATTGCAGAGCCACCGGTGCAACTGCAGCAACAGCAACAAATACCGCAGCCACAATAGCTACAATGACTAAACAGGCTAGGTTGTCAGTAGATGTAATACCTAACCCTGTTTCCTTTCCAGGTACTAACAGCCAAATAAACAATAGTTGTGTTAGGAAACCTATTGCCTATTCCGTCACTTCACTTCCGGGTGAAGGAGGCGCAACGTGTTCCTCTGTTTTTTCATTTCAGCCAAAGGCTAAAATAGCCCCAGCAGCCACTAGTTTCCAGGATCCAGCCCTGAAAGGGTTAACTGATGAGATGCCGACCACTTGTTCCCGCTTGACAGTTCAAGATAATCCTAAAAAGGATGGGCCTGTGGGTAAGACTGAGCATTCCTCAGTACAGGTAGAAACTACTGCGGTGACCGGTAATGTATGGAAAACAAGTAATATGTTGACACATTCTAAATTCTTATGTGAATTAGAAGAACATGAAGGAAGGTACTACATGTCTGTAGAAATACAGGATTCGCTACCCCAGCCTTTTAAAGGGTTAATAGATACTGGTTCACAAGCCACTATCTTATCCAATACCTACTTCCAGCAGGTAATGGACTTAGCAACGGATAAGCCGAAGCTAAGAGATTTCCCCAATGCTCTGTTGAGTGTTGGAGGAAATGCACTTCATGTTATTGGCAATACCTGGTTAAAGTTTAAAATAGGTAACAAAACCTTTAGACACCCGGTAATAGTGGTAGATCTCCCCTATAACCGACTAATTCTGGGTATAGACATACTCAGAAGACTTAACACAATTATTGACTGTGTGAATGGAATTGTATGGTCACAAGCTAAGGTTCCTATAACCTATGAGAAATCACATGTACAATCTGATCGTAACTGCCATGTAATAGAAGAAAGACCTGACTCGATAGAGGTACATTTTAAGAATAGTCAGTCACCTGACGAGACTATCCTGCAGGTGAATGACGCAATCGCACCTGTAGATGAGCATTCCATAAGAATTGCTCCAGAGAGAATCCAGAATGTCTCTCTGGAAGGTGATGTTTTAACCATTTCTCTCCACAGGGACTATGTTGAATCTGTAGATCTGGCAGGTCATGCTCAATTCCTTGCCAGAATTGAAAGGGTTAATGACAACTTATTCTTTCCTATTCAAATAAATGACTTAGGAAGAAGTAGGAATGCAAAGCTGGACTTAAAGAGTGAGAACAGCTATATTAGCAGAAGTCTGTTAAAGCAGATCGCTAATCCTAAAATGATCAGGTACGCTTCCCCACATGACAGGTGGATCCAGAACCTGGATGGCGAATCAGAGAGTCACAATGTGATAGCAAAATGTTTACTATCTATTTCCATCGGAAATAAGACAGTTAAACATTTATTCCTAGTGATAGACGAACCTCGCTATCAGGTTTACATTGGCAATGATGTCATACATCGTTTTGCCATACACCTTGACCTGATTAATTCCAACTTGTGGACAAGGTTAAAAGGTAATCCTTGTGGATACCTACACGAGGAAAACGCCCTGAAATCAGGACAAATACTCCCATATGCGGTAAGTATCCAAGTACCTGATGACATAACCATTCCACAAGGGACAAGTAACTTTCTTTTACCCCTACAGGTCAAGGAGGGTCAGAGATTAGAAAACTCTGATGCCCTAATTTGTTTATCCAACAGGATACAACGATTAGGGATGGTGGTAACACATACACCAATGGTAAGTATTGGTAAGAATCACACCTACATAATGGTTAACAATGTTACACCCAATAGTGTTACTTTACCAAAAGGAACATTATTAGGTCTAGCATTGGATGCTGAGTACTATACATTTGGTTTCCAAAACCAAATTATAGGCCTCATCCCTGAAGAATACTTAACTGAGGACGAAATTGTCGATCAAATATTCCATTCCTCCCCAGAAGGATTATTCACTATCCTATCTGCATATCCCTTCAACGTCGAAGACGGCTCGTGTAAAATTGAAGAAGCATCAATCACCTTCGATCATCCGCTCAATGAGCAGGAATCACAAGAGTATCACGACCAAAGAGAAAAGGTAAGTCAACACCGAACTGACCTAACTTCTAGGCTTGAAGAAGCTTATGAGATAGGCCAGCCTGAAATCTTTCCAGGATTTCAGGAAAGGCTAGAAGAGCAAATATCTTTAGCTGACGGTTGCTCCAACGATGCTGAGCGGCAGCAGCTAAAGGAAATCCTTTTGGAATTCCAAGATATTTTTGCCAAAGATTCCTACGACTGTGGGTTAACTAACCTCCACGTAGCCAGAATACAAACTGATCCAAATTTACCACCTGTATTTATCAAACAATATAGACTCCCATTAGCGTCATACGATGGTCTACAAGACATCATTCAGAATCTAAAGGAAAGGGGTATTATACGTCCAGTGCACAGTTCGTATAATAATCCGATCTTGGGGATTCTGAAACCTAATGGACAATGGCGTTTATGCGCTGACTTACGACAGCTAAATAAACACGTCTATATGTCTGGTTGGCCAGTGCCATACATAGACCAATGTTTGGTACAAATGCAGGGATCCAAAATATTCACTGCCATTGACTGTGCGCAGGGATATTGGACTGTACCAGTCCATACGGAAGACCAATACAAATTGGCCTTCACATTTGGAAAGCAGCAGTATACCTGGACCCGTATGCCTTTCGGTTACATAAACTCTGGTCATGAATTTGCTGTGTTCATGCATAAAGCTATGCCTGACGCACTTGAGAGAGGAACGTTATCATATGTCGACGATGTCTTGCTGAAAAGCACTTCCTTTGATAAGCATATCATAGAGATTAGACATGTTCTCACTCAGTTAAGAGAGGCAGGGATTAAACTGTCTTTACAAAAGGCGCAATGGTGTCGCACCCATGTCAATTTCCTCGGACATGAGGTAACCTCTGAAGGATTAAATCCCCAGAGGAAGAAGGTTGAAGCCGTACTAAAGGCTAAAACACCTTCAAACATCAGGGAATTAAGATCGTTCCTTGGCATGACTAATTACTCTCGTAAGTTTATAGATAACTATGCAGAAATAACGAAACCACTCTTACACCTGCTTAAAAAGGATACTACCTGGAACTGGGGGGAGCCTCAGGACCTAGCGGTAAGTGAACTGAGGAGGAAGCTCACTCAGGCACCCTGTTTAGCATACCCAGAGGGGAGTAAACCTTTCTATCTGGAGACAGGATATACCGATTTAAGCATAAGTGCTGTACTGTATCAGAAGCAGGACAGTTTAAACAAAGTTATTGCATATGCTAGCAAGACTTTGTCACCTGTTGAAGTTAAATTCAACACGTGTGAGAAGGCGTTATTGTCGACTGTCTGGGCACTACAAAATTTTCGTAGCTATATCCAAGGTGAGAAAATAATTGTAGAAACAGCTCACCAACCTCTACAGTATCTGCAGAGTGAGAGAATTAGAGACGGTAATCTCTCTAATAGTCGAATTACTGCATGGACTCTATCCTTACAGGGATGGCCGTTAGAAGTCCGTTATAAACATAATAAGAGAAGCCCAGTTGCCCAAGGTTTAGCAGAATTACATGACTGTACTGCTCCATCTCTGGATGATAATGACACCGGAGATGACTTCCTAGAAGAGCAATTGCTTTCCCCTTATAAAGTTTATGACGAGGAATACTGTCGACCACTACCGTGGGTATACATTGATGGTTGTTCATATCACCACGTCGCTGGTGCTGAACGGAAGTTAGTTGCAGGTATCGGAATCGCCTGGATAGGTGATTATCCCAATGTATCTATAGGATACAGTATTGGTCCTAAAAGCAGTCAGATAGCCGAACTCTGTGCAGTATATAAGACCATTCAAATGGCAATAGAATATAGTATCACAGAATTTGTTATCATAACTGATTCCAACTATGTTCGCAACAGTTTCGTCGAATATCTGCCTAGCTGGAAACGTAACCAAATGCTGAAAAGCAATAACAAACCTGTTAAACATGGGAAATTGTTTTGTAAGATCGATGAGTTGGTTAAGGAACATGGTTTAACCATATATTGGAAGAAAACCAAAGGCCATTCTAAGATAGAAGGTATTGACAAGGATGGTAATGACTTAGCCGATTCACTGGCAAAACAAGCAGCCATCGATGGTGAAACCCTAAATATTGATGATCTTATGGGTTCAATTCATGTTGAAGCCATAACTAGACGACAGGCTAGAGATAATGCCGACTTAAATGTCGTGCAATGGAGTCAAGAAGCTCCTAGTGAGGACCTGATTACCAGTCAGAAGAACGATCCTGTCATAGGCATATTCTATAGACATATAGAAGACCCTACTGCCAATCCCATCACAGATGAGGATTGCAAAGATAATGAAGATTTACGAATCTTGATGAGATATAAAGTCCAATTTAGTATCATGGATGGGTTGCTGGTCAGAACTTCTAAACATGGTATTCAACAATGGGTAGTCCCAACTGTATTCCGAGGGTTAATGCTCCAACACGCACATGATGCACCTACATCTGGGCATCGTGGTGATAAGATCACATATGAGATATTGCGTGATTATGCATATTGGCCACACATGTTAAGAGATGTTAAGACATACTGTCAGGGATGCTTGATTTGTCCGCAATTTCAACCCCATGGTCCAACCCATCGTGCACCACTTCAGAAGAGGGGGGTGTCATTACCCTGGTCTGATATCCAAATTGACTTTATAGGTCCTGTAACAAGATCTTCAAGAGGTAACAAATACATGTTAACCGTTACATGTATGTACACAAAGTGGATAGAATGTTTGCCTTGTAAAGAGAACACGAGTACCGTGTGCGCCACTTTGTTGATTAACCATATCTTTTCCAGGTTCGGTCTGCCTCAAAGAATTGAGTCAGACAGAGGTAGTCATTTTACCAGCGAAGTAATGGCTAAGATGTGGAACATTCTAGGTGTTAAACGAAAGCTACACATTGCATACCGCGCTGCGTCTAGCGGGGGGGTAGAGCGATATAACCAGTCTATCGTTAATATTCTGAAGAAGTACGTTAAGGAGTCTGGTAAAGACTGGGACATTACATTGCCCCTAGTTTTAATGGCGATTAGAGCTACACCTAGCACTGCTACCAAATTGTCACCTTTTGAATTGATGACAGGAAGAAAGATGGTTTTACCACAGCATTTACTATATCGTACTTCGGATCATAATTTGATCAATGCTGCCACTACGCATCAGTATATCGAAGATTTGCGCAAGCATTTACAACATGCGTTTGCTTTTGCCCAAAAGAATCTAGAGAAAGCAGCAACAGGGGTTAAAACCTATTACGATTTAAAAACTACGAAAAAGGAATATGAGATAACAGCTCAAGTCTATCTGTATAATTTTGCGCGAAATCAAGTCAAGGAAAAGAAATTTTTACCTTCTTGGAAAGGGCCATATGTCATCATTGACAAAATTTCCCCAGTAGCGTACAAAATAAAAATTCCTAAGGATGGTGATTTTATTGAAAAGTGGGTTCACATTAACCAGTTGCGTGCTTGTCATCCTAAATCTCAATTAAGGATTATAGGTGTGGATTCAGATGCAGAAGGGTGAACGACTAACCTGGATGAATGCTTGATTCACGTGGTATCGTATGATGTGAAATGTTGTGATGTGCCATGATCTCATGTACGTTCATATCATTAACCATTTCCTTGCCATCCAATAACTACATTTTTAAGCAGGTTAATAACTTGTTTAGTTGCTATAGGCATATTGCTGAGGAGTCAGTAATAAATGTAGTGAGGGATGAAGTTATAAAAATAGAATTAGAGAGAATACATATGTTGATGAATCGTAATAATATGTTGTCCTAGGCCAAGTGATGTCATACTGTTATAAGTTTGTATACTTAACAAACCTTGAATCATTAGTAGATAAGTCTGAAACCAGTTCCTGATCCGTGACTGTCGAAAGATGTCCAAGAAGGATGTGGCGTGTTTCTGGATCGTACTGCTCCTGTGCCAAGAGCTACGGACCGACCCGATCGCAGAGATGGGACCATCCTCCGGCATCCTGATTCAAGAGACACCAGGGTTCATCTTAACAGAAAAGAGGATCCTTACCCGATGTGTGTTCGTCAGCTTGGACCCCAAGATTTCCATCGAGAAGGCGTACAACATTTCATCGATGCAGCTTCCTGAGTTACAGACTTGGTACCAGATGCACCTCCAAAGAGCACAAGACCGTGTGCGAAACATCTTGGAGCAAGCCCGGAAACCATTTGTATCCAGTTCTATTTCGATGAGCAACCGACCCAAAAGGTTCCTCACCGCTATAATTGTTGCATTAGTTTGTGCCACTGTTGGTGCAGTTGTCGCAACTGGAATGTCTGCAGCCAACTCTATTACTGTCCAAAAGCTGGATATGGAAATCTATGCGCTAAAGCAACACATTAACGATATTCATCAGGTGATAAAAGAGCAAAGAACACTTCTCCAAGACGTGTTAACTATTGTGGAAGACACAGTTGTTACAACAAATTTGCATTCGGAGTTAATTGCCAAATCCACTGAATTGCACCAAAGTCATGACTTATTTAAGCGTGAACTTCTATTTCTGCATGACCCGATACTGTTCCACACACTTGCTTTTCTCGACGAAGTGCAAACTGGAATGATCGAATTGACAGGGGGACGCATACCTCTGTATTTTGTATCCAAGGACATTGTTCATGCGATGCTTGCCAATGTGGATGGAGAAACAATTGAGCCTATGCAATTAAACCTGGCCTTTGAGATGGGGAGCGCTATACCTCTCTTAATTGATCCGGAACGTATGGAGATTTGCTTTTTATTGGCCATACCATATGTAACTCCCAAAAACATTTTTCAAATGAAAACAATTTACAACGTTGGTACATGGAAGGACAATATCCATGTAAAAGTCCAAACCCCAGACGTTTTGGCTTTTCAACCGTGGATACCAGATTGGTATTCAATACCCGTTTTGAATGACTGTAAAAAATTCAAAGACAATAATTTCCAATGTGATGGAACACCTTTTGTGTACGATTCTACCAATGCTTTGTGTGGGATCGAGTACCTTAAACATGGCTCTGAAACATGTCAAGTGACTATGTCAAAAACCGACAGTAATGCGTTAGTACATGCTATCTTAGTAAAAGATAAATGGTTGGTAAGCACGTGTCTTAAAAACATAAGTGTTTTTCGCAGGGACCAGGTGACTAATAAAGTAATTGCCTTACCAGCACCTGTATCACTGATCAAGGTACCCCACGACTCTCGTATCACCATCGGTGACGTTACGCTATACCCAGTGTACACTGACGTCCTCGAAAGTGCTATTGAGATGGTGGATCCCTTCCAGAATCTAGATATCCCTCTAGATCCTAATCTAAAGTTCTTGCTGGACCATAAGCGCAACCACACTATCCAAATGTCGATCAAGAAAGATAACATTTCTGTGGACACATTTAAATACTCTGAGTTAGATACTGACCTTATTGATCGTGTTGACTGGTTCATCCATGTTAAGATTGTTATTGGGTGTATTATGATAATAATGATATTATGGTTGATTGTACTAAGCATAAAGTTCAAAACACTTACAGGTACAAAAGCATACGAACATGTTCATTCCACGCATGAGCCTATGTCAGAAATGATGTGATTGCACATTATGTCTTGTTACTTCCATAGTGCCTACTCATAAGCTAAATTACTTGGCTATGACAGGCACTAAAGGGGGGTTATGTCAGGGTATTTATATCGGCAGACATTTTGTGCTATGATAGAAATACAAAGTGTATATTCTGAAGTCATTGTTGAACAGACCAGACTCCATTTTGTTATTCTCAAGTTAACAAAGACACAACATTTCTTTCCTTTCTCTATTTCTGACCGCTTAGCCAGAGCTGAATGGAATGTGTATATCAACAAACCAAATAGATAAGACATTGAGAATGGGGGTAGACAGACTGTCAGATTACTAATGGAATATAATAAATTCTATTCCCAGACTTAGGTGACAGAGGAAATTAAACAATTAAATTTTACTTTCGATATTGTACAACGTCCCATTATAGTTTAAGGTGAAACTTAGTTCACAAACTATCAATTTTAGGAATTATAGCAGAAAATGGAGACGCATAGTCTGGATAAATCCGAAGAAATTCTCTTGATCTGACAGATAAAATAAGTAATAGCCATCATAAAGATAACGTAAATGACGTCAAAAATAGCCACCAGGAAAAGTTAACTCTTTCCTGGATAGGTATGTCTAGTGGAACAAGGCTGCCCTCTTGAGTTCAAATACTAAAATGATTACCTAGAAGGCAACCACACCCCACATTTGTGATTGGCTATCACCTAAGGAATTTTTCCCTTTAAAAAGTTAAGACAAGGGAAGAGAGGGAGGATTCAGAGATTCAGGGAGGATTCAAAGATTGAAGAGAGAGACATTACGACACTCTGGGGATTCAGAGAGATCCAGGCAGAATCGGGCGACCAGAGTAACCAAGAAACTCTCACACTCCATGCAGAGAAAGAGATCTATGACATTTAGCTACCTGAGGATATCTGATGAGAAAATATCTACTTAACTGGTAAATATACAGACATTTAATTAATTAAAATTAATTAAAATTAATAGCATGATATATGACTGGATAAATCATGTTTGATTTCATATTTAGAAATCGTAATTGTTAAAGAATATATATATGGTTATAGCATCCTATCTGCAGCTGGGATTAATATAGCCATTAATGTATTTGTGTGATTAATATCACGTTAGCATATCATGACCATTTATCCAGCTGTATTGATTGGCTCTAAAATAAGATAAAATATCTGTTTAGACAAATTAATTAAAATATCAGCTAATATAATATAGTAGATTTCTCTCATTGGATAAAATCAAGGAAATGGTTGAAGACTGGTTAAATGTTATTTATTAAAATTACATAGGAGTAAATCTTAACTACTTAGGAGGTCTAGCCAGCATTGAAAGGGTTATTTCTAACTGCTAGCTAAGTTCTATTACCCTACACTGCAGCTCAGTGTGAAACTCACATTCTTTCTCCCTGTAAAGCCTATCATAAATTGTCCTGACAGCTAAGTGCTGTAGAGGCGTTTATATTAACCAGGAAGTAAATGGCCTATTGTACTGCATATACGATTTCATACTGAATATTCATTGATTATTGCCATATTGTATTACATATTCATTGTTATACTCGAATTCCATTGATTATTATTATGCATGTTACTCATCATTATTATTTAAATTGTTAAGAAATAAATATCTATTTTTATAACAATTTGTGATTTTTAATTACCGGTATATGGTTATACATTTCATTTAACACGATAACGATTAGGGATCTGAGAATTGAAAATCGTGGGCAATTTCTCATCTGTTTACATTATTATCCCATAAATATCCCCACAGTACGAGGGAAAGGAAAGCCACCTTGACCCTCCAGGTTGTCCAGAACATATGGGAACCAGTGACAAGATTGTCTGGGACCTGATATTCCCCCTGATGAACAAAGGGTACCACTTGTATACTGACAATTTTTATACAAGTTTCCCTTTGTTCAAGCTACTGTACTGTTTTGATACAGTAGCTTGCGGCACAATTAAAAAGAACAGCACAGGTTTCCCAGGACACCCGGCTACAAAGGTGGGAGACCTCAGCTCTGCGCCAAGAGGAGCTGTTGGCAGTTAAGTACAGAGACAAGAAGGACGTCGTGTAAGCCTGTGTACTTATGCACAAAGCGTTGTACGATCAGATTACACACATGTGCCATGCACGGCACATGTGTCAACTTGCCCAACTTCAATGCCGCCAACAAATTTGTTCCGTTGTCACAAACCACTTTGCCAATCTCCAGTTGCTGCGGAGTCAGACACTTTTCCACCTGTGCGTTCAGGGCGGACAGGAGTGCTTGTCCAGTGTGACTCTCTGCTTTCAAGCAAGTCAAACCCAAGACGGCGTGACACTGCCGTATCCGGGATGTGGAATAGTACCTGGGGTGCTGGGGGGGTGCCGTTGATGTGGAGCAAGACGCAGCAGCAGAAGAGGACTCAGCCGAGGAGGTTATTAAAGAGGATGGAGTAGGAGGAGTAGAGGAGGTGGCAGCAGGCCTGCCTGCAGGTCGTGGCGGTGTCACCAACTCTTCTGCAAAACCACGCATTCCATGCTTGGCAGCCGTCAGCAGGTTTACCCAATGCGCAGTGTAGGTGATATACCTGCCCTGACAATGCTTTGCAGACCAGGTATCAGTGGTCAGATTGACCCTTGCCCCAACACTGTGTGCCAGACATGCCATTACTTCCTTTTGCACAATCGAGTACAGGTTGGGGATTGCCTTTTGTGAAAAGAAATTTTGTCCGGGTACCTTCCACTGCGGTGTCCCAATAGCTACAAATTTGTTTAACGCCTCAGACTCCACCAGCTTGTATGGTAAAAGCTGGCAGGCTAATAGTACAGACAAGCCAGCTGTCAGACGCCGGGCAAGGGGGTGACTTTCTGACATTGGCTTCTTACTCTCAAACGTGTCCTTGACAGACACCTGACTGTGGGCAGATGAGCAGGCCTGACACACAGACGCTTGCAGACAACTAACTGCTATTCAATCTACAACAGTGAAAAAGGTTTTAAGGTTTTTAAATACACGCTATTGTGACACCAGATACGAGTGGCACTTTGAACTGGCAAAGGTTGGCAGAGTACACGCTGTAGGCCTGACACACAGACGTTTGCAGAAAACTAACTGCTATTCAATCTATTACAGTGAAAAAAATTAATTTTCTTTTAAATGCAAGCTATTGTGACACCAGATATGAGTGGCACTTTGAACTGGCAAAGGTTGGCAGAGTACACGCTGTAGGCCTGACACACAGATGCTTGCAGAAAACTGCTATTCAATCTATTACAGTCAAAAACGTTTTTGGGTTTTAAATGCACGCTATTGTGAGACCAGATAAGAGTGGCAATGTGCACTGGCAGAGGTTGGCAGAGTAGATGCTGTAGGCCTGACACACCCGCTTGAAGACAACTAATTGCTATTCAATCTATAACAGTGAAAAATGTTTTTTAGTTTTTAAATGCATGCTATTATAACACCAGATATGAGTGGCAATGTGCACTGGCAAAGGTTGGCAGAGTACATGCTGTAGGCCTGATACTCCCGCTTGGAGACAACTAACTGCTATTCAATCTATAACAGTGAAAAAAAATGTTGGGTTTTAAATGTACGCTATTGTGACACCATATATGAGTGGCAATGTGCACTGGCAGAGGTTGGCAGAGTACACTTTGTAGGCCTGACACCCGCTTGAAGACAAGTAACTGCTATTCAATCTTTAACAGTGAAAAAAGGTTTTTGGTTTTTAAATGCATGCTATTGTGACACCAGATAAGAGTGGCAATGTGCACTGGCAGAGGTTGGCAGAGTAGACGCTGTAGGCCTGACACACAGACGCTAGCAGAAAACTAACTGCTATTCAATCTATTACAGTGAGAAAAATATTTTTTTTAAAATGCACGCTATTGTGACACCAGATATGAGTGGCACTTTGAACTGGCAAAGGTTGGCAGAGTACACGCTGTAGGCCTGTCACACAGATGCTTGCATAAAACTAACTGCTATTCAATCTATTACAGTGAAATTTTTTTTTTGAAATGCAAGCTATTGTGACATCAGTCACTGGGCAGGCCCTGAAACACACACTAGTGAAGGAAACTGACTGCTATTATATTACAGTCAAAAATTATTATTATTTTTTGAAATGCAAGCTATTGTGACACCAGTGAGTGAGTGGTGGCACAAGTGGGCATAGTATATGCTGTGAGCCTGACACATAGGCTGGCTGGCATGCAGGCAACTGCAATTACATTACACAAAAAAAAAAAAAGCAGACTGATGTTCTAGCCCTAAAAATGGCTTTTTGGGGTGCTGTCCTTACAGCAGAGATCAGATGAGTCATTCAGGACTGTAGTGGACACTGTATACACTAACCTAGCTATCAATCTCCCTATCAAATCAACAGCAGCGACACTTTCCCTCCTCTCACTAAGAATGCAGCTTGAGAATGAATCTAAAATGGATGCTGTCCAGTAGGTGGGAGGGTCTGCTAGGGAGGGTGTGCTGCTGATTGGCTGGAATGTGTCTGCTGACTGTGAGGCACAGGGTTAAAGTTTACTCAATGATGACAAATAGGGGGCGGATCGAACCGCGCATATGTTCGCCCGCCGTGGCGAACACGAACACGCTATGTTCGCCGGGAACTATTCACCAGCGAACCGTTTGGTACATCACTAGTCTTCTGTTCTACTTGGTCATTAGAGATAGGTTGTTCGTGGGTTTGCATTCACTATAAATCACTAAATTCACTTGTTGCAAGTTGACATGCTTTCGTTTTAGGACCCGTTCAGTTATTTACCTCACTTTAATGTAATTTTAGAAGAACGTGTAGTTCGGTAGTTTTCATTGTAAATGTCCGGGTGTGTTCAGCTTTCATAGGAATTTGTAGTTTCTCTAGCCTCTTTCAACTAATTTACAATCACAATTATATTTTATTTAGTTATATTTCACCCTTAAGGGGCATCTTTATTGGTTATATTGTATTTGTTATAACATGCTATGTTGGATAATTATTCTCACTTAAATGTCATACATTTATTGCATTTGTCAATGTCAAATTCCGCTGGTTTAGTTCTGGTAATTTAATATCAATTCTTTTCTATTACAGTATTACCACAAGCCTGACGACAATTATATATTAACTCTGCATGTGTGTTTGATAAGGTATATGTTTATTGTAACTCATATATGTCCAACGTTCAAATGTGGGTCCAAACGTGGCTTGCGGTTTTCCTGCCTAGTCACACTGCACAATATCTTTTCATCATCACAACTCTTTTTTTCAGGTATTACAAGTTGGACCCTTAGCAGGTCTCACAAAGGTTGCAGTTGCTTAGAAGTTTCTCTGTGCAAATGTTCTGTTCTAGGTACTTAGACACCAGTTACTTTAATTTGTCTTTGTCCATTAGTGTTATTATTATAATCCACAGCCTTTCTTTCGCTATTTCTGGGTACACATCAAAACCAACACATTTTTACTCATTTATTCACCCCTTTTCCTGGGTTGACGTGGGGCTTGTCTTTTTAGGCTTGACTCACGCATGGTCCACGGTACGCATACGTTCAAACGTTACAACATCAATTATTAGACTTGTTTTATGTACATTTACATATCCAATGTGATATTTACTTTCTATCATGTTATATGTTGCTTTTGTTTAGAGCAGTGGTAGTCAACCTTTTTCTAACTACCGCCCACTAATGCATCTTTTTGGTTGAAAAAATGTCCTTACCGCCCACCAGTTTTCGCGCAAGTGCGGAATATTTTTTTCGAAAGGAGGGTGTTTTAAAAAAAATAAATGTACGTACATTTATCTTTTTATTTGCAATTAATGCATGTTTATAATGTTTTTAACTTTATAAAAAGTTTAATGAGAAAACAATAAAGTAAATTGAAATTACCTTTACTAGTGATTAATGAGATCCTTGAGGTTGTAAGGAACAAACGAAGGTCTCCTCTTTCGGTGATATTCAGACGACTTCTCTGTTTGCGCATAATATGATTTCTCATCTGTGCGTCAGCTCCCCTCTTCTCCCTCCTCAATTCCCCTCCCCACCTTTTTTCCCCCTTTTTTTAACCTTCCTTATAGCAATGCCCAGTAGGAAGGCTGAGCTAGGTATCCCACTATAACAGACTGGCACACATACATACAGACATACAGACACACATACAGACAGACAGGCACACACACACACACACACAAAGACATACATACAAAGACACATACACATACAGATAGACACAAGAAACAGACACACATACATACACACATATATACAGACAGACACACACACGACACATACATACACACATATATACAGACAGACACACACACACGGCACATACAAAGACATACATACAAAGACACACACACACAAAGACATACATACAAAGACACACACACAATACATACATACAAAGACACACACACACACAATACATACATACAAAGACACACACACTCAAGACATACATACAAAGACACACACACACACAAAACATACATACAAACACACACACAAGACATGCATACAAAGACACACACAACATACATACAAAGACAAGACACACATATATACAGACATACACACAGACACAAACAAGACATACATACAAAGACAAGACACATGTATACAGACATACACACACACAAGACACATACATAAGACACACACAGGACATACATACAAAGACAAGACACACATATATACAGACATACACACACACACAAGACACATACATAAGACACACATACAGACACACACACAAGACATACATACAAACACAAGACACATGTATACAGACATACACACAAGACACATACATAAGACACACACAAGACATACATACAAAGACAAGACACACATATATACAGACATACACAGACACATAAGACACACACAAGACATACATACAAAGACAAGACACATGTATACAGACATACACACACAAGACACTTACATAAGACACACACAAGACATACATACAGACACACACAAGACATACATACAAAGACACATACACAAACAAACACACATTATATTTAAGTCACCCTCCTGTTTCCTACCTTTAAGGTGCAGGAGGGTGACTTTCCCTGGGGTCCAGTGGTGGCTCAGGTGCATGGGAGTCAGAGTTCCCACTCTGACTCCCTCCTCCTCCTTCCTCCCGCGCGGCTCTCTGTATGCTGGGAGGAGTGACCGGGGAATCACTTCCTCCCAGCAGATTTGATGTCATCACAGGGGGCCCGGTCGCGCTGTTAAAGCGCCCAGCGCTGACCGGCCCCCTCACAATCCACATCCATCGGGTGGCCCTGACAGCATGGGCCACCCGATGGACCCCTCCATATGCGGCCCCGGCGGTTTGCCGCCGGGGCCGCAAGTGGTGATGGCGGTACCCAGTCACAGTGGTACCGCCGGCTCGCGCCCGCCCGCCTGCCCAATTTATAAAAAAAAAAATTGAAAATCCCTACCGCCCACCTGGAATCCTGAAACGCCCACTAGTGGGCGGTAGGGACCAGGTTGACGACCCATGGTTTAGAGGCTCTTCTCCACCGTTAGGCAAGTAGGATAAATTTCTGCTCCTATGCCACTCAGGTATACTGGTTTATTTTTCCTTCACACTCTGCTTATGGATTCCTATTTTATATTCTTATACGCATCACCTATTACTCATAGGTCACAGTCAGGTCCCTACTTTGCCATTCAAGTTATGATCACGTCCATTCTACAAGGGTATGTGCAGTTGCATCCTTCTGTTCACTGTATTTCCTTTCTATACATGGTACATTATTAATTTGTATATGTATTCTATAGGTGCACATTTACTACAGTACTTCCCTTTGAATCTATCTTGTCTAGCAAGGTATGTATCGATTATGCTCAGTACGAAGGAGTCAAGCCCTGTCTAGGGAAAGAGAACTGTCTGTTAGGTTCAGGTGCTGGCCCTCATTTATAAGTATAAGTATAATTAATCTAACGGTCCAACAAGGCCAGGGAGGTTTTGCCCAAACAGCCCGCATCATAATTCTATCCTTGCATACCCTTTTGCAAGGTCATAGTCAGGGTCTCACATATCACTGCCACATGTTTTTATGTCACTTTAATTGTCACAGAGAGGCCATCACCCTGCCATTTTGCAAAGTGGCCACAAACCCCCTCGAGCCAAATCATAGATAGAGCCTCTCAATGCTACTTGGCAACTAGCAGGGCTTCACTTGTCATGGGGTGCCGGCACTAGCTAGCAAGCTAGTTATGTGCATTGTTAATAGGAGTAGTCCCAGAAGATTAGAAGTTTGCGAATGTTGTGCCCATTCACAATAAAGGTAGTAGGAGGATTTAGGCAACTTTAGGCCAGTAAGCCTTACTTCAGTTGCAGGGAAAGTAATGGAAACCATGTTAAAGAATATGATTGTTGAACATCTAAAATCACATAGATTCAGAGATCAGAGACAACATGAGTTTACTTCAGGGAGATAATGCCAAACTAATCTTATTGATTTTTTTTGATTGGGTAGCTACAATAATAAATCAGGGTGGTGCAGTAGACATTACTTACCAAGATTTCAGTAAGGCTTTTGACACTGTTGCACATAGAAGTCTTAGCAATAAACTGCAATCTTTAAGTTTGGATTCCAATATTAAGAAAACTATACAAAATATCCCCACTATATGCTAAAACAAACCAGAAAACCTACTGAATGGTGCATCCCCAAACACCAATATACATATACAAACATACGAGTGCAGGATTTCGACAAAGTGACACCTAATATGGTGAAAAATATAAATAAAATACAACCTTCAATATTAGAGGCAATCTAGAGTGCCTAAAAAGATAGATAGAGCCAGGCGATGTTTCAGCGTATCACCCCTAAAAGGGGTATATGGAGGTACTGGTGCTTCAGTCTTGAATATGGATCTTCATAGACATGGAATAAACATAAAAGAAATATAGTGCAGATGGAATGTACAAACAAATTTATTATTAAAAGTGCACTTGTAGGGTAAATTCTTCATCTCCAGGCTTCTCTTCCTGCTGCCTGATGACGGCACCTCTAATCCTCGATCCCCCTGGCCAGATCCGACCTATACATATGGAATAGTTTCCTCCTCAATGGATCTCCATTTTCATTCCCTCATTGTAACAAATCACTGGTGTCGTGTTCAGTGCTGGAACTCAGGTGCAGTAACAGCTCTCATTTACAGAGATCCTGAGGTTGAGAACAGGATTCTGTTAATTCAGTGATGGCATGGGGGCTTTAATAAAAATAACAAAAAAAATCCAACGCAAAGGTATCCGAAGAAGGGTTCAGGCAGAAATCAGAGTCAGACGGTCCAGAGGTCAGGGCAGGCGGTAATCAGCTAAATTCAGAGAGCAGGCAAAGTAAAGGAAACCAGCAAGGGTAGGAAACAAACGCTAGGATTCTTGAGGCAGGCAACAAAACAACGAAGCACAAACTGAAAAGTGTGCTCTGCTTATAAAGGAGTGTCTCAATCACATAACCTGGTCTCACCTGTAGGAGGGGTTACCTGAGATCAATGTGGCTGACTGTGGGACTCAGCACCATCTTGGATGCATCATTGTCCTGGCTCAGCCCCTCAGCCACACCTCCTCCATCCTCTAACCTGCAGACCAGCTTCCTCATGCAGTGGCTGGCATCTTGGAATGCTGGAGCAATCACTCTGTGTTTCCTGAAGCCCATGGAACAGCGCAGTCAGGGGAGTGGGCCTTGACAGAGCCAGGAGTAGGCAGGGGAGTAACCAGTTAAAGGGGCGTGGTTATCTGTAAATGGGGGTTGGAATATAGGAGTATATTAAGCAGCCATTTTATGAGTAAGGGACATTTTAACTAAACTGACACTTACCTGGTAATTGTTTTGGCAGGTCTGTGTTGGTTTTTCTTTTGTCTTTCAGATCATGGCATCGATGGAAGAAATCCTGGAGGGAGTGAGAGCTGCTGTGCGGGATAGAGGACTAGCCTGGCTTCATGAGCAACTGGGGGCTCAGGGTCCCCCCCCTACAACCCCTGCGGCGGCAGCACGGCGTTCCATGAGGAGGGCGAGACCGCCCCAGTGGCTGAGCCCAGGCGTGGAGCCCGAAGTCGGCAGACGGAGGAGCCCGTCAGCGGAGTCTGTTGGGGCCCTGGATGACGTAGCAGGCCCCAGCGGAGTGGATGTACCGCGGCCGGCACCGTCTGTTCGACGCGGTGCTGGCCGGGCGCGTGCAACAGCTAGGCCGCGGCCTGCCATGCGGTGCGCGCCCCGCCAGGAGGCGGCAGGCGGGACGGTTGCGGCTGGAGCGAGGATCCAGAGCAGATCGGATGGAGGGAGAAGTGAGCAGATGCGGCCCGGTGAGTCAGGGAATGGCGCTGGGGCCGGGCAGCGGTCGGGGGGCAGAGCGGAGGCCTCTAGGTGCGCGCGCCGCCAGGAGGCGGCAGGGGGGAAGGTTGCGGCTGGAGCCAGGACCCAGAGCGGATCGGATGGAGGGAGCAGTGAGCAGATGCGGCCCGGTGAGTCAGGGAATGGCGCTGGGGCCAGGCAGCGGGCGGGGGGCAGAGCGGAGGCCTCTAGAGACCAGGCGGTCCCCCTGATGGCAGGGGGAGCCCCTGGACAAGGGGACACAGCGGGGGCGGCCTATAGTGGGGCCAGGTGCAGCACTGGGGACACAGACGGCGGGTCCGCCCAGCCAGGTACCTTGGGGCAGGCAGGGCCCATGGCTTTGGGGGACCGGGGACGCCCGGAAAGGCAGGTGGAATCCCCATTTCACAAGGCGGCCCAAAGGGGGCCAGGTACAGCGTGTCGGGATAGCTCCCAAGAATCAGCCCAGGGCATGGAGGCAGGACGGGCTGGGAGAGAGCGGCAGGGCCACAGGGGCGGCTCCCAGGGGCGGCGGGGTCTCACACACAGCCCTAGGCCGCATCGCAGCAGGGCACAGCGCGGCGTCAGTGCCAGGCGCAACAGGAGGCGGGCGGACAGGTGGAGGGGCAGAGAGATGAACAGGTCAACAAGCAGGCATAGTAGGAGGAGATCAGTTTCGGGGGAACGGAGGAGGAGGCAGCGGCGCAGCGCGTCTGGGTCATCAGGCAGGAGCTCGCCAGGTCAGCGGCGCATCGCTTACGGCCGGGAGGGCCAGGCAGGGGGATGGGACAAGGTGCGGAACTACAGGCAGGAGCGTAAGGAGGTTGGGCGGGTATGTGATCATGTGGACACACTACCCAGGTGTCGTTCTCCTTGCAGGTCACGCAGCCCTACACCCGCAGTCCTGAGGCAGGGCCAGGCTGACAGGAGCTGGCGCCAATTGGATGCTCCGGAGCCAAGCATGGCGGACGGAAGGAAAACGAACCCACGGCCTTCTGCGGCTTCGGGCTCAGGCGGTGAGTCAACTGTTGCACCACACGCAGGAACACTGTTGAATTGCTTAAAATCTTTCTTAGACTTGTGGGCGGGTGGGGAAGTAGCTTCACCTCAGTTTGGGAGAGTGTGGACGTGTGAGAAGGGCCAAGGGTCGTCGGGTAGGGCCGAGGGTCCGGCACAGGATAGCGAGGTGGGTTTATCTGTGTCTGAAGCTAGTAAGGAGTCAGGGGAGAAGGTTGGTGTAGGGGGCGAAATTACCGACGCTGCGCGGCAAAACGTGCACGTGTCTTTCTCGGGCCCATTAGGATGTCATCTGAAATTGGAGGTAAAGGAAAAGATTTGGAAGGGTGAGTTTGTGGAGGTTTTTTCCCTCCTCCCATTGGAGGAGTTTTTAGACATGAAGGAGGAGGACAAGAAGGACGCGAAGAAGGAAGAGGAGGAGAAAAAACGTAGGTATCGGAAGATTCCCAAAACATTTGGGAACTGGCTAAGGGCCTTTTGTATCCTGGCCAGTGTAATAGGGGAAAAGTCCCCGGATAAATGCTCCCAACTGTTTTGCTATCTAGACGGGATTGGGGAAGCGTACCGGACTTACGGTGGGGTCGCCTGGTGGCGGTACGACGGACAATTTCGCCAGAGGTTAGCGGCGAATCCCAGCATGCGGTGGGATCAAATGGACCTCCCCCTCTGGATGCGGCTCATGATGGCGCAGAAGGCTGCGCCCTTTCACGGGACGGCCGGTGCGGCCCCTGGGGGACCTGCATTGGCCGGGCAAAAGAAAGGCTTCTGTTGGCTCTTTAATGAGGGCCAATGCAAGTGGGGAATGTCGTGCAGGTTTAAGCACGAGTGCTCTGGTTGTGGGGGGACCCATGGAGCCAGTCGGTGTTTTAAGCGAGGTAAGTCTGCACCAGGAGTGGGAGCCAATGGAGCGTCGGCCCCCTCCGCTGCGCGGGGGGCAACTACGGTGAAAATAGGCGAGATGCTACCGTGGCTAAAACAGTACGGTAACCACCAGGACGCCGAATTCTTATGGCAGGGTTTTACGGAGGGTTTTACAATACCGTTTCAGAGTAGGGATGTGGGGAGGTTATGCAGTAACCTCAAGTCGGTGGGGGAACACCCGGGGGTTGTGCGGGACAAGTTGCTGAGGGAGGTCAGTAAATGATGACATTGATGAGGCCCTGTGCTCCGTATCGTATGCATCATTCGACCATGCTGTCGAGTTGGTTCGGAGAACAGGGCGAGGGGCTTTGATGGCGAAAGTGGATGTGGAAGCAGCATTCCGGCTCCTTCCTAACCACCCAGACTGTCACCACTTGTTGGGGTGTTTTTTCAAGGGTAAATTTTTCGTGGACCTATGCCTACCCATGGGTTGCTCCATTTCATGTGCGTATTTCGAAAAGTTTAGCACGTTCTTGGAGTGGGTAGTGCGTAAGGAAACGGGCGGGGGTACCTGGACGACTTCCTGTGTGTGGGCCCGGCGGGGTCCGACAGATGCGCCCAGATACTACGGGTTTTTCAGAGGGTAGCGCAACAGTTTGGGATTCCTCTGGCTGAGGACAAGACAGTGGGCCCGACTGAGTGCCTGAGTTTTCTAGGGCTGGAAATTGACTCGGTCATGGGGGAATGTAGGCTGCCGGAGGAGAAGTTGAGGGTGCTCCGTCAGCAAGTGAGCGCGGTAAAGGGCGCTAAGAAAGTTACGCTGCGGGGACTGCAGTCCTTGCTCGGAAGCCTTAACTTCGCTTGTAAGGTGATCCCTATGGGTAGGGTTTTTTGTAGATTGCTGGCTAGGGCTACCTGTGGTGTTCGGCTGCCGAGTCACTACATCAGGGTGTCTGTGGGCATGAGAGAGGACTTGGACATCTGGGACCGTTTCCTCACTAAATTTAACGGGCAGGTGTTTTTCAGGGATGCGACAACGGCATCTGGTGACGCTGGGCTGTTTACGGACGCCTCGGGGAGCGTTGGCTTCGGGGCATACCTTGGGGGCAAGTGGTGTGCCGAGGTTTGGCCTAAGGCTTGGTTCGAGAGCCCCTTGATTAGGAACCTTGCCTTCTTAGAGCTTTTTCCAGTAGTGGTAGCGGTATCGCTCTGGGGCAGGGAGGTCAAGGACAAGAAAGTTATCTTCCACTCTGATAACATGGCAGTGGTACAAGTAATTAATAGTCTATCGGCGTCGTCCCTTCCTGTGGTAAGGTTGTTGCGGCAGCTAGTGCTTTTGTGTATGTCTTGGAACATTGTCTTCAGGGCGCGGCATGTGCCGGGTCTGCTGAATGTGGTCGCTGACGCTCTGTCTCGTTCGCAGTGGGAGCGGTTTCGGGAAGCGGCGCCGGACGCGCAAGCGAAAGGGCAGGCGTGCCCAGAGGAGATGTGGCGGCTCGGGACGTCGTGCTTGGGCGATACATAAGGAGCTCGCTAGCACCGGGAACTTGGGCTGCTTATACAAAGGTTTGGAGTGAATGGGAGGAGATGATGGCGCAGGCTGGAGTGGGCGATTCCGCAGCCGGTAGGTTGGATACGCTGTTGTGGCTTCTTTGCAGGTTGGTGGCAGGTGGGTCGTCCCCTTCTAGGGTGGAGCGCTACATGTCTGCTCTGGCTTTCCTGTTCAAGTTTAACGGGTGGGAGGACTTGACAAAACATTTTTTGGTGAAACAAACATTGAGGGGATTCAAGAAAGGCAAGAGGTCGGTGGATGCGAGGAGGCCCGTGTCCTTTGCCACCCTTCAAGGGTTGGTGGGGTTGTTGAACGACGTGTGCATATCGGCATTTGAGGTAACTTTGTTTTCTGTGGCTTTCGTATGGGCTTTCTTTGGGGCTTTTGGGGAATTGGTGAGCGCCAATAGGTCAGGGACAACGGGTCTCCGGTTCGAGGATGTGGTGGTCGAACAGGACAAGGTCGTGATCTGGCTCCGGGCTCGAAGACGGACGTCTTCAGAAAGGGTAAGAAAATTGTCCTGTCCTCGCTACCAGGGTCTACGGTGTGTCCGGTGGTATGTGGGGACATGTTTTTGCAGATTCGCCCAAAGGTTGGTGGTTGCTTCTTGATACACGAGGATGGGAGAGCGCTGTCGCGCTTTCAGTTCTTGCGGGTCTTTCGCATGGGTTTAACGAAATTGGGCTTGAAGCCCGGGCAATTTGGTACACACTCCTTCCGTATCGGGGCTGCGACTGAGGCGGCGCGTCTCGGGCTAGGAGAGGAGTGGATAAAGCGGATTGGGAGATGGGAATCCATCAGGTTCCGCGCATATGTAAGGCCGGATAGGTTGGTGTGAATGGAATGTTGTGGCTGTGGGAAACAGGTGCTCTGCCAGATAACTGAATTTGTTTCTTTTCAGGCTTGGTCACTTGGCTGGTGGGTCACTCGTTTGTCTACTGGGCGGAGAAGAGGGCCGCAGTTCGGAGACAAGGCACACAACTGGGTTTTCTTCTGGACACAGTGGACCTTCGGTGGTTTGGTTTTCGGGGTTTCAGCTGGCAGAGCATAAGTGGGGAGATTTTTGGGATGTTATCAAGGGGGTTTGCCCCGGATGTACTTTTAATTCACGGTGGGGGCAATGATTTGGGTTTGGTTCCCCAAAAGGTGTTGGTCAGGAGAATGAAGAGGGACCTGGATAGGGTACGGGAGCTGGTCCCTGGCGTGGTAATAGTGTTGTCTGAGATGGTGCCGCGGTTGAACTGGAGGCATGCCAGGGACCCGGCGGCTGTGGCACGTTGCCGAGGTAAAGTGAATAAGGCCATGGCTGTCTTTATTAGGAGGATAGGGGGGTCCCGGTGAGGCACTTAGAACTGGAGGGTATGTTGCCCGGTTATTTTAGGCGGGATGGTGTGCACCTGTCTGAGGTTGGGTGTGATCTCTTAAATTTAGGTTTCCAAGAAGGTATTGCAAAAGCCCTATTTATGTGTGGTGGGGGTCGCTCGAGACATTAAGGGATCAAGTCTCTTGCTATGGCGGGATAGGGCTTGGGTAATTGGAAGGTAGGAGGAGTATCAAGTGGTTAGGCTAAAGTTAGGTTGGATTAGACCGGAGTGTTAAATGGTTTGTGGGTTCGAGCTCATCGGTGGCTCCGAACCAGGTGGTGTAGGGGGGTCTCGGTACACCCCTACAGTTAAAAAAGTTATGGATATGGGGCCTCTTTGGTAGGCCATGTGTTATGTGTTATTTGTTATTTATAATGTTATTTATTGTTATTGGTCGGGGTCATTGCCGGGGGTAATTTATGTACGGTGGGGGATGGGGGTAAATTTATATTATGTGGCAATGACCCCAATTTGTTACCTTGTTTATAATAATAAATAAAGCTGTGGACTTTTATATTCCAACAGAAATACGGTGTCTGTAAGTTATTGGGGGTTGGGGTAAACAGCGCACCTGCCGAATAACGACTGTGCGCATGTCATGAAGCCCATGGAACAGCGCAGTCAGGGGAGTGGGCCTTGACAGAGCCAGGAGTAGGCAGGGGAGTAACCAGTTAAAGGGGCGTGGTTATCTGTAAATGGGGGTTGGAATATAGGAGTATATTAAGCAGCCATTTTATGAGTAAGGGACATTTTAACTAAACTGACACTTGCCTGGTAATTGTCCCTCCCACCCTCCCTGTAGT
Organism: Pelobates fuscus; assembly: GCF_036172605.1. NCBI lineage: Eukaryota > Metazoa > Chordata > Amphibia > Anura > Pelobatidae > Pelobates > Pelobates fuscus. The sequence goes on from NC_086322.1 coordinate 245,323,386, forward strand.
TTTGGAGTTCCCGTTTGGTCACAGCGGCGGGATAGGGCTTGGCTAATTGGAAGGTAGGAGGAGTATCAAGTGGTTAGGCTAAAGTTAGGTTGGATTAGACCGGAGTGTTAAATGGTTTGTGGGTTCGAGCTCATCAGTGGCTCCGAACCAGGTGGTGTAGGGGGGGTCTCGGTACACCCCTACAGTTAAAAAAGTTATGGATATGGGGCCTCTTTGGTAGGCCATGTGTTATGTGTTATTTGTTATTTATAATGTTATTTATTGTTATTGGTCGGGGTCATTGCCGGGGGTAATTTATGTACGGTGGGGGATGGGGGTAAATTTATATTATGTGGCAATGACCCCAATTTGTTACCTTGTTTATAATAATAAATAAAGCTGTGGACTTTTATATTCCAACAGAAATACGGTGTCTGTAAGTTATTGGGGGTTGGGGTAAACAGCGCACCTGCCGAATAACGACTGTGCGCATGTCATTGCTTTGAAACGAGGTACACACGATGCAGACTGGGGTGCAGCAACCACAGGCGCTATAACCGTAGCAAGCTCCTGAGGAAGTCTCCTGAAACGAAATGCGCCGAGCAGCAGTAAGGCGAGGTGAAAGAATGAGTCCAGAAGTCAAGCAGCAGCAGTGGAGTTCTGACCTTTGGGCCTATAGAACAATTTCCATCGTGGACTGAACTGCACCTATAGGATACGGTGGGACTTTTGCCTTAATTTAATTATTATGTGCCACTTCTCTATGAGTGTGTTTGATACTCTATATACATTTTATGTTTATTAAAGGTTACGGTGTCATTTTTATGTTTTTTCTCTTTTTATGAGATTTCCACATTCCAGCTGGTAATTATAAATATACTGTAGTGATTGTGGCATCCTGGTTCCTTTTATTTTTCTCTTTTCTGTAATTTAGAGGGTTGGGAGTGACCCTATATTCAGAGGCTGCCTGCACATATCCGCACTTGAACCCCCACTCACCAGTTGTTTGTATATACTATAAGCGCTGCAGACTAACCTCCAGGGCATTGCGGATGCCCTGGGAAAGGTGAGTACCGTCAGCGAATGTGAAACTCTATGACTGACATCTCACCTGTAACCTATCGTGTACTGGGGTCATCTTTGGTCCGGCAAGGCAGTCAAATGTTTCTCCAACAACTTGATGGCAACTTGGTGGCATGCAAGATAATCAATGAAGGGTGCTCTTCTTCTTTGACCACCATCCGGTTGCTCTGAAAATTGACTTGGCTTACCAAAAGTTGCAGTTTTACCTTATATGTGAATACACCCCAGGAGTGGCTAAAACTGAAGCTGATGTCTTGTCCCGATCTTATTTTCAAGAGTTTTTCGAGATCCATTCCACTGCCAACAAGCACTTGTCCCGAACTCCTGTATTTCAAGAGCTGGTTATGGATTAACCAATTTGATGACCAATGCTCGGTCACTTTCCGGTACCGCTCTACCGGACAATACCAAAACATAGTACGACAGGGCATTAGTGGTATTCCGCAGGTTTACCATGGAGTTCCACCTGCAGGAGAACTACTTCATCAAGACCAAAATTAAACTTTAACTTAAAGGAGTCCAACATCATGTCCTCACCACATACCCTAATCACACCCTCTTTCTCAACTCATATGCCATTAAAACCATCCTTAAAGGCATTAACAAATCAGATAGACCTCCTACTTCCATCAGAATATTCATTGACGGACCCATATTTAGAGACCTCTCCAATTTACTGGTCACAAACCCATTCGAAAGCCACACAAATGACGTAATTAAGGCAGCCATTTACATCGCCTTCTACTGTTTCTTAAAGGAACACTATAGTCACCTAAATTACTTAAGCTAAATAAAGCAGTTTTAGTGTATAGATCATTCCCCTGCAATTTAACTGCTCAAATCACTGTCATTTAGGAGTTAAATCCCTTTGTTTCTGTTTATGCAGCCCTAGCCACACCTCCCCTGGCTATGATTGACAGAGCCTGCATGAAAAAAAAACTGGTTTCACTTTCAAACACATGTAATTTACCTTAGATAATTGTATCTCAATCTCTAAATTGAACTTTAATCACATACAGGAGGCTCTTGCAGGGTCTAGCAAGCTATTAACATAGCAGGGGATAAGAAAATCTTAATTAAACATAACATGCAATAAAGAAAGCCTAAATAGGGCTCTCTTTACAGGAAGTGTTTATGGAAGGCTGTGCAAGTCACATGCAGGGAGTTGTGACTAGGGTTCATAAACAAAGGGATTTAACTCCTAAATGGCAGAGGATTGAGCAGGGAGGCTGCAGGGGCATGTTCTATACACCAAAACTGCTTCATTAAGTTAAAGTTGTTTAGGTGACTATAGTGTCCCTTGAAGACCTAGAGAATTTACAGTGGTATGACAATCCGAGGCCAACATAAGCTTCAAAACTTCCAACATCATCAAACACGATGACCACTATATTCTCACCCTACAAATGTCCAAAACTAAGCAGTGCAACCAGCCATCCACGATCATATTATTTCCCACAGGCAACGATTGCTGTCCTGTTAAAGTATTGGGTTCATACCTGCTTACAGTCAACAGCCCTAATTCTCATTTACAATTATTTCATGCCCATCCACTTACTACCTCCAAGTTTGTGTTCTACATTAGGAAATTACTACTGAGATTGGGTCACAATCTATATTCCTTTTCTGGACACTCATTTAGGATTGGTGCAGCATCTGCAGCCTCCAGCGTGGACATACCAGTTCATATTATCAAAAGACTGGGGAGATGGAAATCCTCAACCTAAAACAGAGCTCAGGAAAGCGTTGAAAAGTTTAGCCTTATGAGCTATGCAATAAAGTGTGTTTCTTCCTTTAAAATGTTTTGCCCTCTATATTTACAGGCCTACCCTGTAACACCACTGCCAACTTTCTATATTTACAGGCCTACCCTGTAACACCACTGCCAACTTTCACCACTTTCTACTATCACCCCATTCTACTGTTTCAAATAACTATCATGTTTCTGACTACAAGTTTAAAGTCAAAGGCCTGTATTTTTCGTAGGTGTTTGCCCGATATAAACCCTATCCCCCCTCTTAATTGGGCCATTCAGTTTCAAGTTATCCATCCTCCTCACCCCTTATTTAGCTAAATTATTACATCATGTTTACCATACTGAAACTTCGACCCATTGACCTTTTTTTATGTAAGGCAATATGACTTAAGTTTTAAGTTTTATTTTTACAAGTCCTGAGAGTGCTTTCATTTGTTAAGTTTTTGTATTTAGCGTGACAAGCACCAGGTTAAGAAATTTTGTTTTTATGGAGTGCAAGATTATTATATATGGCCCCAGCAGCACCCTATAATGTATGCATGTTCAGGTGAAGGCAGCCCTAGTCATCCTTGGTTTCATTTATTTTTATAATAAATCCTTGGTTTGGCACACCTCCCTGTCACAGGTGCCTCGTTTAAGGGTCCTATTTAACCTTGACCTGCAGAGAGTCCCAGGAGGAAGAATTTCCCAAGTAAGTGGATCGATCTCATAAGAGCAGGTATTAAGCAGCTAGAATAGGACCTGCCAAGAATGAAGTACATTGACGTTGTGGCAGGCATATGCAATATATGATAATATACTGTAACTAAACCCCCATTATTTTTTGCCTAGGTGAGGTGTTTTTAAAACTGTGAGACTTGAAATCGTTGTTTAGTGAATGAGCACGTGTGCTGGATTGTGTATTTTGTTTGTGTGTGTGTATATATATATATATATATATATATATATATATATAGGCATTGAACATTAGGAAGCTAACTGCAAAGCACCACTACTTGCTGCTCTCGTAGACCGGAAACTGGTCTACGAGATCTGAGAGCTGGACTTTGGATTGAGGCTTCGGGTGGAACGCATGCCGAGCTCACCAGCGGCATACACACAGCATGGACAGCAGCTCCTACAGATCCCATCCATTCTAAGGATCACAGAATCAAGTTTGGTTGTAAGCTATTGAGCCAATTTTGCATTGATTCATATTCACTTTGTGAGTGTTTTTAAAGGGACACTTTAAGCACCCAGACCACTTCAGCGAATTGAAATGGTCTGGGTGCTGTGACCCTATTGCACTTAGTGCTGCAAAGTAAAACATTGCAGTTCCAGAGACCTGCAATGTTTACATTGCAGCTCTAAGTCTGCCCCCAGTGACTGTCTACCAGACAGCCACTAAAGGGCTTCTGGAATCCAAACAGACCTCACGGACTTACAGCATCAGATTTTTCCAGTAGGAAAGCATTGAATAATGCTTTCCTATGGAGAGGTCTAATGCACGCATGGCCATTGCATGCGCATTAGGTCTCCCCCACCGGCTGACGTCTGCGGGGGAGGAGCGTGGGTGGAGCCTGCCCCAGCACCGAGGGACATCGGCGCTGGATTCAGGTAAGTGGTTGAAGGGGTTTTTACCCCTTCATCCATGCGGGAGGGGCTGAGGAGGGTGGGGACCTATTAACCCTATAGTTCCACTGTAACGGATCGCCTGGCACCCCGACTGGGTACCTCCATTGAAAGATGCTCCTAGCGCTTCCAGAGGACTCCAAGCACTCCACCCGACACCATAAGCACCGCAGGCTGCAGCTATCTCCCTTCAGAACGAAGCAGGAACAAGCTCTTACAAGAGCTCAGTGATTATAGCAAGGGAATATGCCTAGCATAGCAATCCCTTGTAGCAGATTCCCCCAATAAGAGACAGGACTCAAGTTGAGGGTAAAAATAGAACTCTCTGGCTGCTAGCTTGCAGCCCTTTTTATTAGGTGCTCCCATGAAGGGGAGGGACACACACAGTAACGTACATTAACCAATCACACAATAGTTACATCCCACACATAGCCCTCCCCTCTACCTGTAAACTAATTATCTGTACACACAGGAAAATACAATTATCCTAGGTAGGGAAAATACAGTTTTTACACCACATTCATAACTCCCAAAATATACATCACATTCGCATAAAAATACATATACACAATCAATCCATTCGGGGGAACAACATACTCAAAAATCATACGAATTGGACCAGGGGTTCAAAAGTTAGTACAAATGTGCATTTGACCTTCTGGAAGCATGGTTTTTAGAAGCTCAAACTAGTTCCCCAGAATCCTCTATCCTGGAGACAATGGAGAAGCTGATTTAATTATATCCAGGGACAAACACAGCCTCCATTAAGCACATGTTACCAGCAACCACCAAAAGACATAAAAATACATAACTCCTGTTATACTAAACAGAACCCCCACATTCAACCCATCCCCAGATGGCTTGGATCTGAGCGCTCAACATATCCAAACAGCGTTTAGATGCCACAAACACAGTTCAAACGCCATGGGGTTTAAGTTTCGTATGGGCTGATGAGAGGGCCCATAATCCTGGGGCAGCCCAATAACCCACAGTATGCCCAAATACCGTGCATAAAGGGCCAAATCGCCCAGGGACCGTAGTCACAGGGTAAGAGGCGGGCAAGCAGCCCCCTCCAAACCACAGTGGCGAAGTGGCTTTCGCTACATATCTTCCCATTCGGGGGTAGACTAACCAGGTACCTGACCTTCTGCCGGTCAGTACCTAGATTAGTCGGGCAGCCCACCCATAAAACAAAATTAGCAGAGTAGCCCACCCACAAAACAAATTTAGCAGTGTAGCCCCCCCACAATAAAGAATTCACAGAATAGCCCCCCAACAATAAGTCATACTGGCCTGTAGGTCCCAAGTTGTGGGGTGAAACTGTGGCACCCTCGGCCTTGCTGGGCAAATGGCTGTGAGTACTTGGGGGCCAGATGCCCGATGTGCTCTGCTCCGGGGTCAGAGCTGGGGTAGTCTCAGGGTAAGGAAAAAAGGAAGGACAGAGGCCAGCGCAGCTCTGCCCAGTTGCCAGCTCTTCCGCTGAGGCAGCCTGTAGAAAGTCAGGCTCAGGGGAAGGAAACAAGGGAGGACAGAGGCCAGCGGCGCTCTGCCCAGTTGCCAGCTCTTCTGCTGGGGGGTCAGGGAACAAAGGAGTTGACTGGGGAGGAGAAATATCACTTACCTCCCCCTGGTACTCCGGCTGCTGCTGGGGGGGGAGGTCGATGCTCTCCACTTTCTGTAACTCCAGCTCTAGTTGGGGATCTGGGCCGGTTGCCCAGCATCCCTGTAGGGCCGGTGGAGAGATCTCGGTCCCATCTCCACCTGCCTGCAGGGGGTCCTCCCAGGACCAGTCTATGAGGTCCTCTACCTCGGGTACCTCTGGTTGCTGTTGGGGAGGGAGACCGGTTGTCTCTTCCTCCAATAACACATTCTGCCGCTGGGGAGTGAGACCGACTGTCTCCCCTCCCTGTAAAACATACTGCCGCTGGGGATCTGGGCCGGGTGCCCAGCATCCCTGTAGGGCCGGTAGAGAGACCTCGGTCCCATCTCCACCGGCCACCTCGGTTTCTTCCTCGTCCCACTCTACCTGTGGCTGGAGTTTCTCCCAACGTGCCCACTGGCCTTCCCTCAACGCCCTGTGTTGTAGGTTCTGGGTCACCATGTCCCACACGAACCGCACGTATTTCTCCTCTGGATTGGGTCCGTAAAACTTCAGGCGCAACCCTACCATCGTGCCAAACTCTAGTACGGAGTAGCTATACGCCATGCTTGCTGTAGCCACTGCTGGTTCCATTATGTTGCTGAAGATAGGGACGCTGCACAACTCCACACGTTACCGGTGTCTCTGAGCTGCTTCTCCTCGCACTAGGACGCCATCCCACCGCTTGCCACCAATGTAACGGATCGCCTGGCACCCCGACTGGGTACCTCCGTTGAAAGATGCTCCTAGCGCTTCCAGAGGACTCCAAGCACTCCACCCGACACCATAAGCACCGCAGGCTGCAGCTATCTCCCTTCAGAACGAAGCAGGAACAAGCTCTTACAAGAGCTCAGTGATTATAGCAAGGGAATATGCCTAGCATAGCAATCCCTTGTAGCAGATTCCCCCAATAAGAGACAGGACTCAAGTTGAGGGTAAAAATAGAACTCTCTGGCTGCTAGCTTGCAGCCCTTTTTATTAGGTGCTCCCATGAAGGGGAGGGACACACACAGTAACGTACATTATCCAATCACACAATAGTTACATCCCACACATAGCCCTCCCCTCTACCTGTAAACTAATTATCTGTACACACAGGAAAATACAATTATCCTAGGTAGGGAAAATACAGTTTTTACACCACATTCATAACTCCCAAAATATACATCACATTCGCATAAAAATACATATACACAATCAATCCATTCGGGGGAACAACATACTCAAAAATCATACGAATTGGACCAGGGGTTCAAAAGTTAGTACAAATGTGCATTTGACCTTCTGGAAGCATGGTTTTTAGAAGCTCAAACTAGTTCCCCAGAATCCTCTATCCTGGAGACAATGGAGAAGCTGATTTAATTATATCCAGGGACAAACACAGCCTCCATTAAGCACATGTTACCAGCAACCACCAAAAGACATAAAAATACATAACTCCTGTTATACTAAACAGAACCCCCACATTCAACCCATCCCCAGATGGCTTGGATCTGAGCGCTCAACATATCCAAACAGCGTTTAGATGCCACAAACACAGTTCAAACGCCATGGGGTTTAAGTTTCGTATGGGCTGATGAGAGGGCCCATAATCCTGGGGCAGCCCAATAACCCACAGTATGCCCAAATACCGTGCATAAAGGGCCAAATCGCCCAGGGACCGTAGTCACAGGGTAAGAGGCGGGCAAGCAGCCCCCTCCAAACCACAGTGGCGAAGTGGCTTTCGCTACATCCACAAAAACGGCTTTGTTTTCCCTGCACTATAGGATCTCTTTAATCTTACAATTTATTAAAAGTTCCAGTTTACAGTACTGTATTTTTATTTTTACTTCTAGGCACTAGTGAAACATTTTGAAAGTGGGAGCAACCATTTTCTAGATTTTTACTAATATATACTGTATCCATTTTTCAGTAAAACAGATCAATTTGGCATTTGGGTACCTTACTGTATACAACTCTAAGGATTACGCTACTCTGTGTCTCTATACACAGAGTGGGATTATATTAACCCTTGTGCTACATATTATGGACTGATTTCTAGGATCGTTTAAGTTTGGTATTTTTAGTAGGACTCTATAAGTGTCTATCTATTTATTTGTATCACTATATTTTATTATATTGACAATTCTTTCTTGCAATATATGTATACTGCGGCCTATGGGGCGTATACGAGTTAATTTAGCTCAGGAGTATAGCAAAAGCATTCTGATAAGGTAGTGTCATTTGCAACAGTGTTCCAATTTTTATATATGGTATTGTTCAAACTTGATGTAATAGTTGTAAAGGTGGTATCTTTAATCTTGTTTTTCATATTTTATTCATAACTAGTGATTTTTCGGTTCGCGAATGGCGAACAGGAATTTCCGCAAACGTTCGCGAACCGGGCGAACCGCCATTGACTTCAATGGGCAGGCGGATTTTAAAACCCACAGGGACTCTTTCTGGCCACAAAAGTGATGGAAAAGTTGTTTCAAGGGGACTAACACCTGGACTGTGGCATGCCGGAGGGGGATCCATGGCAAAACTCCCATGGAAAATTACACAGTTGATGCAGAGTCTGGTTTTAATCCATAAAGGGCAGAAATCACCTAACATTCCTAAATCACAATGAATATGGATTGACACCTGACATATGACTTATTGACACCTTGACATATGGATTGACACCTGTCCTCAGAGCCCCTGATACACACGGACACAGAGCAGAATAGGGACTGTTCCCCCTACATAGGGTCACTTGGCAGATATGGATTGACACCTATCCTAAGGATCCCTGATACACACTGACACAGAGCAGAATAGGGACTGTTCCCCCTACATAGGGTCACTTGGCAGATATGGATTAAGGATCCCTGATACACACTGACACAGAGCAGAATAGAGACTGTTCCCCCTACATAGGGTCACTTGGCAGATATGGCGTGGTCGTGGGAGGAGGAGGATGACTTTCACCTCTTCCCCTGTTAGATTCCCGTTGTGCTGTGACATCACCCTTATACGCTGTGTAAAGCATACTTTTTAATGTATTTTGCAAATGCTGCATCCTTTCCGACTTGTAATTCAGTAACATTTCCGCCACTGTCTGCTTATACCGGGGGTCTAGTAGCGTGGACACCCAGTACAGGCCGTTCTCCTTCAGCCTTTTTATACGAGGGTCCCTCAACAGGCACGACAGCATGAAAGACCCCATTTGCACAAGGTTGGATGCCGAGCTACTCATTTCCCGTTCCTCCTCCTCAGTGATGTCAATGAAGATATGTTCTTCCCCCCAGCCACGTACAGCACCACGGGCACCAGATAGGTGACAACGAGCACCCTGGGATGCCTGTTGTGGTTGGTCTTCCTCCTCTTCCTCAAAGCCACATTCCTCCTCTGACTCCTCTTCCTCACAATCCTCTTCCAGCGTTGCCGCAGGTCCAGCAAGCGATGCTGATAAGGCTGTTTCTGGTGGTGATGGTGACCACAACTCTTCCTCTTCATCTTCACGCTCATCTACGCCTGATCCAGCAATCTTCGCATGGCACGCTCCAGGAAGAAAACAAATGGTATGATGTCGCTGATGGTGCTTTTGGTGCGACTGACTAGGTTTGTCACCTCCTCAAAAGGACGCTTGAGCCTACAGGCATTGCGCATGAACATCCAGTAACGTGGCAAAAAAATTCCCAGCTCCACAGAGGCTGTCCTAGCACCCCGGTCATACAAATATTAATTAACGGCTTTTTCTTGTTGGAGCAGGCGGTCAAACATTAGGAGTGTTGAATTCCAACGTGTCGGGCTGTCGCAAATCAAGCGCCTCACTGGCATGTTGTTTCGCCGCTGGATATCGGCAAAGTGTGCCATGGCCGTGTAGGAATGCCTGAAATGGACACACACCTTCCTGGCCTGCTTCAGGACGTTTTGTAAGCCTGTGTACTTATGCGCAACGCGTTTTACGATCAGATTACACACATGTGCCATGCACGGCACATGTGTCAACTTGCCCAACTTCAATGCCGCAACACATTTTTTCCGTTGTCACAAACCACATTGCCAATATCCAGTTGCTGCAGAGTCAGCCACTTTTTCACCTGTGCATTCAGGGCGGACAGGAGTGCTTGTCCAGTGTGACTCTCTGCTTTCAAGCAAGTCAAACCCAAGACGGCGTGACACTGCCGTATCCGGGATGTGGAATAGTACCTGGGGAGCCGGGGGGGTGCCGTTGATGTGGAGCAAGACGCAGCAGCAGAAGAGGACTCAGCCGAGGAGGTTATGGAAGAGGATGGAGTAGGAGGAGTAGAGGAGGTGGCACCAGACCTGCCTGCAAGTCGTGGCGGTGTCACCAACTCCTCTGCAGAGCCACGCATTCCATGCTTGGCAGCCGTCAGCAGGTTTACCCAATGCGCAGTGTAGGTCATATACCTGCCCTGACCATGCTTTGCAGACCAGGTATCAGTGGTCAGATGGACCCTTGCCCCAACACTGTGTGCCAGACATGCCATTACTTCCTTTTGCACAATCGAGTACAGGTTGGGGATTGCCTTTTGTGAAAATAAATTTCGTCCGGGTACCTTCCACTGCGGTGTCCCAATAGCTACAAATTTTTTGAACGCCTCAGACTCCACCAGCTTGTATGGTAAAAGCTGGCGGGCTAATAATTCGGACAAGCCAGCTGTCAGATGCTGGGCAAGGGGGTGACTTTCTGACATTGGCTTCTTACGCTTAAACATGTCCTTGACAGACACCTGACTGTGGGCAGATGAGCGGGAACTGCTCAAGGCGGGAGACGGAGTGGCGGAAGGTTGAGAGGGGGCAAGGAGGACAGCAGTGGTTGACGTGGCTGAAGATGCTGGACCAGGAGGAGGATGGCGGCTTTGAGTTTGCATGCTGCTTGTACTCATGTGTTGATCCCATAGGCGTTTGTGATGTGCGATCATGTGCCTACGCAAAGCAGTTGTACCTAGGTGGGTGTTGAACTTCCCACGACTCAGTATCTTTTGGCACAGGTTGCAAATGGCATCGCTGTTGTCAGAGGCAGACACACAAAAAAAATGCCACACTGCTGAGCTCTGCAATGACGGCATTCTGGTGGTGGACACAGCATGCGTTGATTGGCGTGCCCCGGGTGCCGATGCATGCTGTCTGACTGTGCCACTAGCTCCTTGCGATGACCTCCCCCTGCTTCTGTTATGGTACTTTTTGAAAGTAAACCAAAATGTTCAAATGTCTATCTGTTCCTGTCCAAATCAATAAAATTAGATTGCGTATATACGCTGAAGTAATTAAGTCTGACACACAAGGTTCAGGTTAAAATAACTTCGAGAAAGTTTATTGGCAAGTGAAGAAAAAGCGGGCGCGCAGGCCCTTTTAAGAGGCATTTTGCGTCATCATTGATTATTAGAATATCAGCAAATAAACATCATCAATTGGATTAATTGTTAAGTGTCGGGGTTAGTGTCTTACCTATTGGTTCAAAAATTAAGAGGTTAGTCCCGTGTCCACCCACCGGAGGTGGGATTATTCTGGACACGGGTGGGGATAAGGGGGTCCTGAGCGTCATTTTACACGGTCAATGATATCAGGCTTTATGTCCAGGTGCAAGGTCTCTTATGAATAGAACATTTCATTACTACTGTGTTCTCGTGGCCTTCAAACTATACTATCTTACAAGTCCTAAGGAGTAGCCGGCAAGTCTTAAGGAGTAGCCAGCACCTCCTGGTACTTGTCCTTGCAGGAAACACAGTCTTTGTCTACTGTACTAATTGGGTTGAGAAGTTCAGTCACGTAAGGTAGTTTTAAAATGAACAAGTTAAGTCATGAGGACAAAATGGAGGATTGAAGACGTCAGGTTAGGAGGACAAAATGGAGGAAGAAGTCAGGTTAGGAGGACAAAATGGAGGAAGAAGTCACAGTATATTATTAAAATGGAGTTAGTACAATAATTCAATACAAGTACAATAAAAGATTTTAATAATCCCACATCAGTCCCCCCTATGAAATGTTAGATTCTAAGAGATAAAACTTTATTATGTTAGTATCAGAAGACGTGTTAACCCAAAGGCACAGAAACCCCGTGGCCGCTAGCTAGGTGTTAATGCAAAGTGCAAGTCTGTCCCTAGAGCTGACCCTAATAGGCTAACTCATCCATCAGTATGGCTCTCGAACACTTCACACCCATGGGTGTCCCATGGCAGCTAACCCACCACTTCTCCACACGGGGCCTTTACCATTCACTGACAGATGCTGTCCCTAAGCTAGTCCCTTCCTAGAATTCCTGCACTTTATCAACAAAAGGGATTGTTTGCAGCGGCAGACAGGGTGAGTTGACGTCTTGGAAATCTTGGTCATCAACTTCGAGATGGGTAAAAGTGGGTGCCGCTTGGTCAACAGTCTTCATGAGGGATTTTCTCACACATGGGAGGATACAACAAAAGAGAAGAGCAAAAATAAAAAGGAAAATTAGTATAGCCATACCAATCTGCATTAAAGCCTTTTGCCATCCTGTCATCCAACCAAACCATCTTTCCCAGGGATCTTTTATCCCAGAATTCCTTTTTAACTCTTCAGACAGTTCATTTAATTTTTCTATGGCTAATGTAACTTTACCATTAGGGCCTGTGTTTTCTGGGATATAGGTACAACATGTCATGGTGTCGGGCAAAATTTTACAAACCCCTCCTTTTTCGGCTAAGATCATATCTAGGGCCATTCTATTCTGGAAAGCCATTTGGGATGTGGCCTGCAGCTGTTCGGCCAACCCCTGGAGGGCGTCTCTGGTATAATTAACAAAACGCTGTTGATCATAATAAATGTAATTTATCCAATTTAAATTCTTGTTTGCGGTAACTATGGTAAAAATTGATTCAAATCCTGCGGCAACTTCATCCCTTGCTTTAAACTCATTGGGCACCCCCCTAGTCACTCCAATGGCATCAATATACACATGAGGATCAAAACTTCCTTTCACTGGGGCGTCACGCTTAACCTTAGTGTGTTTGGACCCATGGGTGACGAGGTGTGTGTCAGAGATGATATGTATAGGCATAATAGCTTTAGCCAAAGTACACTCCCCCCACCACTGTTTGTCCATTCTGGATCTTAGCTGTAAATCCCCACACAACCAGTAAATATCCCCTAATGACCTGGTGTGAAACTGCAACAAGTCCATAGAGACATTTCTGTAGGTGGCACAATACCCCTTGGAGAAGTTACCCAAGAATTTACCTATTCCATCGTAATTAGCATAACAAGTGTAATTACCTTTATACACGGTAATACCATCTGGGGGTTTGACATCCTGGGTTAGGAGAGGATACTCCTTTGTCCATGCAATACATATGGACCTGTTAAAATTATAGTGATAGGCAAAAAGGCTTAAAACACATTCTTCTATATCTACTGGTAGGATTAAAGGCACGGTACCCAGGTGAGGCCGGGCACCGCCACACACATAACATGCAGTTCTATTATGTTTATTAGCATTATATTTCATCCATTCTAATCATTAAAACCTGTTTCTGCGGCCATGGTATCTTCAAAAGTGGGGTTAGCAATGGCCATCATGTCTTGAAAGGTCTGGATATGAGGTTTTAATGGGTTAGGGACCATATGGGTGGCCCCTTGCCACTCAGAAGAGTTGCACATATCTTTGAGGTAGAAATGCCCTAATTTACGGTAGGAACCCTTTTTCCAATACATTCCCATCACATACTGGTCCGCATCTGTTGGGCTTGGATGCTCAATGTTAAGGATTAATTTCATTGGTGTACTCCCCCCAGGCTTTCTCAAAGTCATTCTCTGGAGGAGGGATCTACCATGATCATCTACTTTGGATACGGCACTTTTTGGCTTGTAACCCCAGGCAGGCCCGGCATTCCATCCCGCCGCCCCCCAATGGTCACAATTGTGCCCCCATTGTTTGTCAACTACACAAACATATGGGTCTTTCGAATGAGGGATATCTCTATAGATGCTCTGGATTTGTGGTGTGGGAAATGGGCATTCTACAATATCACAGTAGTCAAAGGTATAAGTAGCCACCTGGGTGCACGATGAATTATTCCAGAAGGTGTACCCACTAATATCTTTGGTAATGGCTACTTGCTGGGCCTTCATAAGGCTAATTAAGGAGAAGATGTACCAGAGATACATGTTTGTGCGATATTCGCTTCCTCTGGGGCAGGAGATTTCTTGCAGTGGGAAGCGTGGATCCAATTTGGCCTACCGGCCAATTTGACGGAGGTTGCGGTAATCAGGAGAACTTGGAATGGACCGTCAAATCTTGGTTCCAGGGTATTTTTCCGCACAAACTTCTTGACCAGGACCCAATCTCCGGGAAGTAGGTTATGGGAACCTGTATCCAATTCGGGATCTGGAATTGAAGAGAAAACTTGGGCATGTATTTTGTTTAAAACACTTGCAAGTTCAGTTACATAGTCTACTAAAACATCTGATTGGAGCTGTAACTGCTGTGGATAATAACAACCTAGCCTGGGTGCTGTCCCAAATAGAACTTCATATGGGGACAGTGAATGCTTCCCTCTAGGTGTGTGCCTAACACTAAATAAAGCTATTGGCAGGCTTTCTGGCCAGGGCATCTTTGTTTCTTGTGACATTTTTAACATTCTGGTTTTTAGGGTGCCATTCATGCGCTCCACTTTACCACTACTTTGTGGGTGGTAAGGGGTATGGAAGGCTAGAGTCACCCCTAGAGCAGTCCAAATTTCTTTAGTCACAGTTGCTGTAAAGGCTGGGCCTTGATCACTCTCAATGACTTCTGGGAGTCCGAATCTGCATACAATATCTGTAAGTAGGCGCTTTGCGGTTGTTTTTGCAGTGATATTGGCCACTGGGTAGGCTTCTGGCCAGCCTGAGAACATGTCCACTATGACTAGTGCATATTCATGGGGCCCACTTTTGGGCATTTGAATGTGATCAATTTGAATTCGCTGGAAGGGGTACATGGGCTTCGCCAGGTGTTTTGCAGGCACCTTGATTGTTTTTCCTGGATTGCATTTTGCACAAATGACACAGGCCTTGCAGAAGCTATTGATCAATGTTGTAATTCCAGGTGCTTCATAATACTTCTGTATGAGGGCGGCCATCAATTCTTTTGACAGGTGTGCAGGCCCATGTGCCCATTGGACAACTGCTGGATACAAATTTCTGGGAAGACAGAATTTGAAGTTGTTGTAATATATTCCGTCCTTTTGGACAGCTCCTTTCTTTTTCCATTTCTGGATTTCTTCAGGAGTGACTGCAGCTTGCTGTTCTTGCAAAATTCGCAAATCAGTAGGAAGAGTTTGCAGAGTAAAAATAGGGACTTCTTCTTCTTCTTGTCCGGACACTTCTTCATCCACTTCCTGCAGATCCCTGGCCGCTAGCTTAGCAGCCTGATCAGCTAAATGGTTGCCTTTTGCTTCATCTGTATCCAATTTCCCATGGGCCTTGACTTTCAAAACGGCCACCTCTTTGGGGAGTAGGAGGGCATCCATTAGCTCCTTGATTGCAGTGCTGTGTTTGACTGGTGTACCGGCGGTGGTAAGAAATCCTCTTGTCTTCCAAATTAGGCCGAAGTCATGTGCCACACCCAGAGCATATCTTGAATCTGTATAGATGTTGGCACGTTTTCCTTCGGAAATTTTGCATGCTGAAGTCAGAGCCTGTAATTCGGCTTCTTGCGCAGACATTGCTGGCGGTAAGGATGATGATTTGATGACTTCGTCTGTTGTGGTTACGGCATATCCTGTGTGATATGCTCCTCCTTCATCGGCATATCTTGATCCGTCCACAAACAGGGTAACATCCGGATCCGGTAATGGATTCTCATGCACAGTTGGTAAGTGCACTGTTTCCATTTTCATCTGTTCGAAACAGTCATGAGGTGTTTCTGGGTCATAATCATTCTTTATGACCAGATCTTGAAATTCCTTTTCCAGAAAATGGCGTGGCCATGCTTCTAGAAGGTCAGTTGTTGGGTATTTGGCAATACCATTCTCCTGTAGCTGTTCTTCATTCATGGTGGCCCATAGTTTTGCCATGGGCCCAAGATCATTCCATGACCTTGTCTTCAACTTGGTAACAGGAATATGTGGGATAGCGGTATCCCAATGACGGTAAAGGTAGTTAAGTTGTTGAGGTAGCTGGACCAAGACCATGCTATTGCCTTCGGAGTCACAATAGAAGTCTTGTGCAGTGAGCTTTACATCGGTCCAGTGGTAAAGCTCATCTTCATAGCAAGGTTCGGGAGTAATGTTCGGCTTGTACCACATGGTACAGAAGGCGTAATCCGGGCCTTCACAAAGAGGTGTCTCATCTTCATAAAATGACAAATGTGGATGCATGACTTTCTTGATACATCCACAGAGCAGGTAAATGTAGGTTTCATCCGTGATAAATCCATAATAGATACCCCCCTCAGGGAGTGGAAGAAGAGTGGATGGATTAAGCACTTGACATCTTTGGATGGAAATGTTGTCAGGCAAAAGAAGATGACACTGTAGGCGCAGGTGTCTGGCTGGAGACACGTGCTTGAGCTGGACTTGGTTGATGATGGCAGAAATGTCATGAGGGGCCAAAACAACCAGAGGGTGGCCAAGGACCAGGTCTGAGGTTCTTTCTATGAGTTCTCTTGCAGCAAAAACAGCCCTGAGACAGGAGGGAGTCCCTCTGGCCACAATGTCCAGTTGACATGAGAAATATCCAATAGGCCTCTGGCGGCCTCTTAAGTCATTAGTTTGGGTGAGAACTCCTGTTGCATGGCCTTGTCTTTCAGAGACAAATAATTTGAAAGGTTTGGAGTAGTCAGGTAGGCCCAAGGCAGGGGCAGAAGCAATGGCACGTTTTAGAGCATTGAAATTGTCCAGAGCTTCATTGGTCAGACAGAATGGGTCAGACTTAAGGGCATCATAAAGAGGTTGCATAAGCAGAGAGGCTTCTGGGATCCATGCTCTGCAGTAGGAAATGAGGCCTAGGAAGGCATGAAGAGACTTTGAAGTCCTTGGAGGTGGAATGTCCAGAACAGCTCTTACCCGGTCCCGAGTAAGATGTCTGGTGCCTTGAGATAGGCAGTGTCCAAGGAAAATCACTGAAGATTGGCAGAATTGCAGCTTGGTAAGTGAAGCTTTGCATCCCTGTTCTGCCAGATAGGAAAGAAGACTAATTGAACACCTTTCAATAGTGGGTAAATCATCTCCACACAGCAGTAGGTCATCCACATACTGAAGCAAGACAACTTCTGGGTGCTCAGCTTGCCATGGGTCAAGGATGGTACCCATGGCCTTTGCAAATTGACTTGGAGAATTTTGTGCCCCTTGGGGCATAACAGTCCAGGTATATTGTTGCATCTCATGAGTGAAAGCAAACAGGTATTGGCAGGATGGGTCCAGTGGGACACTGAAAAAGGCATTGGCCAGGTCAATGACTGTGAAGAATTTTGCAGATGGTGGGACTCCAGAGAGCAGAGTATGGGGATTTGGTACAAGAGGGGTGTCCAAGACGGTAGCTTCATTGACAGCACGGAGATCCTGGACCATCCTGTACTTCTCTGGTTCACCTTTTGGAGTTTTCTTTTTCACAGGAAATAATGGGGTATTGCATTCAGATTTACATTTTACCAGGGCACCCTTCTCTAAGAGTGCCTTGATGTGGATAGAGATAGCAGCAGACTGTGCTGGTTTTAATGGATATTGTGGCTTTCTTGGTAACTTAGCTCCTGGAATAAGCTTTACTACCACAGGGGGAACATTTAGGTGACCTATGTCCTCTGGGCCTGAGGACCATAACTTGGCTGGCACCTGTGTTTTTAATTCCTCAGGGAAATTAGACTTTAATTCTGCTGCTTCTTCACGGGGCTTTTCTAAATGCAGCATCAGAGGCAGGGAACACAGGGCTGAGGTGTCTGATTCAGATAGAGGCGTGAACATTTCTACCTGCCCGTCTGGGGTGAAAGTGATGGATGCTTGCAGGCGTGAGAGGACATCAGCACCTAACAGGTTAATTGGGCATGTGGAGGATACCACAAAGCGAGCAAGCAGGCTAGAGCCAACTCGTAGTGGAGTTGTTAAAGGGCTATGTCTTGGCTGGCCATCCACTCCAACACAAGAAACATCAATATTTGACAGAAAAGATGGGTCTGGCAGGTCTTGTTCTCGCAGAACACTACGGGCTGCACCTGTGTCAACAAGAAATGTGGTAGGGTGGCCTTCAATGGGCAAAGTCACTGTGGCAAGTGGCCCCCCTTTATCCCCTGTAGACACTGCCATGACAGGGGTCACAGACACAGGCTTGCCAATTTCCTATTCATCAGGTTCCTCAACTATTGGAACCCCTTTTTCGGCCTTAGTGGCCGGGGCAGGCCTAGATGGCTTTCTTGGCTCTCTTTTGGGTTCCGGGCAATCACTTTTAAAATGACCTTTAGCCTTGCAATTAAAGCAGAAACCATCCTCTGGTCTGGTGCCCCTGGGAACAGGGACACTGCGTGATACCATAAGGGGAGCAGAGCTTGGCCTTCTGGGGGTCTGAGCAGATTCTAGGCCCCTAGCGACTAAAAGCAGGGTATCCAGGGGAACAACCTTATATTCAGGGCGTGCAGCAATAATTCCCTTGCGTATAGAGTCTTTAACGCCTTGGACAAACGCACCTGACAACATTTGTGAATGAATTTTGTCAGTAAGATCAAACCCCAAATCTGTGAACATTTGATACAGTCTTGCATGAAACCTTTCCACTGATTCTCCTTTATCTTGAATAACATCAGTAAGGCCAGCAGCCTGATCTGCAAGTTTGTCCTTAGCCCATTCTCTTAATTGGGTGCAAAAGGTTACCCCGGAGGGGTAATCAACATCACTGGAAAGCAGATCTGTACTGAGGTGACGGGCCATGCTTGGCCAATAGGCATCCCCTGCTTTAATAGCACAAATGCTGAGTAGATCACGCCATGCGGCGGAATAAGTCTTTTGAATTTGAACTATCCCTCGGTAAAAAGGCATAGGCTGTTTTTCTGGGTCAGGGAGCGATTTCATTAATGCACTGGCTTGAGTGGGGTTAAAAGCAACATATTTAGGAGGGGTCCGTTCTCCCCGACCCTTGTGTCCAAAGGGATCATCGATAGAACGATGAGTTGAGGCTCCTGCAGCGGCTCCTGCAGCCTCCAACGAGTCCTGGGATAACCTATCCTCTTCTCCCTCATCTAATTCTATGATCTGAGCTCTCTTTCGTGCAGGGCCCGAGTAAGGTGACAGGACCGGAGGATGAGCGGGGGTCCCAGATGCGGGGGTGGCTAGCACGTCATAACCTGGGGACAGGTAGTCACCGGGAATTACCGGCATCAGGGCTGTACTGGGGGCCGCCATATTGGTGGCCGGAAAAAGTACTGTATTAGGGTTATGGGAAGAAGTGGCGGCCATGTTGGATGTGGGCACATCCGGAGCGGACTGTGCCGGACTGGGCATGACCGGAACCTGGGGAGTGGCTTGGGGAAGGGGTAGTGGATATCCGGGATAGGGCAGGGCCATGGGATATGGGAAGGGGTAGGGCCAGGTTGGGGAGGGGAAGGAGGTGGGGTATTGGACTGGGGTGGAGATGGGAGGGGACGGAGAGGGATTGGTTGAGGTGGGTGTAGAGGGAGGAGCCGGAGCAAGGGTGGAGAAGGTGGTTAGCTGGGCGGATGAAGAGGGGAGGGGATCAGTAACGGAGAGGGAATGTAGGGAAGGAATGGCAGATGAGATGTTAGGA
This sequence comes from Pelobates fuscus, assembly GCF_036172605.1. Classification (NCBI taxonomy): domain Eukaryota; kingdom Metazoa; phylum Chordata; class Amphibia; order Anura; family Pelobatidae; genus Pelobates; species Pelobates fuscus. The sequence goes on from NC_086322.1 coordinate 245,343,164, forward strand.
GGAGGTACAGCAGGTAGCGTAGGGATGGATGAGGATGATGGGAATGTTAGAGACGGGGAAGGGGAAAAGAAAGATCCATCAGAATTCAGGACCGGGCAGACAGAGGAGGTGATGGGATGGGCGTTAGGAGGATTGGGAGTGGGGAACATAGTCAGCTGGCTATCACCTATTGCTGACTGAACCTTGGGGATAGACATTCCCTGGGCGCCATTTTTGGGCGCTGGCTGAGGGTAAACCCCAGTAACACAATTATTATGATACACAAACAATTTCACACCTTTGTGATTTATTTCTTCCTCAACCCAACCTTCTAGCTGAATAGCCTTCGCTACTCTGTACCATGCTTCAGCAGTCTTTAATAAACCATTATCTGTAAGCTTGCCTTTCATTTCTGCCAGTAACTTGCGCCAACTTTCTGGTTGCAATCTTCCACCCGTTGGTACAGTAATTTTACATACTTTTGCAATCTTTTCAACACCTTTAACCATCTCCTCACCCTCTCTGTTTTCTACCAAATCACACGCTAACCAGCCCTTATTGGGCTTGCTTAAATCCTGCCCCATAATCCCTTTACCCCTATACCAGCGTCCTAGATATAGAGAGAGAGAAGGAAAACGGAACAAGAACGTCTACAATGCTCGACTGCCACCCGAGAACCGTAAGGCTTTTTCAGGTGCGTCTTCCCAAAACGTAGACTAGTCACTGAATCCGCCTACCCGGGGTGGTAGACACGGATTGGAGCGAGGTGAGAAGTGTGTGACCAATCACTTCTCCTTTAAGAGGAATGGGAGTGGATAGTATAATAATATAGGAAGTACAGAAAAGATGAAAGGTAAGGAAAATCCTTAGAGACAGACACAGGAGTTCATGAGACTCCTATTAAACAAACAAGACAACAATACAGTTGAAATACAGTGCATGCATCACAGTTCAAATGAAATCAACAGTAATTCCTTTCCTTTACTCGTGTGCTTACTCCAAAGTCACCTCCCTCAATCCCGTAGTATCTTACTACCAGCGGCCAAGGATAACAGCTAACACCGGTCCGAAATCCATATGCCTCCCTCGTCACAGCAGCCCACTCGTAGTGTCTGCGCTACCCTCACCCTTGTAGTGCCCCTATAAAGACCCACTTTATAAGTCCCACTACTCCGTGGTGATGAAGACAGCAATGCCTGCCCGAATTCACACACCACCAAATAAAAATTGGAATGGCTCCAGCTCAGCGCTCAAAGCTGGAGGGTACCACCACTCTGCAAGCAGAGTAACGTGCACAGAGAAGCTAGCTAGGCTATCAAAGTGACACAAGAAGGATCCCCAGGAAACTATGAGTCTACACAATCTCCACAGATCCAACACACCTCTTTTTCCCTACAGCCCCAGCCACGAGGCTCCTAAAAGAGTTAAACAGGAAAAGATGACCCCCAGGAACACATCCACAGGTCAACCCCCCTTTTTCCCTACAACCACAGCACCGTGGTTCCTAAAAGGGGTAAAACAGGCAACAGAAGACCTAGGCAAATCCCCTCAGGTCCACCCCCCTTTATCCCAAAAGAGGTAAAATACAAACAGATAGACAGACACACTGAAGACCCAGGCAAATCCCCTCAGGTCCACCCCCCCTTTATCCCAAAAGGGGAAACAGGCAAACAATTCAAACACACCCAGGCAACAGATAGACTAAAATGCAGGTAAATAAGTGAGTAACGAGGCACCGGGCAAGATATTACCTGTCTTTGATGTCCTCCCGGGAAGCAGTCACAGACACGTGGACGGGTCAATCAAAGGGGCCGGAACATACCGGTGGCTCTGCAGAAGTCTCTACCGTGTACCTGGAGGTGATCAATCTCCTTTCCTTCCCCCCGGATTCCTCCGTCCACCCTTGTCTTCCTTAGGACGGCTCACCGGCCGGACATAGCCCGATGCCCCACGTTGGGCGCCAAGTTGTTATGGTACTTTTTGAAAGTAAACCAAAATGTTCAAATGTCTATCTGTTCCTGTCCAAATCAATAAAATTTGATTGCGTATATACGCTGAAGTAATTAAGTCTGACACACAAGGTTCAGGTTAAAATAACTTCGAGAAAGTTTATTGGCAAGTGAAGAAAAAGCGGGCGCGCAGGCCCTTTTAAGAGGCATTTTGCGTCATCATTGATTATTAGAATATCAGCAAATAAACATCATCAATTGGATTAATTGTTAAGTGTCGGGGTTAGTGTCTTACCTATTGGTTCAAAAATTAAGAGGTTAGTCCCGTGTCCACCCACCGGAGGTGGGATTATTCTGGACACGGGTGGGGATAAGGGGGTCCTGAGCGTCATTTTACACGGTCAATGATATCAGGCTTTATGTCCAGGTGCAAGGTCTCTTATGAATAGAACATTTCATTACTACTGTGTTCTCGTGGCCTTCAAACTATACTATCTTACAAGTCCTAAGGAGTAGCCGGCAAGTCTTAAGGAGTAGCCAGCACCTCCTGGTACTTGTCCTTGCAGGAAACACAGTCTTTGTCTACTGTACTAATTGGGTTGAGAAGTTCAGTCACGTAAGGTAGTTTTAAAATGAACAAGTTAAGTCATGAGGACAAAATGGAGGATTGAAGACGTCAGGTTAGGAGGACAAAATGGAGGAAGAAGTCAGGTTAGGAGGACAAAATGGAGGAAGAAGTCACAGTATATTATTAAAATGGAGTTAGTACAATAATTCAATACAAGTACAATAAAAGATTTTAATAATCCCACATCACTTCCAACTCGTCTCCTCCTCCTCCTCTCTGTCTCCCCATCTGAACTTTCGTCCTGTTCTTCTTCTTGCCGAGCGGGCACCCACGTGACATCCATGGACGCATCGTCATCATCAACCGCTTCACTTGTATCTGACAACTCAGCAAAGGAAGCAGGAGCGGGTACAACATCATCATCATCACACCGTACGTCCATGTGTGTAATGCTGCCTGCCTGAGACATATCCCTGTTATCTACATCCTCTGGCAATAATGGTTGCACATCACTTATTTCTTCAAATGGATGTGTGAATATCTCCTCTGACATACCAAGTGAAGCGGCTGTGGTACTAGTTTTGGTGGTGGCGGCAGGCGGGTGAGTGGTATCTTGAGAGGTGCCCGAAGCTAAGCTGGAGGAGGATGGTGCATCAAGGTTCCGAGCGGAAGGGGCGTGGCCTGGCAGCGGTACTGAGCGGACGCATGTGCTGAGCGCTCCGCTCCGACGGCACCCACAAAGGAGAAATTTGGCAAATAGCCACTGAAAAACGGGGCCCCATATACCCCAACGATCATGTCACAAGCTAAGGGGAAGGGCAAGGCGGAAAAGAGATGATGCGGGCAATGCTGGAACAGATGTCTGCAAGGCTGGAAAACAGCTTCAAATCCGCAATTGGGGCACTACACAAGGATTTAAAAGAACTGGAGGTGAGAACTGCCGGGACTGAACTTAAAGTGGCAGAGCTGAATGAGGCACATAGGGGAATGGAGGAGGAGATGGCAGGGCTGCACAATCGAATGCAGCAATATGAGACTAAACTAGCAGATATTGAGGACAGAGCACGCCGCAATAACCTGCGGATTCGTGGGGTGAGTGAGGAAGTGGGACCCACAGAACTTGCGGCCTACTTGACAAGCCTGCTGAAAACGCTGGCGCCAGACGTGCCAATAGACCTGCTGCTCATGGACAGGTACCATAGAACTGCCAAGCCCAGCTTTCTACCCCAAGACACCCCTCGAGATATTCTCATCAGAATGCACTACTACCACGTGAAAGACATAGTACTACAGGCAAGCCGCGCAAAGAAGACGCTCCCAGACCCGTACAGTGGGCTGTTGGTGTTTGCGGACATATCAACATTCACGCTGAGAAGAAGGAGAGAATTTAAAGAAATCACGGAACAGCTCCGGCTCCACAAGTTGCCATACCGCTGGGGATACCCGGTGAAACTATTGGTGTCCAGAGGAGGAAAAGTGTCAGCCATCACCACGCCAGAAGAAGGAGCCCTACAACTACAAAGATGGGGATTATCCGAACCAAACCGACAACGAAGCCCACAGCGACAGCACAATGCCTCCAAGGACTGGAGAAAGTCCAAGAGACTGACATAAAAAGAAATGCGGCGACTACAACAGATCTGCGAGAGATCATAAGAGTATATTAAGAGACTGGTCCTGACAATTAGACCAAGGAGTCTGCCGAGGGTATCGTATAATCGAATAATTGTTAATCGTTAAGTAGCATTGTTAAAGGTTATGCCACAGAGTTACAAGGTAGGCCTCTAAGGGAATTTTAAAACAAGCAAAAAAAAAAAAAAAAGAACACACAAAAAAAAAAACAAAAAAAAAACATACCCCCTATATATTTAACACCAACTGCGACTATACATGTATTATGCAATTCTTACTTACACCCTACAAAGGGCACTACTGCCCGGCTATGCGCCAAACCAAACAGAACACTTAGCAAACTAAGTAGTGGGTAGACGTGGAGACGGCACCCCACAGGGAGGAAGTGAACACTTCTGCCCCCACAGGTACCAGGAGTACCTAAGCCAAAAATGGCACACCAGAGTATCTTGTATTTGTATTTGTATTTGTATTATATGTTTTCCCGGTTATCATTGTGTCCCACACCCCACCCCGGTCTAGCTGGGACCAAGCAACCCACACCCCTCCCCCCCCCCGGTATCTACAGAGAGTCTACAGAGTTGGCCGAATCCACGGAGACACGAACTCTGAACTGGTACCCTTGTCCACCCAAGCACCCCTAACCCAGAGAGGGAGATATGCCCAAATACTGCCCTCAACTAGGGGAAGGTCGCTCGACTTGAAGCTGCTGGGATGAGCGAACCCCCCACACTGGATATTAATTCCTACTACGACCCTTACCAAATCCACTGGGTATAAACCCCCATGAAAATATTTTCTCTAAATGTAAGAGGGTTAAACCTACCGGTTAAGAGACACCAGCTGTATAGAGAACTCAGGAGCACAGATGCGGACGTTATCTGTCTCCAAGAGACTCATTACAGGGCAGACAATTACATCCCACCGACAATTTCTGACTTCCCGCACCAATACCACGCAACGTCCCCCACAAAATCCAAAGGGGCATCTATACTGATCTCTAAGCAGGTAGCATTTACCATGCTCTCCGCAGAGGTGGACACCAATGGGAGGTATATAATACTGAAATGCGTCATTAACAATACGACCTATACAATCACCAATTTATACTCCCCTAACACATTACAAGGCACGTTCCTACGACACATACTACAGAAGCTAGACTCGATACAAGAAGGGGTGTCAATTATCTGTGGAGACTTCAATCACGTTTGGGACCCGAAATTAGACACTAACACCTCACGACACAGTACAAGGTATAAAATACTCCACAGACAGTGTAAAAAGCTACAGAAACTCCTCTCACTGCACCACTACTATGACACCTGGTGACTGTACCACACCTCGGAACGGGCGTATACACACTTCTCCCGAGTACATAACACTTCGAGGATAGACGGTTTTCTCATTCATGGACAGGGACTTAACCAAATCACGTACTGTGACATTGGACAGATTACCTGGTCAGACCACGCACCGGTCACGCTATCAGTAAAGGATCAATTTGACTATAAGCACCGCAGCCCGTGGAGGCTGAATGCCTCCTTACTGACTGACCCGACATTTAGGAAAGAGGTAGAGACAGCGTTGACTAACTACTTTACGGAGAATGCTACCCCAGACATATCCCAGAGCACATTATGGGCGGCACACAAATCCGTAGTCAGGGGAATCTTTATTAGGAGGGCGTCATACTTACGCAGGAAATCCTCAGCCCAGATCACACAATGGAAGAGAGAACTGACCAATTAAACACACAGAATCAAATCTCCCCCTCTGCTGAGCTCAAAGTACAAATCGCCACCATTACAAACCAGCTACACCAAAAGGCAATAGAACAGACAGGTTATATGCTCCAGAGGCTAAAAATGAATCAGTGCACGCAAGGGAACAAGGCCAGCAGACTGCTAGCTAGGAGACTGCAAGAACGTAGGGCAAACCAAAAAATTGATTTTCTTATATCCCGTACGGGAGAGAAGAAAATGATACCTACAGACATATGCAATGAATTTGCCGACTACTATGCAGACTTATACAACATACGTAAACATGATACCACATTTCAGCCCACGACGGAACACATAAATGAGTACCTAGACACAATGGACCTCCCGAAACTCACAACCCAACAGGCGACTGATCTCATTAGACCCATCACCGAGGAAGAAATCCACACCATAATAAGAAAACTGCCGAAAGGCAAAGCCCCAGGCCCGGACGGGTTAGATAACACCTACTACAAACAATTCCACCATATACTGACGCCACACCTGGTGCACACATTCACGGAGGCGACAGCCGCGCAAAAGCTACCACAGGATACGCTACTGGCCCACATCATAACGTTACAGAAGCCAGGGAAGCCCCCCACCATCCCGCAAAACTTTAGACCTATATCCCTGCTCAACACAGACGCGAAAATTTTCGCCAAGCTATTCGCGCTGAGACTGGGCACTCTTCTCCCACACTTGATCCACTCGGATCAAGTGGGGTTTGTGGCAGGGAGACAGGGAGCGGATAACACGCGCAAAGTGCTGAATATACTGCATAGCTTACCCAGAATACATAAAGAGGGTGGGGTGGTCATCTCCCTAGACGCCGAAAAGGCATTCGACCGCTTGCACTGGAAATTCCTAGAGGCAGTCATGACAAAATTTGGAATACCGGGAGAATTTAGAGCAGCGGTCAAAGCGCTGTACAGTGCCCCGACAGCCCAGGTACTTAACGCGGGATTCCTATCGAATCCATTTAGTATCTCCAATGGCACGAGACAGGGATGTCCCTTGTCCCCGTTGCTGTACGTTCTGGCCCTAGAGCCGCTGGCATCAAGGATTAGGCAACATGACTCCATACACGGGGTACGCATTGGGGACAGGGAATACAAAGCAAATCTCTTTGCTGATGACGTGCTCCTGACCCTGACGCAATCACTGATCTCAATGCCGCACCTACTGATGGCAATAAAGGAATATGGGGACAGCTCATATTACAAATTGAACGTGACTAAAACCCAGGCCATGGGAATTGGGATACCTCACGACGTATTACAGGTGTTGCGGGAGAAGTTTGTGATGGACTGGAGGGTGGACTACGTCTCCTTCCTGGGACTTAAGTTAACAAAGACAATAGGAGGACTATTCAAGGCCAATTATGAAGCCCTACAAAAAGAGGTGGAGGCCAGTCTGTCCTTATGGGGAGATAAATACCTCTCCCGGCTGGGCCGGATGGCAGCATTTAAAATGTCCATCCTCCCTAAACTACAATACTTATTTCGAACACTGCAAATAGACCTACCAACCTCATACCTAAACAAAACACAGTCGATGCTCACCAAATTCGTGTGGGCACACAAAAGAGTGAGAATAGCTGCTAAATACCTGTATCGACCCATTCACCAAGGGGGTCTAGCTCTACCCAACATCAAACTCTATTACCAGGCGACATTACTGGCCCCAGTGTTAGGGATACAATCCACGTCACACACCCCACAATGGCTGGAGATAGAAGATCCAGGGGACAGACCTCCGCAAACTGTTGTGGGTACCCAAATCACTGCGTCCCAACCAATCTAACATCTTACCAACCACGAAAACACTGGTGACGACATGGGACAAAACACACAAATCACTGCTATCTATGTCACCGTGGTCACCGGCAACGCCCTTATCATGCCTACAAGTAGCTAATAACACATTTGACCATAGAGAGTGGACTAACAGAGGCTGCACGCATGTAAGAGATATATTAGAAGTACAAAAGATACTACCATTCCCTACCATCCAGGGGAAATTCAATTTGGTCCCTAAATTGATATTCCCATACCTCCAGATAAAATCCATGCTAGGGACCCAAACGACCACAAAAGAGGGGGAGACTACACTCACAGAGTTCGAGAGGACCTGTTTGAAATCAAAGCAGAGAAAGGGCTTGATCTCCCTATGCTATACACTCCTTAATGTAGGGGACCCTGTACACCTTGACAGATTCAGTGATGCCTGGCAGGCGGACATTGGGAAGCATTTTGATGCAACCCAGTGGGAACACGCGACCATGGCCCATAAGGGAAAGACTACATGTACGTCTCACCTAGAGCTAATGCGTAAGATATATTACAGGTGGTACATGGTACCAGTGAGACTGGCGAGAATATATCCGGGAACATCAACCAAGTGCTGGAGGTGCGGGGAGTCAGAAGGTACTATGTACCATATATGGTGGTCTTGTGGGGTTCTCCGACCTTGCTGGGAGATGGTAGAAGACATACTTAGCTTAATAATAGAGGGTAACTTCAGGATCACACCAGAAATGTGTTTACTATTCATGAACATAGACAAAGTCAAGGGAGACAATGCAATTCTGGTCTTCCACACGCTAATAGCGACACTGACGCTCATAGCCAGAGAATGGAAGACAGAAACGGCCCCGTCAAAACTGGCCCTAACAAGACAAATTTCCACCAACCTCCAATATGAACTCACGGCCAGGAGAACTCAGGGTAAGGCACGAAAGTTTGAGGATGCTAACACTAGGTGGGAAGGTATAAAAGCGTCATGGGAGATCAGGGACAGAAACTAACAAATATATAGAACCAGCCTGACCCGAGGAACTTATCAGACCAGGCGTATGAGACCCCACGAGACTATAGGGAATCCAGGGAACTGGACCCCTTGGGGAAGAATGAGATCAGGCAAGTGTCAGACTAGACGAATCAAGGTGGCGAAGAGGGGTAACACAGATATGGAAAGAACAGTAAGCAACCGGTAGGGAGAGCTGGCATATTACTACCTCCCCCCCCCCCCAGCTTGTATCCCCCCCTCATCCCCCCGTCCCCCCCTCCCCTGGAAACGTCAATCTAGAACAAGAGTGAATTTTCAGCTAGTACAAGGAGGACACATGAGGGAGTCCGTAGACAGGGCTGGTTAACAGATAGGCGTATGCGCAGGGCTCAATAAGGGAGCAAGGGAACGAGGCAAATACAGACAACGTGAAAAGCTAGGCCTTGTGATATTATGAAAATGTGAAACTATGTACCCTTGTATGTTGAAATGTATTATGTAAAACTGGAAGACATGTAAACCAAGATCCGAGATGTTTCCACCCCCCCCCTTTTTCTTCCTTCTGTATCCCAAGTTTGCTTTGTAAGTGCAAAATAAAAATTGTCAAATTGAAAAAAAAAAGGTTCCGAGCGGAAGCTGCAGAAGATTGGGTGTCCTGTGTTAGCCAGTCAACTATGTCCTCAGAACTTTTCAAGTTCAGGGTACGTGGCCTCTGAAAACTGGGCATTATTCTAGGGCCAAAAGGAATCACAGCACCACGACCACGATGGCCCCTGCGGGGTGGCCTGCCTCTGCCTGTCATTTTTTGGGGGATTAGTGGTACTATGCGTGCAAGCTACTGTGAGACCAGATATGAGTGGCACTGTGCACTGGCAGAGGTCTGCAGAGTACACGCTGTGGGCCTGACACATCTGCTTGAAGACAACTAACTGCTATTCAAACTATAACAGTGAAAAAAGTTTTTTGGTTTTAAATGCACGCTATTGTGACACCAGATATGAGTGGCAATGTGCACTGGCAGAGGTCTGCAGAGTACACGCTGTAGGCCTGACACACCCGCTTGAAGCCAACTAACTGCTATTCAATCTATAACAGTGAAAAAAGGTTTTTGGTTTTAAATGCACGCTATTATGACACCAGATATGAGTGGCAATGTGCACTGGCAGAGGTCTGCAGAGTACACGCTGAAGGCCTGACACCCGCTTTAAGGACACTGACTGTTGTTAGCTTACACTGAAAAACTTTTTTTCTTTGTAAAAGCACGCTATAGAGACACAAGATATGAGTGGCAAAGTCCACTGGCAGAGGTTGGCAGAGAACACACTGAAGGCCTGACACCCGCTTTAAGGACACTGACTGCTATTAGCTTACACTGAAAAACTTTTTTTTCTTTGTAAAAGCACGCTATAGAGACACCAGATATGAGTGGCAATGTGCACTGGCAGAGGTCTGCAGAGTACACGCTGTAGGACTGACACACCCGCTTGAAGACAACTAACTGTTATTCAATCTATAACAGTGAAAAAAGTTTTGGGGTTTTAAATGCACGCTATTGTGACACCAGATATGAGTGGCAATGTGCACTGGCAGAGGTCTGCAGAGTACACGCTGTAGGCCTGACACACCCGCTTGAAGACAACTAACTGCTATTCTCTCTACAACAGTGAAAAAAGTTTTTTTGGGTTTAAATGCACGCAATTGTGACACCAGATATGAGTGGCAATGTCCACTGGCAGAGGTCTGCAAAGTACACGCTGAAGGCATGACACCCGCTTTAAGGACACTGACTGCTATTAGGTTACACTGAAAAACGTTTTTTCTTTGTAAAAGCACGCTATAGAGACACCAGATATGAGTGGCAAAGTGCACTTGCTTAGGGTGGCAGAGCACACGCTGAAGGCCTGACACCCGCTTTAAGGACACTGACTGCTATTAGCTTACACTGAAAAACTTTTTTCTTTGTAAAAGCACGCTATAGAGACACCAGATATAAGTGGCAAAGTACACTTGCTGAGGTTGGCAGAGCACACGCTGAAGGCCTGACACCCGCTTGAAGGACACTGACTGCTATTAGCTTACACTGAAAAACTTTTTTCTTTGTAAAAGCTTGCTATAGAGACACCAGATATGAGTGGCAAAGTGCACTTGCTGAGGTTGGCAGAGTACACGCTGAAGGCCTGACACCCGCTTTAAGGACACCGACTGCTATTAGCTTACAGTGAAAAACTTGTTTTCTTTGTAAAGGCACGCTATAGTGACACCAGATATGAGTGGCAAAGTACACTTGCTGAGGTTGGCAGAGCACACGCTGAAGGACTGACACCCGCTTTAAGGACACTGACTGCTATTAGATTACAGTGAAAAAAAAATTCTTTGTAAAGGCACGCTATAGAGACACCAGATATGAGTGGCAAAGTGCACTTGCTGAGGTTGGCAGAGCACATGCTGAAGGCATGACACCCGCTTTAAGGACACCGACTGCTATTAGCTTACAGTGAAATCTTGTTTTCTTTGTAAAGGCACGCTATAGAGACACCAGATATGATTGGCAAAGTACACTTGCTGAGGTTGGCAGAGCACACGCTGAAGGACTGACACCCGCTTTAAGGACACTGACTGCTATTAGCTTACACTGAAAAACTTTTTTTCTTTGTAAAAGCTTGCTATAGAGACACCAGATATGAGTGGCAAAGTGCACTTGCTGAGGTTGGCAGAGTACACGCTGAAGGCCTGACACCCGCTTTAAGGACACCGACTGCTATTAGCTTACAGTGAAAAACTTGTTTTCTTTGTAAAGGCATGCTATAGAGACACCAGATATGATTGGCAAAGTACACTTGCTGAGGTTGGCAGAGCACACGCTGAAGGACTGACACCCGCTTTAAGGACACTGACTGCTATTAGCTTACACTGAAAAACTTTTTTTCTTTGTAAAAGCTTGCTATAGAGACACCAGATATGAGTGGCAAAGTGCACTTGCTGAGGTTGGCAGAGCACACGCTGAAAGCCTGACACCCGCTTTAAGGACACTGACTGCTATTAGCTTACACTGAAAAACTTTTTTTCTTTGTAAAAGCTTGCTATAGAGACACCAGATATGAGTGGCAAAGTGCACTTGCTGAGGTTGGCAGAGCACACGCTGAAGGCCTGACACCCGCTTTAAGGACACTGACTGCTATTAGCTTACAGTGAAAAAAAATTTCTTTGTAAAGGCACGCTATAGAGACACCAGATATGAGTGGCAAAGTGCACTTGCTGAGGTTGGCAGAGCACACGCTGAAGGCCTGACACCCGCTTTAAGGACACTGACTGCTATTAGCTTACAGTGCAAAACTTTTTTTCTTTGTAAAAGCTTGCTATAGAGACACCAGATATGAGTGGCAAAGTGCACTTGCTGAGGTTGGCAGAGTACACGCTGAAGGCCTGACACCCGCTTTAAGGACACCGACTGCTATTAGCTTACAGTGAAAAACTTGTTTTCTTTGTAAAGGCACGCTATAGAGACACCAGATATGATTGGCAAAGTACACTTGCTGAGGTTGGCAGAGCACACGCTGAAGGACTGACACCCGCTTTAAGGACACTGACTGCTATTAGCTTACACTGAAAAACTTTTTTTCTTTGTAAAAGCTTGCTATAGAGACACCAGATATGAGTGGCAAAGTGTACTTGCTGAGGTTGGCAGAGCACACGCTGAAGGACTGACACCCACTTTAAGGACACCGACTGCTATTAGCTTACACTGAAAAACTTTTTTTCTTTGTAAAAGCACGCTATAGAGACAACAGATATGAGTGGCAAAGTACACTTGCTGAGGTTGGCAGAGCACACGCTGAAGGCCTGACACCCGCTTTAAGGACACTGACTGCTATTAGCTTACAGTGAAAAACGTTTTTTCTTTGTAAAGGCACGCTATAGAGACACCAGATATGAGTGGCAAAGTGCACTTGCTGAGGTTGGCAGAGCACACGCTGAAAGCCTGACACCCGCTTTAAGGACACTGACTGCTATTAGCTTACACTGAAAAACTTTTTTTCTTTGTAAAAGCTTGCTATAGAGACACCAGATATGAGTGGCAAAGTCCACTGGCAGAGGTTGGCAGAGTACACACTGAAGGCCTGACACCCGCTTTAAGGACACTGACTGCTATTAGCTTACACTGAAAAATGTTTTTTCTTTGTAAAGGTGCGCTATAGAGACACCAGATATGAGTGGCAAAGTACACTTGCTGAGGTTGGCAGAGCACACGCTGAAGGCATGACACCCGCTTTAAGGACACTGACTGCTATTAGCTTACACTGAAAAACTTTTTTTCTTTGTAAAAGCACGCTATAGAGACACCAGATATGAGTGGAAAAGTACACTTGATGAGGTTGGCAGAGCACAGGCTGAAGGCCTGACAACCGCTTTAAGGACACTGACTGCTATTAGCTTACACTAAAAAACGTTTTTCTTTGTAAAAGCACGCTATAGAGACACCAGATATGAGTGGAAAAGTCCACTGGCAGAGGTTGGCAGAGTACACGCTAAAGGCCTGTCACCCGCTTTAAGGACACTGACTGCTATTAGCTTACACTGAAAAACTTTTTTTCTTTGTAAAAGCACGCTAAGAGACACCAGATATGAGTGGCAAAGTACACTTGCTGAGGTTGGCAGAGCACACGCTGAAGGCCTGACACCCGCTTTAAGGACACTGACTGCTATTAGCTTACACTGAAAAACTTTTTTTCTTTGTAAAGGCACGCTATAGAGACACCAGATATGAGTGGAAAAGTGCACTTGCTGATGTTGGCAGAGCACACGCTGAAGGCCTGACAGCCGCTTGAAGGACACTGACTGCTATTAGCTTACACTGAAAAACTTTTTTTTCTTTGTAAAAGCACGCTATAGAGACACCAGATATGAGTGGCAAAGTGCACTTGCTGAGGTTGGCAGAGCACACGCTGAAGGCCTGACACCCGCTTTAAGGACACTGACTGATATTAGCTTACACTGAAAAACTTTTTTTCTTGTAAAAGCTTGCTATAGAGACACCAGATATGAGTGGCAAAGTGCACTTGCTGAGGTTGGCAGAGTACACGCTGAAGGCCTGACACCGCTTTAAGGACACCGACTGCTATTAGCTTACAGTGAAAAACTTGTTTTCTTTGTAAAAGCACGCTATAGAGACAACAGATATGAGTGGCAAAGTACACTTGCTGAGGTTGGCAGAGCACACGCTGAAGGCCTGACACCCGCTTTAAGGACACTGACTGCTATTAGCTTACAGTGAAAAACTTTTTTTTCTTTGTAAAAGCACGCTATAGAGACACCAGATATGAGTGGCAAAGTGCACTTGCTGAGGTTGGCAGAGTACACGCTGAAGGCCTGACACCGCTTTAAGGACACCGACTGCTATTAGCTTACAGTGAAAAACTTGTTTTCTTTGTAAAAGCACGCTATAGAGACAACAGATATGAGTGGCAAAGTACACTTGCTGAGGTTGGCAGAGCACACGCTGAAGGCCTGACACCCGCTTTAAGGACACTGACTGCTATTAGCTTACACTGAAAAACTTTTTTTTCTTTGTAAAAGCACGCTATAGAGACACCAGATATGAGTGGCAAAGTGCACTTGCTGAGGTTGGCAGAGCACACGCTGAAGGCCTGACACCCGCTTTAAGGACACTGACTGCTATTAGCTTACACCGAAAAACTTTTTTTCTTTGTAAAAGCACGCTATAGAGACACCAGATATGAGTGGCAAAGTGCACTTGCTGAGGTTGGCAGAGCACACGCTGAAGGCCTGACAACCGCTTTAAGGACACTGACTGCTATTAGCTTACACTAAAAAACGTTTTTCTTTGTAAAAGCACGCTATAGAGACACCAGATATGAGTGGAAAAGTCCACTGGCAGAGGTTGGCAGAGTACACGCTAAAGGCCTGTCACCCGCTTTAAGGACACTGACTGCTATTAGCTTACACTGAAAAACTTTTTTTCTTTGTAAAAGCACGCTAAGAGACACCAGATATGAGTGGCAAAGTACACTTGCTGAGGTTGGCAGAGCACACGCTGAAGGCCTGACACCCGCTTTAAGGACACTGACTGCTATTAGCTTACACTGAAAAACTTTTTTTCTTTGTAAAGGCACGCTATAGAGACACCAGATATGAGTGGAAAAGTGCACTTGCTGATGTTGGCAGAGCACACGCTGAAGGCCTGACAGCCGCTTGAAGGACACTGACTGCTATTAGCTTACACTGAAAAACTTTTTTTTCTTTGTAAAAGCACGCTATAGAGACACCAGATATGAGTGGCAAAGTGCACTTGCTGAGGTTGGCAGAGCACACGCTGAAGGCCTGACACCCGCTTTAAGGACACTGACTGATATTAGCTTACACTGAAAAACTTTTTTTCTTGTAAAAGCTTGCTATAGAGACACCAGATATGAGTGGCAAAGTGCACTTGCTGAGGTTGGCAGAGTACACGCTGAAGGCCTGACACCGCTTTAAGGACACCGACTGCTATTAGCTTACAGTGAAAAACTTGTTTTCTTTGTAAAAGCACGCTATAGAGACAACAGATATGAGTGGCAAAGTACACTTGCTGAGGTTGGCACAGAACACGCTGAAGGCCTGACACCCGCTTTAAGGACACTGACTGCTATTAGCTTACAGTGAAAAACTTTTTTTCTTTGTAAAGGCACGCTATAGAGACACCAGATATGAGTGGCAAAGTACACTTGCTGAGGTTGGCAGAGCACACGCTGAAGGCCTGACACCCGCTTTAAGGACACCGACTGCTATTAGCTTACAGTGAAAAACTTGTTTTCTTTGTAAAAGCACGCTATAGAGACAACAGATATGAGTGGCAAAGTACACTTGCTGAGGTTGGCAGAGCACACGCTGAAGGCCTGACACCCGCTTTAAGGACACTGACTGCTATTAGCTTACACTGAAAAACTTTTTTTTCTTTGTAAAAGCACGCTATAGAGACACCAGATATGAGTGGCAAAGTGCACTTGCTGAGGTTGGCAGAGTACACGCTGAAGGCCTGACACCGCTTTAAGGACACCGACTGCTATTAGCTTACAGTGAAAAACTTGTTTTCTTTGTAAAAGCACGCTATAGAGACAACAGATATGAGTGGCAAAGTACACTTGCTGAGGTTGGCAGAGCACACGCTGAAGGCCTGACACCCGCTTTAAGGACACTGACTGCTATTAGCTTACACTGAAAAACTTTTTTTTCTTTGTAAAAGCACGCTATAGAGACACCAGATATGAGTGGCAAAGTGCACTTGCTGAGGTTGGCAGAGCACACGCTGAAGGCCTGACACCCGCTTTAAGGACACTGACTGCTATTAGCTTACACCGAAAAACTTTTTTTCTTTGTAAAAGCACGCTATAGAGACACCAGATATGAGTGGCAAAGTGCACTTGCTGAGGTTGGCAGAGCACACGCTGAAGGCCTGACACCCGCTTTAAGGACACTGACTGATATTAGCTTACACTGAAAAACTTTTTTTCTTGTAAAAGCTTGCTATAGAGACACCAGATATGAGTGGCAAAGTGCACTTGCTGAGGTTGGCAGAGTACACGCTGAAGGCCTGACACCGCTTTAAGGACACCGACTGCTATTAGCTTACAGTGAAAAACTTGTTTTCTTTGTAAAAGCACGCTATAGAGACAACAGATATGAGTGGCAAAGTACACTTGCTGAGGTTGGCAGAGCACACGCTGAAGGCCTGACACCCGCTTTAAGGACACTGACTGCTATTAGCTTACAGTGAAAAACTTTTTTTCTTTGTAAAGGCACGCTATAGAGACACCAGATATGAGTGGCAAAGTACACTTGCTGAGGTTGGCAGAGCACACGCTGAAGGACTGACACCCACTTTAAGGACACTGACTGCTATTAGCTTACACTGAAAAACTTTTTTTCTTTGTAAAAGCTTGCTATAGAGACACCAGATATGAGTGGAAAAGTGCACTTGCTGAGGTTGGCAGAGCACACGCTGAAGGCCTGACAGCCGCTTGAAGGACACTGACTGCTATTAGCTTACACTGAAAAACTTTTTTTTCTTTGTAAAAGCACGCTATAGAGACACCAGATATGAGTGGCAAAGTGCACTTGCTGAGGTTGGCAGAGTACACGCTGAAGGCCTGACACCGCTTTAAGGACACCGACTGCTATTAGCTTACAGTGAAAAACTTGTTTTCTTTGTAAAAGCACGCTATAGAGACAACAGATATGAGTGGCAAAGTACACTTGCTGAGGTTGGCAGAGCACACGCTGAAGGCCTGACACCCGCTTTAAGGACACTGACTGCTATTAGCTTACAGTGAAAAACTTTTTTTCTTTGTAAAGGCACGCTATAGAGACACCAGATATGAGTGGCAAAGTACACTTGCTGAGGTTGGCAGAGCACACGCTGAAGGACTGACACCCACTTTAAGGACACTGACTGCTATTAGCTTACACTGAAAAACTTTTTTTCTTTGTAAAAGCTTGCTATAGAGACACCAGATATGAGTGGCAAAGTGCACTTGCTGAGGTTGGCAGAGCACACGCTGAAGGCCTGACACCCGCTTTAAGGACACTGACTGCTATTAGCTTACACCGAAAAAAAATGTCTTTGTAAAGGCAGGCTATAGAGACACCAGATATAAGTGGCAAAGTGCACTTGCTGAGGTTGGCAGAGCACACGCTGAAGGCCTGACACCCGCTTTAAGGACACCGACTGCTATTAGCTTACAGTGAAAAACTTGTTTTCTTTGTAAAAGCACGCTATAGAGACAACAGATATGAGTGGCAAAGTACACTTGCTGAGGTTGGCAGAGCACACGCTGAAGGCCTGACACCCGCTTTAAGGACACTGACTGCTATTAGCTTACAGTGAAAAACTTTTTTTCTTTGTAAAGGCACGCTATAGAGACTCCAGATATAAGTGGCAAAGTGCACTTGCTGAGGTTGGCAGAGCACACGCTGAAGGACTGACATTCGCTTTAGGGACACTGACTGCTATTAGCTTACACTGAAAAACTTTTTTTCTTTGTAAAAGCTTGCTATAGAGACACCAGATATGAGTGGCAAAGTGCACTTGCTGAGGTTGGCAGAGTACACGCTGAAGGCCTGACACCCGCTTTAAGGACACCGACTGCTATTAGCTTACAGTGAAAAACTTGTTTTCTTTGTAAAGGCACGCTATAGAGACACCAGATATGAGTGGCAAAGTCCACTGGCAGAGGTTGGCAGAGTACACGCTGAAGGCCTGACACCCGCTTTAAGGACACTGACTGCTATTAGCTTACAGTGAAAAACTTTTTTTCTTTGTAAAGGCACGCTATAGAGACACCAGATATGAGTGGCAAAGTGCACTTGCTGAGGTTGGCAGAGCACACGCTGAAAGCCTGACACCCGCTTTAAGGACACTGACTGCTATTAGCTTACACTGAAAAACTTTTTTTCTTTGTAAAGGCACGCTATAGAGACACCAGATATGAGTGGCAAAGTGCACTTGCTGAGGTTGGCAGAGCACACGCTGAAGGCCTGACACCCGCTTTAAGGACACTGACTGATATTAGCTTACACTGAAAACATTATTTTCTTTGTAAAGGCACGCTATAGAGACACCAGATATGACTGGCAAAGTGCACTTGCTGAGGTTGGCAGAGCACACGCTGAAGGCCTGACCCCGCTTGAAGGACACTGACTGCTATTAGCTTACACTGAAAAACTTTTTTTCTTTGTAAAAGCACGCTATAGAGACACCAGATATGAGTGGCAAAGTACACTTTTGAGGTTGGCAGAGCACACGCTGAAGGCCTGACACCCGCTTTAAGGACACTGACTGCTATTAGCTTACAGTGAAAAACTTTTTTTCTTTGTAAAGGCACGCTATAGAGACACAAGATATGAGTGGCAAAGTGCACTTGCTGAGGTTGGCAGACCACACGCTGAAGGCCTGACACCCGCTTGAAGGACACTGACTGCTATTAGCTTACACTGAAAAACTTTTTCTTCTTTGTAAAAGCACGCTATAGAGACACCAGATATGAGTGGCAAAGGGCACTTGCTGAGGTTGGCAGAGCACACGCTGAAGGCCTGACACCCGCTTTAAGGACACTGACTGCTATTAGCTTACACTGAAAAACTTTTTTTCTTTGTAAAAGCTTGCTATAGAGACACCAGATATGAGTGGCAAAGTGCACTTGCTGAGGTTGGCAGAGCACACGCTGAAGGCCTGACACCCGCTTTAAGGACACTGACTGCTATTAGCTTACACCGAAAAACTTTTTTTCTATGTAAAAGCACGCTATAGAGACACCAGATATGAGTGGCAAAGTGCACTTGCTGAGGTTGGCAGAGTACACGCTGAAGGTCTGACACCCGCTTTAAGGACACCGACTGCTATTAGCTTACAGTGAAAAACTTGTTTTCTTTGTTAAGGCACGCTATAGAGACACCAGATATGAGTGGCAAAGTACACTTGCTGAGGTTGGCAGAGCACACGCTGAAGGACTGACACCCGCTTTAAGGACACTGACTGCTATTAGCTTACAGTGAAAAAAAATGTCTTTGTAAAGGCAGGCTATAGAGACACCAGATATAAGTGGCAAAGTGCACTTGCTGAGGTTGGCAGAGCACACGCTGAAGGCCTGACACCCGCTTTAAGGACACCGACTGCTATTAGCTTACAGTGAAAAACTTGTTTTCTTTGTAAAAGCACGCTATAGAGACAACAGATATGAGTGGCAAAGTACACTTGCTGAGGTTGGCAGAGCACACGCTGAAGGCCTGACACCCGCTTTAAGGACACTGACTGCTATTAGCTTACAGTGAAAAACTTTTTTTCTTTGTAAAGGCACGCTATAGAGACTCCAGATATAAGTGGCAAAGTGCACTTGCTGAGGTTGGCAGAGCACACGCTGAAGGACTGACATTCGCTTTAGGGACACTGACTGCTATTAGCTTACACTGAAAAACTTTTTTTCTTTGTAAAAGCTTGCTATAGAGACACCAGATATGAGTGGCAAAGTGCACTTGCTGAGGTTGGCAGAGTACACGCTGAAGGCCTGACACCCGCTTTAAGGACACCGACTGCTATTAGCTTACAGTGAAAAACTTGTTTTCTTTGTAAAGGCACGCTATAGAGACACCAGATATGAGTGGCAAAGTCCACTGGCAGAGGTTGGCAGAGTACACGCTGAAGGCCTGACACCCGCTTTAAGGACACTGACTGCTATTAGCTTACAGTGA
Organism: Pelobates fuscus; assembly: GCF_036172605.1. Taxonomy (NCBI): domain Eukaryota; kingdom Metazoa; phylum Chordata; class Amphibia; order Anura; family Pelobatidae; genus Pelobates; species Pelobates fuscus. The sequence continues at coordinate 245,363,089 of NC_086322.1, forward strand.
AAAACTTTTTTTCTTTGTAAAGGCACGCTATAGAGACACCAGATATGAGTGGCAAAGTGCACTTGCTGAGGTTGGCAGAGCACACGCTGAAAGCCTGACACCCGCTTTAAGGACACTGACTGCTATTAGCTTACACCGAAAAACTTTTTTTCTTTGTAAAAGCACGCTATAGAGACACCAGATATGAGTGGCAAAGTACACTTGCTGAGGTTGGCAGAGCACACGCTGAAGGCCTGACACCCGCTTTAACCCCTTAAGGACCAAACTTCTGGAATAAAAGGGAATCATGACATGTCACACATGTCATGTGTCCTTAAGGGGTTAAGGACACTGACTGCTATTAGCTTACAGTGAAAAACTTTTTTTCTTTGTAAAGGCACGCTATAGAGACACCAGATATGAGTGGCAAAGTACACTTGCTGAGGTTGGCAGAGCACACGCTGAAGGACTGACACCCACTTTAAGGACACTGACTGCTATTAGCTTACACTGAAAAACATTTTTTCTTTGTAAAAGCTTGCTATAGAGACACCAGATATGAGTGGAAAAGTGCACTTGCTGAGGTTGGCAGAGCACACGCTGAAGGCCTGACAGCCGCTTGAAGGACACTGACTGCTATTAGCTTACACTGAAAAACTTTTTTTTCTTTGTAAAAGCACGCTATAGAGACACCAGATATGAGTGGCAAAGTGCACTTGCTGAGGTTGGCAGAGCACACGCTGAAGGCCTGACACCCGCTTTAAGGACACTGACTGCTATTAGCTTACACCGAAAAACTTTTTTTCTTTGTAAAAGCACGCTATAGAGACACCAGATATGAGTGGCAAAGTGCACTTGCTGAGGTTGGCAGAGCACACGCTGAAGGCCTGACACCCGCTTTAAGGACACTGACTGATATTAGCTTACACTGAAAAACTTTTTTTCTTTGTAAAAGCTTGCTATAGAGACACCAGATATGAGTGGCAAAGTGCACTTGCTGAGGTTGGCAGAGTACACGCTGAAGGCCTGACACCGCTTTAAGGACACCGACTGCTATTAGCTTACAGTGAAAAACTTGTTTTCTTTGTAAAAGCACGCTATAGAGACAACAGATATGAGTGGCAAAGTACACTTGCTGAGGTTGGCAGAGCACACGCTGAAGGCCTGACACCCGCTTTAAGGACACTGACTGCTATTAGCTTACAGTGAAAAACTTTTTTTCTTTGTAAAGGCACGCTATAGAGACACCAGATATGAGTGGCAAAGTACACTTGCTGAGGTTGGCAGAGCACACGCTGAAGGACTGACACCCACTTTAAGGACACTGACTGCTATTAGCTTACACTGAAAAACTTTTTTTCTTTGTAAAAGCTTGCTATAGAGACACCAGATATGAGTGGCAAAGTGCACTTGCTGAGGTTGGCAGAGCACACGCTGAAGGCCTGACACCCGCTTTAAGGACACTGACTGCTATTAGCTTACACCGAAAAACTTTTTTTCTTTGTAAAAGCACGCTATAGAGACACCAGATATGAGTGGCAAAGTGCACTTGCTGAGGTTGGCAGAGTACACGCTGAAGGTCTGACACCCGCTTTAAGGACACCGACTGCTATTAGCTTACAGTGAAAAACTTGTTTTCTTTGTTAAGGCACGCTATAGAGACACCAGATATGAGTGGCAAAGTACACTTGCTGAGGTTGGCAGAGCACACGCTGAAGGACTGACACCCGCTTTAAGGACACTGACTGCTATTAGCTTACAGTGAAAAAAAATGTCTTTGTAAAGGCACGCTATAGAGACACCAGATATAAGTGGCAAAGTGCACTTGCTGAGGTTGGCAGAGCACACGCTGAAGGCCTGACACCCGCTTTAAGGACACCGACTGCTATTAGCTGACAGTGAAAAACTTGTTTTCTTTGTAAAAGCACGCTATAGAGACAACAGATATGAGTGGCAAAGTACACTTGCTGAGGTTGGCAGAGCACACGCTGAAGGCCTGACACCCGCTTTAAGGACACTGACTGCTATTAGCTTACAGTGAAAAACTTTTTTTCTTTGTAAAGGCACGCTATAGAGACTCCAGATATAAGTGGCAAAGTGCACTTGCTGAGGTTGGCAGAGCACACGCTGAAGGACTGACATTCGCTTTAGGGACACTGACTGCTATTAGCTTACACTGAAAAACTTTTTTTCTTTGTAAAAGCTTGCTATAGAGACACCAGATATGAGTGGCAAAGTGCACTTGCTGAGGTTGGCAGAGTACACGCTGAAGGCCTGACACCCGCTTTAAGGACACCGACTGCTATTAGCTTACAGTGAAAAACTTGTTTTCTTTGTAAAGGCACGCTATAGAGACACCAGATATGAGTGGCAAAGTCCACTGGCTGAGGTTGGCACAGAACACGCTGAAGGCCTGACACCCGCTTTAAGGACACTGACTGCTATTAGCTTACAGTGAAAAACTTTTTTTCTTTGTAAAGGCACGCTATAGAGACACCAGATATGAGTGGCAAAGTGCACTTGCTGAGGTTGGCAGAGCACACGCTGAAAGCCTGACACCCGCTTTAAGGACACTGACTGCTATTAGCTTACACTGAAAAACTTTTTTTCTTTGTAAAGGCACGCTATAGAGACACCAGATATGAGTGGCAAAGTGCACTTGCTGAGGTTGGCAGAGCACACGCTCAAGGCCTGACACCCGCTTTAAGGACACCCACTGATATTAGCTTACACTGAAAACATTATTTTCTTTGTAAAGGCACGCTATAGAGACACCAGATATGACTGGCAAAGTGCACTTGCTGAGGTTGGCAGACCACACGCTGAAGGCCTGACACCCGCTTTAAGGACACTGACTGCTATTAGCTTACACTGAAAAACTTTTTCTTCTTTGTAAAAGCACGCTATAGAGACACCAGATATGAGTGGCAAAGGGCACTTGCTGAGGTTGGCAGAGCACACGCTGAAGGCCTGACACCCGCTTTAAGGACACTGACTGCTATTAGCTTACACTGAAAAACTTTTTTTCTTTGTAAAAGCACGCTATAGAGACACCAGATATGAGTGGCAAAGTGCACTTGCTGAGGTTGGCAGAGCACACGCTGAAGGCCTGACACCCGCTTTAAGGACACTGACTGATATTAGCTTACACTGAAAACATTTTTTTCTTTGTAAAGGCAAGCTATAGAGACACCAGATATGACTGGCAAAGTGCACTTGCTGAGGTTGGCAGAGCACACGCTGAAGGCCTGACACCCGCTTGAAGGACACTGACTGCTATTTGCTTACACTGAAAAACTTTTTTTCTTTGTAAAAGCATGCTATAGAGACACCAGATATGAGTGGCAAAGTAAACTTTTGAGGTTGGCAGAGCACACGCTGAAGGCCTGACACCCGCTTTAAGGACACTGACTGCTATTAGCTTACAGTGAAAAACTTTTTTTCTTTGTAAAGGCACGCTATAGAGACACCAGATATGAGTGGCAAAGTGCACTTGCTGAGGTTGGAAGAGCACACACTGAAAGTCTGACACCCAGATGCTTGCAGACAACTAACTGCTATTAGCTTACACTGAAAAACTTTTTTCTTTGTAAAGGCACGATAAAGATACACCAGATATGAGTGGCAAAGTACACTTGCAAAGGTTGGCAGAGCACACGCTGAAGGCCTGACACCCGTGTACTTTGCCACTCATATCTGGTGTCTCTATAGCGTGCCTTTACAAAGAAAACACGTTTTTCAGTGTAAGCTAATAGCAGTCAGTGTCCTTAAAGCGGGTGTCAGGCCTTCAGCGTGTGCTCGGCCAACCTCAGCAAGTGTACTTTGCCACTCATATCTGGTGTCTCTATGACGTGCTTTTACAAAGAAAAAAGGTTTTCATTGAAAGCTAATAGCAGTCAGTGTCCTTAAAGCGGTTGTCAGGCCTTAAGCGTGTGCTCTGCTAACCTCAGCAAGTGTACTTTGACACTCATATCTGGTGTCTCTATAGCATGCCTTTACAAAGAAAACAAGTTTTTCAGTGTAAGCTAATAGCAGTTAGTTGTCTGCAAGCATCTGGGTGTCAGGCCTTCAGCGTGTGCTCTGCCAACCTCAGCAAGTGTACTTTGCCACTCATATCTGGTGTCTCTACAGCGTGCATTTACAAAGAAAAAAAGTTTTTCAGTGTAAGCTTATAGCAGTCAGTGTCCTTAAAGCGGGTGTCAGGCCTTCAGCGTGTGCTCTGCCATCCTCAGCAAGTGTACTTTGCCACTCATATCTGGTGTCTCTATAGCGTGCATTTACAAAGAAAAAAAGTTTTTCAGTGTAAGCTAATAGCAGTCAGTGTCCTTAAAGCGGGTGTCAGGCCTTCAGCGTGTGCTCTGCCAACCTCAGCAAGTGTACTTTGCCACTCATATCTGGTGTCTCTATGGCGTGCTTTTACAAAGAAAAAAGGTTTTTATTGAAAGCTAATAGCAGTCAGTGTCCTTAAAGCGGTTGTCAGGCCTTAAGCGTGTGCTCTGCTAACCTCAGCAAGTGTACTTTGCCACTAATATCTGGTGTCTCTATAGCGTGCCTTTACAAAGAAAAAAGTTTTTCAGTGTAAGCTAATAGCAGTCAGTGTCCTTAAAGCAAGTGTCAGGCCTTCAGCGTGTGCTCTGCTAACCTCAGCAAGTGTACTTTGCCACTAATATCTGGTGTCTCTATAGCGTGCCTTTACGAAGAAAAAAGTTTTTCAGTGTAAGCTAATAGCAGTCAGTGTCCTTAAAGCGGGTGTCAGGCCTTCAGCGTGTGCTCTGCCAACCTCAGCAAGTGTACTTTGTCACTCATATCTGGTGTCTCTATAGCGTGCTTTTACAAACAAAAAAAGTTTTTCAGTGTAAGCTAATAGCAGTTAATTGTCTGCAAGCGTCTGGGTGTCAGGCCTTCAGCATGTGCTCTGCCAACCTCAGCAAGTGTACTTTGCCACTCATATCTGGTGTCTCTATAGCGTGCCGTTACAAAGAAAAAAGTTTTTCGGTGTAAGCTAATTGCAGTCAGTGTCCTTAAAGCGGGTGTCAGGCCTTCAGCGTGTGCTCTGCCAACCTCAGCAAGTGTACTTTGCCACTCATATCTGGTGTCTCTATAGCATGCTTTTACAAAGAAAAAAAGGTTTTCACTGTAAGCTAATAGCAGTCAGTGTCTTTAAAGCGGGTGTCAGGCCTTCAGCGTATGCTTTGCCAACCTCAGCAAGTGTACTTTGCCACTCATATCTGGTGTCTCTATAGAGTGCTTTTACAAGGAAAAAAAGGTTTTCACTGTAAGCTAATAGCAGTCAGTGTCCTTAAAGCCGGTGTCAGGACTTCAGCGTGTGCTCTGCTAACCTCAGCAAGTGTACTTTGCCACTCATATCTGGTGTCTCTATAGCGTGCCTTTACAAAGAAAAAAAGTTTTTCAGTGTAAGCTAATAGCAGTCAGTGTCCTTAAAGCGAGTGTCAGGCCTTCAGCGTGTGCTCTGCTAACCTCAGCAAGTGTACTTTGCCACTAATATCTGGTGTCTCTATAGCGTGCCTTTACGAAGAAAAAAGTTTTTCAGTGTAAGCTAATAGCAGTCAGTGTCCTTAAAGCGGGTGTCAGGCCTTCAGCGTGTGCTCTGCCAACCTCAGCAAGTGTACTTTGCCACTCATATCTGGTGTCTCTATAGCGTGCTTTTACAAACAAAAAAAGATTTTCACTGTAAGCTAATAGCAGTTAATTGTCTGCAAGCGTCTGGGTGTCTGTCACGTCTAAACATTTGTTATGAAGGAACACAACTGCAGATTTCTTATAGTTTGAATATTTATTATAAAAAAGTAAAAGGTATTGACTTTAAATCCAATTTACAGGTACTGTAGCTTTAATTAGTAAACGATAACTGAAGTCCACAATTACAGGCACTGTAGCTTTAAGTAGTAAACGATAACTGAAGTCCACAATTACAGGCACTGTAGCTTTAATGGGTAAACGATAACTGAAGTCCACAATTACAGGCACTGTAGCTTTAAGTAGTAAACGATAACTGAAGTCCACAATTACAGGCACTGTAGCTTTAATTAGTAAACAATAACTGAAGTCCACAATTACAGGCACTGTAGCTTTAAGTAGTAAACGATAACTGAAGTCCACAATTACAGGCACTGTAGCTTTAATTAGTAAACGATAACTGAAGTCCACAATTACAGGCACTGTAGCTTTAAGTAGTAAACGATAACTGAAGTCCACAATTACAGGCACTGTAGCTTTAAGTAGTAAACGGTAGTAATTAGCAGACACTGAATCAGAAAGAGTCTCTTAGTAGTGTTAATGAATTAGGTGATAAGAAGTTACAATAGCTGTTCCATAGGCTTTAACTGAAGCAAGACAGATGCAGCTAACTGATATAAAGTATGAGCTGAAGTTAGCTGTAATTTTGGAGACAGGAAATAACAGCTTTGAGATGCAACGCTTATCACAGAGGTTTTACTTAGCTTCCGGCACATAGAACACTGGTTCCCGAGATCTCCTCAGAGGCGGTTATCCTGAATGGAGAGAGTTCAGCTTTAGTCGTGGATGAGGAGAGGTGAAGGGAACTTGAAGTCTTCCAGTCCGGTCCGGTAACAGAGGGCTTTCACAACGATGTTGTAGCCGGTTCGTGAGTACGGAACGTAGTTCAATAATCCAGCCTCGATCAGCTGGTGCGGTCGGATTAAATAAGGAGACCATCTCATAAAGGGGTGTGGCTAAGCTCCGTGGAACCAGGAAGTAAGAGGATACCATAGTTAAGGCATGACAGTACCCTCTCCTTAATGAGCAACCTCTGGGTGCTATTGACTTGGTTTAGAAGGGTAACGCTTGTGAAATTTGGAAATCAATTTGTCAGCATGAACGACAGAGGAGTTTTCCCATGTATCTTCATCAATTCCATATCCTTTCCATCTGATGAGGTATTGTAAAGAGCCACGATGGATCCTTGAATCCAGTATACTTTGAATTTCGTATTCTTCTTCACCCTGGAACAATATGGGATCAGGAGAAGTAGTGACATTTCTTTGGAAAGGGTCAGGATGATGAGGCTTTAGCAAGGACACATGAAAAACAGGATGTAGCTTCAAAGTAGGTGGAAGTTTCAATTTAACAACATTACGGTTGATAACCGATATTATTGGAAAAGGACCAAGAAAAAGGGAACTTAATTTCTTTGATGGACGGTTTGTAGAGATGTTCCTTGAGGAAAGCCAGACAAGATCACCGATTTCATAAGAGGGTGACGGTTGTCTTTCTGTGTCGAAAAACTTCTTTTGATTGGAGCAGGCCAATTCTAGATTTTCATGCAATTTCTTGAACAAAGAGGACATATGAGAGATTTGATTCGAATCGGAGAGGTTAGATGAAGAAACTGTCTGAGCAGGAAATGAGGAGGGATGAAATCCATAATTGGATAGAAATGGAGTCATTTTGCTGCTGGTATGAAAAGAGTTATTGTATGCGAATTCTGCCATGGGTAACCATGTTATCCAATCGTCTTGTAAGTGAGAGCAATAACATCGTAGATATTGCTCTAAGCATTGGTTGACTCTTTCAGTTTGTCCATCTGTTTGAGGATGATATGCAGATGATAGTTTACGTTGGATATGAAGAGTAGCACATAATGCATTCCAGAATTTGGAGGTAAATTGAGTTCCTCGGTCTGAAATGATTTCGTCTGGCAGTCCATGAAGTTTAACTATGTTGTCAAGGAATATTTTTGAAAGTTCAGAGGATGAGGGTAACTTCTTTAAAGGAATAAAATGAGACATTTTCGTGAAGCGGTCTACTACCACTAAAATGGTGGTATGATGATGAGAAGGAGGTAGTTCCACCAAGAAGTCCATAGAAATGGATTGCCAAGGTCGTTCAGGAATCGGTAAATTCAATAATTGACCGAATGGTTGATGATGGACATGTTTGGATCTTTGGCATATAGAACAAGATTTGACATAAGATTCAATAGTTTGGTCTTGACGAGGCCACCAATAGTATCTTTTAGACAATTCAAGGGTCTTTTTTATACCTGGATGACCTGCCAGAGGAGAATCATGAATAAATTCGAGTACTTTAATTCTGAAACAGGGAGGTACGTAAATCCGGTCTTTGAAATAGAAGAGACCGTTTTTCTTGGATAATTTAATTGATTTAGGAAGTTCAAGAGCATCTTCACTGAGATCTTTAATGTCGTCAATAAGAGAAGATAAGATTCCAATGACTGTAGGAGGAGGAAACTCCAGTTCGGTGTCAGAACAATATGAGGAGGATGTGTCTGTAAGTCTTTGACATAAGTGAGAATTCTTTCATTAGTAACTTGAAGGTCTTGCAAACCATGGGCTAGTGTATTGACTCGTTGATTCAGCGTAGTTATCGTAGAATCGAAATCTGCTGGATCCATTACAAGGGCTGGATTATTCTGTCACGTCTAAACATTTGTTATGAAGGAACACAACTGCAGATTTCTTATAGTTTGAATATTTATTATAAAAAGTAAAAGGTATTGACTTTAAATCCAATTTACAGGTACTGTAGCTTTAATTAGTAAACGATAACTGAAGTCCACAATTACAGGCACTGTAGCTTTAAGTAGTAAACGATAACTGAAATCCACAATTACAGGCACTGTAGCTTTAATGGGTAAACGATAACTGAAGTCCACAATTACAGGCACTGTAGCTTTAAGTAGTAAACGATAACTGAAGTCCACAATTACAGGCACTGTAGCTTTAATTAGTAAACGATAACTGAAGTCCACAATTACAGGCACTGTAGCTTTAAGTAGTAAACGATAACTGAAGTCCACAATTACAGGCACTGTAGCTTTAATTAGTAAACGATAACTGAAGTCCACAATTACAGGCACTGTAGCTTTAAGTAGTAAACGATAACTGAAGTCCACAATTACAGGCACTGTAGCTTTAAGTAGTAAACGGTAGTAATTAGCAGACACTGAATCAGAAAGAGTCTCTTAGTAGTGTTAATGAATTAGGTGATAAGAAGTTACAATAGCTGTTCCATAGGCTTTAACTGAAGCAAGACAGATGCAGCTAACTGATATAAAGTATGAGTTGAAGTTAGCTGTAATTTTGGAGACAGGAAATAACAGCTTTGAGATGCAACGCTTATCACAGAGGTTTTACTTAGCTTCCGGCACATAGAACACTGGTTCCCGAGATCTCCTCAGAGGCGGTTATCCTGAATGGAGAGAGTTCAGCTTTAGTCGTGGATGAGGAGAGGTGAAGGGAACTTGAAGTCTTCCAGTCCGGTCCGGTAACAGAGGGCTTTCACAACGATGTTGTAGCCGGTTCGTGAGTACGGAACGTAGTTCAATAATCCAGCCTTGATCAGCTGGTGCGGTCGGATTAAATAAGGAGACCGTCTCATAAAGGGGTGTGGTTAAGCTCCGTGGAACCAGGAAGTAAGAGGATACCATAGTTAAGGCATGACAGTGTCAGGCCTTCAGCGTGTGCTCTGCAAACCTTAGCAAGTGTACTTTGCCACTCATATCTGGTGTCTCTATAGCGTGCTTTTACAAAGAAACAAGTTTTTCAGTGTAAGCTAATAGCAGTCAGTGTCCTTAAAGCGGGTGTCAGGCCTTCAGCGTGTGCTCTGCCAACCTCAGCAAATGTACTTTGCCACTCATATCTGGTGTCTCTATAGCGTGCTTTTACAAAGAAACAAGTTTTTCAGTGTAAGCTAATAGCAGTTAGTTGTTTGCAAGCGTCTGGGTGTCAGACCTTCAGCGTGTGCTCGGCCAACCTCAGCAAGTGTACTTTGCCACTCATATCTGGTGTCTCTATAGCGTGCCTTTACAAAGAAAAAAAGGTTTTCACTGTAAGCTAATAGCAGTCAATGTCCTTAAAGCGGGTGTCAGGCCTTCAGCGTGTGCTCTGCCATCCTCAGCAAGTGTACTTTGCCACTCAAATCTGGTGTCTCTATAGCGTGCCTTTAAAAAGAAAAAAGTTTTTCAGTGTAAGCTAATAGCAGTTAATTGTCTGCAAGCGTCTGGGTGTCAGGCCTTCAGCGTGTGCTCTGCCAACCTCAGCAAGTGTACTTTGACACTCATATCTGGTGTCTCTATAGCGTGCTTTTACAAAGAAAAAAAGGTTTTCACTGTAAGCTAATAGCAGTCAGTGTCCTTAAAGCGGGTGTCAGGCCTTCAGCGTGTGCTCTGCCAACCTCAGCAAGTGTATTTTGCCACTCATATCTGGTGTCTCTATAGCATGCTTTTACAAAGAAAAAAAGGTTTTCACTGTAAGCTAATAGCAGTCAGTGTCCTTAAAGCGGGTTTCAGGCCTTCAGCGTGTGCTCTGCCAACCTCAGAAAATGTACTTTGCCACTCATATCTGGTGTCTCTATAGCGTGCTTTTACAAAGAAACAAGTTTTTCAGTGTAAGCTTATAGCAGTTGTTTGCAAGCGTCTGGGTGTCAGACCTTCAGCGTGTGCTCGGCCAACCTCAGCAAGTGTACTTTGCCACTCATATCTGGTGTCTCTATAGTGTGCCGTTACAAAGAAAAAAAGGTTTTCATTGTAAGCTAATCAGTCAGTGTCCTTAAAGCGGGTGTCAGGCCTTCAGCGTGTGCTTTGCCAACCTCAGCAAGTGTACTTGCTGTTCCTCCATCCAGACGGTCTGATGGCTCCCTTCCCCGCGGTCTATCCGGTCATGCTAGGCCGGCCGCGAGGGAGTGACTGCCTTTTACAGCATCTAGGCAGGAAGTAGTCATCAGGACACTCCCCCGGAACAACCTGTCAGTCAATGGCTGCAGGACCAATCAGGACGCCTTGGAGGCGTGGTTACTGCTCTGAACAGGGTATTTAACAGAGCTTCTTTCATTAGCTCATTGCCCTGTCGTGGTTCTAGCTTGTTCTAGTCACTCAGTGCTTGTGTATTCTATTATCCCTTTTGGTTTTGACCCGGCTTGTTTACCTTACTCTGCTTATCTCTGTTACCCTTGATTAGGCTTGTCTCTCGCTTACCTATCTTCTGTTACCCTCGACCTCGGCTTGTCTTTGACCATTCTATACTGTACTACTTACGTTAGTCCGGCCATTCTAAGGTCCGGTATACGTATCTGGCTACTGTTTGTACTCTGCGTGTTGGATCCCTGTCCCGATCCAGACATTACGACAGGGCCAATGGATCCTGCAAGTACAAACAGTCAGCTGGCTGCTCCTGATCCTAGGTTTGAAGCCATGGATCACAGAATGGATCAGATGGCGCTTGCGCTACAGGCTCTATCTATTAGCTTGAGCCAATAACCCACCAGAGGAGATACGTAATACCCCTGTTTCTCCTGTCTGTTCAGGTCTAGAGGTAACCACAGTGGGTGCTTCTTCTCGCATTACCCCCCCAGTACGCTATGGTGGGGCTCCTGAGAAGTGTCGTGGTTTTTTAAACCAAATTAGTATCCACTTTGAATTGCAACCTCGCTCTTATCCTACAGATAGGGCAAAAGTAGGATTTATTATCACCCTACTCATTGAGAAAGCTCTGAGATGGGCCAACCCACTATGGGAGAACGATAACCCATTAGTTTATAACTATAACGCATTTGTAGCTGCTTTTAGAAGAACATTTGACCCTCCAGGTAGAAAGGTTAATGCAGCCAGATTACTGTTGCGCCTGAGACAGTAGAACCGAACACTGGTGGATTATGCACTAGAGTTCAGGTCTCTTTAATGCAGCCAGATTACTGTTGCGCCTGAGACAGTAGAACCGAACACTGGTGGATTATGCACTAGAGTTCAGGTCTCTGGCGGCAGAAATCAAGTGGAATGAGCAGGCGTATATGGATGTATTTTGAATGGCCTATCTGATGTAATCCTTGATGAGGTTGCTACCAGAGAACTCCCTGTGAATTTAGAGGATTTAATTTCGTTCATCTCTCGTATAGATGAACGTCTAAGAGAGAGACAGAACACTCGAGAGAGGAACCAGAGACCTTCTTTTAGGTTAGCTCCTGCTTTTCCAAGTCCTGACTCCACGATATCTTTGCTTACTGAACCTATGCAGATAGGGTATACCCGCCTCTCTGAGGAGGAAAGACAGCACAGGAGAAGAGAGGGTTTGTGTATGTATTGTGGAGCCAAGGGTCATTTACTCTCGAACTGTTCTAACCGCCCGGGAAACGCTCGCACCTAAGTCCCTCTAGAGGACAGGCCTTGGGTGTTTCTATTTTGTCCTCTACTCCTAATTATAAGGATCACAGGCTTCTGCTACCAGTTTCCTTAACTTGGGGGAAGGAAGTAGTAAGGGCTATGGCATTGATAGATTCCGGTGCTGCTGAGAATTTTATTGACCAAGCCTTTGCTAGTAAGAACAATTTTCCATCCCAGCTAAGGGAGACACCTTTGGCCGTTGAGGCCATAGATGGTAGACCACTACTAGACCCTGTTATCTTTCGTGAGACCGTACCCATTGATTTAAATGTTGGTATCCTACACGTGGAGAATTTATCTCTTCTGCTCATTTCGTCTCCTTCCGTTCCCATAGTTCTGGGGTACCCATGGTTGAAAAAACATAACCCTATTATCGATTGGGAGTTAGGAGAGATACTCTCGTGGGGCCAGGGCTGCCAGGATCGGTGTTTGTGCAAGGTTTCTCCATTAGCTAATATTATCATACCGGAGAATCCTACTCAGTCTACAGAAAGACAAATACCAGACCTTTACCTAGACTTAAGGGCAGTGTTTGACAAGAAGAATGCCGATTCTTTGCCTCCACACAGGTCATTTGACTGTAAGATTAAGCTGCTACCCGGCACTATGCCTCCGAGGGGCCATGTATATCCTTTGTCTGTTCAGGAAAACTCGGTTCTAGAGGAGTATATTCGGGAGAATTTAGAAAAGGGATTCATCAGGAGGTCTTCTTCTCCGGCTGGGGCTGGGTTCTTTTTCATTAAGAAGAAGGATGGCACGCTGAGACCTTGTATCGATTACCGAGGCTTGAATAAAATAACTGTCAGAAATGCCTATCCTATCCCACTGATTACCGAGTTATTTGATCGTCTTAAGGGCTCCAAAATCTTCACCAAGTTAGATCTCAGAGGGGCTTACAATTTGGTGAGAATCCAGCAAGGTCACGAGTGGATGACGGCATTCAATACCCGGTATGGCCATTACGAATACACTGTTATGCCATTTGGACTATGCAATGCTCCTGCAGTATTTCAAGATTTGATTAATGAGGTACTTAGGGAGTTTCAGCATGATTGTGTTATTGTTTACCTGGACGACATACTAATACACTCTAAGGAGATTGAGACTCACCATAGACAGGTCAGAAAGGTATTACACAAGCTGCTGCAACATGGTCTATATTGCAAATTGGAAAAGTGCAGTTTTGATCAGTCTCAGGTAGACTTTCTTGGATACGTGATTTCTGGGGAGGGTTTTAAAATGGATCCTGTAAAACTCCACTCTATTTTAGACTGGCCCTTGCCCAAAGGACTCAAGGCTATCCAAAGGTTTATTGGTTTTTCCAACTACTATAGGCGCTTCATTAAAGGATACTCCTCTATCATTGCGCCTATTACCAATATGACCAAACAAGGGGCTGATACTAAGTTCTGGTCTAAGGAAGCTCTTGGTGCTTTCAAGACTCTCAAGGAACTTTTTGCCTCGGCTCCCATTCTAGTCCATCCTGATACGACTCTGCCTTTCTTGCTCGAGGTCGATGCCTCTGAGACAGCAGTTGGGGCTGTTCTGTCTCAAAGGTTAGGGGTGGATAAACCGTTACACCCTTGTGGTTTTTTCTCTAAGAAATTTTCTGGGCCTGAGAGCAGATATGACATCGGGGAAAGGGAACTGTTAGCAGTCATTAAAGCCTTAAAGGAGTGGAGACATTTGTTGGAGGGGACCCTACACCCTATTACGATTTTGACGGACCACAAAAACTTGTCCTATATTGGGGAGGCTAAGCGCTTATCCTCTAGACAAGCTCGTTGGTCCTTATTCCTGACTCACTTCAATTATGTACTGACTTACAGACCTGGTTCTAAAAACTCTAAAGCCGATGCATTATCTCGCCAATATGAACCTTCTACTGTACCTGAACCAGTTCTTTCTTCTATAGTTCCGAAATGCAATATCATTGCTAATACGAATCTCAGGATTCATTCTCCATTACTGGCCGAGATCATTAAGTTGCAACATCTAGCACCTAAACAGACTCCTGCGGGCCGTCATTTCGTTCCTCCTGCTCTTCAACTGGAACTTTTACAGTGTTTACATAATAGCAAGATGGCGGGACATCCTGGTATTCGCAAAACTTACGCGTTGATCTCTAAGGATTTCTGGTGGCCTGCTTTACGGAGGGATATTGAGGAGTTCATCGCTGCATGTGAAGCTTGTACTAAAACCAAACAACCCCATACGCTTCCATGTGGATTCCTGCACCCCTTGGAGGTTCCAGAAAAACCATGGTCCTGTTTGGCCATGGACTTTATTGTCGATCTACCTATCTCTAAAAGACAGACTGTTATCCTCACCGTGGTTGACAGGTTTACTAAGATGGCACACTTCATTCCCCTGCCTAAACTCCCGTCTTCTCCCGAATTGGCAGAGATATTCGCTAAGGAGATTTTTCGCCTACATGGGATACCCTCTCAAATTGTATCGGACAGAGGCTCCCAATTTGTTTCCCGCTTTTGGAGGTCCTTCTGCTCTCAACTTGGTATTAAATTAAACTTTTCTTCTGCCTATCATCCTCAGTTTAACGGAGCTGCTGAACGTACCAACCAGAAAATCGAACAATATTTACGATGCTTTGTTTCTGAACACCAGGATGATTGGGTCGGTTTGATTCCTTGGGCGGAGTTTGCACACAACAATCTCGTTTGCGATTCTACTCATTCAAGCCCCTTCTTCATGAATTATGGTTTTCATCCGTCTATTCTTCCTTCGGATTCCCCTTCCCAGGGGGTGCCGTCGGTTGATGTTCATGTTGCCAATTTGAGGAAGTTGTGGGATCAAACTCGACAAATCCTTGTGCACAACTCTATGTTGGTCAAGAAACACGCTGATAAACGTAGAAGGGCGGCTCCGGTCTTTGTTCCAGGTGATAGGGTATGGCTGAGCACGAGGAACATCCGTTTAAAAGTGCCCTCCATGAAGTTCGCTCCTCGTTATATTGGACCCTACAGGGTGCTGACCCGTATCAATCCAGTTGCGTATCGTTTAGCTCTTCCTAATACCTTACGCATCCCGAACTCGTTTCACGTTTCATTGCTGAAACCACTCATATGTAACAGATTTTCCTCCACAATAGCCCCTCCTCGCCCCGTTCAGGTGGAGGGTCAGGAGGAGTATGAGGTTAACTCTATTATTGATTCTCGAATCTCCCGGGGGAGAGTACAATATCTGGTTGATTGGAAGGGATATGGTCCTGAGGAGAGGAGTTGGGTACCTCAGGAGGATGTTCATGCTCCCCGTCTCCGCAGGGCGTATCACTCTCGCTTCCCATCTCGTCCCGGTTCATTCCGCCCGGTGGGCGTATCTGAGAGGGGGGGTACTGTCAGGGTACCTGTGGTCTCTACCTCCGAAAGAGGTAGAGACTTAGCTGTTCCTCCATCCAGACGGTCTGATGGCTCCCTTCCCCGCGGTCTATCCGGTCATGCTAGGCCGGCCGCGAGGGAGTGACTGCCTTTTACAGCATCTAGGCAGGAAGTAGTCATCAGGACACTCCCCCGGAACAACCTGTCAGTCAATGGCTGCAGGACCAATCAGGACGCCTTGGAGGCGTGGTTACTGCTCTGAACAGGGTATTTAACAGAGCTTCTTTCATTAGCTCATTGCCCTGTCGTGGTTCTAGCTTGTTCTAGTCACTCAGTGCTTGTGTATTCTATTATCCCTTTTGGTTTTGACCCGGCTTGTTTACCTTACTCTGCTTATCTCTGTTACCCTCGACCTCGGCTTGTCTTTGACCATTCTATACTGTACTACTTACGTTAGTCCGGCCATTCTAAGGTCCGGTATACGTATCTGGCTACTGTTTGTACTCTGCGTGTTGGATCCCTGTCCCGATCCAGACACTTTGCCACTCATATCTGGTGTCTCTATAGCGTGCTTTTACAAGGAAAAAAAGGTTTTCACTGTAAGCTAATAGCAGTCAGTGTCCTTAAAGCGGGTGTCAGGCCTTCAGCGTGTGCTCTGCCAACCTCAGCAAGTGTACTTTGCCACTCATATCTGGTGTCTCTATAGCGTGCTTTTACAAAGAAAAAAAGGTTTTCACTGTAAGCTAATAGCAGTCAGTGTCCTTAAAGCGGGTGTCAGGCCTTCAGCGTGTGCTCTGCCAACCTCAGCAAGTGTATTTTGCCACTCATATCTGGTGTCTCTATAGCGGGCCTTTACAAAGAAAAAAGTTTTTCAGTGTAAGCTAAGAGCAGTCAGTGTCCTTAAAGCGGGTGTCAGGCCTTCAGCGTGTGCTTTGCCAACCTCAGCAAATGTACTTTGCCACTCATATCTGGTGTCTCTATAGCGTGCTTTTACAAAGAAACAAGTTTTTCAGTGTAAGATAATAGCAGTTAGTTGTTTGCAAGCGTCTGGATGTCAGACCTTCAGCGTGTGCTCGGCCAACCTCAGCAAGTGTACTTTGCCACTCATATCTGGTGTCTCTATAGCGTGCCTTTACAAAGAAAAAAAGGTTTTTTACTGTAAGCTAATAGCAGTCAATGTCCTTATAGCGGGTGTCAGGCCTTCAGCGTGTGCTCTGCCATCCTCAGCAAGTGTACTTTGCCACTCAAATCAGGTGTCTCTATAGCGTGCCTTTACAAAGAAAAAAGTTTTTCAGTGTAAGCTAATAGCAGTTAATTGTCTGCAAGCGTCTGGGTGTCAGGCCTTCAGCGTGTGCTCTGCCAACCTCAGCAAGTGTACTTTGACACTCATATCTGGTGTCTCTATAGCGTGCTTTTACAAAGAAAAAAAGGTTTTCACTGTCAGCTAATAGCAGTCAGTGTACTTAAAGCGGGTGTCAGGCCTTCAGCGTGTGCTCTGCCAACCTCAGCAAGTGTACTTTGCCACTCATATCTGGTGTCTCTATAGCGTGCTTTTACAAAGAAAAAAAGGTTTTCACTGTAAGCTAATAGCAGTCAGTGTCCTTAAAGCGGGTGTCAGGCCTTCAGCGTGTGCTCTGCCAACCTCAGCAAGTGTATTTTGCCACTCATATCTGGTGTCTCTATAGCATGCTTTTACAAAGAAAAAAAGTATTTCACTGTAAGCTAATAGCAGTCAGTGTCCTTAAAGCGGGTTTCAGGCCTTCAGCGTGTGCTCTGCCAACCTCAGAAAATGTACTTTGCCACTCATATCTGGTGTCTCTATAGCGTGCTTTTACAAAGAAACAAGTTTTTCAGTGTAAGCTAATAGCAGTTGTTTGCAAGCGTCTGGGTGTCAGACCTTCAGCGTGTGCTCGGCCAACCTCAGCAAGTGTACTTTGCCACTCATATCTGGTGTCTCTATAGTGTGCCGTTACAAAGAAAAAAAGGTTTTCATTGTAAGCTAATAGCAGTCAGTGTCCTTAAAGCGGGTGTCAGGCCTTCAGCGTGTGCTTTGCCAACCTCAGCAAGTGTACTTTGCCACTCATATCTGGTGTCTCTATAGCGTGCTTTTACAAGGAAAAAAAGGTTTTCACTGTAAGCTAATAGCAGTCAGTGTCCTTAAAGCGGGTGTCAGGCCTTCAGCGTGTGCTCTGCTAACCTCAGCAAGTGTACTTTGCCACTCATATCTGGTGTCTCTATAGCGTGCCTTTACAAAGAAAAAAAGTTTTTCAGTGTAAGCTAATAGCAGTCAGTGTCCTTAAAGTGAGTGTCAGGCCTTCAGCGTGTGCTCTGCTAACCTCAGCAAGTGTACTTTGCCACTCAAATCAGGTGTCTCTAAAGCGTGCCTTTACAAAGAAAAAAAGGTTTTCACTGTAAGCTAATAGCAGTCAGTGTCCTTAAAGCGGGTGTCAGGCCTTCAGCGTGTGCTCTGCCAACCTCAGCAAGTGTACTTTGCCACTCATATCTGGTGTCTCTATAGCATGCTTTTACAAAGAAAAAAAGGTTTTCACTGTAAGCTAATAACAGTCAGTGTCCTTAAAGCGGGTGTCAGGCCTTCAGCGTGTGCTTTGCAAACCTCAGCAAGTGTACTTTGCCACATATATCTGGTGTCTCTATAGAGTGCTTTTACAAGAAAAAAAAGGTTTTCAGTGTAAGCTAATAGCAGTCAGTGTCCTTAAAGCGAGTGTCAGGCCTTCAGCGTGTGCTCTGCTAACCTCAGCAAGTGTACTTTGCCACTAATATCTGGTGTCTCTATAGCGTGCCTTTACAAAGAAAACAAGTTTTTCAGTGGAAGCTAATAGCAGTCAGTGTCCTTAAAGCGGGTGTCAGGCCTTCAGCCTGTGCTCTGCCAACCTCAGCAAGTGTACTTTGCCACTCATATCTGGTGTCTCTATAGCGTGCTTTTACAAAGAAAAAAAGGTTTTCACTGTAAGCTAATAGCAGTCAGTGTCCTTAAAGCGGATGTCAGGCCTTCAGCGTGTGCTCTGCAATCCTCAGCAAGTGTACTTTGCCACTCAAATCTGGTGTCTCTATAGCGTGCCTTTACAAAGAAAATAGTTTTTCAGTGTAAGCTAATAGCAGTTAATTGTCTGCAAGCGTCTGGGTGTCAGGCCTTCAGCGTGTGCTCTGCCAACCTCAGCAAGTGTACTTTGCCACTCATATCTGGTGTCTCTATAGCGTGCCGTTACAAAGAAAAAAAGTTTTCAGTGTAAGCTAATTGCAGTCAGTGTCCTTAAAGCGGGTGTCAGGCCTTCAGCGTGTCCTCTGGCATCCTCAGCAAGTGTTCTTTGCCACTCAAATCTGGTGTCTCTATAGCGTGCCTTTACAAAGAAAAAAGTTTTTCAGTGTAAGCTAATAGCAGTCAATGTCCTTAAAGCGAGTGTCAGGCCTTCAGCGTGTGCTCTGCTAACCTCAGCAAGTTTACTTTGCCACTAATATCTGGTGTCTCTATAGCGTGCCTTTACAAAGAAAAAAGTTTTTCAGTGTAAGCTAATAGCAGTCAGTGTCCTTAAAGCGGGTGTCAGGCCTTCAGCGTGTGCTCTGCCAACCTCAGCAAATGTACTTTGCCACTCATATCTGGTGTCTCTATAGCGTGCTTTTACAAAGAAACAAGTTTTTCAGTGTAAGCTAATAGCAGTTAGTTGTTTGCAAGCGTCTGGGTGTCAGACCTTCAGCGTGTGCTCGGCCAACCTCAGCAAGTGTACTTTGCCACTCATATCTGGTGTCTCTATAGCGTGCTTTTACAAAGAAAAAAAGGTTTTCACTGTAAGCTAATAGCAGTTAGTTGTCTGCAAGCATCTGGGTGTCAGGCCTTCAGCGTGTGCTCTGCCAACCTCAGCAAGTGTACTTTGCCACTCATATCTGGTGTCTCTATAGTGTGCCGTTACAAAGAAAAAAAGGTTTTCATTGTAAGCTAATAGCAGTCAGTGTCCTTAAAGCGGGTGTCAGGCCTTCAGCGTGTGCTTTGCCAACCTCAGCAAGTGTATTTGCCACTCATATCTGGTGTCTCTATAGCGTGCTTTTACAAAGAAAAAAGTTTTTCAGTGTAAGTTAATAGCAGTCAGTGTCCTTAAAGCGGGTGTCAGGCCTTCAGCGTGTGCTCTGCTAACCTCAGCAAGTGTACTTTGCCACTCATATCTGGTGTCTCTATAGCGTGCTTTTACAAAGAAAAAAAGGTTTTCACTGTAAGCTAATAGCAGTCAGTGTCCTTAAAGCGGATGTCAGGCCTTCAGCGTGTGCTCTGCAATCCTCAGCAAGTGTACTTTGCCACTCAAATCTGGTGTCTCTATAGCGTGCCTTTACAAAGAAAAAAGTTTTTCAGTGTAAGCTAATAGCAGTTAATTGTCTGCAAGCGTCTGGCTGTCAGGCCTTCAGCGTGTGCTCTGCCAACCTCAGCAAGTGTACTTTGCCACTCATATCTGGTGTCTCTATAGCGTGCCGTTACAAAGAAAAAAAGTTTTCAGTGTAAGCTAATTGCAGTCAGTGTCCTTAAAGCGGGTGTCAGGCCTTCAGCGTGTCCTCTGGCATCCTCAGCAAGTGTTCTTTGCCACTCAAATCTGGTGTCTCTATAGCGTGCCTTTACAAAGAAAAAAGTTTTTCAGTGTAAGCTAATAGCAGTCAATGTCCTTAAAGCGAGTGTCAGGCCTTCAGCGTGTGCTCTGCTAACCTCAGCAAGTTTACTTTGCCACTAATATCTGGTGTCTCTATAGCGTGCCTTTACAAAGAAAAAAGTTTTTCAGTGTAAGCTAATAGCAGTCAGTGTCCTTAAAGCGGGTGTCAGGCCTTCAGCGTGTGCTCTGCCAACCTCAGCAAATGTACTTTGCCACTCATATCTGGTGTCTCTATAGCGTGCTTTTACAAAGAAACAAGTTTTTCAGTGTAAGCTAATAGCAGTTAGTTGTTTGCAAGCGTCTGGGTGTCAGACCTTCAGCGTGTGCTCGGCCAACCTCAGCAAGTGTACTTTGCCACTCATATCTGGTGTCTCTATAGCGTGCTTTTACAAAGAAAAAAAGGTTTTCACTGTAAGCTAATAGCAGTTAGTTGTCTGCAAGCATCTGGGTGTCAGGCCTTCAGCGTGTGCTCTGCCAACCTCAGCAAGTGTACTTTGCCACTCATATCTGGTGTCTCTATAGTGTGCCGTTACAAAGAAAAAAAGGTTTTCATTGTAAGCTAATAGCAGTCAGTGTCCTTAAAGCGGGTGTCAGGCCTTCAGCGTGTGCTTTGCCAACCTCAGCAAGTGTATTTGCCACTCATATCTGGTGTCTCTATAGCGTGCTTTTACAAAGAAAAAAGTTTTTCAGTGTAAGTTAATAGCAGTCAGTGTCCTTAAAGCGGGTGTCAGGCCTTCAGCGTGTGCTCTGCTAACCTCAGCAAGTGTACTTTGCCACTCATATCTGGTGTCTCTATAGCGTGCCGTTACAAAGAAAAAAAGTTTTTCAGTGTAAGCTAATAGCAGTTAGTTGTTTGCAAGCGTCTGGGTGTCAGACCTTCAGCGTGTGCTCGGCCAACCTCAGCAAGTGTACTTTGCCACTCATATCTGGTGTCTCTATAGTGTGCTTTTACAAAGAAAAAAAGGTTTTCACTGGTGTCAGGCCTTCAGCGTGTGCTCAGGCCTTCAGCGTGTGCTCTGCCAACCTCAGCAAGTGTACTTTGAAACTCATATCTGGTGTCTCTATAGCGTGTCTTTACAAAGAAAAAAGTTTTTCAGTGTAAGCTAATAGCAGTTAATTGTCTGCAAGCGTCTGGGTGTCAGGCCTTCAGCGTGTGCTCTGCCAACCTCAGCAAGTGTACTTTGCCACTCATATATGGTGTCTCTATAGCGTGCTTTTACAAGGAAAAAAAGGTTTTCACTGTAAGCTAATAGCAGTCAGTGTCCTTAAAGCGGGTGTCAGGCCTTCAGCGTGTGCTCTGCTAACCTCAGCAAGTGTACTTTGCCACTCATATCTGGTGTCTCTATAGCGTGCCTTTACAAAGAAACAAGTTTTTCAGTGTAAGCTAATAGCAGTTGTTTGCAAGCGTCTGGGTGTCAGACCTTCAGCGTGTGCTCGGCCAACCTCAGCAAGTGTACTTTGCCACTCATATCTGGTGTCTCTATAGTGTGCCGTTACAAAGAAAAAAAGGTTTTCATTGTAAGCTAATAGCAGTCAGTGTCCTTAAAGCGGGTGTCAGGCCTTCAGCGTGTGCTTTGCCAACCTCAGCAAGTGTACTTTGCCACTCATATCTGGTGTCTCTATAGCGTGCTTTTACAAGGAAAAAAAGGTTTTCACTGTAAGCTAATAGCAGTCAGTGTCCTTAAAGCGGGTGTCAGGCCTTCAGCGTGTGCTCTGCTAACCTCAGCAAGTGTACTTTGCCACTCATATCTGGTGTCTCTATAGCGTGCCTTTACAAAGAAAAAAAGTTTTTCAGTGTAAGCTAATAGCAGTCAGTGTCCTTAAAGTGAGTGTCAGGCCTTCAGCGTGTGCTCTGCTAACCTCAGCAAGTGTACTTTGCCACTCAAATCAGGTGTCTCTAAAGCGTGCCTTTACAAAGAAAAAAAGGTTTTCACTGTAAGCTAATAGCAGTCAGTGTCCTTAAAGCGGGTGTCAGGCCTTCAGCGTGTGCTCTGCCAACCTCAGCAAGTGTACTTTGCCACTCATATCTGGTGTCTCTATAGCATGCTTTTACAAAGAAAAAAAGGTTTTCACTGTAAGCTAATAACAGTCATTGTCCTTAAAGCGGGTGTCAGGCCTTCAGCGTGTGCTTTGCAAACCTCAGCAAGTGTACTTTGCCACATATATCTGGTGTCTCTATAGAGTGCTTTTACAAGAAAAAAAAGGTTTTCAGTGTAAGCTAATAGCAGTCAGTGTCCTTAAAGCGAGTGTCAGGCCTTCAGCGTGTGCTCTGCTAACCTCAGCAAGTGTACTTTGCCACTAATATCTGGTGTCTCTATAGCGTGCCTTTACAAAGAAAACAAGTTTTTCAGTGGAAGCTAATAGCAGTCAGTGTCCTTAAAGCGGGTGTCAGGCCTTCAGCCTGTGCTCTGCCAACCTCAGCAAGTGTACTTTGCCACTCATATCTGGTGTCTCTATAGCGTGCTTTTACAAAGAAAAAAAGGTTTTCACTGTAAGCTAATAGCAGTCAGTGTCCTTAAAGCGGATGTCAGGCCTTCAGCGTGTGCTCTGCAATCCTCAGCAAGTGTACTTTGCCACTCAAATCTGGTGTCTCTATAGCGTGCCTTTACAAAGAAAAAAGTTTTTCAGTGTAAGCTAATAGCAGTTAATTGTCTGCAAGCGTCTGGGTGTCAGGCCTTCAGCGTGTGCTCTGCCAACCTCAGCAAGTGTACTTTGCCACTCATATCTGGTGTCTCTATAGCGTGCCGTTACAAAGAAAAAAAGTTTTCAGTGTAAGCTAATTGCAGTCAGTGTCCTTAAAGCGGGTGTCAGGCCTTCAGCGTGTCCTCTGGCATCCTCAGCAAGTGTTCTTTGCCACTCAAATCTGGTGTCTCTATAGCGTGCCTTTACAAAGAAAAAAGTTTTTCAGTGTAAGCTAATAGCAGTCAATGTCCTTAAAGCGAGTGTCAGGCCTTCAGCGTGTGCTCTGCTAACCTCAGCAAGTTTACTTTGCCACTAATATCTGGTGTCTCTATAGCGTGCCTTTACAAAGAAAAAAGTTTTTCAGTGTAAGCTAATAGCAGTCAGTGTCCTTAAAGCGGGTGTCAGGCCTTCAGCGTGTGCTCTGCCAACCTCAGCAAATGTACTTTGCCACTCATATCTGGTGTCTCTATAGCGTGCTTTTACAAAGAAACAAGTTTTTCAGTGTAAGCTAATAGCAGTTAGTTGTTTGCAAGCGTCTGGGTGTCAGACCTTCAGCGTGTGCTCGGCCAACCTCAGCAAGTGTACTTTGCCACTCATATCTGGTGTCTCTATAGCGTGCTTTTACAAAGAAAAAAAGGTTTTCACTGTAAGCTAATAGCAGTTAGTTGTCTGCAAGCATCTGGGTGTCAGGCCTTCAGCGTGTGCTCTGCCAACCTCAGCAAGTGTACTTTGCCACTCATATCTGGTGTCTCTATAGTGTGCCGTTACAAAGAAAAAAAGGTTTTCATTGTAAGCTAATAGCAGTCAGTGTCCTTAAAGCGGGTGTCAGGCCTTCAGCGTGTGCTTTGCCAACCTCAGCAAGTGTATTTGCCACTCATATCTGGTGTCTCTATAGCGTGCTTTTACAAAGAAAAAAGTTTTTCAGTGTAAGTTAATAGCAGTCAGTGTCCTTAAAGCGGGTGTCAGGCCTTCAGCGTGTGCTCTGCTAACCTCAGCAAGTGTACTTTGCCACTCATATCTGGTGTCTCTATAGCGTGCCGTTACAAAGAAAAAAAGTTTTTCAGTGTAAGCTAATAGCAGTTAGTTGTTTGCAAGCGTCTGGGTGTCAGACCTTCAGCGTGTGCTCGGCCAACCTCAGCAAGTGTACTTTGCCACTCATATCTGGTGTCTCTATAGTGTGCTTTTACAAAGAAAAAAAGGTTTTCACTGGTGTCAGGCCTTCAGCGTGTGCTCAGGCCTTCAGCGTGTGCTCTGCCAACCTCAGCAAGTGTACTTTGAAACTCATATCTGGTGTCTCTATAGCGTGTCTTTACAAAGAAAAAAGTTTTTCAGTGTAAGCTAATAGCAGTTAATTGTCTGCAAGCGTCTGGGTGTCAGGCCTTCAGCGTGTGCTCTGCCAACCTCAGCAAGTGTACTTTGCCACTCATATCTGGTGTCTCTATAGCGTGCCTTTACAAAGAAAAAAAGTTTTTCAGTGTAAGCTAATAGCAGTCAGTGTCCTTAAAGCGGGTGTCAGGCCTTCAGCGTGTGCTCTGCTAACCTCAGCAAGTGTACTTTGCCACTCATATCTGGTGTCTCTCTAGCGTGCCTTTACAAAGAAAAAAAGTTTTTCAGTGTAAGCTAATAGCAGTCAGTGTCCTTAAAGCGAGTGTCAGGCCTTCAGCGTGTGCTTTGCCAACCTCAGCAAGTGTACTTTGCCACTCATATCTGGTGTCTCTATAGCGTGCTTTTACAAGGAAAAAAAGGTTTTCACTGTAAGCTAATAGCAGTCAGTGTCCTTAAAGCGGGTGTCAGGCCTTCAGCGTGTGCTCTGCTAACCTCAGCAAGTGTACTTTGCCACTCATATCTGGTGTCTCTATAGCGTGCCTTTACAAAGAAAAAAAGTTTTTCAGTGTAAGCTAATAGCAGTCAGTGTCCTTAAAGTGAGTGTCAGGCCTTCAGCGTGTGCTCTGCTAACCTCAGCAAGTGTACTTTGCCACTCAAATCAGGTGTCTCTAAAGCGTGCCTTTACAAAGAAAAAAAGGTTTTCACTGTAAGCTAATAGCAGTCAGTGTCCTTAAAGCGGGTGTCAGGCCTTCAGCGTGTGCTCTGCCAACCTCAGCAAGTGTACTTTGCCACTCATATCTGGTGTCTCTATAGCATGCTTTTACAAAGAAAAAAAGGTTTTCACTGTAAGCTAATAACAGTCAGTGTCCTTAAAGCGGGTGTCAGGCCTTCAGCGTGTGCTTTGCAAACCTCAGCAAGTGTACTTTGCCACATATATCTGGTGTCTCTATAGAGTGCTTTTACAAGAAAAAAAAGGTTTTCAGTGTAAGCTAATAGCAGTCAGTGTCCTTAAAGCGAGTGTCAGGCCTTCAGCGTGTGCTCTGCTAACCTCAGCAAGTGTACTTTGCCACTAATATCTGGTGTCTCTATAGCGTGCCTTTACAAAGAAAACAAGTTTTTCAGTGGAAGCTAATAGCAGTCAGTGTCCTTAAAGCGGGTGTCAGGCCTTCAGCCTGTGCTCTGCCAACCTCAGCAAGTGTACTTTGCCACTCATATCTGGTGTCTCTATAGCGTGCTTTTACAAAGAAAAAAAGGTTTTCACTGTAAGCTAATAGCAGTCAGTGTCCTTAAAGCGGATGTCAGGCCTTCAGCGTGTGCTCTGCAATCCTCAGCAAGTGTACTTTGCCACTCAAATCTGGTGTCTCTATAGCGTGCCTTTACAAAGAAAAAAGTTTTTCAGTGTAAGCTAATAGCAGTTAATTGTCTGCAAGCGTCTGGGTGTCAGGCCTTCAGCGTGTGCTCTGCCAACCTCAGCAAGTGTACTTTGCCACTCATATCTGGTGTCTCTATAGCGTGCTTTTACAAAGAAAAAAAGGTTTTCACTGTAAGCTAATAGCAGTCAGTGTCCTTAAAGCGGATGTCAGGCCTTCAGCGTGTGCTCTGCAATCCTCAGCAAGTGTACTTTGCCACTCAAATCTGGTGTCTCTATAGCGTGCCTTTACAAAGAAAAAAGTTTTTCAGTGTAAGCTAATAGCAGTTAATTGTCTGCAAGCGTCTGGGTGTCAGGCCTTCAGCGTGTGCTCTGCCAACCTCAGCAAGTGTACTTTGCCACTCATATCTGGTGTCTCTATAGCGTGCCGTTACAAAGAAAAAAAGTTTTCAGTGTAAGCTAATTGCAGTCAGTGTCCTTAAAGCGGGTGTCAGGCCTTCAGCGTGTCCTCTGGCATCCTCAGCAAGTGTTCTTTGCCACTCAAATCTGGTGTCTCTATAGCGTGCCTTTACAAAGAAAAAAGTTTTTCAGTGTAAGCTAATAGCAGTCAATGTCCTTAAAGCGAGTGTCAGGCCTTCAGCGTGTGCTCTGCTAACCTCAGCAAGTTTACTTTGCCACTAATATCTGGTGTCTCTATAGCGTGCCTTTACAAAGAAAAAAGTTTTTCAGTGTAAGCTAATAGCAGTCAGTGTCCTTAAAGCGGGTGTCAGGCCTTCAGCGTGTGCTCTGCCAACCTCAGCAAATGTACTTTGCCACTCATATCTGGTGTCTCTATAGCGTGCTTTTACAAAGAAACAAGTTTTTCAGTGTAAGCTAATAGCAGTTAGTTGTTTGCAAGCGTCTGGGTGTCAGACCTTCAGCGTGTGCTCGGCCAACCTCAGCAAGTGTACTTTGCCACTCATATCTGGTGTCTCTATAGCGTGCTTTTACAAAGAAAAAAAGGTTTTCACTGTAAGCTAATAGCAGTTAGTTGTCTGCAAGCATCTGGGTGTCAGGCCTTCAGCGTGTGCTCTGCCAACCTCAGCAAGTGTACTTTGCCACTCATATCTGGTGTCTCTATAGTGTGCCGTTACAAAGAAAAAAAGGTTTTCATTGTAAGCTAATAGCAGTCAGTGTCCTTAAAGCGGGTGTCAGGCCTTCAGCGTGTGCTTTGCCAACCTCAGCAAGTGTATTTGCCACTCATATCTGGTGTCTCTATAGCGTGCTTTTACAAAGAAAAAAGTTTTTCAGTGTAAGTTAATAGCAGTCAGTGTCCTTAAAGCGGGTGTCAGGCCTTCAGCGTGTGCTCTGCTAACCTCAGCAAGTGTACTTTGCCACTCATATCTGGTGTCTCTATAGCGTGCCGTTACAAAGAAAAAAAGTTTTTCAGTGTAAGCTAATAGCAGTTAGTTGTTTGCAAGCGTCTGGGTGTCAGACCTTCAGCGTGTGCTCGGCCAACCTCAGCAAGTGTACTTTGCCACTCATATCTGGTGTCTCTATAGTGTGCTTTTACAAAGAAAAAAAGGTTTTCACTGGTGTCAGGCCTTCAGCGTGTGCTCAGGCCTTCAGCGTGTGCTCTGCCAACCTCAGCAAGTGTACTTTGAAACTCATATCTGGTGTCTCTATAGCGTGTCTTTACAAAGAAAAAAGTTTTTCAGTGTAAGCTAATAGCAGTTAATTGTCTGCAAGCGTCTGGGTGTCAGGCCTTCAGCGTGTGCTCTGCCAACCTCAGCAAGTGTACTTTGCCACTCATATCTGGTGTCTCTATAGCGTGCCTTTACAAAGAAAAAAAGTTTTTCAGTGTAAGCTAATAGCAGTCAGTGTCCTTAAAGCGGGTGTCAGGCCTTCAGCGTGTGCTCTGCTAACCTCAGCAAGTGTACTTTGCCACTCATATCTGGTGTCTCTATAGCGTGCCTTTACAAAGAAAAAAAGTTTTTCAGTGTAAGCTAATAGCAGTCAGTGTCCTTAAAGCGAGTGTCAGGCCTTCAGCGTGTGCTTTGCCAACCTCAGCAAGTGTACTTTGCCACTCATATCTGGTGTCTCTATAGCGTGCTTTTACAAGGAAAAAAAGGTTTTCACTGTAAGCTAATAGCAGTCAGTGTCCTTAAAGCGGGTGTCAGGCCTTCAGCGTGTGCTCTGCTAACCTCAGCAAGTGTACTTT
The DNA here is from genome assembly GCF_036172605.1 of Pelobates fuscus. Classification (NCBI taxonomy): domain Eukaryota; kingdom Metazoa; phylum Chordata; class Amphibia; order Anura; family Pelobatidae; genus Pelobates; species Pelobates fuscus. Next base: position 245,390,786 of record NC_086322.1, read on the forward strand.
GCCACTCATATCTGGTGTCTCTATAGCGTGCCTTTACAAAGAAAAAAAGTTTTTCAGTGTAAGCTAATAGCAGTCAGTGTCCTTAAAGTGAGTGTCAGGCCTTCAGCGTGTGCTCTGCTAACCTCAGCAAGTGTACTTTGCCACTCAAATCAGGTGTCTCTAAAGCGTGCCTTTACAAAGAAAAAAAGGTTTTCACTGTAAGCTAATAGCAGTCAGTGTCCTTAAAGCGGGTGTCAGGCCTTCAGCGTGTGCTCTGCCAACCTCAGCAAGTGTACTTTGCCACTCATATCTGGTGTCTCTATAGCATGCTTTTACAAAGAAAAAAAGGTTTTCACTGTAAGCTAATAACAGTCAGTGTCCTTAAAGCGGGTGTCAGGCCTTCAGCGTGTGCTTTGCAAACCTCAGCAAGTGTACTTTGCCACATATATCTGGTGTCTCTATAGAGTGCTTTTACAAGAAAAAAAAGGTTTTCAGTGTAAGCTAATAGCAGTCAGTGTCCTTAAAGCGAGTGTCAGGCCTTCAGCGTGTGCTCTGCTAACCTCAGCAAGTGTACTTTGCCACTAATATCTGGTGTCTCTATAGCGTGCCTTTACAAAGAAAACAAGTTTTTCAGTGGAAGCTAATAGCAGTCAGTGTCCTTAAAGCGGGTGTCAGGCCTTCAGCCTGTGCTCTGCCAACCTCAGCAAGTGTACTTTGCCACTCATATCTGGTGTCTCTATAGCGTGCTTTTACAAAGAAAAAAAGGTTTTCACTGTAAGCTAATAGCAGTCAGTGTCCTTAAAGCGGATGTCAGGCCTTCAGCGTGTGCTCTGCAATCCTCAGCAAGTGTACTTTGCCACTCAAATCTGGTGTCTCTATAGCGTGCCTTTACAAAGAAAAAAGTTTTTCAGTGTAAGCTAATAGCAGTTAATTGTCTGCAAGCGTCTGGGTGTCAGGCCTTCAGCGTGTGCTCTGCCAACCTCAGCAAGTGTACTTTGCCACTCATATCTGGTGTCTCTATAGCGTGCCGTTACAAAGAAAAAAAGTTTTCAGTGTAAGCTAATTGCAGTCAGTGTCCTTAAAGCGGGTGTCAGGCCTTCAGCGTGTCCTCTGGCATCCTCAGCAAGTGTTCTTTGCCACTCAAATCTGGTGTCTCTATAGCGTGCCTTTACAAAGAAAAAAGTTTTTCAGTGTAAGCTAATAGCAGTCAATGTCCTTAAAGCGAGTGTCAGGCCTTCAGCGTGTGCTCTGCTAACCTCAGCAAGTTTACTTTGCCACTAATATCTGGTGTCTCTATAGCGTGCCTTTACAAAGAAAAAAGTTTTTCAGTGTAAGCTAATAGCAGTCAGTGTCCTTAAAGCGGGTGTCAGGCCTTCAGCGTGTGCTCTGCCAACCTCAGCAAATGTACTTTGCCACTCATATCTGGTGGCTCTATAGCGTGCTTTTACAAAGAAACAAGTTTTTCAGTGTAAGCTAATAGCAGTTAGTTGTTTGCAAGCGTCTGGGTGTCAGACCTTCAGCGTGTGCTCGGCCAACCTCAGCAAGTGTACTTTGCCACTCATATCTGGTGTCTCTATAGCGTGCTTTTACAAAGAAAAAAAGGTTTTCACTGTAAGCTAATAGCAGTTAGTTGTCTGCAAGCATCTGGGTGTCAGGCCTTCAGCGTGTGCTCTGCCAACCTCAGCAAGTGTACTTTGCCACTCATATCTGGTGTCTCTATAGTGTGCCGTTACAAAGAAAAAAAGGTTTTCATTGTAAGCTAATAGCAGTCAGTGTCCTTAAAGCGGGTGTCAGGCCTTCAGCGTGTGCTTTGCCAACCTCAGCAAGTGTATTTGCCACTCATATCTGGTGTCTCTATAGCGTGCTTTTACAAAGAAAAAAGTTTTTCAGTGTAAGTTAATAGCAGTCAGTGTCCTTAAAGCGGGTGTCAGGCCTTCAGCGTGTGCTCTGCTAACCTCAGCAAGTGTACTTTGCCACTCATATCTGGTGTCTCTATAGCGTGCCGTTACAAAGAAAAAAAGTTTTTCAGTGTAAGCTAATAGCAGTTAGTTGTTTGCAAGCGTCTGGGTGTCAGACCTTCAGCGTGTGCTCGGCCAACCTCAGCAAGTGTACTTTGCCACTCATATCTGGTGTCTCTATAGTGTGCTTTTACAAAGAAAAAAAGGTTTTCACTGGTGTCAGGCCTTCAGCGTGTGCTCAGGCCTTCAGCGTGTGCTCTGCCAACCTCAGCAAGTGTACTTTGAAACTCATATCTGGTGTCTCTATAGCGTGTCTTTACAAAGAAAAAAGTTTTTCAGTGTAAGCTAATAGCAGTTAATTGTCTGCAAGCGTCTGGGTGTCAGGCCTTCAGCGTGTGCTCTGCCAACCTCAGCAAGTGTACTTTGCCACTCATATCTGGTGTCTCTATAGCGTGCCGTTACAAAGAAAAAAGGTTTTCACTGTAAGCTAATAGCAGTCAGTGTCCTTAAAGCGGGTGTCAGGCCTTCAGCGTGTGCTCTGCCTACCTCAGCAAGTGTACTTTGCCACTCATATCTGGTGTCTCTATAGCGTGCTTTTACAAACAAAAAAAGATTTTCACTGTAAGCTAATAGCAGTTAATTGTCTGCAAGCGTCTGGGTGTCAGGCCTTCAGCGTGTGCTCTGCCAACCTCAGCAAGTGTACTTTGCCACTCATATCTGGTGTCTCTATAGCGTGCCGTTACAAAGAAAAAAGTTTTTCAGTGTAAGCTAATAGCAGTTAATTGTCTGCAAGTGTCTGGGTGTCAGGCCTTCAGCGTGTGCTCTGCCAACCTCAGCAAGTATACTTTGCCACTCATATCTGGTGTCTCTATAGCATGCTTTTACAAAGAAAAAAAAAAGGTTTTCACTGTAAGCTAATAGCAGTCAGTGTCCTTAAAGCGGGTGTCAGGCCTTCAGCGTGTGCTCTGCCTACCTCAGCAAGTGTACTTTGCCACTCATATCTGGTGTCTCTATAGCGTGCTTTTACAAAGAAACAAGTTTTTCAGTGTAAGCTAATAGCAGTTAGTTGTTTGCAAGCGTCTGGGTGTCAGACCTTCAGCGTGTGCTCTGCCAACCTCAGCAAGTGTACTTTGCCACTCATATCTGGTGTCTCTATAGCGTGCTTTTACAAAGAAAAAAAGGTTTTCACTGTAAGCTAATAGCAGTTAGTTGTCTGCAAGCGTCTGGGTGTCAGGCCTTCAGCGTGTGCTCTTCTAACCTCAGCAAGTGTACTTTGCCACTCATATCTGGTGTCTCTATAGTGTGCCGTTACAAAGAAAAAAAGGTTTTCATTGTAAGCTAATAGCAGTCAGTGTCCTTAAAGCGGGTGTCAGGCCTTCAGCGTGTGCTTTGCCAACCTCAGCAAGTGTATTTGCCACTCATATCTGGTGTCTCTATAGCGTGCTTTTACAAAGAAAAAAGTTTTTCAGTGTAAGTTAATAGCAGTCAGTGTCCTTAAAGCGGGTGTCAGGCCTTCAGCGTGTGCTCTGCTAACCTCAGCAAGTGTACTTTGCCACTCATATCTGGTGTCTCTATAGCGTGCCGTTACAAAGAAAAAAAGTTTTTCAGTGTAAGCTAATAGCAGTTAGTTGTTTGCAAGCGTCTGGGTGTCAGACCTTCAGCGTGTGCTCGGCCAACCTCAGCAAGTGTACTTTGCCACTCATATCTGGTGTCTCTATAGTGTGCTTTTACAAAGAAAAAAAGGTTTTCACTGGTGTCAGGCCTTCAGCGTGTGCTCAGGCCTTCAGCGTGTGCTCTGCCAACCTCAGCAAGTGTACTTTGAAACTCATATCTGGTGTCTCTATAGCGTGTCTTTACAAAGAAAAAAGTTTTTCAGTGTAAGCTAATAGCAGTTAATTGTCTGCAAGCGTCTGGGTGTCAGGCCTTCAGCGTGTGCTCTGCCAACCTCAGCAAGTGTACTTTGCCACTCATATCTGGTGTCTCTATAGCGTGTAGTTACAAAGAAAAAAGGTTTTCACTGTAAGCTAATAGCAGTCAGTGTCCTTAAAGCGGGTGTCAGGCCTTCAGCGTGTGCTCTGCCAACCTCAGCAAATGTACTTTGCCACTCATATCTGGTGTCTCTATAGCGTGCCTTTACAAAGAAAAAAGTTTTTCAGTGTAAGCTAATAGCAGTTAATTGTCTGCAAGTGTCTGGGTGTCAGGCCTTCAGCGTGTGCTCTGCCAACCTCAGCAAGTATACTTTGCCACTCATATCTGGTGTCTCTATAGCGTGCCGTTACAAAGAAAAAAAGTTTTTCAGTGTAAGCAAATTGCAGTCAGTGTCCTTAAAGCGGGTGTCAGGCCTTCAGCGTGTGCTCTGCCAACCTCAGCATGTGTATTTTGCCACTCATATCTGGTGTCTCTATAGCATGCTTTTACAAAGAAAAAAAGGTTTTCACTGTAAGCTAATAGCAGTCAGTGTCCTTAAAGCGGGTGTCAGGCCTTCAGCGTGTGCTTTGCAAACCTCAGCAAGTGTACTTTGCCACTCAAATCTGGTGTCTCTATAGCGTGCCTTTACAAAGAAAACAAGTTTTTCAGTGGAAGCTAATAGCAGTCAGTGTCCTTAAAGCGGGTGTCAGGCCTTCAGCCTGTGCTCTGCCAACCTCAGCAAGTGTACTTTGCCACTCATATCTGGTGTCTCTATAGCATGCTTTTACAAAGAAAAAAAGGTTTTCACTGTAAGCTAATAGCAGTCAGTGTCCTTAAAGCGAGTGTCAGGCCTTCAGCGTGTGCTCTGCCAACCTCAGCAAATGTACTTTGCCACTCATATCTGGTGTCTCTATAGCGTGCCTTTACAAAGAAAAAAGTTTTTCAGTGTAAGCTAATAGCAGTTAATTGTCTGCAAGTGTCTGGGTGTCAGGCCTTCAGCGTGTGCTCTGCCAACCTCAGCAAGTATACTTTGCCACTCATATCTGGTGTCTCTATAGCGTGCCGTTACAAAGAAAAAAAGTTTTTCAGTGTAAGCAAATTGCAGTCAGTGTCCTTAAAGCGGGTGTCAGGCCTTCAGCGTGTGCTCTGCCAACCTCAGCATGTGTATTTTGCCACTCATATCTGGTGTCTCTATAGCATGCTTTTACAAAGAAAAAAAGGTTTTCACTGTAAGCTAATAGCAGTCAGTGTCCTTAAAGCGGGTGTCAGGCCTTCAGCGTGTGCTTTGCCAACCTCAGCAAGTGTACTTTGCCACTCATATCTGGTGTCTCTATAGAATGCTTTTACAAGGAAAAAAAGATTTTCACTGTAAGCTAATAGCAGTCAGTGTCCTTAAAGCGGGTGTCAGGCCTTCAGCGTGTGCTCTGCCAACCTCAGCAAGTGTACTTTGCCACTCATATCTGGTGTCTCTATAGCATGCTTTTACAAAGAAAAAAAGGTTTTCACTGTAAGCTAATAGCAGTCAGTGTCCTTAAAGCGAGTGTCAGGCCTTCAGCGTGTGCTCTGCCAACCTCAGCAAATGTACTTTGCCACTCATATCTGGTGTCTCTATAGCGTGCCTTTACAAAGAAAAAAGTTTTTCAGTGTAAGCTAATAGCAGTTAATTGTCTGCAAGTGTCTGGGTGTCAGGCCTTCAGCGTGTGCTCTGCCAACCTCAGCAAGTATACTTTGCCACTCATATCTGGTGTCTCTATAGCGTGCCGTTACAAAGAAAAAAAGTTTTTCAGTGTAAGCAAATTGCAGTCAGTGTCCTTAAAGCGGGTGTCAGGCCTTCAGCGTGTGCTCTGCCAACCTCAGCATGTGTATTTTGCCACTCATATCTGGTGTCTCTATAGCATGCTTTTACAAAGAAAAAAAGGTTTTCACTGTAAGCTAATAGCAGTCAGTGTCCTTAAAGCGGGTGTCAGGCCTTCAGCGTGTGCTTTGCCAACCTCAGCAAGTGTACTTTGCCACTCATATCTGGTGTCTCTATAGAGTGCTTTTACAAGGAAAAAAAGATTTTCACTGTAAGCTAATAGCAGTCAGTGTCCTTAAAGCGGGTGTCAGGCCTTCAGCGTGTGCTCTGCTAACCTCAGCAAGTGTACTTTGCCACTCATATCTGGTGTCTCTATAGCGTGCCTTTACAAAGAAAAAAAGTTTTTCAGTGTAAGCTAATAGCAGTCAGTGTCCTTAAAGCGAGTGTCAGGCCTTCAGCGTGTGCTTTGCCAACCTCAGCAAGTGTACTTTGCCACTCATATCTGGTGTCTCTATAGAGTGCTTTTACAAGGAAAAAAAGATTTTCACTGTAAGCTAATAGCAGTCAGTGTCCTTAAAGCGGGTGTCAGGCCTTCAGCGTGTGCTCTGCCAACCTCAGCAAATGTACTTTGCCACTCATATCTGGTGTCTCTATAGCGTGCTTTTACAAAGAAACAAGTTTTTCAGTGTAAGCTAATAGCAGTTAGTTGTTTGCAAGCGTCTGGGTGTCAGACCTTCAGCGTGTGCTCGGCCAACCTCAGCAAGTGTACTTTGCCACTCATATCTGGTGTCTCTATAGCGTGCTTTTACAAAGAAAAAAAGGTTTTCACTGTAAGCTAATAGCAGTTAGTTGTCTGCAAGCGTCTGGGTGTCAGGCCTTCAGCGTGTGCTCTGCCAACCTCAGCAAGTGTACTTTGCCACTCATATCTGGTGTCTCTATAGTGTGCCGTTACAAAGAAAAAAAGGTTTTCATTGTAAGCTAATAGCAGTCAGTGTCCTTAAAGCGGGTGTCAGGCCTTCAGCGTGTGCTTTGCCAACCTCAGCAAGTGTATTTGCCACTCATATCTGGTGTCTCTATAGCATGCTTTTACAAAGAAAAAAGTTTTTCAGTGTAAGTTAATAGCAGTCAGTGTCCTTAAAGCGGGTGTCAGGCCTTCAGCGTGTGCTCTGCTAACCTCAGCAAGTGTACTTTGCCACTCATATCTGGTGTCTCTATAGCGTGCCGTTACAAAGAAAAAAAGTTTTTCAGTGTAAGCTAATAGCAGTTAGTTGTTTGCAAGCGTCTGGGTGTCAGACCTTCAGCGTGTGCTCGGCCAACCTCAGCAAGTGTACTTTGCCACTCATATCTGGTGTCTCTATAGTGTGCTTTTACAAAGAAAAAAAGGTTTTCACTGGTGTCAGGCCTTCAGAGTGTGCTCAGGCCTTCAGCGTGTGCTCTGCCAACCTCAGCAAGTGTACTTTGCTACTCATATCTGGTGTCTCTATAGCGTGCCGTTACAAAGAAAAAAGTTTTTCAGTGTAAGCAAATTGCAGTCAGTGTCCTTAAAGCGGGTGTCAGGCCTTCAGCGTGTGCTCTGCTAACCTCAGCAAGTGTACTTTGCCACTCATATCTGGTGTCTCTATAGCGTGTCTTTACAAAGAAAAAAGTTTTTCAGTGTAAGCTAATAGCAGTTAATTGTCTGCAAGCGTCTGGGTGTCAGGCCTTCAGCGTGTGCTCTGCCAACCTCAGCAAGTGTACTTTGCCACTCATATCTGGTGTCTCTATTGCGTGCCGTTACAAAGAAAAAAGGTTTTCACTGTAAGCTAATAGCAGTCAGTGTCCTTAAAGCGGGTGTCAGGCCTTCAGCGTGTGCTCTGCCTACCTCAGCAAGTGTACTTTGCCACTCATATCTGGTGTCTCTATAGCGTGCTTTTACAAACAAAAAAAGATTTTCACTGTAAGCTAATAGCAGTTAATTGTCTGCAAGTGTCTGGGTGTCAGGCCTTCAGCGTGTGCTCTGCCAACCTCAGCAAGTGTACTTTGCCACTCATATCTGGTGTCTCTATAGCGTGCCGTTACAAAGAAAAAAGTTTTTCAGTGTAAGCTAATAGCAGTTAATTGTCTGCAAGTGTCTGGGTGTCAGGCCTTCAGCGTGTGCTCTGCCAACCTCAGCAAGTATACTTTGCCACTCATATCTGGTGTCTCTATAGCATGCTTTTACAAAGAAAAAAAGGTTTTCACTGTAAGCTAATAGCAGTCAGTGTCCTTAAAGCGGGTGTCAGGCCTTCAGCGTGTGCTCTGCCTACCTCAGCAAGTGTACTTTGCCACTCATATCTGGTGTCTCTATAGCGTGCTTTTACAAAGAAACAAGTTTTTCAGTGTAAGCTAATAGCAGTTAGTTGTTTGCAAGCGTCTGGGTGTCAGACCTTCAGCGTGTGCTCGGCCAACCTCAGCAAGTGTACTTTGCCACTCATATCTGGTGTCTCTATAGCGTGCTTTTACAAAGAAAAAAAGGTTTTCACTGTAAGCTAATAGCAGTTAGTTGTCTGCAAGCGTCTGGGTGTCAGGCCTTCAGCGTGTGCTCTGCCAACCTCAGCAAGTGTACTTTGCCACTCATATCTGGTGTCTCTATAGTGTGCCGTTACAAAGAAAAAAAGGTTTTCATTGTAAGCTAATAGCAGTCAGTGTCCTTAAAGCGGGTGTCAGGCCTTCAGCGTGTGCTTTGCCAACCTCAGCAAGTGTATTTGCCACTCATATCTGGTGTCTCTATAGCGTGCTTTTACAAAGAAAAAAGTTTTTCAGTGTAAGTTAATAGCAGTCAGTGTCCTTAAAGCGGGTGTCAGGCCTTCAGCATGTGCTCTGCTAACCTCAGCAAGTGTACTTTGCCACTCATATCTGGTGTCTCTATAGCGTGCTTTTACAAAGAAAAAAAGTTTTTCAGTGTAAGCTAATAGCAGTTAATTGTCTGCAAGCGTCTGGGTGTCAGGCCTTCAGCGTGTGCTCTGCCAACCTCAGCAAGTGTACTTTGACACTCATATCTGGTGTCTCTATAGCGTGCTTTTACAAACAAAAAAAGATTTTCACTGTAAGCAAATAGCAGTCAGTGTCCTTAAAGCGGGTGTCAGACCTTCAGCGTGTGCTCGGCCAACCTCAGCAAGTGTTCTTTGCCACTCAAATCTGGTGTCTCTATAGCGTGCCTTTACATAGAAAAAAAGTTTTTCAGTGTAAGCTAATAGCAGTCAGTGTCCTTAAAGCGGGTGTCAGGCCTTCAGCGTGTGCTCTGCTAACCTCAGCAAGTGTACTTTGCCACTCATATCTGGTGTCTCTATAGCGTGCCGTTACAAAGAAAAAAAGTTTTTCAGTGTAAGCTAATAGCAGTTAGTTGTTTGCAAGCGTCTGGGTGTCAGACCTTCAGCGTGTGCTCGGCCAACCTCAGCAAGTGTACTTTGCCACTCATATCTGGTGTCTCTATAGTGTGCCGTTACAAAGAAAAAAAGGTTTTCATTGTAAGCTAATAGCAGTCAGTGTCCTTAAAGCGGGTTTCAGGCCTTCAGCGTGTGCTTTGCCAACCTCAGCAAGTGTACTTTGCCACTCATATCTGGTGTCTCTATAGCATGCTTTTACAAGGAAAAAAAGGTTTTCACTGTAAGCTAATAGCAGTCAGTGTCCTTAAAGCGGGTGTCAGGCCTTCAGTGTGTGCTCTGCTAACATCAGCAAGTGTACTTTGCCACTCATATCTGGTGTCTCTATAGCGTGCCTTTACAAAGAAAAAAAGGTTTTCAGTGTAAGCTAATAGCAGTCAGTGTCCTTAAAGCGAGTGTCAGGCCTTCAGCGTGTTCTCTGCTAACCTCAGCAAGTGTACTTTGCCACTGATATCTGGTGTCTCTAAAGCGTGCCTTTACAAAGAAAACAAGTTTTTCAGTGTAAGCAAATAGCAGTCAGTGTCCTTAAAGCGGGTGTCAGGCCTTCAGCCTGTGCTCTGCCATCCTCAGCAAGTGTATTTTGCCACTCAAATCTGGTGTCTCTATAGCGTGCCTTTACAAAGAAAAAAGTTTTTCAGTGTAAGCTAATAGCAGTTAATTGTCTGCAAGCGTCTGGGTGTCAGGCCTTCAGCGTGTGCTCTGCCAACCTCAGCAAGTGTACTTTGCCATTCATATCTGGTGTCTCTATAGCGTGCCGTTACAAAGAAAAAAAGTTTTTCAGTGTAAGCTAATTGCAGTCAGTGTCCTTAAAGCGGGTGTCAGGCCTTCAGCGTGTCCTCTGCCATCCTCAGCAAGTGTTCTTTGCCACTCAAATCTGGTGTCTCTATAGCGTGCCTTTACAAAGAAAAAAAGTTTTTCAGTGTAAGCTAATAGCAGTCAGTGTCCTTAAAGCGGGTGTCAGGCCTTCAGCGTGTGCTCTGCCAACCTCAGCAAATGTACTTTGCCACTTATATCTGGTGTCTCTATAGCGTGCTTTTACAAAGAAACAAGTTTTTCAGTGTAAGCTAATAGCAGTTAGTTGTTTGCAAGCGTCTGGGTGTCAGACCTTCAGCGTGTGCTCGTCCAACCTCAGCAAGTGTACTTTGCCACTCATATCTGGTGTCTCTATAGCGTGCTTTTACAAAGAAAAAAAGGTTTTCACTGTAAGCTAATAGCAGTTAGTTGTCTGCAAGCGTCTGGGTGTCAGGCCTTCAGCGTGTGCTCTGCCAACCTCAGCAAGTGTACTTTGCCACTCATATCTGGTGTCTCTATAGTGTGCCGTTACAAAGAAAAAAAGGTTTTCATTGTAAGCTAATAGCAGTCAGTGTCCTTAAACCGGGTGTCAGGCCTTCAGCGTGTGCTTTGCCAACCTCAGCAAGTGTACTTTGCCACTCATATCTGGTGTCTCTATAGCGTGCTTTTACAAACAAAAAAAGATTTTCACTGTAAGCTAATAGCAGTCAGTGTCCTTAAAGCGGGTGTCAGACCTTCAGCGTGTGCTCGGCCAACCTCAGCAAGTGTTCTTTGCCACTCATATTTGGTGTCTCTATAGAGTGCTTTTACAAGGAAAAAAAGGTTTTCAGTGTAAGCTAATAGCAGTCAGTGTCCTTAAAGCGAGTGTCAGGCCTTCAGCGTGTGCTCTGCTAACCTCAGCAAGTGTACTTTGCCACTAATATCTGGTGTCTGTATAGCGTGCCTTTACAAAGAAAACAAGTTTTTCAGTGTAAGCTAATAGCAGTCAGTGTCCTTAAAGCGGGTGTCAGGCCTTCAGCCTGTGCTCTGCCAAAATCAGCAAGTGTACTTTGCCACTCATATCTGGTGTCTCTATAGCGTGCTTTTACAAAGAAAAAAAGGTTTTCACTGTAAGCTTATAGCAGTCAGTGTCCTTAAAGCAGGTGTCAGGCCTTCAGCGTGTGCTCTGCCATCCTCAGCAAGTGTACTTTGCCACTCAAATCTGGTGTCTCTATAGCGTGCCTTTACAAAGAAAAAAGTTTTTCAGTGTAAGCTAATAGCAGTCAGTGTCCTTAAAGCGGGTGTCAGGCCTTCAGCGTGTCCTCTGCCATCCTCAGCAAGTGTTCTTTGCCACTCAAATCTGGTGTCTCTATAGCGTGCCTTTACAAAGAAAAAAGTTTTTCAGTGTAAGCTAATAGCAGTCAGTGTCCTTAAAGCGAGTGTCAGGCCTTCAGCGTGTGCTCTGCTAACCTCAGCAAGTGTACTTTGCCACTAATATCTGGTGTCTCTATAGCGTGCCTTTACAAAGAAAAAAGTTTTTCAGTGTAAGCTAATAGCAGTCAGTGTCCTTAAAGCGGGTGTCAGGCCTTCAGCGTGTGCTTTGCCAAACTCAGCAAGTGTACTTTGCCACTCATATCTGGTGTCTCTATAGCATGCTTTTACAAAGAAACAAGTTTTTCAGTGTAAGCTAATAGCAGTTAGTTGTTTGCAAGCGTCTGGGTGTCAGACCTTCAGCGTGTGCTCGGCCAACCTCAGCAAGTGTTCTTTGCCACTCAAATCTGGTGTCTCTATAGCGTGCCTTTACAAAGAAAAAAAGTTTTTCAGTGTAAGCTAATAGCAGTCAGTGTCCTTAAAGCGGGTGTCAGGCCTTCAGCGTGTGCTCTGCTAACCTCAGCAAGTGTACTTTGCCACTCATATCTGGTGTCTCTATAGCGTGCCGTTACAAAGAAAAAAAGTTTTTCAGTGTAAGCTAATAGCAGTTAGTTGTTTGCAAGCGTCTGGGTGTCAGACCTTCAGCGTGTGCTCGGCCAACCTCAGCAAGTGTACTTTGCCACTCATATCTGGTGTCTCTATAGTGTGCCGTTACAAAGAAAAAAAGGTTTTCATTGTAAGCTAATAGCAGTCAGTGTCCTTAAAGCGGGTTTCAGGCCTTCAGCGTGTGCTTTGCCAACCTTAGCAAGTGTACTTTGCCACTCATATCTGGTGTCTCTATAGCATGCTTTTACAAGGAAAAAAAGGTTTTCACTGTAAGCTAATAGCAGTCAGTGTCCTTAAAGCGGGTGTCAGGCCTTCAGTGTGTGCTCTGCTAACATCAGCAAGTGTACTTTGCCACTCATATCTGGTGTCTCTATAGCGTGCCTTTACAAAGAAAAAAAGTTTTTCAGTGTAAGCTAATAGCAGTCAGTGTCCTTAAAGCGAGTGTCAGGCCTTCAGCGTGTTCTCTGCTAACCTCAGCAAGTGTACTTTGCCACTGATATCTGGTGTCTCTAAAGCGTGCCTTTACAAAGAAAACAAGTTTTTCAGTGTAAGCAAATAGCAGTCAGTGTCCTTAAAGCGGGTGTCAGGCCTTCAGCCTGTGCTCTGCCATCCTCAGCAAGTGTATTTTGCCACTCAAATCTGGTGTCTCTATAGCGTGCCTTTACAAAGAAAAAAGTTTTTCAGTGTAAGCTAATAGCAGTTAATTGTCTGCAAGCGTCTGGGTGTCAGGCCTTCAGCGTGTGCTCTGCCAACCTCAGCAAGTGTACTTTGCCATTCATATCTGGTGTCTCTATAGCGTGCCGTTACAAAGAAAAAAAGTTTTTCAGTGTAAGCTAATTGCAGTCAGTGTCCTTAAAGCGGGTGTCAGGCCTTCAGCGTGTCCTCTGCCATCCTCAGCAAGTGTTCTTTGCCACTCAAATCTGGTGTCTCTATAGCGTGCCTTTACAAAGAAAAAAAGTTTTTCAGTGTAAGCTAATAGCAGTCAGTGTCCTTAAAGCGGGTGTCAGGCCTTCAGCGTGTGCTCTGCCAACCTCAGCAAATGTACTTTGCCACTTATATCTGGTGTCTCTATAGCGTGCTTTTACAAAGAAACAAGTTTTTCAGTGTAAGCTAATAGCAGTTAGTTGTTTGCAAGCGTCTGGGTGTCAGACCTTCAGCGTGTGCTCGTCCAACCTCAGCAAGTGTACTTTGCCACTCATATCTGGTGTCTCTATAGCGTGCTTTTACAAAGAAAAAAAGGTTTTCACTGTAAGCTAATAGCAGTTAGTTGTCTGCAAGCGTCTGGGTGTCAGGCCTTCAGCGTGTGCTCTGCCAACCTCAGCAAGTGTACTTTGCCACTCATATCTGGTGTCTCTATAGTGTGCCGTTACAAAGAAAAAAAGGTTTTCATTGTAAGCTAATAGCAGTCAGTGTCCTTAAACCGGGTGTCAGGCCTTCAGCGTGTGCTTTGCCAACCTCAGCAAGTGTACTTTGCCACTCATATCTGGTGTCTCTATAGCGTGCTTTTACAAACAAAAAAAGATTTTCACTGTAAGCTAATAGCAGTCAGTGTCCTTAAAGCGGGTGTCAGACCTTCAGCGTGTGCTCGGCCAACCTCAGCAAGTGTTCTTTGCCACTCATATTTGGTGTCTCTATAGAGTGCTTTTACAAGGAAAAAAAGGTTTTCAGTGTAAGCTAATAGCAGTCAGTGTCCTTAAAGCGAGTGTCAGGCCTTCAGCGTGTGCTCTGCTAACCTCAGCAAGTGTACTTTGCCACTAATATCTGGTGTCTGTATAGCGTGCCTTTACAAAGAAAACAAGTTTTTCAGTGTAAGCTAATAGCAGTCAGTGTCCTTAAAGCGGGTGTCAGGCCTTCAGCCTGTGCTCTGCCAAAATCAGCAAGTGTACTTTGCCACTCATATCTGGTGTCTCTATAGCGTGCTTTTACAAAGAAAAAAAGGTTTTCACTGTAAGCTTATAGCAGTCAGTGTCCTTAAAGCAGGTGTCAGGCCTTCAGCGTGTGCTCTGCCATCCTCAGCAAGTGTACTTTGCCACTCAAATCTGGTGTCTCTATAGCGTGCCTTTACAAAGAAAAAAGTTTTTCAGTGTAAGCTAATAGCAGTCAGTGTCCTTAAAGCGGGTGTCAGGCCTTCAGCGTGTCCTCTGCCATCCTCAGCAAGTGTTCTTTGCCACTCAAATCTGGTGTCTCTATAGCGTGCCTTTACAAAGAAAAAAGTTTTTCAGTGTAAGCTAATAGCAGTCAGTGTCCTTAAAGCGAGTGTCAGGCCTTCAGCGTGTGCTCTGCTAACCTCAGCAAGTGTACTTTGCCACTAATATCTGGTGTCTCTATAGCGTGCCTTTACAAAGAAAAAAGTTTTTCAGTGTAAGCTAATAGCAGTCAGTGTCCTTAAAGCGGGTGTCAGGCCTTCAGCGTGTGCTTTGCCAACCTCAGCAAGTGTACTTTGCCACTCATATCTGGTGTCTCTATAGCATGCTTTTACAAAGAAACAAGTTTTTCAGTGTAAGCTAATAGCAGTTAGTTGTTTGCAAGCGTCTGGGTGTCAGACCTTCAGCGTGTGCTCGGCCAACCTCAGCAAGTGTACTTTGCCACTCATATCTGGTGTCTCTATAGTGTGCCGTTACAAAGAAAAAAAGGTTTTCATTGTAAGCTAATAGCAGTCAGTGTCCTTAAAGCGGGTGTCAGGCCTTCAGCGTGTGCTTTGCCAACCTCAGCAAGTGTACTTTGCCACTCATATCTGGTGTCTCTATAGCGTGCTTTTACAAAGAAAAAAAGTTTTTCAGTGTAAGTTAATAGCAGTCAGTGTCCTTAAAGCGGGTGTCAGGCCTTCAGCGTGTGCTCTGCTAACCTCAGCAAGTGTACTTTGCCACTCATATCTGGTGTCTCTATAGCGTGCTTTTACAAAGAAAAAAAGTTTTTCAGTGTAAGCTAATAGCAGTTAATTGTCTGCAAGCGTCTGGGTGTCAGGCCTTCAGCGTGTGCTCTGCCAACCTCAGCAAGTGTACTTTGACACTCATATCTGGTGTCTCTATAGCGTGCCGTTACAAAGAAAAAAAGTTTTTCAGTGTAAGCAAATTGCAGTCAGTGTCCTTAAAGCAGGTGTCAGGCCTTCAGCGTGTGCTCTGCCAACCTCAGCAAGTGTACTTTGCCACTCATATCTGGTGTCTCTATAGCGTGCTTTTACAAAGAAAAAAAGTTTTTCAGTGTAAGTTAATAGCAGTCAGTGTCCTTAAAGCGGGTGTCAGGCCTTCAGCATGTGCTCTGCTAACCTCAGCAAGTGTACTTTGCCACTCATATCTGGTGTCTCTATAGCGTGCTTTTACAAAGAAAAAAAGTTTTTCAGTGTAAGCTAATAGCAGTTAATTGTCTGCAAGCGTCTGGGTGTCAGGCCTTCAGCGTGTGCTCTGCCAACCTCAGCAAGTGTACTTTGACACTCATATCTGGTGTCTCTATAGCGTGCTTTTACAAACAAAAAAAGATTTTCACTGTAAGCAAATAGCAGTCAGTGTCCTTAAAGCGGGTGTCAGACCTTCAGCGTGTGCTCGGCCAACCTCAGCAAGTGTTCTTTGCCACTCAAATCTGGTGTCTCTATAGCGTGCCTTTACAAAGAAAAAAAGTTTTTCAGTGTAAGCTAATAGCAGTCAGTGTCCTTAAAGCGGGTGTCAGGCCTTCAGCGTGTGCTCTGCCAACCTCAGCAAGTGTACTTTGCCACTCATATCTGGTGTCTCTATAGCGTGCTTTCACAAGGAAAAAAAGGTTTTCACTGTAAGCTAATAGCAGTCAGTGTCCTTAAAGCGGGTGTCAGGCCTTCAGCGTGTGCTCTGCTAACCTCAGCAAGTGTACTTTGCCACTCATATCTGGTGTCTCTATAGCGTGCCTTTACAAAGAAAAAAAGTTTTTCAGTGTAAGCTAATAGCAGTCAGTGTCCTTAAAGCGAGTGTCAGGCCTTCAGCGTGTGCTCTGCCAACCTCAGCAAGTGTACTTTGACACTCATATCTGGTGTCTCTATAGCGTGCTTTTACAAACAAAAAAAGGTTTTCACTGTAAGCTAATAGCAGTCAGTGTCCTTAAAGCGGGTGTCAGGCCTTCAGCGTGTGCTCTGCCAACCTCAGCAAGTGTACTTTGCCACTCATATCTGGTGTCTCTATAGCATGCTTTTACAAAGAAAAAAAGGTTTTCACTGTAAGCTAATAACAGTCAGTGTCCTTAAAGCGGGTGTCAGGCCTTCAGCGTGTGCTTTGCAAACCTCAGCAAGTGTACTTTGCCGCTCATATCTGGTGTCTCTATAGATTGCTTTTACAAGGAAAAAAAGGTTTTCAGTGTAAGCTAATAGCAGTCAGTGTCCTTAAAGCGGGTGTCAGGCCTTCAGCGTGTGCTCTGCTAACCTCAGCAAGTGTACTTTGCCACTAATATCTGGTGTCTCTATAGCGTGCCTTTACAAAGAAAACAAGTTTTTCAGTGTATGCTAATAGCAGTCAGTGTCCTTAAAGCGGGTGTCAGGCCTTCAGCCTGTGCTCTGCCAACCTCAGCAAGTGTACTTTGCCACTCATATCTGGTGTCTCTATAGCGTGCTTTTACAAAGAAAAAAAGGTTTTCACTGTAAGCTAATAGCAGTCAGTGTCCTTAAAGCGGGTGTAAGGCCTTCAGCTTGTGCTCTGCCATCCTCAGCAAGTGTACTTTGCCACTCAAATCTGGTGTCTCTATAGCGTGCCTTTACAAAGAAAAAAAGTTTTTCAGTGTAAGCTAATAGCAGTCAGTGTCCTTAAAGCGAGTGTCAGGCCTTCAGCGTGTGCTCTGCCAACCTCAGCAAGTGTACTTTGCCACTCATATCTGGTGTCTCTATAGCGTGCTTTTACAAAGAAAAAAAGGTTTTCACTGTAAGCTAATAGCAGTCAGTGTCCTTAAAGCGGGTGTCAGGCCTTCAGCGTGTGCTCTGCCAACCTCAGCAAGTGTACTTTGCCACTCATATCTGGTGTCTCTATAGCATGCTTTTACAAAGAAAAAAAGGTTTTCACTGTAAGCTAATAACAGTCAGTGTCCTTAAAGCGGGTGTCAGGCCTTCAGCGTGTGCTTTGCAAACCTCAGCAAGTGTACTTTGCCGCTCATATCTGGTGTCTCTATAGATTGCTTTTACAAGGAAAAAAAGGTTTTCAGTGTAAGCTAATAGCAGTCAGTGTCCTTAAAGCGGGTGTCAGGCCTTCAGCCTGTGCTCTGCCAACCTCAGCAAGTGTACTTTGCCACTCATATCTGGTGTCTCTATAGCGTGCTTTTACAAAGAAAAAAAGGTTTTCACTGTAAGCTAATAGCAGTCAGTGTCCTTAAAGCAGGTGTAAGGCCTTCAGCTTGTGCTCTGCCATCCTCAGCAAGTGTACTTTGCCACTCAAATCTGGTGTCTCTATAGCGTGCCTTTACAAAGAAAAAAGTTTTTCAGTGTAAGCTAATAGCAGTTAATTGTCTGCAAGCGTCTGGGTGTCAGGCCTTCAGCGTGTGCTCTGCCAACCTCAGCAAGTGTACTTTGCCACTCATATCTGGTGTCTTTATAGCGTGCCGTTACAAAGAAAAAAAGTTTTTCAGTGTAAGCTAATTGCAGTCAGTGTCCTTAAAGCGGGTGTCAGGCCTTCAGCGTGTCCTCTGCCATCCTCAGCAAGTGTTCTTTGCCACTCAAATCTGGTGTCTCTATAGCGTGCCTTTACAAAGAAAAAAAGTTTTTCAGTGTAAGCTAATAGCAGTCAGTGTCCTTAAAGCGAGTGTCAGGCCTTCAGCGTGTGCTCTGCTAACCTCAGCAAGTGTACTTTGCCACTAATATCTGGTGTCTCTATAGCGTGCCTTTACAAAGAAAAAAGTTTTTCAGTGTAAGCTAATAGCAGTCAGTGTCCTTAAAGCGGGTGTCAGGCCTTCAGCGTGTGCTCTGCCAACCTCAGCAAATGTACTTTGCCACTCATATCTGGTGTCTCTATAGCGTGCTTTTACAAAGAAAAAAAGGTTTTCACTGTAAGCTAATAGCAGTTAGTTGTTTGCAAGCGTCTGTGTGTCAGACCTTCAGCGTGTGCTCGGCCAACCTCAGCAAGTGTACTTTGCCACTCATATCTGGTGTATCTATAGCGTGCTTTTACAAAGAAAAAAAGGTTTTCACTGTAAGCTAATAGCAGTTAGTTGTCTGCAAGCGTCTGGGTATTAGGCCTTCAGCGTGTGCTCTGCCAACCTCAGCAAGTGTACTTTGCCACTCATATCTGGTGTCTCTATAGTGTGCCGTTACAAAGAAAAAAGTTTTTCAGTGTAAGTTAATAGCAGTCAGTGTCCTTAAAGCGGGTGTCAGGCCTTCAGCGTGTGCTCTGCTAACCTCAGCAAGTGTACTTTGCCACTCATATCTGGTGTCTCTATAGCGTGCTTTTACAAAGAAAAAAAGATTTTCAGTGTAAGCTAATAGCAGTTAATTGTCTGCAAGCGTCTGGGTATCAGGCCTTCAGCGTGTGCTCTGCCAACCTCAGCAAGTGTACTTTGACACTCATATCTGGTGTCTCTATAGCGTGCCGTTACAAAGAAAAAAAGTTTTTCTGTGTAAGCAAATTGCAGTCAGTGTCCTTAAAGCGGGTGTCAGGCCTTCAGTGTGTGCTCTGCCAACCTCAGCAAGTGTACTTTGCCACTCATATCTGGTGTCTCTATAGCGTGCTTTTACAAACAAAAAAAGATTTTCACTGTAAGCTTATAGCAGTCAGTGTCCTTAAAGCGGGTGTCAGACCTTCAGCGTGTGCTCGGCCAACCTCAGCAAGTGTTCTTTGCCACTCAAATCTGGTGTCTCTATAGCGTGCCTTTACAAAGAAAAAAAGTTTTTCAGTGTAAGCTAATAACAGTCAGTGTCCTTAAAGCGGGTGTCAGGCCTTCAGCGTGTGCTTTGCAAACCTCAGCAAGTGTACTTTGCCACTCATATCTGGTGTCTCTATAGAGTGCTTTTACAAGGAAAAAAAGGTTTTCAGTGTAAGCTAATAGCAGTCAGTGTCCTTAAAGCGAGTGTCAGGCCTTCAGCGTGTGCTCTGCTAACCTCAGCAAGTGTACTTTGCCACTAATATCTGGTGTCTCTATAGCGTGCCTTTACAAAGAAAACAAGTTTTTCAGTGTAAGCTAATAGCAGTCAGTGTCCTTAAAGCGGGTGTCAGGCCTTCAGCCTGTGCTCTGCCAACCTCAGCAAGTGTACTTTGCCACTCATATATGGTGTCTCTATAGCGTGCTTTTACAAAGAAAAAAAGGTTTTCACTGTAAGCTAATAGCAGTCAGTGTCCTTAAAGCGGGTGTCAGGCCTTCAGCGTGTGCTCTGCCATCCTCAGCAAGTGTACTTTGCCACTCAAATCTGGTGTCTCTATAGCGTGCCTTTACAAAGAAAAAAGTTTTTCAGTGTAAGCTAATAGCAGTTAATTGTCTGCAAGCGTCTGGGTGTCAGGCCTTCAGCGTGTGCTCGGCCAACCTCAGCAAGTGTACTTTGCCACTAATATCTGGTGTCTCTATAGCGTGCTTTTACAAAGAAAAAACGTTTTTCAGTGTAAGCTAATTGCAGTCAGTGTCCTTAAAGCGGGTGTCAGGCCTTCAGCGTGTCCTCTTCCATCCTCAGCAAGTGTTCTTAGCCACTCAAAACTGGTGTCTCTATAGCGTGCCTTTACAAAGAAAAAAAGTTTTTCAGTGTAAGCTAATAGCAGTCAGTGTCCTTAAAGTGAGTGTCAGGCCTTCAGCGTGTGCTCTGCCAACCTCAGCAAGTGTACTTTGCCACTAATATCTGGTGTCTCTATAGCGTGCCTTTACAAAGAAAAAAGTTTTTCAGTGTAAGCTAATAGCAGTCAGTGTCCTTAAAGCGGGTGTCAGGCCTTCAGCCTGTGCTCTGCCAACCTCAGCAAGTGTACTTTGCCACTCATATATGGTGTCTCTATAGCGTGCTTTTACAAAGAAAAAAAGGTTTTCACTGTAAGCTAATAGCAGTCAGTGTCCTTAAAGCGGGTGTCAGGCCTTCAGCGTGTGCTCTGCCATCCTCAGCAAGTGTACTTTGCCACTCAAATCTGGTGTCTCTATAGCGTGCCTTTACAAAGAAAAAAGTTTTTCAGTGTAAGCTAATAGCAGTTAATTGTCTGCAAGCGTCTGGGTGTCAGGCCTTCAGCGTGTGCTCTGCCAACCTCAGCAAGTGTACTTTGCCACTAATATCTGGTGTCTCTATAGCGTGCTTTTACAAAGAAAAAAAGTTTTTCAGTGTAAGCTAATTGCAGTCAGTGTCCTTAAAGCGAGTGTCAGGCCTTCAGCGTGTCCTCTGCCATCCTCAGCAAGTGTTCTTAGCCACTCAAATCTGGTGTCTCTATAGCGTGCCTTTACAAAGAAAAAAAGTTTTTCAGTGTAAGCTAATAGCAGTCAGTGTCCTTAAAGCGAGTGTCAGGCCTTCAGCGTGTGCTCTGCCAACCTCAGCAAGTGTACTTTGCCACTAATATCTGGTGTCTCTATAGCGTGCCTTTACAAAGAAAAAAGTTTTTCAGTGTAAGCTAATAGCAGTCAGTGTCCTTAAAGCGGGTGTGAGGCCTTCAGCGTGTGCTCTGCCAACCTCAGCAAGTGTACTTTGCCACTCATATCTGGTGTCTCTATAGCGTGCTTTTACAAAGAAAAAAAGGTTTTCACTGTAAGCTAATAGCAGTTAGTTGTCTGCAAGCGTCTGGGTGTCAGGCCTTCAGCGTGTGCTCTGCCAAACTCAGCAAGTGTACTTGGCCACTCATATCTGGTGTCTCTATAGTGTGCCGTTACAAAGAAAAAAAGGTTTTCATTGTAAGCTAATAGAAGTCAGTGTCCTTAAAGCGGGTGTCAGGCCTTCAGCGTGTGCTTTGCCAACCTCAGCAAGTGTACTTTGCCACTCATATCTGGTGTCTCTATAGCGTGCTTTTACAAAGAAAAAAAGTTTTTCAGTGTAAGTTAATAGCAGTCAGTGTCCTTAAAGCGGGTGTCAGGCCTTCAGCATGTGCTCTGCTAACCTCAGCAAGTGTACTTTGCCACTCATATCTGGTGTCTCTATAGCGTGCTTTTACAAAGAAAAAAAGGTTTTCACTGTAAGCTAATAGCAGTTAGTTGTCTGCAAGCGTCTGGGTATCAGGCCTTCAGCGTGTGCTCTGCCAACCTCAGCAAGTGTACTTTGCTACTCATATCTGGTGTCTCTATAGTGTGCCGTTACAAAGAAAAAAGTTTTTCAGTGTAAGTTAATAGCAGTCAGTGTCCTTAAAGCGGGTGTCAGGCCTTCAGCGTGTGCTCTGCTAACCTCAGCAAGTGTACTTTGCCACTCATATCTGGTGTCTCTATAGCGTGCTTTTACAAAGAAAAAAAGATTTTCAGTGTAAGCTAATAGCAGTTAATTGTCTGCAAGCGTCTGGGTATCAGGCCTTCAGCGTGTGCTCTGCCAACCTCAGCAAGTGTACTTTGACACTCATATCTGGTGTCTCTATAGCGTGTCGTTACAAAGAAAAAAAGTTTTTCTGTGTAAGCAAATTGCAGTCAGTGTCCTTAAAGCGGGTGTCAGGCCTTCAGCGTGTGCTCTGCCAACCTCAGCAAGTGTACTTTGCCACTCATATCTGGTGTCTCTATAGCGTGCTTTTACAAACAAAAAAAGATTTTCACTGTAAGCTTATAGCAGTCAGTGTCCTTAAAGCGGGTGTCAGACCTTCAGCGTGTGCTCGGCCAACCTCAGCAAGTGTTCTTTGCCACTCAAATCTGGTGTCTCTATAGCGTGCCTTTACAAAGAAAAAAAGTTTTTCAGTGTAAGCTAATAACAGTCAGTGTCCTTAAAGCGGGTGTCAGGCCTTCAGCGTGTGCTTTGCAAACCTCAGCAAGTGTACTTTGCCACTCATATCTGGTGTCTCTATAGAGTGCTTTTACAAGGAAAAAAAGGTTTTCAGTGTAAGCTAATAGCAGTCAGTGTCCTTAAAGCGAGTGTCAGGCCTTCAGCGTGTGCTCTGCTAACCTCAGCAAGTGTACTTTGCCACTAATATCTGGTGTCTCTATAGCGTGCCTTTACAAAGAAAACAAGTTTTTCAGTGTAAGCTAATAGCAGTCAGTGTCCTTAAAGCGGGTGTCAGGCCTTCAGCCTGTGCTCTGCCAACCTCAGCAAGTGTACTTTGTCACTCATATATGGTGTCTCTATAGCGTGCTTTTACAAAGAAAAAAAGGTTTTCACTGTAAGCTAATAGCAGTCAGTGTCCTTAAAGCGGGTGTCAGGCCTTCAGCGTGTGCTCTGCCATCCTCAGCAAGTGTACTTTGCCACTCAAATCTGGTGTCTCTATAGCGTGCCTTTACAAAGAAAAAAGTTTTTCAGTGTAAGCTAATAGCAGTTAATTGTCTGCAAGCGTCTGGGTGTCAGGCCTTCAGCGTGTGCTCTGCCAACCTCAGCAAGTGTACTTTGCCACTAATATCTGATGTCTCTATAGCGTGCTTTTACAAAGAAAAAAAGTTTTTCAGTGTAAGCTAATTGCAGTCAGTGTCCTTAAAGCGGGTGTCAGGCCTTCAGCGTGTCCTCTGCCATCCTCAGCAAGTGTTCTTAGCCACTCAAATCTGGTGTCTCTATAGCGTGCCTTTACAAAGAAAAAAAGTTTTTCAGTGTAAGCTAATAGCAGTCAGTGTCCTTAAAGCGAGTGTCAGGCCTTCAGCGTGTGCTCTGCTAACCTCAGCAAGTGTACTTTGCCACTAATATCTGGTGTCTCTATAGCGTGCCTTTACAAAGAAAAAAGTTTTTCAGTGTAAGCTAATAGCAGTCAGTGTCCTTAAAGCGGGTGTCAGGCCTTCAGCGTGTGCTCTGCCAACCTCAGCAAGTGTACTTTGCCACTCATATCTGGTGTCTCTATAGCGTGCTTTTACAAACAAAAAAAGATTTTCACTGTAAGCTTATAGCAGTCAGTGTCCTTAAAGCGGGTGTCAGACCTTCAGCGTGTGCTCGGCCAACCTCAGCAAGTGTTCTTTGCCACTCAAATCTGGTGTCTCTATAGCGTGCCTTTACAAAGAAAAAAAGTTTTTCAGTGTAAGCTAATAACAGTCAGTGTCCTTAAAGCGGGTGTCAGGCCTTCAGCGTGTGCTTTGCAAACCTCAGCAAGTGTACTTTGCCACTCATATCTGGTGTCTCTATAGAGTGCTTTTACAAGGAAAAAAAAGTTTTCAGTGTAAGCTAATAGCAGTCAGTGTCCTTAAAGCGAGTGTCAGGCCTTCAGCGTGTGCTCTGCTAACATCAGCAAGTGTACTTTGCCACTAATATCTGGTGTCTCTATAGCGTGCCTTTACAAAGAAAACAAGTTTTTCAGTGTAAGCTAATAGCAGTTAGTTGTCTGCAAGCGTCTGGGTGTCAGGCCTTCAGCGTGTGCTCTGCCAACCTCAGCAAGTGTACTTTCCCACTCATATCTGGTGTCTCTATAGCGTGCTTTTACAAAGAAAAAAAGGTTTTCACTGTAAGCTAATAGCAGTTAGTTGTCTGCAAGCGTCTGGGTGTCAGGCCTTCAGCGTGTGCTCTGCCAACCTCAGCAAGTGTACTTGGCCACTCATATCTGGTGTCTCTATAGTGTGCCGTTACAAAGAAAAAAAGGTTTTCATTGTAAGCTAATAGAAGTCAGTGTCCTTAAAGCGGGTGTCAGGCCTTCAGCGTGTGCTTTGCCAACCTCAGCAAGTGTACTTTGCCACTCATATCTGGTGTCTCTATAGCGTGCTTTTACAAAGAAAAAAAGGTTTTCACTGTAAGCTAATAGCAGTCAGTGTCCTTAAAGCGGGTGTCAGGCCTTCAGTGTGTGCTCTGCCATCCTCAGCAAGTGTACTTTGCCACTCAAATCTGGTGTCTCTATAGCGTGCCTTTACAAAGAAAAAAGTTTTTCAGTGTAAGCTAATAGCAGTTAATTGACTGCAAGCGTCTGGGTGTCAGGCCTTCAGCGTGTGCTCTGCCATCCTCAGCAAGTGTACTTTGCCACTCAAATCTGGTGTCTCTATAGCGTGCCTTTACAAAGAAAAAAGTTTTTCAGTGTAAGCTAATAGCAGTTAATTAACTGCAAGCGTCTGGGTGTCAGGCCTTCAGCGTGTGCTCTGCCAACCTCAGCAAGTGTACTTTGCCACTCATATCTGGTGTCTCTATAGTGTGCCGTTACAAAGAAAAAAAGGTTTTCATTGTAAGCTAATAGAAGTCAGTGTCCTTAAAGCGGGTGTCAGGCCTTCAGCGTGTGCTTTGCCAACCTCAGCAAGTGTACTTTGCCACTCATATCTGGTGTCTCTATAGCGTGCTTTTACAAAGAAAAAAAGGTTTTCACTGTAAGCTAATAGCAGTCAGTGTCCTTAAAGCGGGTGCCAGGCCTTCAGCGTGTGCTCTGCCATCCTCAGCAAGTGTACTTTGCCACTCAAATCTGGTGTCTCTATAGCGTGCCTTTACAAAGAAAAAAGTTTTTCAGTGTAAGCTAATAGCAGTTAATTGTCTGCAAGCGTCTGGGTGTCAGGCCTTCAGCGTGTGCTCTGCCAACCTCAGCAAGTGTACTTTGCCACTAATATCTGGTGTCTCTATAGCGTGCCGTTACAAAGAAAAAAAGTTTTTCAGTGTAAGCTAATTGCAGACAGTGTCCTTAAAGCGGGTGTCAGGCCTTCAGCGTGTCCTCTGCCATCCTCAGCAAGTGTTCTTAGCCACTCAAATCTGGTGTCTCTATAGCGTGCCTTTACAAAGAAAAAAAGTTTTTCAGTGTAAGCTAATAGCAGTCAGTGTCCTTAAAGCGAGTGTCAGGCCTTCAGCGTGTGCTCTGCCAACCTCAGCAAGTGTACTTTGCCACTAATAGCTGGTGTCTCTATAGCGTGCCTTTACAAAGAAAAAAGTTTTTCAGTGTAAGCTAATAGCAGTCAGTGTCCTTAAAGCGGGTGTCAGGCCTTCAGCGTGTGCTCTGCCAACCTCAGCAAGTGTACTTTGCCACTCATATCTGGTGTCTCTATAGTGTGCCGTTAAAAAGAAAAAAAGGTTTTCATTGTAAGCTAATAGAAATCAGTGTCCTTAAAGCGGGTGTCAGGCCTTCAGCGTGTGCTTTGCCAACCTCAGCAAGTGTACTTTGCCACTCATATCTGGTGTCTCTATAGCGTGCTTTTACAAAGAAAAAAAGTTTTTCAGTGTAAGTTAATAGCAGTCAGTGTCCTTAAAGCGGGTGTCAGGCCTTCAGCATGTGCTCTGCTAACCTCAGCAAGTGTACTTTGCCACTCATATCTGGTGTCTCTATAGCGTGCTTTTACAAAGAAAAAAAGTTTTTCAGTGTAAGCTAATAGCAGTTAATTGTCTGCAAGCGTCTGGGTGTCAGGCCTTCAGCGTGTGCTCTGCCAACCTCAGCAAGTGTACTTTGACACTCATATCTGGTGTCTCTATAGCGTGCTTTTACAAACAAAAAAAGATTTTCACTGTAAGCTAATAGCAGTCAGTGTCCTTAAAGCGGGTGTCAGACCTTCAGCGTGTGCTCGGCCAACCTCAGCAAGTGTACTTTGCCACTCATATCTAGTGTCTCTATAGCGTGCCTTTACAAAGAAAAAAGTTTTTCAGTGTAAGCTAATTGCAGTCAGTGTCCTTAAAGCGGGTGTCAGGCCTTCAGCGTGTCCTCTGCCATCCTCAGCAAGTGTTCTTAGCCACTCAAATCCGGTGTCTCTATAGCGTGCCTTTACAAAGAAAAAAAGTTTTTCAGTGTAAGCTAATAGCAGTCAGTGTCCTTAAAGCGAGTGTCAGGCCTTCAGCGTGTGCTCTGCTAACCTCAGCAAGTGTACTTTGCCACTAATATCTGGTGTCTCTATAGCGTGCCTTTACAAAGAAAAAAGTTTTTCAGTGTAAGCTAATAGCAGTCAGTGTCCTTAAAGCGGGTGTCAGGCCTTCAGCGTGTGCTCTGCCAACCTCAGCAAGTGTACTTTGCCACTCATATCTGGTGTCTCTATAGCGTGCTTTTACAAACAAAAAAAGATTTTCACTGTAAGCTTATAGCAGTCAGTGTCCTTAAAGCGGGTGTCAGACCTTCAGCGTGTGCTCGGCCAACCTCAGCAAGTGTTCTTTGCCACTCAAATCTGGTGTCTCTATAGCGTGCCTTTACAAAGAAAAAAAGTTTTTCAGTGTAAGCTAATAACAGTCAGTGTCCTTAAAGCGGGTGTCAGGCCTTCAGCGTGTGCTTTGCAAACCTCAGCAAGTGTACTTTGCCACTCATATCTGGTGTCTCTATAGAGTGCTTTTACAAGGAAAAAAAAGTTTTCAGTGTAAGCTAATAGCAGTCAGTGTCCTTAAAGCGAGTGTCAGGCCTTCAGCGTGTGCTCTGCTAACATCAGCAAGTGTACTTTGCCACTAATATCTGGTGTCTCTATAGCGTGCCTTTACAAAGAAAACAAGTTTTTCAGTGTAAGCTAATAGCAGTTAGTTGTCTGCAAGCGTCTGGGTGTCAGGCCTTCAGCGTGTGCTCTGCCAACCTCAGCAAGTGTACTTTCCCACTCATATCTGGTGTCTCTATAGCGTGCTTTTACAAAGAAAAAAAGGTTTTCACTGTAAGCTAATAGCAGTTAGTTGTCTGCAAGCGTCTGGGTGTCAGGCCTTCAGCGTGTGCTCTGCCAACCTCAGCAAGTGTACTTGGCCACTCATATCTGGTGTCTCTATAGTGTGCCGTTACAAAGAAAAAAAGGTTTTCATTGTAAGCTAATAGAAGTCAGTGTCCTTAAAGCGGGTGTCAGGCCTTCAGCGTGTGCTTTGCCAACCTCAGCAAGTGTACTTTGCCACTCATATCTGGTGTCCCTATAGCGTGCTTTTACAAAGAAAAAAAGGTTTTCACTGTAAGCTAATAGCAGTCAGTGTCCTTAAAGCGGGTGTCAGGCCTTCAGTGTGTGCTCTGCCATCCTCAGCAAGTGTACTTTGCCACTCAAATCTGGTGTCTCTATAGCGTGCCTTTACAAAGAAAAAAGTTTTTCAGTGTAAGCTAATAGCAGTTAATTGACTGCAAGCGTCTGGGTGTCAGGCCTTCAGCGTGTGCTCTGCCATCCTCAGCAAGTGTACTTTGCCACTCAAATCTGGTGTCTCTATAGCGTGCCTTTACAAAGAAAAAAGTTTTTCAGTGTAAGCTAATAGCAGTTAATTAACTGCAAGCGTCTGGGTGTCAGGCCTTCAGCGTGTGCTCTGCCAACCTCAGCAAGTGTACTTTGCCACTCATATCTGGTGTCTCTATAGTGTGCCGTTACAAAGAAAAAAAGGTTTTCATTGTAAGCTAATAGAAGTCAGTGTCCTTAAAGCGGGTGTCAGGCCTTCAGCGTGTGCTTTGCCAACCTCAGCAAGTGTACTTTGCCACTCATATCTGGTGTCTCTATAGCGTGCTTTTACAAAGAAAAAAAGGTTTTCACTGTAAGCTAATAGCAGTCAGTGTCCTTAAAGCGGGTGCCAGGCCTTCAGCGTGTGCTCTGCCATCCTCAGCAAGTGTACTTTGCCACTCAAATCTGGTGTCTCTATAGCGTGCCTTTACAAAGAAAAAAGTTTTTCAGTGTAAGCTAATAGCAGTTAATTGTCTGCAAGCGTCTGGGTGTCAGGCCTTCAGCGTGTGCTCTGCCAACCTCAGCAAGTGTACTTTGCCACTAATATCTGGTGTCTCTATAGCGTGCCGTTACAAAGAAAAAAAGTTTTTCAGTGTAAGCTAATTGCAGACAGTGTCCTTAAAGCGGGTGTCAGGCCTTCAGCGTGTCCTCTGCCATCCTCAGCAAGTGTTCTTAGCCACTCAAATCTGGTGTCTCTATAGCGTGCCTTTACAAAGAAAAAAAGTTTTTCAGTGTAAGCTAATAGCAGTCAGTGTCCTTAAAGCGAGTGTCAGGCCTTCAGCGTGTGCTCTGCCAACCTCAGCAAGTGTACTTTGCCACTAATAGCTGGTGTCTCTATAGCGTGCCTTTACAAAGAAAAAAGTTTTTCAGTGTAAGCTAATAGCAGTC
Source organism: Pelobates fuscus (assembly GCF_036172605.1). NCBI lineage: Eukaryota > Metazoa > Chordata > Amphibia > Anura > Pelobatidae > Pelobates > Pelobates fuscus. The sequence continues at coordinate 245,418,511 of NC_086322.1, forward strand.
AGTGTCCTTAAAGCGGGTGTCAGGCCTTCAGCGTGTGCTCTGCCAACCTCAGCAAGTGTACTTTGCCACTCATATCTGGTGTCTCTATAGTGTGCCGTTAAAAAGAAAAAAAGGTTTTCATTGTAAGCTAATAGAAATCAGTGTCCTTAAAGCGGGTGTCAGGCCTTCAGCGTGTGCTTTGCCAACCTCAGCAAGTGTACTTTGCCACTCATATCTGGTGTCTCTATAGCGTGCTTTTACAAAGAAAAAAAGTTTTTCAGTGTAAGTTAATAGCAGTCAGTGTCCTTAAAGCGGGTGTCAGGCCTTCAGCATGTGCTCTGCTAACCTCAGCAAGTGTACTTTGCCACTCATATCTGGTGTCTCTATAGCGTGCTTTTACAAAGAAAAAAAGTTTTTCAGTGTAAGCTAATAGCAGTTAATTGTCTGCAAGCGTCTGGGTGTCAGGCCTTCAGCGTGTGCTCTGCCAACCTCAGCAAGTGTACTTTGACACTCATATCTGGTGTCTCTATAGCGTGCTTTTACAAACAAAAAAAGATTTTCACTGTAAGCTAATAGCAGTCAGTGTCCTTAAAGCGGGTGTCAGACCTTCAGCGTGTGCTCGGCCAACCTCAGCAAGTGTACTTTGCCACTCATATCTAGTGTCTCTATAGCGTGCCTTTACAAAGAAAAAAAGTTTTTCAGTGTAAGCTAATAGCAGTCAGTGTCCTTAAAGCGGGTGTCAGGCCTTCAGCGTGTGCTCTGCCAACCTCAGCAAGTGTACTTTGCCACTCATATCTGGTGTCTCTATAGCGTGCTTTCACAAGGAAAAAAAGGTTTTCACTGTAAGCTAATAGCAGTCAGTGTCCTTAAAGCGGGTGTCAGGCCTTCAGCGTGTGCTCTGCTAACCTCAGCAAGTGTACTTTGCCACTCATATCTAGTGTCTCTATAGCGTGCCTTTACAAAGAAAAAAAGTTTTTCAGTGTAAGCTAATAGCAGTCAGTGTCCTTAAAGTGGGTGTCAGACCTTCAGCGTGTGCTCGGCCAACCTCAGCAAGTGTTCTTTGCCACTCAAATCTGGTGTCTCTATAGCGTGCCTTTACAAAGAAAAAAAGTTTTTCAGTGTAAGCTAATAGCAGTCAGTGTCCTTAAAGCGGGTGTCAGGCCTTCAGCGTGTGCTCTGCCAACCTCAGCAAGTGTACTTTGCCACTCATATCTGGTGTCTCTATAGCGTGCTTTCACAAGGAAAAAAAGGTTTTCACTGTAAGCTAATAGCAGTCAGTGTCCTTAAAGCGGGTGTCAGGCCTTCAGCGTGTGCTCTGCTAACCTCAGCAAGTGTACTTTGCCACTCATATCTAGTGTCTCTATAGCGTGCCTTTACAAAGAAAAAAAGTTTTTCAGTGTAAGCTAATAGCAGTCAGTGTCCTTAAAGCGAGTGTCAGGCCTTCAGCGTGTGCTCTGCCAACCTCAGCAAGTGTACTTTGCCACTCATATCTGGTGTCTCTATAGCGTGCTTTTACAAAGAAAAAAAGGTTTTCACTGTAAGCTAATAGCAGTCAGTGTCCTTAAAGCGGGTGTCAGGCCTTCAGCGTGTGCTCTGCCAACCTCAGCAAGTGTACTTTGCCACTCATATCTGGTGTCTCTATAGCATGCTTTTACAAAGAAAAAAAGGTTTTCACTGTAAGCTAATAACAGTCAGTGTCCTTAAAGCGGGTGTCAGGCCTTCAGCGTGTGCTTTGCAAACCTCAGCAAGTGTACTTTGCCACTCATATCTTGTGTCTCTATAGATTGCTTTTACAAGGAAAAAAAGGTTTTCACTGTAAGCTAATAGCAGTCAGTGTCCTTAAAGCGAGTATCAGGCCTTCAGCGTGTGCTCTGCTAACCTCAGCAAGTGTACTTTGCCACTAATAGCTGGTGTCTCTATAGCGTGCCTTTACAAAGAAAAAAAGTTTTTCAGTGTAAGCTAATAGCAGTCAGTGTCCTTAAAGCGGGTGTCAGGCCTTCAGCCTGTGCTCTGCCAACCTCAGCAAGTGTACTTTGCCACTCATATCTGGTGTCTCTATAGCGTGCTTTTACAAAGAAAAAAAGGTTTTCACTGTAAGCTAATAGCAGTTAGTTGTTTGCAAGCGTCTGTGTGTCAGACCTTCAGCGTGTGCTCGGCCAACCTCAGCAAGTGTACTTTGCCACTCATATCTGGTGTCTCTATAGTGTGCCGTTACAAAGAAAAAAGTTTTTCAGTGTAAGTTAATAGCAGTCAGTGTCCTTAAAGCGGGTGTCAGGCCTTCAGCGTGTGCTCTGCTAACCTCAGCAAGTGTACTTTGCCACTCATATCTGGTGTCTCTATAGCGTGCTTTTACAAAGAAAAAAAGATTTTCAGTGTAAGCTAATAGCAGTTAATTGTCTGCAAGCGTCTGGGTATCAGGCCTTCAGCGTGTGCTCTGCCAACCTCAGCAAGTGTACTTTGACACTCATATCTGGTGTCTCTATAGCGTGCCGTTACAAAGAAAAAAAGTTTTTCTGTGTAAGCAAATTGCAGTCAGTGTCCTTAAAGCGGGTGTCAGGCCTTCAGCGTGTGCTCTGCCAACCTCAGCAAGTGTACTTTGCCACTCATATCTGGTGTCTCTATAGCGTGCTTTTACAAACAAAAAAAGATTTTCACTGTAAGCTTATAGCAGTCAGTGTCCTTAAAGCGGGTGTCAGACCTTCAGCGTGTGCTCGGCCAACCTCAGCAAGTGTTCTTTGCCACTCAAATCTGGTGTCTCTATAGCGTGCCTTTACAAAGAAAAAAAGTTTTTCAGTGTAAGCTAATAACAGTCAGTGTCCTTAAAGCGGGTGTCAGGCCTTCAGCGTGTGCTTTGCAAACCTCAGCAAGTGTACTTTGCCACTCATATCTGGTGTCTCTATAGAGTGCTTTTACAAGGAAAAAAAGGTTTTCAGTGTAAGCTAATAGCAGTCAGTGTCCTTAAAGCGAGTGTCAGGCCTTCAGCGTGTGCTCTGCTAACCTCAGCAAGTGTACTTTGCCACTAATATCTGGTGTCTCTATAGCGTGCCTTTACAAAGAAAACAAGTTTTTCAGTGTAAGCTAATAGCAGTCAGTGTCCTTAAAGCGGGTGTCAGGCCTTCAGCCTGTGCTCTGCCAACCTCAGCAAGTGTACTTTGTCACTCATATATGGTGTCTCTATAGCGTGCTTTTACAAAGAAAAAAAGGTTTTCACTGTAAGCTAATAGCAGTCAGTGTCCTTAAAGCGGGTGTCAGGCCTTCAGCGTGTGCTCTGCCATCCTCAGCAAGTGTACTTTGCCACTCAAATCTGGTGTCTCTATAGCGTGCCTTTACAAAGAAAAAAGTTTTTCAGTGTAAGCTAATAGCAGTTAATTGTCTGCAAGCGTCTGGGTGTCAGGCCTTCAGCGTGTGCTCTGCCAACCTCAGCAAGTTTACTTTGCCACTAATATCTGATGTCTCTATAGCGTGCTTTTACAAAGAAAAAAAGTTTTTCAGTGTAAGCTAATTGCAGTCAGTGTCCTTAAAGCGGGTGTCAGGCCTTCAGCGTGTCCTCTGCCATCCTCAGCAAGTGTTCTTAGCCACTCAAATCTGGTGTCTCTATAGCGTGCCTTTACAAAGAAAAAAAGTTTTTCAGTGTAAGCTAATAGCAGTCAGTGTCCTTAAAGCGAGTGTCAGGCCTTCAGCGTCTGCTCTGCTAACCTCAGCAAGTGTACTTTGCCACTAATATCTGGTGTCTCTATAGCGTGCCTTTACAAAGAAAAAAGTTTTTCAGTGTAAGCTAATAGCAGTCAGTGTCCTTAAAGCGGGTGTCAGGCCTTCAGCGTGTGCTCTGCCAACCTCAGCAAGTGTACTTTGCCACTCATATCTGGTGTCTCTATAGCGTGCTTTTACAAACAAAAAAAGATTTTCACTGTAAGCTTATAGCAGTCAGTGTCCTTAAAGCGGGTGTCAGACCTTCAGCGTGTGCTCGGCCAACCTCAGCAAGTGTTCTTTGCCACTCAAATCTGGTGTCTCTATAGCGTGCCTTTACAAAGAAAAAAAGTTTTTCAGTGTAAGCTAATAACAGTCAGTGTCCTTAAAGCGGGTGTCAGGCCTTCAGCGTGTGCTTTGCAAACCTCAGCAAGTGTACTTTGCCACTCATATCTGGTGTCTCTATAGAGTGCTTTTACAAGGAAAAAAAAGTTTTCAGTGTAAGCTAATAGCAGTCAGTGTCCTTAAAGCGAGTGTCAGGCCTTCAGCGTGTGCTCTGCTAACATCAGCAAGTGTACTTTGCCACTAATATCTGGTGTCTGTATAGCGTGCCTTTACAAAGAAAACAAGTTTTTCAGTGTAAGCTAATAGCAGTTAGTTGTCTGCAAGCGTCTGGGTGTCAGGCCTTCAGCGTGTGCTCTGCCAACCTCAGCAAGTGTACTTTCCCACTCATATCTGGTGTCTCTATAGCGTGCTTTTACAAAGAAAAAAAGGTTTTCACTGTAAGCTAATAGCAGTTAGTTGTCTGCAAGCGTCTGGGTGTCAGGCCTTCAGCGTGTGCTCTGCCAACCTCAGCAAGTGTACTTGGCCACTCATATCTGGTGTCTCTATAGTGTGCCGTTACAAAGAAAAAAAGGTTTTCATTGTAAGCTAATAGAAGTCAGTGTCCTTAAAGCGGGTGTCAGGCCTTCAGCGTGTGCTTTGCCAACCTCAGCAAGTGTACTTTGCCACTCATATCTGGTGTCTCTATAGCGTGCTTTTACAAAGAAAAAAAGGTTTTCACTGTAAGCTAATAGCAGTCAGTGTCCTTAAAGCGGGTGTCAGGCCTTCAGCGTGTGCTCTGCCATCCTCAGCAAGTGTACTTTGCCACTCAAATCTGGTGTCTCTATAGCGTGCCTTTACAAAGAAAAAAGTTTTTCAGTGTAAGCTAATAGCAGTTAATTGACTGCAAGCGTCTGGGTGTCAGGCCTTCAGCGTGTGCTCTGCCATCCTCAGCAAGTGTACTTTGCCACTCAAATCTGGTGTCTCTATAGCGTGCCTTTACAAAGAAAAAAGTTTTTCAGTGTAAGCTAATAGCAGTTAATTAACTGCAAGCGTCTGGGTGTCAGGCCTTCAGCGTGTGCTCTGCCAACCTCAGCAAGTGTACTTTGCCACTCATATCTGGTGTCTCTATAGTGTGCCGTTACAAAGAAAAAAAGGTTTTCATTGTAAGCTAATAGAAGTCAGTGTCCTTAAAGCGGGTGTCAGGCCTTCAGCGTGTGCCTTGCCAACCTCAGCAAGTGTACTTTGCCACTCATATCTGGTGTCTCTATAGCGTGCTTTTACAAAGAAAAAAAGGTTTTCACTGTAAGCTAATAGCAGTCAGTGTCCTTAAAGCGGGTGTCAGGCCTTCAGCGTGTGCTCTGCCATCCTCAGCAAGTGTACTTTGCCACTCAAATCTGGTGTCTCTATAGCGTGCCTTTACAAAGAAAAAAGTTTTTCAGTGTAAGCTAATAGCAGTTAATTGTCTGCAAGCGTCTGGGTGTCAGGCCTTCAGCGTGTGCTCTGCCAACCTCAGCAAGTGTACTTTGCCACTAATATCTGGTGTCTCTATAGCGTGCCGTTACAAAGAAAAAAAGTTTTTCAGTGTAAGCTAATTGCAGACAGTGTCCTTAAAGCGGGTGTCAGGCCTTCAGCGTGTCCTCTGCCATCCTCAGCAAGTGTTCTTAGCCACTCAAATCTGGTGTCTCTATAGCGTGCCTTTACAAAGAAAAAAAGTTTTTCAGTGTAAGCTAATAGCAGTCAGTGTCCTTAAAGCGAGTGTCAGGCCTTCAGCGTGTGCTCTGCCAACCTCAGCAAGTGTACTTTGCCACTAATAGCTGGTGTCTCTATAGCGTGCCTTTACAAAGAAAAAAGTTTTTCAGTGTAAGCTAATAGCAGTCAGTGTCCTTAAAGCGGGTGTCAGGCCTTCAGCGTGTGCTTTGCCAACCTCAGCAAGTGTACTTTGCCACTCATATCTGGTGTCTCTATAGCGTGCTTTTACAAAGAAAAAAAGTTTTTCAGTGTAAGTTAATAGCAGTCAGTGTCCTTAAAGCGGGTGTCAGGCCTTCAGCATGTGCTCTGCTAACCTCAGCAAGTGTACTTTGCCACTCATATCTGGTGTCTCTATAGCGTGCTTTTACAAAGAAAAAAAGTTTTTCAGTGTAAGCTAATAGCAGTTAATTGTCTGCAAGCGTCTGGGTGTCAGGCCTTCAGCGTGTGCTCTGCCAACCTCAGCAAGTGTACTTTGACACTCATATCTGGTGTCTCTATAGCGTGCTTTTACAAACAAAAAAAGATTTTCACTGTAAGCTAATAGCAGTCAGTGTCCTTAAAGCGGGTGTCAGACCTTCAGCGTGTGCTCGGCCAACCTCAGCAAGTGTACTTTGCCACTCATATCTAGTGTCTCTATAGCGTGCCTTTACAAAGAAAAAAAGTTTTTCAGTGTAAGCTAATAGCAGTCAGTGTCCTTAAAGCGGGTGTCAGGCCTTCAGCGTGTGCTCTGCCAACCTCAGCAAGTGTACTTTGCCACTCATATCTGGTGTCTCTATAGCGTGCTTTCACAAGGAAAAAAAGGTTTTCACTGTAAGCTAATAGCAGTCAGTGTCCTTAAAGCGGGTGTCAGGCCTTCAGCGTGTGCTCTGCTAACCTCAGCAAGTGTACTTTGCCACTCATATCTAGTGTCTCTATAGCGTGCCTTTACAAAGAAAAAAAGTTTTTCAGTGTAAGCTAATAGCAGTCAGTGTCCTTAAAGTGGGTGTCAGACCTTCAGCGTGTGCTCGGCCAACCTCAGCAAGTGTTCTTTGCCACTCAAATCTGGTGTCTCTATAGCGTGCCTTTACAAAGAAAAAAAGTTTTTCAGTGTAAGCTAATAGCAGTCAGTGTCCTTAAAGCGGGTGTCAGGCCTTCAGCGTGTGCTCTGCCAACCTCAGCAAGTGTACTTTGCCACTCATATCTGGTGTCTCTATAGCGTGCTTTCACAAGGAAAAAAAGGTTTTCACTGTAAGCTAATAGCAGTCAGTGTCCTTAAAGCGGGTGTCAGGCCTTCAGCGTGTGCTCTGCTAACCTCAGCAAGTGTACTTTGCCACTCATATCTAGTGTCTCTATAGCGTGCCTTTACAAAGAAAAAAAGTTTTTCAGTGTAAGCTAATAGCAGTCAGTGTCCTTAAAGCGAGTGTCAGGCCTTCAGCGTGTGCTCTGCCAACCTCAGCAAGTGTACTTTGCCACTCATATCTGGTGTCTCTATAGCGTGCTTTTACAAAGAAAAAAAGGTTTTCACTGTAAGCTAATAGCAGTCAGTGTCCTTAAAGCGGGTGTCAGGCCTTCAGCGTGTGCTCTGCCAACCTCAGCAAGTGTACTTTGCCACTCATATCTGGTGTCTCTATAGCATGCTTTTACAAAGAAAAAAAGGTTTTCACTGTAAGCTAATAACAGTCAGTGTCCTTAAAGCGGGTGTCAGGCCTTCAGCGTGTGCTTTGCAAACCTCAGCAAGTGTACTTTGCCACTCATATCTTGTGTCTCTATAGATTGCTTTTACAAGGAAAAAAAGGTTTTCACTGTAAGCTAATAGCAGTCAGTGTCCTTAAAGCGAGTATCAGGCCTTCAGCGTGTGCTCTGCTAACCTCAGCAAGTGTACTTTGCCACTAATAGCTGGTGTCTCTATAGCGTGCCTTTACAAAGAAAAAAAGTTTTTCAGTGTAAGCTAATAGCAGTCAGTGTCCTTAAAGCGGGTGTCAGGCCTTCAGCCTGTGCTCTGCCAACCTCAGCAAGTGTACTTTGCCACTCATATCTGGTGTCTCTATAGCGTGCTTTTACAAAGAAAAAAAGGTTTTCACTGTAAGCTAATAGCAGTTAGTTGTTTGCAAGCGTCTGTGTGTCAGACCTTCAGCGTGTGCTCGGCCAACCTCAGCAAGTGTACTTTGCCACTCATATCTGGTGTCTCTATAGTGTGCCGTTACAAAGAAAAAAGTTTTTCAGTGTAAGTTAATAGCAGTCAGTGTCCTTAAAGCGGGTGTCAGGCCTTCAGCGTGTGCTCTGCTAACCTCAGCAAGTGTACTTTGCCACTCATATCTGGTGTCTCTATAGCGTGCTTTTACAAAGAAAAAAAGATTTTCAGTGTAAGCTAATAGCAGTTAATTGTCTGCAAGCGTCTGGGTATCAGGCCTTCAGCGTGTGCTCTGCCAACCTCAGCAAGTGTACTTTGACACTCATATCTGGTGTCTCTATAGCGTGCCGTTACAAAGAAAAAAAGTTTTTCTGTGTAAGCAAATTGCAGTCAGTGTCCTTAAAGCGGGTGTCAGGCCTTCAGCGTGTGCTCTGCCAACCTCAGCAAGTGTACTTTGCCACTCATATCTGGTGTCTCTATAGCGTGCTTTTACAAACAAAAAAAGATTTTCACTGTAAGCTTATAGCAGTCAGTGTCCTTAAAGCGGGTGTCAGACCTTCAGCGTGTGCTCGGCCAACCTCAGCAAGTGTTCTTTGCCACTCAAATCTGGTGTCTCTATAGCGTGCCTTTACAAAGAAAAAAAGTTTTTCAGTGTAAGCTAATAACAGTCAGTGTCCTTAAAGCGGGTGTCAGGCCTTCAGCGTGTGCTTTGCAAACCTCAGCAAGTGTACTTTGCCACTCATATCTGGTGTCTCTATAGAGTGCTTTTACAAGGAAAAAAAGGTTTTCAGTGTAAGCTAATAGCAGTCAGTGTCCTTAAAGCGAGTGTCAGGCCTTCAGCGTGTGCTCTGCTAACCTCAGCAAGTGTACTTTGCCACTAATATCTGGTGTCTCTATAGCGTGCCTTTACAAAGAAAACAAGTTTTTCAGTGTAAGCTAATAGCAGTCAGTGTCCTTAAAGCGGGTGTCAGGCCTTCAGCCTGTGCTCTGCCAACCTCAGCAAGTGTACTTTGTCACTCATATATGGTGTCTCTATAGCGTGCTTTTACAAAGAAAAAAAGGTTTTCACTGTAAGCTAATAGCAGTCAGTGTCCTTAAAGCGGGTGTCAGGCCTTCAGCGTGTGCTCTGCCATCCTCAGCAAGTGTACTTTGCCACTCAAATCTGGTGTCTCTATAGCGTGCCTTTACAAAGAAAAAAGTTTTTCAGTGTAAGCTAATAGCAGTTAATTGTCTGCAAGCGTCTGGGTGTCAGGCCTTCAGCGTGTGCTCTGCCAACCTCAGCAAGTTTACTTTGCCACTAATATCTGATGTCTCTATAGCGTGCTTTTACAAAGAAAAAAAGTTTTTCAGTGTAAGCTAATTGCAGTCAGTGTCCTTAAAGCGGGTGTCAGGCCTTCAGCGTGTCCTCTGCCATCCTCAGCAAGTGTTCTTAGCCACTCAAATCTGGTGTCTCTATAGCGTGCCTTTACAAAGAAAAAAAGTTTTTCAGTGTAAGCTAATAGCAGTCAGTGTCCTTAAAGCGAGTGTCAGGCCTTCAGCGTCTGCTCTGCTAACCTCAGCAAGTGTACTTTGCCACTAATATCTGGTGTCTCTATAGCGTGCCTTTACAAAGAAAAAAGTTTTTCAGTGTAAGCTAATAGCAGTCAGTGTCCTTAAAGCGGGTGTCAGGCCTTCAGCGTGTGCTCTGCCAACCTCAGCAAGTGTACTTTGCCACTCATATCTGGTGTCTCTATAGCGTGCTTTTACAAACAAAAAAAGATTTTCACTGTAAGCTTATAGCAGTCAGTGTCCTTAAAGCGGGTGTCAGACCTTCAGCGTGTGCTCGGCCAACCTCAGCAAGTGTTCTTTGCCACTCAAATCTGGTGTCTCTATAGCGTGCCTTTACAAAGAAAAAAAGTTTTTCAGTGTAAGCTAATAACAGTCAGTGTCCTTAAAGCGGGTGTCAGGCCTTCAGCGTGTGCTTTGCAAACCTCAGCAAGTGTACTTTGCCACTCATATCTGGTGTCTCTATAGAGTGCTTTTACAAGGAAAAAAAAGTTTTCAGTGTAAGCTAATAGCAGTCAGTGTCCTTAAAGCGAGTGTCAGGCCTTCAGCGTGTGCTCTGCTAACATCAGCAAGTGTACTTTGCCACTAATATCTGGTGTCTGTATAGCGTGCCTTTACAAAGAAAACAAGTTTTTCAGTGTAAGCTAATAGCAGTTAGTTGTCTGCAAGCGTCTGGGTGTCAGGCCTTCAGCGTGTGCTCTGCCAACCTCAGCAAGTGTACTTTCCCACTCATATCTGGTGTCTCTATAGCGTGCTTTTACAAAGAAAAAAAGGTTTTCACTGTAAGCTAATAGCAGTTAGTTGTCTGCAAGCGTCTGGGTGTCAGGCCTTCAGCGTGTGCTCTGCCAACCTCAGCAAGTGTACTTGGCCACTCATATCTGGTGTCTCTATAGTGTGCCGTTACAAAGAAAAAAAGGTTTTCATTGTAAGCTAATAGAAGTCAGTGTCCTTAAAGCGGGTGTCAGGCCTTCAGCGTGTGCTTTGCCAACCTCAGCAAGTGTACTTTGCCACTCATATCTGGTGTCTCTATAGCGTGCTTTTACAAAGAAAAAAAGGTTTTCACTGTAAGCTAATAGCAGTCAGTGTCCTTAAAGCGGGTGTCAGGCCTTCAGCGTGTGCTCTGCCATCCTCAGCAAGTGTACTTTGCCACTCAAATCTGGTGTCTCTATAGCGTGCCTTTACAAAGAAAAAAGTTTTTCAGTGTAAGCTAATAGCAGTTAATTGACTGCAAGCGTCTGGGTGTCAGGCCTTCAGCGTGTGCTCTGCCATCCTCAGCAAGTGTACTTTGCCACTCAAATCTGGTGTCTCTATAGCGTGCCTTTACAAAGAAAAAAGTTTTTCAGTGTAAGCTAATAGCAGTTAATTAACTGCAAGCGTCTGGGTGTCAGGCCTTCAGCGTGTGCTCTGCCAACCTCAGCAAGTGTACTTTGCCACTCATATCTGGTGTCTCTATAGTGTGCCGTTACAAAGAAAAAAAGGTTTTCATTGTAAGCTAATAGAAGTCAGTGTCCTTAAAGCGGGTGTCAGGCCTTCAGCGTGTGCCTTGCCAACCTCAGCAAGTGTACTTTGCCACTCATATCTGGTGTCTCTATAGCGTGCTTTTACAAAGAAAAAAAGGTTTTCACTGTAAGCTAATAGCAGTCAGTGTCCTTAAAGCGGGTGTCAGGCCTTCAGCGTGTGCTCTGCCATCCTCAGCAAGTGTACTTTGCCACTCAAATCTGGTGTCTCTATAGCGTGCCTTTACAAAGAAAAAAGTTTTTCAGTGTAAGCTAATAGCAGTTAATTGTCTGCAAGCGTCTGGGTGTCAGGCCTTCAGCGTGTGCTCTGCCAACCTCAGCAAGTGTACTTTGCCACTAATATCTGGTGTCTCTATAGCGTGCCGTTACAAAGAAAAAAAGTTTTTCAGTGTAAGCTAATTGCAGACAGTGTCCTTAAAGCGGGTGTCAGGCCTTCAGCGTGTCCTCTGCCATCCTCAGCAAGTGTTCTTAGCCACTCAAATCTGGTGTCTCTATAGCGTGCCTTTACAAAGAAAAAAAGTTTTTCAGTGTAAGCTAATAGCAGTCAGTGTCCTTAAAGCGAGTGTCAGGCCTTCAGCGTGTGCTCTGCCAACCTCAGCAAGTGTACTTTGCCACTAATAGCTGGTGTCTCTATAGCGTGCCTTTACAAAGAAAAAAGTTTTTCAGTGTAAGCTAATAGCAGTCAGTGTCCTTAAAGCGGGTGTCAGGCCTTCAGCGTGTGCTCTGCCAACCTCAGCAAGTGTACTTTGCCACTCATATCTGGTGTCTCTATAGTGTGCCGTTAAAAAGAAAAAAAGGTTTTCATTGTAAGCTAATAGAAATCAGTGTCCTTAAAGCGGGTGTCAGGCCTTCAGCGTGTGCTTTGCCAACCTCAGCAAGTGTACTTTGCCACTCATATCTGGTGTCTCTATAGCGTGCTTTTACAAAGAAAAAAAGTTTTTCAGTGTAAGTTAATAGCAGTCAGTGTCCTTAAAGCGGGTGTCAGGCCTTCAGCATGTGCTCTGCTAACCTCAGCAAGTGTACTTTGCCACTCATATCTGGTGTCTCTATAGCGTGCTTTTACAAAGAAAAAACGTTTTTCAGTTTAAGCTAATAGCAGTTAATTGTCTGCAAGCGTCTGGGTGTCAGGCCTTCAGCGTGTGCTCTGCCAACCTCAGCAAGTGTACTTTGACACTCATATCTGGTGTCTCTATAGCGTGCTTTTACAAACAAAAAAAGATTTTCACTGTAAGCTAATAGCAGTCAGTGTCCTTAAAGCGGGTGTCAGACCTTCAGCGTGTGCTCGGCCAACCTCAGCAAGTGTTCTTTGCCACTCAAATCTGGTGTCTCTATAGCGTGCCTTTACAAAGAAAAAAAGTTTTTCAGTGTAAGCTAATAGCAGTCAGTGTCCTTAAAGCGGGTGTCAGGCCTTCAGCGTGTGCTCTGCCAACCTCAGCAAGTGTACTTTGCCACTCATATCTGGTGTCTCTATAGCGTGCTTTCACAAGGAAAAAAAGGTTTTCACTGTAAGCTAATAGCAGTCAGTGTCCTTAAAGCGGGTGTCAGGCCTTCAGCGTGTGCTCTGCTAACCTCAGCAAGTGTACTTTGCCACTCATATCTGGTGTCTCTATAGCGTGCCTTTACAAAGAAAAAAAGTTTTTCAGTGTAAGCTAATAGCAGTCAGTGTCCTTAAAGCGAGTGTCAGGCCTTCAGCGTGTGCTCTGCCAACCTCAGCAAGTGTACTTTGCCACTCATATCTGGTGTCTCTATAGCGTGCTTTTACAAAGAAAAAAAGGTTTTCACTGTAAGCTAATAGCAGTCAGTGTCCTTAAAGCGGGTGTCAGGCCTTCAGCGTGTGCTCTGCCAACCTCAGCAAGTGTACTTTGCCACTCATATCTGGTGTCTCTATAGCATGCTTTTACAAAGAAAAAAAGGTTTTCACTGTAAGCTAATAACAGTCAGTGTCCATAAAGCGGGTGTCAGGCCTTCAGCGTGTGCTTTGCAAACCTCAGCAAGTGTACTTTGCCACTCATATCTGGTGTCTCTATAGATTGCTTTTACAAGAAAAAAAAGGTTTTCACTGTAAGCTAATAGCAGTCAGTGTCCTTAAAGCGAGTATCAGGCCTTCAGCGTGTGCTCTGCTAACCTCAGCAAGTGTACTTTGCCACTAATATCTGGTGTCTCTATAGCGTGCCTTTACAAAGAAAACAAGTTTTTCAGTGTAAGCTAATAGCAGTCAGTGTCCTTAAAGCGGGTGTCAGGCCTTCAGCCTGTGCTCTGCCAACCTCAGCAAGTGTACTTTGCCACTCATATCTGGTGTCTCTATAGCGTGCTTTTACAAAGAAAAAAAGGTTTTCACTGTAAGCTAATAGCAGTCAGTGTCCTTAAAGCGGGTGTCAGGCCTTCAGCTTGTGCTCTGCCATCCTCAGCAAGTGTACTTTGCCACTCAAATCTGGTGTCTCTATAGCGTGCCTTTACAAAGAAAAAAGTTTTTCAGTGTAAGCTAATAGCAGTTAATTGTCTGCAAGCGTCTGGGTGTCAGGCCTTCAGCGTGTGCTCTGCCAACCTCAGCAAGTGTACTTTGCCACTCATATCTGGTGTCTTTATAGCGTGCCGTTACAAAGAAAAAAAGTTTTTCAGTGTAAGCTAATTGCAGTCAGTGTCCTTAAAGCTGGTGTCAGGCCTTCAGCGTGTCCTCTGCCATCCTCAGCAAGTGTTCTTTGCCACTCAAATCTGGTGTCTCTATAGCGTGCCTTTACAAAGAAAAAAAGTTTTTCAGTGTAAGCTAATAGCAGTCAGTGTCCTTAAAGCGAGTGTCAGGCCTTCAGCGTGTGCTCTGCTAACCTCAGCAAGTGTACTTTGCCACTAATATCTGGTGTCTCTATAGCGTGCCTTTACAAAGAAAAAAGTTTTTCAGTGTAAGCTAATAGCAGTCAGTGTCCTTAAAGCGGGTGTCAGGCCTTCAGCGTGTGCTCTGCCAACCTCAGCAAATGTACTTTGCCACTCATATCTGGTGTCTCTATAGCGTGCTTTTACAAAGAAAAAAAGGTTTTCACTGTAAGCTAATAGCAGTTAGTTGTTTGCAAGCGTCTGTGTGTCAGACCTTCAGCGTGTGCTCGGCCAACCTCAGCAAGTGTACTTTGCCACTCATATCTGGTGTCTCTATAGTGTGCCGTTACAAAGAAAAAAGTTTTTCAGTGTAAGTTAATAGCAGTCAGTGTCCTTAAAGCGGGTGTCAGGCCTTCAGCGTGTGCTCTGCTAACCTCAGCAAGTGTACTTTGCCACTCATATCTGGTGTCTCTATAGCGTGCTTTTACAAAGAAAAAAAGATTTTCAGTGTAAGCTAATAGCAGTTAATTGTCTGCAAGCGTCTGGGTATCAGGCCTTCAGCGTGTGCTCTGCCAACCTCAGCAAGTGTACTTTGACACTCATATCTGGTGTCTCTATAGCGTGCCGTTACAAAGAAAAAAAGATTTTCACTGTAAGCAAATTGCAGTCAGTGTCCTTAAAGCGGGTGTCAGGCCTTCAGCGTGTGCTCTGCAAACCTCAGCAAGTGTACTTTGCCACTCATATCTGGTGTCTCTATAGCGTGCTTTTACAAACAAAAAAAGATTTTCACTGTAAGCTTATAGCAGTCAGTGTCCTTAAAGTGGGTGTCAGACCTTCAGCGTGTGCTCGGCCAACCTCAGCAAGTGTTCTTTGCCACTCAAATCTGGTGTCTCTATAGCGTGCCTTTACAAAGAAAAAAAGTTTTTCAGTGTAAGCTAATAACAGTCAGTGTCCTTAAAGCGGGTGTCAGGCCTTCAGCGTGTGCTTTGCAAACCTCAGCAAGTGTACTTTGCCACTCATATCTGGTGTCTCTATAGAGTGCTTTTACAAGGAAAAAAAGGTTTTCAGTGTAAGCTAATAGCAGTCAGTGTCCTTAAAGCGAGTGTCAGGCCTTCAGCGTGTGCTCTGCTAACCTCAGCAAGTGTACTTTGCCACTAATATCTGGTGTCTCTATAGCGTGCTTTTACAAAGAAAAAAAGGTTTTCACTGTAAGCTAATAGCAGTCAGTGTCCTTAAAGCGGGTGTCAGGCCTTCAGCGTGTCCTCTGCCATCCTCAGCAAGTGTTCTTAGCCACTCAAATCTGGTGTCTCTATAGCGTGCCTTTACAAAGAAAAAAAGTTTTTCAGTGTAAGCTAATAGCAGTCAGTGTCCTTAAAGCGAGTGTCAGGCCTTCAGCGTGTGCTCTGCCAACCTCAGCAAGTGTACTTTGCCACTCATATCTGGTGTCTCTATAGCGTGCTTTTACAAAGAAAAAAAGGTTTTCACTGTAAGCTAATAGCAGTCAGTGTCCTTAAAGCGGGTGTCAGGCCTTCAGCGTGTGCTCTGCCAACCTCAGCAAGTGTACTTTGCCACTCATATCTGGTGTCTCTATAGCATGCTTTTACAAAGAAAAAAAGGTTTTCACTGTAAGCTAATAACAGTCAGTGTCCTTAAAGCGGGTGTCAGGCCTTCAGCGTGTGCTTTGCAAACCTCAGCAAGTGTACTTTGCCACTCATATCTGGTGTCTCTATAGATTGCTTTTACAAGAAAAAAAAGGTTTTCACTGTAAGCTAATAGCAGTCAGTGTCCTTAAAGCGAGTATCAGGCCTTCAGCGTGTGCTCTGCTAACCTCAGCAAGTGTACTTTGCCACTAATATCTGGTGTCTCTATAGCGTGCCTTTACAAAGAAAAAAAGTTTTTCAGTGTAAGCTAATAGCAGTCAGTGTCCTTAAAGCGAGTGTCAGGCCTTCAGCGTGTGCTCTGCCAACCTCAGCAAGTGTACTTTGCCACTCATATCTGGTGTCTCTATAGCGTGCTTTTACAAAGAAAAAAAGGTTTTCACTGTAAGCTAATAGCAGTCAGTGTCCTTAAAGCGGGTGTCAGGCCTTCAGCTTGTGCTCTGCCATCCTCAGCAAGTGTACTTTGCCACTCAAATCTGGTGTCTCTATAGCGTGCCTTTACAAAGAAAAAAGTTTTTCAGTGTAAGCTAATAGCAGTTAATTGTCTGCAAGCGTCTGGGTGTCAGGCCTTCAGCGTGTGCTCTGCCAACCTCAGCAAGTGTACTTTGCCACTCATATCTGGTGTCTTTATAGCGTGCCGTTACAAAGAAAAAAAGTTTTTCAGTGTAAGCTAATTGCAGTCAGTGTCCTTAAAGCGGGTGTCAGGCCTTCAGCGTGTCCTCTGCCATCCTCAGCAAGTGTTCTTTGCCACTCAAATCTGGTGTCTCTATAGCGTGCCTTTACAAAGAAAAAAAGTTTTTCAGTGTAAGCTAATAGCAGTCAGTGTCCTTAAAGCGAGTGTCAGGCCTTCAGCGTGTGCTCTGCTAACCTCAGCAAGTGTACTTTGCCACTAATATCTGGTGTCTCTATAGCGTGCCTTTACAAAGAAAAAAGTTTTTCAGTGTAAGCTAATAGCAGTCAGTGTCCTTAAAGCGGGTGTCAGGCCTTCAGCGTGTGCTCTGCCAACCTCAGCAAATGTACTTTGCCACTCATATCTGGTGTCTCTATAGCGTGCTTTTACAAAGAAAAAAAGGTTTTCACTGTAAGCTAATAGCAGTTAGTTGTTTGCAAGCGTCTGTGTGTCAGACCTTCAGCGTGTGCTCGGCCAACCTCAGCAAGTGTACTTTGCCACTCATATCTGGTGTCTCTATAGTGTGCCGTTACAAAGAAAAAAGTTTTTCAGTGTAAGTTAATAGCAGTCAGTGTCCTTAAAGCGGGTGTCAGGCCTTCAGCGTGTGCTCTGCTAACCTCAGCAAGTGTACTTTGCCACTCATATCTGGTGTCTCTATAGCGTGCTTTTACAAAGAAAAAAAGATTTTCAGTGTAAGCTAATAGCAGTTAATTGTCTGCAAGCGTCTGGGTATCAGGCCTTCAGCGTGTGCTCTGCCAACCTCAGCAAGTGTACTTTGACACTCATATCTGGTGTCTCTATAGCGTGCCGTTACAAAGAAAAAAAGATTTTCACTGTAAGCAAATTGCAGTCAGTGTCCTTAAAGCGGGTGTCAGGCCTTCAGCGTGTGCTCTGCCAACCTCAGCAAGTGTACTTTGCCACTCATATCTGGTGTCTCTATAGCGTGCTTTTACAAACAAAAAAAGATTTTCACTGTAAGCTTATAGCAGTCAGTGTCCTTAAAGCGGGTGTCAGACCTTCAGCGTGTGCTCGGCCAACCTCAGCAAGTGTTCTTTGCCACTCAAATCTGGTGTCTCTATAGCGTGCCTTTACAAAGAAAAAAAGTTTTTCAGTGTAAGCTAATAACAGTCAGTGTCCTTAAAGCGGGTGTCAGGCCTTCAGCGTGTGCTTTGCAAACCTCAGCAAGTGTACTTTGCCACTCATATCTGGTGTCTCTATAGAGTGCTTTTACAAGGAAAAAAAGGTTTTCAGTGTAAGCTAATAGCAGTCAGTGTCCTTAAAGCGAGTGTCAGGCCTTCAGCGTGTGCTCTGCTAACCTCAGCAAGTGTACTTTGCCACTAATATCTGGTGTCTCTATAGCGTGCCTTTACAAAGAAAACAAGTTTTTCAGTGTAAGCTAATAGCAGTCAGTGTCCTTAAAGCGGGTGTCAGGCCTTCAGCCTGTGCTCTGCCAACCTCAGCAAGTGTACTTTGCCACTCATATATGGTGTCTCTATAGCGTGCTTTTACAAAGAAAAAAAGGTTTTCACTGTAAGCTAATAGCAGTCAGTGTCCTTAAAGCGGGTGTCAGGCCTTCAGCGTGTCCTCTGCCATCCTCAGCAAGTGTTCTTAGCCACTCAAATCTGGTGTCTCTATAGCGTGCCTTTACAAAGAAAAAAAGTTTTTCAGTGTAAGCTAATAGCAGTCAGTGTCCTTAAAGCGAGTGTCAGGCCTTCAGCGTGTGCTCTGCCAACCTCAGCAAGTGTACTTTGCCACTCATATCTGGTGTCTCTATAGCGTGCTTTTACAAAGAAAAAAAGGTTTTCACTGTAAGCTAATAGCAGTTAGTTGTCTGCAAGCGTCTGGGTGTCAGGCCTTCAGCGTGTGCTCTGCCAACCTCAGCAAGTGTACTTTGCCACTCATATCTGGTGTCTCTATAGTGTGCCGTTACAAAGAAAAAAAGGTTTTCATTGTAAGCTAATAGAAGTCAGTGTCCTTAAAGCGGGTGTCAGGCCTTCAGCGTGTGCTTTGCCAACCTCTGCAAGTGTACTTTGCCACTCATATCTGGTGTCTCTATAGCGTGCTTTTACAAAGAAAAAAAGTTTTTCAGTGTAAGTTAATAGCAGTCAGTGTCCTTAAAGCGGGTGTCAGGCCTTCAGCATGTGCTCTGCTAACCTCAGCAAGTGTACTTTGCCACTCATATCTGGTGTCTCTATAGCGTGCTTTTACAAAGAAAAAAAGGTTTTCACTGTAAGCTAATAGCAGTTAGTTGTCTGCAAGCGTCTGGGTATCAGGCCTTCAGCGTGTGCTCTGCCAACCTCAGCAAGTGTACTTTGCCACTCATATCTGGTGTCTCTATAGTGTGCCGTTACAAAGAAAAAAGTTTTTCAGTGTAAGTTAATAGCAGTCAGTGTCCTTAAAGCGGGTGTCAGGCCTTCAGCGTGTGCTCTGCTAACCTCAGCAAGTGTACTTTGCCACTTATATCTGGTGTCTCTATAGCGTGCTTTTACAAAGAAAAAAAGATTTTCAGTGTAAGCTAATAACAGTCAGTGTCCTTAAAGCGGGTGTCAGGCCTTCAGCGTGTGCTTTGCAAACCTCAGCAAGTGTACTTTGCCACTCATATCTGGTGTCTCTATAGAGTGCTTTTACAAGGAAAAAAAGGTTTTCAGTGTAAGCTAATAGCAGTCAGTGTCCTTAAAGCGAGTGTCAGGCCTTCAGCGTGTGCTCTGCTAACCTCAGCAAGTGTACTTTGCCACTAATATCTGGTGTCTCTATAGCGTGCCTTTACAAGGAAAAAAAGTTTTTAAGTGTAAGTTAATAGCAGTCAGTGTCCTTAAAGCGGGTGTCATGCCTTCAGCGTGTGCTCTGCTAACCTCAGCAAGTGTACTTTGCCACTCATATCTGGTGTCTCTATAGCGTGCTTTTACAAAGAAAAAAAGATTTTCAGTGTAAGCTAATAGCAGTTAATTGTCTGCAAGCGTCTGGGTGTCAGGCCTTCAGCGTGTGCTCTGCCAACCTCAGCAAGTGTACTTTGACACTCATATCTGGTGTCTCTATAGCGTGCCGTTACAAAGAAAAAAAGTTTTTCTGTGTAAGCAAATTGCAGTCAGTGTCCTTAAAGCGGGTGTCAGGCCTTCAGCGTGTGCTCTGCCAACCTCAGCAAGTGTACTTTGCCACTCATATCTGGTGTCTCTATAGCGTGCTTTTACAAACAAAAAAAGATTTTCACTGTAAGCTTATAGCAGTCAGTGTCCTTAAAGCGGGTGTCAGACCTTAAGCGTGTGCTCGGCCAACCTCAGCAAGTGTTCTTTGCCACTCAAATCTGGTGTCTCTATAGCGTGCCTTTACAAAGAAAAAAAGTTTTTCAGTGTAAGCTAATAACAGTCAGTGTCCTTAAAGCGGGTGTCAGGCCTTCAGCGTGTGCTTTGCAAACCTCAGCAAGTGTACTTTGCCACTCATATCTGGTGTCTCTATAGAGTGCTTTTACAAGGAAAAAAAGGTTTTCAGTGTAAGCTAATAGCAGTCAGTGTCCTTAAAGCGAGTGTCAGGCCTTCAGCGTGTGCTCTGCTAACATCAGCAAGTGTACTTTGCCACTAATATCTGGTGTCTCTATAGCGAGCCTTTACAAAGAAAACAAGTTTTTCAGTGTAAGCTAATAGCAGTTAGTCTTCTGCAAGCGTCTGGGTGTCAGGCCTTCAGCGTGTGCTCTGCCAACCTCAGCAAGTGTAATTTGCCACTCATATCTGGTGTCTCTATAGTGTGCCGTTACAAAGACAAAAAGGTTTTCATTGTAAGCTAATAGAAGTCAGTGTCCTTAAAGCGGGTGTCAGGCCTTCAGCGTGTGCTTTGCCAACCTCAGCAAGTGTACTTTGCCAATCATATCTGGTGTCTCTATAGCGTGCTTTTACAAAGAAAAAAAGGTTTTCACTGTAAGCTAATAGCAGTCAGTGTCCTTAAAGCGGGTGTCAGGCCTTCAGCGTGTGCTCTGCCATCCTCAGCAAGTGTACTTTGCCACTCAAATCTGGTGTCTCTATAGCGTGCCTTTACAAAGAAAAAAGTTTTTCAGTGTAAGCTAATAGCAGTTAATTGTCTGCAAGCGTCTGGGTGTCAGGCCTTCAGCGTGTGCTCTGCCAACCTCAGCAAGTGTACTTTGCCACTAATATCTGGTGTCTCTATAGCGTGCCGTTACAAAGAAAAAAAGTTTTTCAGTGTAAGCTAATTGCAGACAGTATCCTTAAAGCGGGTGTCAGGCCTTCAGCGTGTCCTCTGCCATCCTCAGCAAGTGTTCTTAGCCACTCAAATCTGGTGTCTCTATAGCGTGCCTTTACAAAGAAAAAAAGTTTTTCAGTGTAAGCTAATAGCAGTCAGTGTCCTTAAAGTGAGTGTCAGGCCTTCAGCGTGTGCTCTGCCAACCTCAGCAAGTGTACTTTGCCACTAATAGCTGATGTCTCTATAGCGTGCCTTTACAAAGAAAAAAGTTTTTCAGTGTAAGCTAATAGCAGTCAGTGTCCTTAAAGCGGGTGTCAGGCCTTCAACGTGTGCTCTGCCAACCTCAGCAAGTGTACTTTGCCACTCATATCTGGTGTCTCTATAGTGTGCCGTTACAAAGAAAAAAAGGTTTTCATTGTAAGCTAATAGAAATCAGGGTCCTTAAAGCGGGTGTCAGGCCTTCAGCGTGTGCTTTGCCAACCTCAGCAAGTGTACTTTGCCACTCATATCTGGTGTCTCTATAGCGTGCTTTTACAAAGAAAAAAAGTTTTTCAGTGTAAGTTAATAGCAGTCAGTGTCCTTAAAGCGGGTGTCAGGCCTTCAGCATGTGCTCTGCTAACCTCAGCAAGTGTACTTTGCCACTCATATCTGGTGTCTCTATAGCGTGCTTTTACAAAGAAAAAAAGGTTTTCACTGTAAGCTAATAGCAGTTAGTTGTCTGCAAGCGTCTGGGTATCAGGCCTTCAGCGTGTGCTCTGCCAACCTCAGCAAGTGTACTTTGCCACTCATATCTGGTGTCTCTATAGCGTGCCGTTACAAAGAAAAAAAGTTTTTCAGTGTAAGCTAATTGCAGACAGTGTCCTTAAAGCGGGTGTCAGGCCTTCAGCGTGTCCTCTGCCATCCTCAGCAAGTGTTCTTAGCCACTCAAATCTGGTGTCTCTATAGCGTGCCTTTACAAAGAAAAAAAGTTTTTCAGTGTAAGCTAATAGCAGTCAGTGTCCTTAAAGCGAGTGTCAGGCCTTCAGCGTGTGCTCTGCCAACCTCAGCAAGTGTACTTTGCCACTAATATCTGGTGTCTCTATAGCGTGCCTTTACAAAGAAAAAAGTTTTTCAGTGTCCTTAAAGCGGGTGTCAGGCCTTCAGCGTGTGCTCTGCCAACCTCAGCAAGTGTACTTTGCCACTCATATCTGGTGTCTCTATAGCGTGCTTTTACAAAGAAAAAAAGGTTTTCACTGTAAGCTAATAGCAGTTAGTTGTCTGCAAGCGTCTGGGTGTCAGGCCTTCAGCGTGTGCTCTGCCAACCTCAGCAAGTGTACTTTGCCACTAATATCTGGTGTCTCTATAGTGTGCTGTTACAAAGAAAAAAAGGTTTTCATTGTAAGCTAATAGAAGTCAGTGTCCTTAAAGCGGGTGTCAGGCCTTCAGCGTGTGCTTTGCCAACCTCAGCATGTGTACTTTGCCACTCAAATCTGGTGTCTCTATAGCGTGCTTTTACAAAGAAAAAGTTTTTCAGTGTAAGTTAATAGCAGTCAGTGTCCTTAAAGCGGGTGTCAGGCCTTCAGCATGTGCTCTGCTAACCTCAGCAAGTGTACTTTGCCACTCATATCTGGTGTCTCTATAGCGTGCTTTTACAAAGAAAAAAAGGTTTTCACTGTAAGCTAATAGCAGTTAGTTGTCTGCAAGCGTCTGGGTATCAGGCCTTCAGCGTGTGCTCTGCCAACCTCAGCAAGTGTACTTTGCCACTCATATCTGGTGTCTCTATAGTGTGCCGTTACAAAGAAAAAAAGGTTTTCATTGTAAGCTAATAGAAGTCAGTGTCCTTAAAGCGGGTGTCAGGCCTTCAGCGTGTGCTTTGCCAACCTCAGCAAGTGTACTTTGCCACTCAAATCTGGTGTCTCTATAGCGTGCTTTTACAAAGAAAAAGTTTTTCAGTGTAAGTTAATAGCAGTCAGTGTCCTTAAAGCGGGTGTCAGGCCTTCAGCATGTGCTCTGCTAACCTCAGCAAGTGTACTTTGCCACTCATATCTGGTGTCTCTATAGCGTGCTTTTACAAAGAAAAAAAGGTTTTCACTGTAAGCTAATAGCAGTTAGTTGTCTGCAAGCGTCTGGGTATCAGGCCTTCAGCGTGTGCTCTGCCAACCTCAGCAAGTGTACTTTGCCACTCATATCTGGTGTCTCTATAGTGTGCCGTTACAAAGAAAAAAGTTTTTCAGTGTAAGTTAATAGCAGTCAGTGTCCTTAAAGCGGGTGTCAGGCCTTCAGCGTGTGCTCTGCTAACCTCAGCAAGTGTACTTTGCCACTCATATCTGGTGTCTCTATAGCTTGCTTTTACAAAGAAAAAAAGATTTTCAGTGTAAGCTAAAAGCAGTTAATTGTCTGCAAGCGTCTGGGTGTCAGGCCTTCAGCGTGTGCTCTGCCAACCTCAGCAAGTGTACTTTGACACTCATATCTGGTGTCTCTATAGCGTGCCGTTACAAAGAAAAAAAGTTTTTCTGTGTAAGCAAATTGCAGTCAGTGTCCTTAAAGCGGGTGTCAGGCCTTCAGCGTGTGCTCTGCCAACCTCAGCAAGTGTACTTTGCCACTCATATCTGGTGTCTCTATAGGGTGCTTTTACAAAGAAAAAAAGGTTTTCACTGTAAGCTAATAGCAGTTAGTTGTCTGCAAGCATCTGGGTATCAGGCCTTCAGCGTGTGCTCTGCCAACCTCAGCAAGTGTACTTTGCCACTCATATCTGGTGTCTCTATAGTGTGCCGTTACAAAGAAAAAAGTTTTTCAGTGTAAGTTAATAGCAGTCAGTGTCCTTAAAGCGGGTGTCAGGCCTTCAGCGTGTGCTCTGCTAACCTCAGCAAGTGTACTTTGCCACTCATATCTGGTGTCTCTATAGCGTGCTTTTACAAAGAAAAAAAGATTTTCAGTGTAAGCTAATAGCAGTTAATTGTCTGCAAGCGTCTGGGTGTCAGGCCTTCAGCGTGTGCTCTGCCAACCTCAGCAAGTGTACTTTGACACTCATATCTGGTGTCTCTATAGCGTGCCGTTACAAAGAAAAAAAGTTTTTCTGTGTAAGCAAATTGCAGTCAGTGTCCTTAAAGCAGGTGTCAGGCCTTCAGCGTGTGCTCTGCCAACCTCAGCAAGTGTACTTTGCCACTCATATCTGGTGTCTCTATAGCGTGCTTTTACAAACAAAAAAAGATTTTCACTGTAAGCTTATAGCAGTCAGTGTCCTTAAAGCGGGTGTCAGACCTTCAGCGTGTGCTCGGCCAACCTCAGCAAGTGTTCTTTGCCACTCAAATCTGGTGTCTCTATAGCGTGCCTTTACAAAGAAAAAAAGTTTTTCAGTGTAAGCTAATAGCAGTCAGTGTCCTTAAAGCGGGTGTTAGGCCTTCAGCCTGTGCTCTGCCAACCTCAGCAAGTGTACTTTGCCACTCATATATGGTGTCTCTATAGCGTGCTTTTACAAACAAAAAAAGATTTTCACTGTAAGCTTATAGCAGTCAGTGTCCTTAAAGCGGGTGTCAGACCTTCAGCGTGTGCTCGGCCAACCTCAGCAAGTGTTCTTTGCCACTCAAATCTGGTGTCTCTATAGCGTGCCTTTACAAAGAAAAAAAGTTTTTCAGTGTAAGCTAATAACAGTCAGTGTCCTTAAAGCGGGTGTCAGGCCTTCAGCGTGTGCTTTGCAAACCTCAGCAAGTGTACTTTGCCACTCATATCTGGTGTCTCTATAGAGTGCTTTTACAAGGAAAAAAAGGTTTTCAGTGTAAGCTAATAGCAGTCAGTGTCCTTAAAGCGAGTGTCAGGCCTTCAGCGTGTGCTCTGCTAACATCAGCAAGTGTACTTTGCCACTAATATCTGGTGTCTCTATAGCGAGCCTTTACAAAGAAAACAAGTTTTTCAGTGTAAGCTAATAGCAGTTAGTCTTCTGCAAGCGTCTGGGTGTCAGGCCTTCAGCGTGTGCTCTGCCAACCTCAGCAAGTGTAATTTGCCACTCATATCTGGTGTCTCTATAGTGTGCCGTTACAAAGACAAAAAGGTTTTCATTGTAAGCTAATAGAAGTCAGTGTCCTTAAAGCGGGTGTCAGGCCTTCAGCGTGTGCTTTGCCAACCTCAGCAAGTGTACTTTGCCACTCATATCTGGTGTCTCTATAGCGTGCTTTTACAAAGAAAAAAAGGTTTTCACTGTAAGCTAATAGCAGTCAGTGTCCTTAAAGCGGGTGTCAGGCCTTCAGCGTGTGCTCTGCCATCCTCAGCAAGTGTACTTTGCCACTCAAATCTGGTGTCTCTATAGCGTGCCTTTACAAAGAAAAAAGTTTTTCAGTGTAAGCTAATAGCAGTTAATTGTCTGCAAGCGTCTGGGTGTCAGGCCTTCAGCGTGTGCTCTGCCAACCTCAGCAAGTGTACTTTGCCACTAATATCTGGTGTCTCTATAGCGTGCCGTTACAAAGAAAAAAAGTTTTTCAGTGTAAGCTAATTGCAGACAGTATCCTTAAAGCGGGTGTCAGGCCTTCAGCGTGTCCTCTGCCATCCTCAGCAAGTGTTCTTAGCCACTCAAATCTGGTGTCTCTATAGCGTGCCTTTACAAAGAAAAAAAGTTTTTCAGTGTAAGCTAATAGCAGTCAGTGTCCTTAAAGTGAGTGTCAGGCCTTCAGCGTGTGCTCTGCCAACCTCAGCAAGTGTACTTTGCCACTAATAGCTGATGTCTCTATAGCGTGCCTTTACAAAGAAAAAAGTTTTTCAGTGTAAGCTAATAGCAGTCAGTGTCCTTAAAGCGGGTGTCAGGCCTTCAACGTGTGCTCTGCCAACCTCAGCAAGTGTACTTTGCCACTCATATCTGGTGTCTCTATAGTGTGCCGTTACAAAGAAAAAAAGGTTTTCATTGTAAGCTAATAGAAATCAGTGTCCTTAAAGCGGGTGTCAGGCCTTCAGCGTGTGCTTTGCCAACCTCAGCAAGTGTACTTTGCCACTCATATCTGGTGTCTCTATAGCGTGCTTTTACAAAGAAAAAAAGTTTTTCAGTGTAAGTTAATAGCAGTCAGTGTCCTTAAAGCGGGTGTCAGGCCTTCAGCATGTGCTCTGCTAACCTCAGCAAGTGTACTTTGCCACTCATATCTGGTGTCTCTATAGCGTGCTTTTACAAAGAAAAAAAGGTTTTCACTGTAAGCTAATAGCAGTTAGTTGTCTGCAAGCGTCTGGGTATCAGGCCTTCAGCGTGTGCTCTGCCAACCTCAGCAAGTGTACTTTGCCACTCATATCTGGTGTCTCTATAGCGTGCCGTTACAAAGAAAAAAAGTTTTTCAGTGTAAGCTAATTGCAGACAGTGTCCTTAAAGCGGGTGTCAGGCCTTCAGCGTGTCCTCTGCCATCCTCAGCAAGTGTTCTTAGCCACTCAAATCTGGTGTCTCTATAGCGTGCCTTTACAAAGAAAAAAAGTTTTTCAGTGTAAGCTAATAGCAGTCAGTGTCCTTAAAGCGAGTGTCAGGCCTTCAGCGTGTGCTCTGCCAACCTCAGCAAGTGTACTTTGCCACTAATATCTGGTGTCTCTATAGCGTGCCTTTACAAAGAAAAAAGTTTTTCAGTGTCCTTAAAGCGGGTGTCAGGCCTTCAGCGTGTGCTCTGCCAACCTCAGCAAGTGTACTTTGCCACTCATATCTGGTGTCTCTATAGCGTGCTTTTACAAAGAAAAAAAGGTTTTCACTGTAAGCTAATAGCAGTTAGTTGTCTGCAAGCGTCTGGGTGTCAGGCCTTCAGCGTGTGCTCTGCCAACCTCAGCAAGTGTACTTTGCCACTAATATCTGGTGTCTCTATAGTGTGCTGTTACAAAGAAAAAAAGGTTTTCATTGTAAGCTAATAGAAGTCAGTGTCCTTAAAGCGGGTGTCAGGCCTTCAGCGTGTGCTTTGCCAACCTCAGCATGTGTACTTTGCCACTCAAATCTGGTGTCTCTATAGCGTGCTTTTACAAAGAAAAAGTTTTTCAGTGTAAGTTAATAGCAGTCAGTGTCCTTAAAGCGGGTGTCAGGCCTTCAGCATGTGCTCTGCTTACCTCAGCAAGTGTACTTTGCCACTCATATCTGGTGTCTCTATAGCGTGCTTTTACAAAGAAAAAAAGGTTTTCACTGTAAGCTAATAGCAGTTAGTTGTCTGCAAGCGTCTGGGTATCAGGCCTTCAGCGTGTGCTCTGCCAACCTCAGCAAGTGTACTTTGCCACTCATATCTGGTGTCTCTATAGTGTGCCGTTACAAAGAAAAAAAGGTTTTCATTGTAAGCTAATAGAAGTCAGTGTCCTTAAAGCGGGTGTCAGGCCTTCAGCGTGTGCTTTGCCAACCTCAGCAAGTGTACTTTGCCACTCAAATCTGGTGTCTCTATAGCGTGCTTTTACAAAGAAAAAGTTTTTCAGTGTAAGTTAATAGCAGTCAGTGTCCTTAAAGCGGGTGTCAGGCCTTCAGCATGTGCTCTGCTAACCTCAGCAAGTGTACTTTGCCACTCATATCTGGTGTCTCTATAGCGTGCTTTTACAAAGAAAAAAAGGTTTTCACTGTAAGCTAATAGCAGTTAGTTGTCTGCAAGCGTCTCGGTATCAGGCCTTCAGCGTGTGCTCTGCCAACCTCAGCAAGTGTACTTTGCCACTCATATCTGGTGTCTCTATAGTGTGCCGTTACAAAGAAAAAAGTTTTTCAGTGTAAGTTAATAGCAGTCAGTGTCCTTAAAGCGGGTGTCAGGCCTTCAGCGTGTGCTCTGCTAACCTCAGCAAGTGTACTTTGCCACTCATATCTGGTGTCTCTATAGCGTGCTTTTACAAAGAAAAAAAGATTTTCAGTGTAAGCTAAAAGCAGTTAATTGTCTGCAAGCGTCTGGGTGTCAGGCCTTCAGCGTGTGCTCTGCCAACCTCAGCAAGTGTACTTTGACACTCATATCTGGTGTCTCTATAGCGTGCCGTTACAAAGAAAAAAAGTTTTTCTGTGTAAGCAAATTGCAGTCAGTGTCCTTAAAGCGGGTGTCAGGCCTTCAGCGTGTGCTCTGCCAACCTCAGCAAGTGTACTTTGCCACTCATATCTGGTGTCTCTATAGGGTGCTTTTACAAAGAAAAAAAGGTTTTCACTGTAAGCTAATAGCAGTTAGTTGTCTGCAAGCATCTGGGTATCAGGCCTTCAGCGTGTGCTCTGCCAACCTCAGCAAGTGTACTTTGCCACTCATATCTGGTGTCTCTATAGTGTGCCGTTACAAAGAAAAAAGTTTTTCAGTGTAAGTTAATAGCAGTCAGTGTCCTTAAAGCGGGTGTCAGGCCTTCAGCGTGTGCTCTGCTAACCTCAGCAAGTGTACTTTGCCACTCATATCTGGTGTCTCTATAGCGTGCTTTTACAAAGAAAAAAAGATTTTCAGTGTAAGCTAATAGCAGTTAATTGTCTGCAAGCGTCTGGGTGTCAGGCCTTCAGCGTGTGCTCTGCCAACCTCAGCAAGTGTACTTTGACACTCATATCTGGTGTCTCTATAGCGTGCCGTTACAAAGAAAAAAAGTTTTTCTGTGTAAGCAAATTGCAGTCAGTGTCCTTAAAGCAGGTGTCAGGCCTTCAGCGTGTGCTCTGCCAACCTCAGCAAGTGTACTTTGCCACTCATATCTGGTGTCTCTATAGCGTGCTTTTACAAACAAAAAAAGATTTTCACTGTAAGCTTATAGCAGTCAGTGTCCTTAAAGCGGGTGTCAGACCTTCAGCGTGTGCTCGGCCAACCTCAGCAAGTGTTCTTTGCCACTCAAATCTGGTGTCTCTATAGCGTGCCTTTACAAAGAAAAAAAGTTTTTCAGTGTAAGCTAATAGCAGTCAGTGTCCTTAAAGCGGGTGTTAGGCCTTCAGCCTGTGCTCTGCCAACCTCAGCAAGTGTACTTTGCCACTCATATATGGTGTCTCTATAGCGTGCTTTTACAAAGAAAAAAAGGTTTTCACTGTAAGGTAATAGCAGTCAGTGTCCTTAAAGCGGGTGTCAGGCCTTCAGCTTTTGCTCTGCCATCCTCAGCAAGTGTACTTTGCCACTCAAATCTGGTGTCTCTATAGCGTGCCTTTACAAAGAAAAAAGTTTTTCAGTGTAAGCTAATAGCAGTTAATTGTCTGCAAGCGTCTGGGTGTCAGGCCTTCAGCGTGTGCTCTGCCAACCTCAGCAAGTGTACTTTGCCACTAATATCTGGTGTCTCTATAGCGTGCTTTTACAAAGAAAAAAAGTTTTTCAGTGTAAGCTAATTGCAGTCAGTGTCCTTAAAGCGGGTGTCAGGCCTTCAGCGTGTCCTCTGCCATCCTCAGCAAGTGTTCTTTGCCACTCAAATCTGGTGTCTCTATAGCGTACCTTTACAAAGAAAAAAAGTTTTTCAGTGTAAGCTAATAGCAGTCAGTGTCCTTAAAGCGAGTGTCAGGCCTTCAGCGTGTGCTCTGCCAACCTCAGCAAGTGTACTTTGCCACTAATATCTGGTGTCTCTATAGCGTGCCTTTACAAAGAAAAAAGTTTTTCAGTGTAAGCTAATAGCAGTCAGTGTCCTTAAAGCGGGTGTCAGGCCTTCAGCGTGTGCTCTGCCAACCTCAGCAAGTGTACTTTGCCACTCATATCTGGTGTCTCTATAGCGTGCTTTTACAAAGAAAAAAAGATTTTCACTGTAAGCTAATAGCAGTTAGTTGTCTGCAAGCGTCTGGGTGTCAGGCCTTCAACGTGTGCTCTGCCAACCTCAGCAAGTGTACTTTGCCACTCATATCTGGTGTCTCTATAGTGTGCCGTTACAAAGAAAAAAAGGTTTTCATTGTAAGCTAATAGAAGTCAGTGTCCTTAAAGCGGGTGTCAGGCCTTCAGCGTGTGCTTTGCCAACCTCAGCAAGTGTACTTTGCCACTCATATCTGGTGTCTCTATAGCGTGCTTTTACAAAGAAAAAAAGTTTTTCAGTGTAAGTTAATAGCAGTCAGTGTCCTTAAAGCGGGTGTCAGGCCTTCAGCATGTGCTCTGCTAACCTCAGCAAGTGTACTTTGCCACTCATATCTGGTGTCTCTATAGCGTGCTTTTACAAAGAAAAAAAGGTTTTCACTGTAAGCTAATAGCAGTTAGTTGTCTGCAAGCGTCTGGGTATCAGGCCTTCAGCGTGTGCTCTGCCAACCTCAGCAAGTGTACTTTGCCACTCATATCTGGTGTCTCTATAGTGTGCCGTTACAAAGAAAAACGTTTTTCAGTGTAAGTTAATAGCAGTCAGTGTCCTTAAAGCGGGTGTCAGGCCTTCAGCGTGTGCTCTGCTAACCTCAGCAAGTGTACTTTGCCACTCATATCTGGTGTCTCTATAGCGTGCTTTTACAAAGAAAAAAAGATTTTCAGTGTAAGCTAATAGCAGTTAATTGTCTGCAAGCGTCTGGGTGTCAGGCCTTCAGCGTGTGCTCTGCCAACCTCAGCAAGTGTACTTTGACACTCATATCTGGTGTCTCTATAGCGTGCCGTTACAAAGAAAAAAAGTTTTTCTGTGTAAGCAAATTGCAGTCAGTGTCCTTAAAGCGGGTGTCAGGCCTTCAGCGTGTGCTCTGCCAACCTCAGCAAGTGTACTTTGCCACTCATATCTGGTGTCTCTATAGCGTGCTTTTACAAACAAAAAAAGATTTTCACTCTAAGCTTATAGCAGTCAGTGTCCTTAAAGCGGGTGTCAGACCTTCAGCGTGTGCTCGGCCAACCTCAGCAAGTGTTCTTTGCCACTCAAATCTGGTGTCTCTATAGCGTGCCTTTACAAAGAAAAAAGTTTTTCAGTGTAAGCTAATAACAGTCAGTGTCCTTAAAGCGGGTGTCAGGCCTTCAGCGTGTGCTTTGCAAACCTCAGCAAGTGTACTTTGCCACTCATATCTGGTGTCTCTATAGAGTGCTTTTACAAGGAAAAAAAGGTTTTCAGTGTAAGCTAATAGCAGTCAGTGTCCTTAAAGCGAGTGTCAGGCCTTCAGCGTGTGCTCTGCTAACCTCAGCAAGTGTACTTTGCCACTAATATCTTGTGTCTCTATAGCGTGCCTTTACAAGGAAAAAAAGTTTTTAAGTGTAAGTTAATAGCAGTCAGTGTCCTTAAAGCGGGTGTCATGCCTTCAGCGTGTGCTCTGCTAACCTCAGCAAGTGTACTTTGCCACTCATATCTGGTGTCTCTATAGCGTGCTTTTACAAAGAAAAAAAGATTTTCAGTGTAAGCTAATAGCAGTTAATTGTCTGCAAGCGTCTGGGTGTCAGGCCTTCAGCGTGTGCTCTGCCAACCTCAGCAAGTGTACTTTGACACTCATATCTGGTGTCTCTATAGCGTGCCGTTACAAAGAAAAAAAGTTTTTCTGTGTAAGCAAATTGCAGTCAGTGTCCTTAAAGCGGGTGTCAGGCCTTCAGCGTGTGCTCTGCCAACCTCAGCAAGTGTACTTTGCCACTCATATCTGGTGTCTCTATAGCGTGCTTTTACAAACAAAAAAAGATTTTCACTGTAAGCTTATAGCAGTCAGTGTCCTTAAAGCGGGTGTCAGACCTTCAGCGTGTGCTCGGCCAACCTCAGCAAGTGTTCTTTGCCACTCAAATCTGGTGTCTCTATAGCGTGCCTTTACAAAGAAAAAAAGTTTTTCAGTGTAAGCTAATAACAGTCAGTGTCCTTAAAGCGGGTGTCAGGCCTTCAGCGTGTGCTTTGCAAACCTCAGCAAGTGTACCTTGCCACTCATATCTGGTGTCTCTATAGAGTGCTTTTACAAGGAAAAAAAGGTTTTCAGTGTAAGCTAATAGCAGTCAGTGTCCTTAAAGCGAGTGTCAGGCCTTCAGCGTGTGCTCTGCTAACATCAGCAAGTGTACTTTGCCACTAATATCTGGTGTCTCTATAGCGTGCCTTTACAAAGAAAACAAGTTTTTCAGTGTAAGCTAATTGCAGTCAGTGTCCTTAAAGCGGGTGTCAGGCCTTCAGCCTGTGCTCTGCCAACCTCAGCAAGTGTACTTTGCCACTCATATCTGGTGTCTCTATAGCATGCTTTTACAAAGAAAAAAAGATTTTCAGTGTAAGCTAATAGCAGTTAATTGTCTGCAAGCGTCTGGGTGTCAGGCCTTCAGCGTGTGCTCTGCCAACCTCAGCAAGTGTACTTTGACACTCATATCTGGTGTCTCTATAGCGTGCCGTTACAAAGAAAAAAAGTATTTCTGTGTAAGCAAATTGCAGTCAATGTCCTTAAAGCGGGTGTTAGGCCTTCAGCCTGTGCTCTGCCAACCTCAGCAAGTGTACTTTGCCACTCATATATGGTGTCTCTATAGCGTGCTTTTACAAACAAAAAAAAATTTTCACTGTAAGCTTATAGCAGTCAGTGTCCTTAAAGCGGGTGTCAGACCTTCAGCGTGTGCTCGGCCAACCTCAGCAAGTGTTCTTTGCCACTCAAATCTGGTGTCTCTATAGCGTGCCTTTACAAAGAAAAAAAGTTTTTCAGTGTAAGCTAATAACAGTCAGTGTCCTTAAAGCGGGTGTCAGGCCTTCAGCGTGTGCTTTGCAAACCTCAGCAAGTGTACTTTGCCACTCATATCTGGTGTCTCTATAGAGTGCTTTTACAAGGAAAAAAAGGTTTTCAGTGTAAGCTAATAGCAGTCAGTGTCCTTAAAGCGAGTGTCAGGCCTTCAGCGTGTGCTCTGCTAACATCAGCAAGTGTACTTTGCCACTAATATCTGGTGTCTCTATAGCGAGCCTTTACAAAGAAAACAAGTTTTTCAGTGTAAGCTAATAGCAGTTAGTCTTCTGCAAGCGTCTGGGTGTCAGGCCTTCAGCGTGTGCTCTGCCAACCTCAGCAAGTGTAATTTGCCACTCATATCTGGTGTCTCTATAGTGTGCCGTTACAAAGACAAAAAGGTTTTCATTGTAAGCTAATAGAAGTCAGTGTCCTTAAAGCGGGTGTCAGGCCTTCAGCGTGTGCTTTGCCAACCTCAGCAAGTGTACTTTGCCACTCATATCTGGTGTCTCTATAGCGTGCTTTTACAAAGAAAAAAAGGTTTTCACTGTAAGCTAATAGCAGTCAGTGTCCTTAAAGCGGGTGTCAGGCCTTCAGCGTGTGCTCTGCCATCCTCAGCAAGTGTACTTTGCCACTCAAATCTGGTGTCTCTATAGCGTGCCTTTACAAAGAAAAAAGTTTTTCAGTGTAAGCTAATAGCAGTTAATTGTCTGCAAGCGTCTGGGTGTCAGGCCTTCAGCGTGTGCTCTGCCAACCTCAGCAAGTGTACTTTGCCACTAATATCTGGTGTCTCTATAGCGTGCCGTTACAAAGAAAAAAAGTTTTTCAGTGTAAGCTAATTGCAGACAGTATCCTTAAAGCGGGTGTCAGGCCTTCAGCGTGTCCTCTGCCATCCTCAGCAAGTGTTCTTAGCCACTCAAATCTGGTGTCTCTATAGCGTGCCTTTACAAAGAAAAAAAGTTTTTCAGTGTAAGCTAATAGCAGTCAGTGTCCTTAAAGTGAGTGTCAGGCCTTCAGCGTGTGCTCTGCCAACCTCAGCAAGTGTACTTTGCCACTAATAGCTGATGTCTCTATAGCGTGCCTTTACAAAGAAAAAAGTTTTTCAGTGTAAGCTAATAGCAGTCAGTGTCCTTAAAGCGGGTGTCAGGCCTTCAACGTGTGCTCTGCCAACCTCAGCAAGTGTACTTTGCCACTCATATCTGGTGTCTCTATAGTGTGCCGTTACAAAGAAAAAAAGGTTTTCATTGTAAGCTAATAGAAATCAGTGTCCTTAAAGCGGGTGTCAGGCCTTCAGCGTGTGCTTTGCCAACCTCAGCAAGTGTACTTTGCCACTCATATCTGGTGTCTCTATAGCGTGCTTTTACAAAGAAAAAAAGGTTTTCAGTGTAAGTTAATAGCAGTCAGTGTCCTTAAAGCGGGTGTCAGGCCTTCAGCATGTGCTCTGCTAACCTCAGCAAGTGTACTTTGCCACTCATATCTGGTGTCTCTATAGCGTGCTTTTACAAAGAAAAAAAGGTTTTCACTGTAAGCTAATAGCAGTTAGTTGTCTGCAAGCGTCTGGGTATCAGGCCTTCAGCGTGTGCTCTGCCAACCTCAGCAAGTGTACTTTGCCACTCATATCTGGTGTCTCTATAGCGTGCCGTTACAAAGAAAAAAAGTTTTTCAGTGTAAGCTAATTGCAGACAGTGTCCTTAAAGCGGGTGTCAGGCCTTCAGCGTGTCCTCTGCCATCCTCAGCAAGTGTTCTTAGCCACTCAAATCTGGTGTCTCTATAGCGTGCCTTTACAAAGAAAAAAAGTTTTTCAGTGTAAGCTAATAGCAGTCAGTGTCCTTAAAGCGAGTGTCAGGCCTTCAGCGTGTGCTCTGCCAACCTCAGCAAGTGTACTTTGCCACTAATATCTGGTGTCTCTATAGCGTGCCTTTACAAAGAAAAAAGTTTTTCAGTGTCCTTAAAGCGGGTGTCAGGCCTTCAGCGTGTGCTCTGCCAACCTCAGCAAGTGTACTTTGCCACTCATATCTGGTGTCTCTATAGCGTGCTTTTACAAAGAAAAAAAGGTTTTCACTGTAAGCTAATAGCAGTTAGTTGTCTGCAAGCGTCTGGGTGTCAGGCCTTCAGCGTGTGCTCTGCCAACCTCAGCAAGTGTACTTTGCCACTAATATCTGGTGTCTCTATAGTGTGCTGTTACAAAGAAAAAAAGGTTTTCATTGTAAGCTAATAGAAGTCAGTGTCCTTAAAGCGGGTGTCAGGCCTTCAGCGTGTGCTTTGCCAACCTCAGCATGTGTACTTTGCCACTCAAATCTGGTGTCTCTATAGCGTGCTTTTACAAAGAAAAAGTTTTTCAGTGTAAGTTAATAGCAGTCAGTGTCCTTAAAGCGGGTGTCAGGCCTTCAGCATGTGCTCTGCTAACCTCAGCAAGTGTACTTTGCCACTCATATCTGGTGTCTCTATAGCGTGCTTTTACAAAGAAAAAAAGGTTTTCACTGTAAGCTAATAGCAGTTAGTTGTCTGCAAGCGTCTGGGTATCAGGCCTTCAGCGTGTGCTCTGCCAACCTCAGCAAGTGTACTTTGCCACTCATATCTGGTGTCTCTATAGTGTGCCGTTACAAAGAAAAAAAGGTTTTCATTGTAAGCTAATAGAAGTCAGTGTCCTTAAAGCGGGTGTCAGGCCTTCAGCGTGTGCTTTGCCAACCTCAGCAAGTGTACTTTGCCACTCAAATCTGGTGTCTCTATAGCGTGCTTTTACAAAGAAAAAGTTTTTCAGTGTAAGTTAATAGCAGTCAGTGTCCTTAAAGCGGGTGTCAGGCCTTCAGCATGTGCTCTGCTAACCTCAGCAAGTGTACTTTGCCACTCATATCTGGTGTCTCTATAGCGTGCTTTTACAAAGAAAAAAAGGTTTTCACTGTAAGCTAATAGCAGTTAGTTGTCTGCAAGCGTCTCGGTATCAGGCCTTCAGCGTGTGCTCTGCCAACCTCAGCAAGTGTACTTTGCCACTCATATCTGGTGTCTCTATAGTGTGCCGTTACAAAGAAAAAAGTTTTTCAGTGTAAGTTAATAGCAGTCAGTGTCCTTAAAGCGGGTGTCAGGCCTTCAGCGTGTGCTCTGCTAACCTCAGCAAGTGTACTTTGCCACTCATATCTGGTGTCTCTATAGCGTGCTTTTACAAAGAAAAAAAGATTTTCAGTGTAAGCTAAAAGCAGTTAATTGTCTGCAAGCGTCTGGGTGTCAGGCCTTCAGCGTGTGCTCTGCCAACCTCAGCAAGTGTACTTTGACACTCATATCTGGTGTCTCTATAGCGTGCCGTTACAAAGAAAAAAAGTTTTTCTGTGTAAGCAAATTGCAGTCAGTGTCCTTAAAGCGGGTGTCAGGCCTTCAGCGTGTGCTCTGCCAACCTCAGCAAGTGTACTTTGCCACTCATATCTGGTGTCTCTATAGGGTGCTTTTACAAAGAAAAAAAGGTTTTCACTGTAAGCTAATAGCAGTTAGTTGTCTGCAAGCATCTGGGTATCAGGCCTTCAGCGTGTGCTCTGCCAACCTCAGCAAGTGTACTTTGCCACTCATATCTGGTGTCTCTATAGTGTGCCGTTACAAAGAAAAAAGTTTTTCAGTGTAAGTTAATAGCAGTCAGTGTCCTTAAAGCGGGTGTCAGGCCTTCAGCGTGTGCTCTGCTAACCTCAGCAAGTGTACTTTGCCACTCATATCTGGTGTCTCTATAGCGTGCTTTTACAAAGAAAAAAAGATTTTCAGTGTAAGCTAATAGCAGTTAATTGTCTGCAAGCGTCTGGGTGTCAGGCCTTCAGCGTGTGCTCTGCCAACCTCAGCAAGTGTACTTTGACACTCATATCTGGTGTCTCTATAGCGTGCCGTTACAAAGAAAAAAAGTTTTTCTGTGTAAGCAAATTGCAGTCAGTGTCCTTAAAGCAGGTGTCAGGCCTTCAGCGTGTGCTCTGCCAACCTCAGCAAGTGTACTTTGCCACTCATATCTGGTGTCTCTATAGCGTGCTTTTACAAACAAAAAAAGATTTTCACTGTAAGCTTATAGCAGTCAGTGTCCTTAAAGCGGGTGTCAGACCTTCAGCGTGTGCTCGGCCAACCTCAGCAAGTGTTCTTTGCCACTCAAATCTGGTGTCTCTATAGCGTGCCTTTACAAAGAAAAAAAGTTTTTCAGTGTAAGCTAATAGCAGTCAGTGTCCTTAAAGCGGGTGTTAGGCCTTCAGCCTGTGCTCTGCCAACCTCAGCAAGTGTACTTTGCCACTCATATATGGTGTCTCTATAGCGTGCTTTTACAAAGAAAAAAAGGTTTTCACTGTAAGGTAATAGCAGTCAGTGTCCTTAAAGCGGGTGTCAGGCCTTCAGCTTTTGCTCTGCCATCCTCAGCAAGTGTACTTTGCCACTCAAATCTGGTGTCTCTATAGCGTGCCTTTACAAAGAAAAAAGTTTTTCAGTGTAAGCTAATAGCAGTTAATTGTCTGCAAGCGTCTGGGTGTCAGGCCTTCAGCGTGTGCTCTGCCAACCTCAGCAAGTGTACTTTGCCACTAATATCTGGTGTCTCTATAGCGTGCTTTTACAAAGAAAAAAAGTTTTTCAGTGTAAGCTAATTGCAGTCAGTGTCCTTAAAGCGGGTGTCAGGCCTTCAGCGTGTCCTCTGCCATCCTCAGCAAGTGTTCTTTGCCACTCAAATCTGGTGTCTCTATAGCGTACCTTTACAAAGAAAAAAAGTTTTTCAGTGTAAGCTAATAGCAGTCAGTGTCCTTAAAGCGAGTGTCAGGCCTTCAGCGTGTGCTCTGCCAACCTCAGCAAGTGTACTTTGCCACTAATATCTGGTGTCTCTATAGCGTGCCTTTACAAAGAAAAAAGTTTTTCAGTGTAAGCTAATAGCAGTCAGTGTCCTTAAAGCGGGTGTCAGGCCTTCAGCGTGTGCTCTGCCAACCTCAGCAAGTGTACTTTGCCACTCATATCTGGTGTCTCTATAGCGTGCTTTTACAAAGAAAAAAAGATTTTCACTGTAAGCTAATAGCAGTTAGTTGTCTGCAAGCGTCTGGGTGTCAGGCCTTCAACGTGTGCTCTGCCAACCTCAGCAAGTGTACTTTGCCACTCATATCTGGTGTCTCTATAGTGTGCCGTTACAAAGAAAAAAAGGTTTTCATTGTAAGCTAATAGAAGTCAGTGTCCTTAAAGCGGGTGTCAGGCCTTCAGCGTGTGCTTTGCCAACCTCAGCAAGTGTACTTTGCCACTCATATCTGGTGTCTCTATAGCGTGCTTTTACAAAGAAAAAAAGTTTTTCAGTGTAAGTTAATAGCAGTCAGTGTCCTTAAAGCGGGTGTCAGGCCTTCAGCATGTGCTCTGCTAACCTCAGCAAGTGTACTTTGCCACTCATATCTGGTGTCTCTATAGCGTGCTTTTACAAAGAAAAAAAGGTTTTCACTGTAAGCTAATAGCAGTTAGTTGTCTGCAAGCGTCTGGGTATCAGGCCTTCAGCGTGTGCTCTGCCAACCTCAGCAAGTGTACTTTGCCACTCATATCTGGTGTCTCTATAGTGTGCCGTTACAAAGAAAAACGTTTTTCAGTGTAAGTTAATAGCAGTCAGTGTCCTTAAAGCGGGTGTCAGGCCTTCAGCGTGTGCTCTGCTAACCTCAGCAAGTGTACTTTGCCACTCATATCTGGTGTCTCTATAGCGTGCTTTTACAAAGAAAAAAAGATTTTCAGTGTAAGCTAATAGCAGTTAATTGTCTGCAAGCGTCTGGGTGTCAGGCCTTCAGCGTGTGCTCTGCCAACCTCAGCAAGTGTACTTTGACACTCATATCTGGTGTCTCTATAGCGTGCCGTTACAAAGAAAAAAAGTTTTTCTGTGTAAGCAAATTGCAGTCAGTGTCCTTAAAGCGGGTGTCAGGCCTTCAGCGTGTGCTCTGCCAACCTCAGCAAGTGTACTTTGCCACTCATATCTGGTGTCTCTATAGCGTGCTTTTACAAACAAAAAAAGATTTTCACTCTAAGCTTATAGCAGTCAGTGTCCTTAAAGCGGGTGTCAGACCTTCAGCGTGTGCTCGGCCAACCTCAGCAAGTGTTCTTTGCCACTCAAATCTGGTGTCTCTATAGCGTGCCTTTACAAAGAAAAAAGTTTTTCAGTGTAAGCTAATAACAGTCAGTGTCCTTAAAGCGGGTGTCAGGCCTTCAGCGTGTGCTTTGCAAACCTCAGCAAGTGTACTTTGCCACTCATATCTGGTGTCTCTATAGAGTGCTTTTACAAGGAAAAAAAGGTTTTCAGTGTAAGCTAATAGCAGTCAGTGTCCTTAAAGCGAGTGTCAGGCCTTCAGCGTGTGCTCTGCTAACCTCAGCAAGTGTACTTTGCCACTAATATCTTGTGTCTCTATAGCGTGCCTTTACAAGGAAAAAAAGTTTTTAAGTGTAAGTTAATAGCAGTCAGTGTCCTTAAAGCGGGTGTCATGCCTTCAGCGTGTGCTCTGCTAACCTCAGCAAGTGTACTTTGCCACTCATATCTGGTGTCTCTATAGCGTGCTTTTACAAAGAAAAAAAGATTTTCAGTGTAAGCTAATAGCAGTTAATTGTCTGCAAGCGTCTGGGTGTCAGGCCTTCAGCGTGTGCTCTGCCAACCTCAGCAAGTGTACTTTGACACTCATATCTGGTGTCTCTATAGCGTGCCGTTACAAAGAAAAAAAGTTTTTCTGTGTAAGCAAATTGCAGTCAGTGTCCTTAAAGCGGGTGTCAGGCCTTCAGCGTGTGCTCTGCCAACCTCAGCAAGTGTACTTTGCCACTCATATCTGGTGTCTCTATAGCGTGCTTTTACAAACAAAAAAAGATTTTCACTGTAAGCTTATAGCAGTCAGTGTCCTTAAAGCGGGTGTCAGACCTTCAGCGTGTGCTCGGCCAACCTCAGCAAGTGTTCTTTGCCACTCAAATCTGGTGTCTCTATAGCGTGCCTTTACAAAGAAAAAAAGTTTTTCAGTGTAAGCTAATAACAGTCAGTGTCCTTAAAGCGGGTGTCAGGCCTTCAGCGTGTGCTTTGCAAACCTCAGCAAGTGTACCTTGCCACTCATATCTGGTGTCTCTATAGAGTGCTTTTACAAGGAAAAAAAGGTTTTCAGTGTAAGCTAATAGCAGTCAGTGTCCTTAAAGCGAGTGTCAGGCCTTCAGCGTGTGCTCTGCTAACATCAGCAAGTGTACTTTGCCACTAATATCTGGTGTCTCTATAGTGTGCCGTTACAAAGAAAAAAAGGTTTTCATTGTAAGCTAATAGAAATCAGTGTCCTTAAAGCGGGTGTCAGGCCTTCAGCGTGTGCTTTGCCAACCTCAGCAAGTGTACTTTGCCACTCATATCTGGTGTCTCTATAGCGTGCTTTTACAAAGAAAAAAAGGTTTTCAGTGTAAGTTAATAGCAGTCAGTGTCCTTAAAGCGGGTGTCAGGCCTTCAGCATGTGCTCTGCTAACCTCAGCAAGTGTACTTTGCCACTCATATCTGGTGTCTCTATAGCGTGCTTTTACAAAGAAAAAAAGGTTTTCACTGTAAGCTAATAGCAGTTAGTTGTCTGCAAGCGTCTGGGTATCAGGCCTTCAGCGTGTGCTCTGCCAACCTCAGCAAGTGTACTTTGCCACTCATATCTGGTGTCTCTATAGCGTGCCGTTACAAAGAAAAAAAGTTTTTCAGTGTAAGCTAATTGCAGACAGTGTCCTTAAAGCGGGTGTCAGGCCTTCAGCGTGTCCTCTGCCATCCTCAGCAAGTGTTCTTAGCCACTCAAATCTGGTGTCTCTATAGCGTGCCTTTACAAAGAAAAAAAGTTTTTCAGTGTAAGCTAATAGCAGTCAGTGTCCTTAAAGCGAGTGTCAGGCCTTCAGCGTGTGCTCTGCCAACCTCAGCAAGTGTACTTTGCCACTAATATCTGGTGTCTCTATAGCGTGCCTTTACAAAGAAAAAAGTTTTTCAGTGTCCTTAAAGCGGGTGTCAGGCCTTCAGCGTGTGCTCTGCCAACCTCAGCAAGTGTACTTTGCCACTCATATCTGGTGTCTCTATAGCGTGCTTTTACAAAGAAAAAAAGGTTTTCACTGTAAGCTAATAGCAGTTAGTTGTCTGCAAGCGTCTGGGTGTCAGGCCTTCAGCGTGTGCTCTGCCAACCTCAGCAAGTGTACTTTGCCACTAATATCTGGTGTCTCTATAGTGTGCTGTTACAAAGAAAAAAAGGTTTTCATTGTAAGCTAATAGAAGTCAGTGTCCTTAAAGCGGGTGTCAGGCCTTCAGCGTGTGCTTTGCCAACCTCAGCATGTGTACTTTGCCACTCAAATCTGGTGTCTCTATAGCGTGCTTTTACAAAGAAAAAGTTTTTCAGTGTAAGTTAATAGCAGTCAGTGTCCTTAAAGCGGGTGTCAGGCCTTCAGCATGTGCTCTGCTAACCTCAGCAAGTGTACTTTGCCACTCATATCTGGTGTCTCTATAGCGTGCTTTTACAAAGAAAAAAAGGTTTTCACTGTAAGCTAATAGCAGTTAGTTGTCTGCAAGCGTCTGGGTATCAGGCCTTCAGCGTGTGCTCTGCCAACCTCAGCAAGTGTACTTTGCCACTCATATCTGGTGTCTCTATAGTGTGCCGTTACAAAGAAAAAAAGGTTTTCATTGTAAGCTAATAGAAGTCAGTGTCCTTAAAGCGGGTGTCAGGCCTTCAGCGTGTGCTTTGCCAACCTCAGCAAGTGTACTTTGCCACTCAAATCTGGTGTCTCTATAGCGTGCTTTTACAAAGAAAAAGTTTTTCAGTGTAAGTTAATAGCAGTCAGTGTCCTTAAAGCGGGTGTCAGGCCTTCAGCATGTGCTCTGCTAACCTCAGCAAGTGTACTTTGCCACTCATATCTGGTGTCTCTATAGCGTGCTTTTACAAAGAAAAAAAGGTTTTCACTGTAAGCTAATAGCAGTTAGTTGTCTGCAAGCGTCTCGGTATCAGGCCTTCAGCGTGTGCTCTGCCAACCTCAGCAAGTGTACTTTGCCACTCATATCTGGTGTCTCTATAGTGTGCCGTTACAAAGAAAAAAGTTTTTCAGTGTAAGTTAATAGCAGTCAGTGTCCTTAAAGCGGGTGTCAGGCCTTCAGCGTGTGCTCTGCTAACCTCAGCAAGTGTACTTTGCCACTCATATCTGGTGTCTCTATAGCGTGCTTTTACAAAGAAAAAAAGATTTTCAGTGTAAGCTAAAAGCAGTTAATTGTCTGCAAGCGTCTGGGTGTCAGGCCTTCAGCGTGTGCTCTGCCAACCTCAGCAAGTGTACTTTGACACTCATATCTGGTGTCTCTATAGCGTGCCGTTACAAAGAAAAAAAGTTTTTCTGTGTAAGCAAATTGCAGTCAGTGTCCTTAAAGCGGGTGTCAGGCCTTCAGCGTGTGCTCTGCCAACCTCAGCAAGTGTACTTTGCCACTCATATCTGGTGTCTCTATAGGGTGCTTTTACAAAGAAAAAAAGGTTTTCACTGTAAGCTAATAGCAGTTAGTTGTCTGCAAGCATCTGGGTATCAGGCCTTCAGCGTGTGCTCTGCCAACCTCAGCAAGTGTACTTTGCCACTCATATCTGGTGTCTCTATAGTGTGCCGTTACAAAGAAAAAAGTTTTTCAGTGTAAGTTAATAGCAGTCAGTGTCCTTAAAGCGGGTGTCAGGCCTTCAGCGTGTGCTCTGCTAACCTCAGCAAGTGTACTTTGCCACTCATATCTGGTGTCTCTATAGCGTGCTTTTACAAAGAAAAAAAGATTTTCAGTGTAAGCTAATAGCAGTTAATTGTCTGCAAGCGTCTGGGTGTCAGGCCTTCAGCGTGTGCTCTGCCAACCTCAGCAAGTGTACTTTGACACTCATATCTGGTGTCTCTATAGCGTGCCGTTACAAAGAAAAAAAGTTTTTCTGTGTAAGCAAATTGCAGTCAGTGTCCTTAAAGCAGGTGTCAGGCCTTCAGCGTGTGCTCTGCCAACCTCAGCAAGTGTACTTTGCCACTCATATCTGGTGTCTCTATAGCGTGCTTTTACAAACAAAAAAAGATTTTCACTGTAAGCTTATAGCAGTCAGTGTCCTTAAAGCGGGTGTCAGACCTTCAGCGTGTGCTCGGCCAACCTCAGCAAGTGTTCTTTGCCACTCAAATCTGGTGTCTCTATAGCGTGCCTTTACAAAGAAAAAAAGTTTTTCAGTGTAAGCTAATAGCAGTCAGTGTCCTTAAAGCGGGTGTTAGGCCTTCAGCCTGTGCTCTGCCAACCTCAGCAAGTGTACTTTGCCACTCATATATGGTGTCTCTATAGCGTGCTTTTACAAAGAAAAAAAGGTTTTCACTGTAAGGTAATAGCAGTCAGTGTCCTTAAAGCGGGTGTCAGGCCTTCAGCTTTTGCTCTGCCATCCTCAGCAAGTGTACTTTGCCACTCAAATCTGGTGTCTCTATAGCGTGCCTTTACAAAGAAAAAAGTTTTTCAGTGTAAGCTAATAGCAGTTAATTGTCTGCAAGCGTCTGGGTGTCAGGCCTTCAGCGTGTGCTCTGCCAACCTCAGCAAGTGTACTTTGCCACTAATATCTGGTGTCTCTATAGCGTGCTTTTACAAAGAAAAAAAGTTTTTCAGTGTAAGCTAATTGCAGTCAGTGTCCTTAAAGCGGGTGTCAGGCCTTCAGCGTGTCCTCTGCCATCCTCAGCAAGTGTTCTTTGCCACTCAAATCTGGTGTCTCTATAGCGTACCTTTACAAAGAAAAAAAGTTTTTCAGTGTAAGCTAATAGCAGTCAGTGTCCTTAAAGCGAGTGTCAGGCCTTCAGCGTGTGCTCTGCCAACCTCAGCAAGTGTACTTTGCCACTAATATCTGGTGTCTCTATAGCGTGCCTTTACAAAGAAAAAAGTTTTTCAGTGTAAGCTAATAGCAGTCAGTGTCCTTAAAGCGGGTGTCAGGCCTTCAGCGTGTGCTCTGCCAACCTCAGCAAGTGTACTTTGCCACTCATATCTGGTGTCTCTATAGCGTGCTTTTACAAAGAAAAAAAGATTTTCACTGTAAGCTAATAGCAGTTAGTTGTCTGCAAGCGTCTGGGTGTCAGGCCTTCAACGTGTGCTCTGCCAACCTCAGCAAGTGTACTTTGCCACTCATATCTGGTGTCTCTATAGTGTGCCGTTACAAAGAAAAAAAGGTTTTCATTGTAAGCTAATAGAAGTCAGTGTCCTTAAAGCGGGTGTCAGGCCTTCAGCGTGTGCTTTGCCAACCTCAGCAAGTGTACTTTGCCACTCATATCTGGTGTCTCTATAGCGTGCTTTTACAAAGAAAAAAAGTTTTTCAGTGTAAGTTAATAGCAGTCAGTGTCCTTAAAGCGGGTGTCAGGCCTTCAGCATGTGCTCTGCTAACCTCAGCAAGTGTACTTTGCCACTCATATCTGGTGTCTCTATAGCGTGCTTTTACAAAGAAAAAAAGGTTTTCACTGTAAGCTAATAGCAGTTAGTTGTCTGCAAGCGTCTGGGTATCAGGCCTTCAGCGTGTGCTCTGCCAACCTCAGCAAGTGTACTTTGCCACTCATATCTGGTGTCTCTATAGTGTGCCGTTACAAAGAAAAACGTTTTTCAGTGTAAGTTAATAGCAGTCAGTGTCCTTAAAGCGGGTGTCAGGCCTTCAGCGTGTGCTCTGCTAACCTCAGCAAGTGTACTTTGCCACTCATATCTGGTGTCTCTATAGCGTGCTTTTACAAAGAAAAAAAGATTTTCAGTGTAAGCTAATAGCAGTTAATTGTCTGCAAGCGTCTGGGTGTCAGGCCTTCAGCGTGTGCTCTGCCAACCTCAGCAAGTGTACTTTGACACTCATATCTGGTGTCTCTATAGCGTGCCGTTACAAAGAAAAAAAGTTTTTCTGTGTAAGCAAATTGCAGTCAGTGTCCTTAAAGCGGGTGTCAGGCCTTCAGCGTGTGCTCTGCCAACCTCAGCAAGTGTACTTTGCCACTCATATCTGGTGTCTCTATAGCGTGCTTTTACAAACAAAAAAAGATTTTCACTCTAAGCTTATAGCAGTCAGTGTCCTTAAAGCGGGTGTCAGACCTTCAGCGTGTGCTCGGCCAACCTCAGCAAGTGTTCTTTGCCACTCAAATCTGGTGTCTCTATAGCGTGCCTTTACAAAGAAAAAAGTTTTTCAGTGTAAGCTAATAACAGTCAGTGTCCTTAAAGCGGGTGTCAGGCCTTCAGCGTGTGCTTTGCAAACCTCAGCAAGTGTACTTTGCCACTCATATCTGGTGTCTCTATAGAGTGCTTTTACAAGGAAAAAAAGGTTTTCAGTGTAAGCTAATAGCAGTCAGTGTCCTTAAAGCGAGTGTCAGGCCTTCA
This sequence comes from Pelobates fuscus, assembly GCF_036172605.1. NCBI lineage: Eukaryota > Metazoa > Chordata > Amphibia > Anura > Pelobatidae > Pelobates > Pelobates fuscus. The sequence goes on from NC_086322.1 coordinate 245,462,487, forward strand.
GCGTGTGCTCTGCTAACCTCAGCAAGTGTACTTTGCCACTAATATCTTGTGTCTCTATAGCGTGCCTTTACAAGGAAAAAAAGTTTTTAAGTGTAAGTTAATAGCAGTCAGTGTCCTTAAAGCGGGTGTCATGCCTTCAGCGTGTGCTCTGCTAACCTCAGCAAGTGTACTTTGCCACTCATATCTGGTGTCTCTATAGCGTGCTTTTACAAAGAAAAAAAGATTTTCAGTGTAAGCTAATAGCAGTTAATTGTCTGCAAGCGTCTGGGTGTCAGGCCTTCAGCGTGTGCTCTGCCAACCTCAGCAAGTGTACTTTGACACTCATATCTGGTGTCTCTATAGCGTGCCGTTACAAAGAAAAAAAGTTTTTCTGTGTAAGCAAATTGCAGTCAGTGTCCTTAAAGCGGGTGTCAGGCCTTCAGCGTGTGCTCTGCCAACCTCAGCAAGTGTACTTTGCCACTCATATCTGGTGTCTCTATAGCGTGCTTTTACAAACAAAAAAAGATTTTCACTGTAAGCTTATAGCAGTCAGTGTCCTTAAAGCGGGTGTCAGACCTTCAGCGTGTGCTCGGCCAACCTCAGCAAGTGTTCTTTGCCACTCAAATCTGGTGTCTCTATAGCGTGCCTTTACAAAGAAAAAAAGTTTTTCAGTGTAAGCTAATAACAGTCAGTGTCCTTAAAGCGGGTGTCAGGCCTTCAGCGTGTGCTTTGCAAACCTCAGCAAGTGTACCTTGCCACTCATATCTGGTGTCTCTATAGAGTGCTTTTACAAGGAAAAAAAGGTTTTCAGTGTAAGCTAATAGCAGTCAGTGTCCTTAAAGCGAGTGTCAGGCCTTCAGCGTGTGCTCTGCTAACATCAGCAAGTGTACTTTGCCACTAATATCTGGTGTCTCTATAGCGTGCCTTTACAAAGAAAACAAGTTTTTCAGTGTAAGCTAATTGCAGTCAGTGTCCTTAAAGCGGGTGTCAGGCCTTCAGCCTGTGCTCTGCCAACCTCAGCAAGTGTACTTTGCCACTCATATCTGGTGTCTCTATAGCGTGCTTTTACAAAGAAAAAAAGGTTTTCACTGTAAGCTAATAGCAGTCAGTGTCCTTAAAGCGGGTGTCAGGCCTTCAGCGTGTGCTCTGCCATCCTCAGCAAGTGTACTTTGCCACTCAAATCTGGTGTCTCTATAGCGTGCCTTTACAAAGAAAAAAGTTTTTCAGTGTAAGCTAATAGCAGTCAGTGTCCTTAAAGCGGGTGTCAGGCCTTCAGCCTGTGCTCTGCCAACCTCAGCAAGTGTACTTTGCCACTCATATCTGGTGTCTCTATAGCGTGCTTTTACAAAGAAAAAAAGGTTTTCACTGTAAGCTAATAGCAGTCAGTGTCCTTAAAGCGGGTGTCAGGCCTTCAGCGTGTGCTTTGCCATCCTCAGCAAGTGTACTTTGCCACTCAAATCTGGTGTCTCTATAGCGTGCCTTTAGAAAGAAAAAAGTTTTTCAGTGTAAGCTAATAGCAGTTAATTGTCTGCAAGCGTCTGGGTGTCAGGCCTTCAGCGTGTGCTCTGCCAACCTCAGCAAGTGTACTTTGCCACTAATATCTGGTGTCTCTATAGCGTGCCGTTACAAAGAAAAAAAGTTTTTCAATGTAAGCTAATTGCAGTCAGTGTCCTTAAAGCGGGTGTCAGGCCTTCAGCGTGTCCTCTGCCATCCTCAGCAAGTGTTCTTAGCCACTCAAATCTGGTGTCTCTATAGCGTGCCTTTACAAAGAAAAAACGTTTTTCAGTGTAAGCTAATAGCAGTCAGTGTCCTTAAAGCGGGTGTCAGGCCTTCAGCGTGTGCTCTGCCAACCTCAGCAAATGTATTTTGCCACTCATATCTGGTGTCTCTATAGCGTGCCTTTACAAAGAAAAAAGTTTTTCAGTGTAAGCTAATAGCAGTCAGTGTCCTTAAAGCGGGTGTCAGGCCTTCAGCGTGTGCTCTGCCAACCTCAGCAAGTGTACTTTGCCACTCATATCTGGTGTCTCTATAGTGTGCCGTTACAAAGAAAAAAAGGTTTTCATTGTAAGCTAATAGAAGTCAGTGTCCTTAAAGCGGGTGTCAGGCCTTCAGCGTGTGCTTTGCCAACCTCAGCAAGTGTACTTTGCCACTCATATCTGGTGTCTCTATAGTGTGCCGTTACAAAGAAAAAAGTTTTTCAGTGTAAGTTAATAGCAGTCAGTGTCCTTAAAGCGGGTGTCAGGCCTTCAGAGTGTGCTCTGCTAACCTCAGCAAGTGTACTTTGCCACTCATATCTGGTGTCTCTATAGCATGCTTTTACAAAGAAAAAAAGATTTTCAGTGTAAGCTAATAGCAGTTAATTGTCTGCAAGCGTCTGGGTGTCAGGCCTTCAGCGTGTGCTCTGCCAACCTCAGCAAGTGTACTTTGACACTCATATCTGGTGTCTCTATAGCGTGCCGTTACAAAGAAAAAAAGTATTTCTGTGTAAGCAAATTGCAGTCAATGTCCTTAAAGCGGGTGTCAGGCCTTCAGCGTGTGCTCTGCCAACCTCAGCAAGTGTACTTTGCCACTAATATCTGGTGTCTCTATAGCGTGCCTTTACAAAGAAAAAAGTTTTTCAGTGTAAGCTAATAGCAGTCAGTGTCCTTAAAGCGGGTGTCAGGCATTCAGCGTGTGCTCTGCCAACCTCAGCAAATGTACTTTGCCACTCATATCTGGTGTCTCTATAGCGTGCTTTTACAAAGAAACAAGTTTTTCAGTGTAAGCTAATAGCATTTAGTTGTTTGCAAGCGTCTGGGTGTCAGACCTTCAGCGTGTGCTCGGCCAACCTCAGCAAGTGTACTTTGCCACTCATATCTGGTGTCTCTATAGCGTGCTTTTACAAAGAAAAAAAGGTTTTCACTGTAAGCTAATAGCAGTTAGTTGTCTGCAAGCGTCTGGGTGTCAGGCCTTCAGCGTGTGCTCTGCCAACCTCAGCAAGTGTACTTTGACACTCATATCTGGTGTCTCTATAGCGTGCTTTTACAAAGAAAAAAAGGTTTTCACTGTAAGCTAATAGCAGTCAGTGTCCTTAAAGCGGGTGTCAGGCCTTCAGCGTGTGCTCTGCCAACCTCAGCAAGTGTACTTTGCCACTCATATCTGGTGTCTCTATAGCGTGCTTTTACAAAGAAAAAAGTTTTTCAGTGTAAGTTAATAGCAGTCAGTGTCCTTAAAGCGGGTGTCAGGCCTTCAGCGTGTGCTCTGCTAACCTCAGCAAGTGTACGTTGCCACTCATATCTGGTGTCTCTATAGCTTGCTTTTACAAAGAAAAAAAGTTTTTCAGTGTAAGCTAATAGCAGTTAATTGTCTGCAAGCGTCTGGGTGTCAGGCCTTCAGCGTGTGCTCTGCCAACCTCAGCAAGTGTACTTTGACACTCATATCTGGTGTCTCTATAGCGTGCCGTTACAAAGAAAAAAGTTTTTCAGTGTAAGCAAATTGCAGTCAGTGTCCTTAAAGCGGGTGTCAGGCCTTCAGCGTGTGCTCTGCCAACCTCAGCAAGTGTACTTTGCCACTCATATCTGGTGTCTCTATAGCGTGCTTTTACAAAGAAAAAAGTTTTTCAGTGTAAGTTAATAGCAGTCAGTGTCCTTAAAGCGGGTGTCAGGCCTTCAGCGTGTGCTCTGCTAACCTCAGCAAGTGTACTTTGCCACTCATATCTGGTGTCTCTATAGCGTGCTTTTACAAAGAAAAAAGTTTTTCAGTGTAAGCTAATAGCAGTTAATTGTCTGCAAGCGTCTGGGTGTCAGGCCTTCAGCGTGTGCTCTGCCAACCTCAGCAAGTGCACTTTGACACTCATATCTGGTGTCTCTATAGCGTGCTTTTACAAACAAAAAAAGATTTTCACTGTAAGCTAATAGCAGTCAGTGTCCTTAAAGCGGGTGTCAGACCTTCAGCGTGTGCTCGGCCAACCTCAGCAAGTGTTCTTTGCCACTCAAATCTGGTGTCTCTATAGCGTGCCTTTACAAAGAAAAAAGTTTTTCAGTGTAAGCTAATAGCAGTCAGTGTCCTTAAAGCGGGTGTCAGGCCTTCAGCGTGTGCTCTGCCAACCTCAGCAAGTGTATTTTGCCACTCATATCTGGTGTCACTATAGCATGCTTTTACAAAGAAAAAAAGGTTTTCACTGTAAGCTAATAGCAGTCAGTGTCCTTAAAGCGGGTGTCAGGCCTTCAGCGTGTGCTCTGCCAACCTCAGCAAATGTATTTTGCCACTCATATCTGGTGTCTCTATAGCGTGCCTTTACAAAGAAAAAAGTTTTTCAATGTAAGCTAATAGCAGTTAATTGTCTGCAAGCGTCTGGGTGTCAGGCCTTCAGCGTGTGCTCTGCCAACCTCAGCAAGTGTACTTTGACACTCATATCTGGTGTCTCTATAGCGTGCCGTTACAAAGAAAAAAGTTTTTCAGTGTAAGCAAATTGCAGTCAGTGTCCTTAAAGCGGGTGTCAGGCCTTCAGCGTGTGCTCTGCCAACCTCAGCAAGTGTACTTTGCCACTCATATCTGGTGTCTCTATAGCGTGCTTTTACAAAGAAAAAAGTTTTTCAGTGTAAGTTAATAGCAGTCAGTGTCCTTAAAGCGGGTGGCAGGCCTTCAGCGTGTGCTCTGCTAACCTCAGCAAGTGTACTTTGCCACTCATATCTGGTGTCTCTATAGCGTGCTTTTACAAAGAAAAAAGTTTTTCAGTGTAAGCTAATAGCAGTTAATTGTCTGCAAGCGTCTGGGTGTCAGGCCTTCAGCGTGTGCTCTGCCAACCTCAGCAAGTGCACTTTGACACTCATATCTGGTGTCTCTATAGCGTGCTTTTACAAACAAAAAAAGATTTTCACTGTAAGCTAATAGCAGTCAGTGTCCTTAAAGCGGGTGTCAGACCTTCAGCGTGTGCTCGGCCAACCTCAGCAAGTGTTCTTTGCCACTCAAATCTGGTGTCTCTATAGCGTGCCTTTACAAAGAAAAAAGTTTTTCAGTGTAAGCTAATAGCAGTCAGTGTCCTTAAAGCGGGTGTCAGGCCTTCAGCGTGTGCTCTGCCAACCTCAGCAAGTGTATTTTGCCACTCATATCTGGTGTCACTATAGCATGCTTTTACAAAGAAAAAAAGGTTTTCACTGTAAGCTAATAGCAGTCAGTGTCCTTAAAGCGGGTGTCAGGCCTTCAGCGTGTGCTCTGCCAACCTCAGCAAATGTACTTTGCCACTCATATCTGGTGTCTCTATAGCGTGCCGTTACAAAGAAAAAAAGTTTTTCAGTGTAAGCTAATTGCAGTCAGTGTTCTTAAAGCGGGTGTCAGGCCTTCAGCGTGTGCTCTGCCAACCTCAGCAAGTGTACTTTGAAACTCATATCTGGTGTCTCTATAGCGTGCTTTTACAAAGAAAAAAAGGTTTTCACTGTAAGCTAATAGCAGTCAGTGTCCTTAAAGCGTGTGTCAGGCCTTCAGCGTGTGCTCTGCCAACCTCAGCAAGTGTACTTTGCCACTCATATCTGGTGTCTCTATAGCATTCTTTTACAAAGAAAAAAAGGTTTTCACTGTAAGCTAATAGCAGTCAGTGTCCTTAAAGCGGGTGTCAGGCCTTCAGCGTGTGCTTTGCCAACCTCAGCAAGTGTACTTTGCCACTCATATCTGGTGTCTCTATAGAGTGCTTTTACAAGGAAAAAAAGGTTTTCACTGTAAGCTAATAGCAGTCAGTGTCCTTAAAGCGGGTGTCAGGCCTTCAGCGTGTGCTCTGCTAACCTCAGCAAGTGTACTTTGCCACTAATATCTGGTGTCTCTATAGCGTGCCTGTAAAAAGAAAACAAGTTTTTCAGTGTAAGCTAATAGCAGTCAGTGTCCTTAAAGCGGGTGTCAGGCCTTCAGCCTGTGCTCTGCCAACCTCAGCAAGTGTACTTTGCCACTCATATCTGGTGTCTCTATAGCGTGCTTTTACAAAGAAAAAAAGGTTTTCACTGTAAGCTAATAGCAGTCAGTGTCCTTAAAGCGGGTGTCAGGCCTTCAGCGTGTGCTCTGCCATCCTCAGCAAGTGTACTTTGCCACTCAAATCTGGTGTCTCTATAGCGTGCCTTTACAAAGAAAAAAAGTTTTTCAGTGTAAGCTAATTGCAGTCAGTGTCCTTAAAGCGGGTGTCAGGCCTTCAGCGTGTGCTCTGCTAACCTCAGCAAGTGTACTTTGCCACTCATATCTGGTGTCTCTATAGCGTGCTTTTACAAAGAAAAAAAGGTTTTCACTGTAAGCTAATAGCAGTCAGTGTCCTTAAAGCGGGTGTCAGGCCTTCAGCATGTGCTCTGCCATCCTCAGCAAGTGTACTTTGCCACTCATATCTGGTGTCTCTATAGCGTGCCGTTACAAAGAAAAAAAGTTTTTCAGTGTAAGCTAATTGCAGTCAGTGTTCTTAAAGCAGGTGTCAGGCCTTCAGTGTGTCCTCTGCCATCCTCAGCAAGTGCTCTTTGCCACTCAAATCTGGTGTCTCTATAGCGTGCTTTTACAAAGAAAAAAAGTTTTTCAGTGTAAGCTAATAGCAGTTAATTGTCTGCAAGTGTCTGGGTGTCAGGCCTTCAGCGTGTGCTCTGCCAACCTCAGCAAGTGTACTTTGCCACTCATATCTGGTGTCTTTATAGCGTGCCGTTACAAAGAAAAAAAGTTTTTCAGTGTAAGCTAATTGCAGTCAGTGTCCTTAAAGCGGGTGTCAGGCCTTCAGCGTGTCCTCTGCCATCCTCAGCAAGTGTTCTTTGCCACTCAAATCTGGTGTCTCTATAGCGTGCCTTTACAAAGAAAACAAGTTTTTCAGTGTAAGCTAATAGCAGTCAGTGTCCTTAAAGCGGGTGTCAGGTCTTCAGCGTGTGCTCTGCCAACCTCAGCAAATGTACTTTGCCACTCATATCTGGTGTCTCTATAGCGTGCTTTTACAAAGAAACTAGTTTTTCAGTGTAAGCTAATAGCAATTAGTTGTTTGCACGCGTCTGGGTGTCAGACCTTCAGCGTGTGCTCGGCCAACCTCAGCAAGTGTACTTTGCCACTCATATCTGGTGTCTCTATAGCGTGCTTTTACAAAGAAAAAAAGGTTTTCACTGTAAGCTAATAGCAGTTAGTTGTCTGCAAGCGTCTGGGTGTCAGGCCTTCAGCGTGTGCTCTGCCAACCTCAGCAAGTGTACTTTGCCACTCATATCTGGTGTCTCTATAGTGTGCCATTACAAAGAAAAAAGTTTTTCAGTGTAAGTTAATAGCAGTCAGTGTCCTTAAAGCGGGTGTCAGGCCTTCAGCGTGTGCTCTGCTAACCTCAGCAAGTGTACTTTGCCACTCATATCTGGTGTCTCTATAGCGTGCTTTTACAAAGAAAAAAAGATTTTCAGTGTAAGCTAATAGCAGTTAATTGTCTGCAAGCGTCTGGGTGTCAGGCCTTCAGCGTGTGCTCTGCCAACCTCAGCAAGTGTACTTTGACACTCATATCTGGTGTCTCTATAGCGTGCCGTTACAAAGAAAAAAAGTTTTTCTGTGTAAGCAAATTGCAGTCAGTGTCCTTAAAGCGGGTGTCAGGCCTTCAGCGTGTGCTCTGCCAACCTCAGCAAGTGTACTTTGCCACTCATATCTGGTGTCTCTATAGCGTGCTTTCACAAACAAAAAAAGATTTTCACTGTAAGCTTATAGCAGTCAGTGTCCTTAAAGCGGGTGTCAGACCTTCAGCGTGTGCTCGGCCAACCTCTGCAAGTGTTCTTTGCCACTAATATCTGGTGTCTCTATAGCGTGCCTTTACAAAGAAAACAAGTTTTTCAGTGTAAGCTAATAGCAGTCAGTGTCCTTAAAGCGGGTGTCAGGCCTTCAGCCTGTGCTCTGCCAACCTCAGCAAGTGTACTTTGCCACTAATATCTGGTGTCTCTATAGCGTGCCGTTACAAAGAAAAAAAGTTTTTCAGTGTAAGCTAATAGCAGTCAGTGTCCTTAAAGCGAGTGTCAGGCCTTCAGCGTGTGCTCTGCTAACCTCAGCAAGTGTACTTTGCCACTAATATCTGGTGTCTCTATAGCGTGCCTTTACAAAGAAAAAAGTTTTTCAGTGTAAGCTAAAAGCAGTCAGTGTCCTTAAAGCGAGTGTCAGGCCTTCAGCGTGTGCTCTGCTAACCTCAGCAAGTGTACTTTGCCACTCAAATCTGGTGTCTCTATAGCGTGCCTTTACAAAGAAAAAAGTTTTTCAGTGTAAGCTAATAGCAGTCAGTGTCCTTAAAGCGGGTGTCAGGCCTTCAGCGTGTCCTCTGCCATCCTCAGCAAGTGTTCTTAGCCACTCAAATCTGGTGTCTCTATAGCCTGCCTTTACAAAGAAAAAAAGTTTTTCAGTGTAAGCTAATAGCAGTCAGTGTCCTTAAAGTGAGTGTCAGGCCTTCAGCGTGTGCTCTGCCAACCTCAGCAAGTGTACTTTGCCACTCATATCTGGTGTCTCTATAGCGTGCCGTTACAAAGAAAAAAAGTTTTTCAGTGTAAGCTAATAGCAGTTAGTTGTTTTTTGCAAGCGTCTGGGTGTCAGACCTTCAGTGTGTGCTCTGCCAACCTCAGCAAGTGTACTTTCCCACTCATATCTGGTGTCTCTATAGCGTGCCTTTACAAAGAAAAAAAGTTTTTCAGTGTAAGCTAATAGCAGTCAGTGTCCTTAAAGCGAGTGTCAGGCCTTCAGCGTGTGCTCTGCTAACCTCAGCAAGTGTACTTTGCCACTAATATCTGGTGTCTCTATAGCGTGCCTTTACAAAGAAAAAAGTTTTTCAGTGTAAGCTAATAGCAGTCAGTGTCCTTAAAGCGGGTGTCAGGCCTTCAGCGTGTGCTCTGCCAACCTCAGCAAGTGTACTTTGCCACTCATATCTGGTGTCTCTATAGCATGCTTTTACAAAGAAAAAAAGGTTTTCACTGTAAGCTAATAGCAGTCAGTGTCCTTAAAGCGGGTGTCAGGCCTTCAGCGTGTGCTTTGCCAACCTCAGCAAGTGTACTTTGCCACTCATATCTGGTGTCTCTATAGAGTGCTTTTACAAGGAAAAAAAGGTTTTCACTGTAAGCTAATAGCAGTCAGTGTCCTTAAAGCGGGTGTCAGGCCTTCAGCGTGTGCTCTGCTAACCTCAGCAAGTGTACTTTGCCACTCATATCTGGTGTCTCTATAGCGTGCCTTTACAAAGAAAAAAAGTTTTTCAGTGTAAGCTAATAGCAGTCAGTGTCCTTAAAGCGAGTGTCAGGCCTTCAGCGTGTGCTCTGCTAACCTCAGCAAGTGTACTTTGCCACTAATATCTGGTGTCTCTATAGCGTGCCTTTACAAAGAAAAAAGTTTTTCAGTGTAAGCTAAAAGCAGTCAGTGTCCTTAAAGCGGGTGTCAGGCCTTCAGCGTGTGCTCTGCCAACCTCAGCAAATGTACTTTGCCACTCATATCTGGTGTCTCTATAGCGTGCTTTTACAAAGAAACAAGTTTTTCAGTGTAAGCTAATAGCAGTTAGTTGTTTGCAAGCGTCTGGGTGTCAGACCTTCAGCGTGTGCTTGGCCAACCTCAGCAAGTGTACTTTGCCACTCATATCTGGTGTCTCTATAGCGTGCTTTTACAAAGAAAAAAAGTTTTTCAGTGTAAGCTAATAGCAATTAGTTGTCTGCAAGCGTCTGGGTGTCAGGCCTTCAGCGTGTGCTCTGCCAACCTCAGCAAGTGTACTTTGCCACTTATATCTGGTGTCTCTATAATGTGCCGTTACAAAGAAAAAAGTTTTTCAGTGTAAGTTAATAGCAGTCAGTGTCCTTAAAGCGGGTGTCAGGCCTTCAGCGTGTGCTTTGACAACCTCAGCAAGTGTACTTTGTCACTCATATCTGGTGTCTCTATAGCGTGCTTTTACAAAGATTAAAAGTTTTTCAGTGTAAGCTAATAGCAGTCAGTGTCCTTAAAGCGGGTGTCAGGCCTTCAGCGTGTGCTCTGCCAACCTCAGCAAGTGTACTTTGCCACTCATATCTGGTGTCTCTATAGCATGCTTTTACAAAGAAAAAAAGGTTTTCACTGTAAGCTAATAGCAGTCAGTGTCCTTAAAGCGGGTGTCAGGCCTTCAGCGTGTGCTTTGCCAACCTCAGCAAGTGTACTTTGCCACTTATATCTGGTGTCTCTATAGTGTGCCGTTACAAAGAAAAAAAGTTTTTCAGTGTAAGCTAATAGCAGTTAGTTGTTTTTTGCAAGCGTCTGGGTGTCAGACCTTCAGTGTGTGCTCTGCCAACCTCAGCAAGTGTACTTTGCCACTCATATCTGGTGTCTCTATAGCGTGCCTTTACAAAGAAAAAAAGTTTTTCAGTGTAAGCTAATAGCAGTCAGTGTCCTTAAAGCGAGTGTCAGGCCTTCAGCGTGTGCTCTGCTAACCTCAGCAAGTGTACTTTGCCACTAATATCTGGTGTCTCTATAGCGTGCCTTTACAAAGAAAAAAGTTTTTCAGTGTAAGCTAATAGCAGTCAGTGTCCTTAAAGCGGGTGTCAGGCCTTCAGCGTGTGCTCTGCCAACCTCAGCAAGTGTACTTTGCCACTCATATCTGGTGTCTCTATAGCATGCTTTTACAAAGAAAAAAAGGTTTTCACTGTAAGCTAATAGCAGTCAGTGTCCTTAAAGCGGGTGTCAGGCCTTCAGCGTGTGCTTTGCCAACTTCAGCAAGTGTAATTTGCCACTCATATCTGGTGTCTCTATAGAGTGCTTTTACAAGGAAAAAAAGGTTTTCACTGTAAGCTAATAGCAGTCAGTGTCCTTAAAGCGGGTGTCAGGCCTTCAGCGTGTGCTCTGCTAACCTCAGCAAGTGTACTTTGCCACTCATATCTGGTGTCTCTATAGCGTGCCTTTACAAGGAAAAAAAGGTTTTCACTGTAAGCTAATAGCAGTCAGTGTCCTTAAAGCGGGTGTCAGGCCTTCAGCGTGTGCTCTGCTAACCTCAGCAAGTGTACTTTGCCACTAATATCTGGTGTCTCTATAGCGTGCCTTTACAAAGAAAAAAGTTTTTCAGTGTAAGCTAAAAGCAGTCAGTGTCCTTAAAGCGGGTGTCAGGCCTTCAGCGTGTGCTCTGCCAACCTCAGCAAATGTACTTTGCCACTCATATCTGGTGTCTCTATAGCGTGCTTTTACAAAGAAACAAGTTTTTCAGTGTAAGCTAATAGCAGTTAGTTGTTTGCAAGCGTCTGGGTGTCAGACCTTCAGCGTGTGCTTGGCCAACCTCAGCAAGTGTACTTTGCCACTCATATCTGGTGTCTCTATAGCGTGCTTTTACAAAGAAAAAAAGTTTTTCAGTGTAAGCTAATAGCAGTTAGTTGTCTGCAAGCGTCTGGGTGTCAGGCCTTCAGCGTGTGCTCTGCCAACCTCAGCAAGTGTACTTTGCCACTTATATCTGGTGTCTCTATAGTGTGCCGTTACAAAGAAAAAAGTTTTTCAGTGTAAGTTAATAGCAGTCAGTGTCCTTAAAGCGGGTGTCAGGCCTTCAGCGTGTGCTTTGACAACCTCAGCAAGTGTACTTTGTCACTCATATCTGGTGTCTCTATAGCGTGCTTTTACAAAGAAAAAAGTTTTTCAGTGTAAGTTAATAGCAGTCAGTGTCCTTAAAGCGGGTGTCAGGCCTTCAGCATGTGCTCTGCCAACCTCAGCAAGTGTACTTTGCCACTCATATCTGGTGTCTCTATAGCGTGCTTTTACAAAGAAAAAAAGTTTTTCAGTGTAAGCTAATAGCAGTCAGTGTCCTTAAAGCAGGTGTCAGGCCTTCAGTGTGTGCTCTGCCAACCTCTGCCAGTGTACTTTGCCACTCATATCTGGTGTCTCTATAGCGTGCTTTTACAAAGAAAAAAAGTTTTTCAGTGTAAGCTAATAGCAGTTAATTGTCTGCAAGCGTCTGGGTGTCAGGCCTTCAGCGTGTGCTCTGCCAACCTCAGCAAGTGTACTTTGCCACTCATATCTGGTGTCTCTATAGCGTGCCTTTACAAAGAAAAAAAGTTCTTCAGTGTAAGCTAATAACAGTCAGTGTCCTTAAAGCGGGTGTCAGGCCTTCAGCGTGTGCTTTGCAAACCTCAGCAAGTGTACTTTGCCACTCATATCTGGTGTCTCTATAGAGTGCTTTTACAAGGAAAAAAAGGTTTTCAGTGTAAGCTAATAGCAGTCAGTGTCGTTAAAGCGAGAGTCAGGCCTTCAGCGTGTGCTCTGCTAACCTCAGCAAGTGTACTTTGCCACTAATATCTGGTGTCTCTATAGCGTGCCTTTACAAAGAAAACAAGTTTTTCAGTGTAAGCTAATAGCAGTCAGTGTCCTTAAAGCGGGTGTCAGGCCTTCAGCCTGTGCTCTGCCAACCTCAGCAAGTGTACTTTGCCACTCATATCTGGTGTCTCTATAGCGTGCTTTTACAAAGAAAAAAAGGTTTTCACTGTAAGCTAATAGCAGTCAGTGTCCTTAAAGCGGGTGTCAGGCCTTCAGCGTGTGCTCTGCCATCCTCAGCAAGTGTACTTTGCCACTCAAATCTGGTGTCTCTATAGCGTGCCTTTACAAAGAAAAAAGTTTTTCAGTGTAAGCTAATAGCAGTTAATTGTCTGCAAGCGTCTGGGTGTAAGGCCTTCAGCGTGTGCTCTGCCAACCTCAGCAAGTGTACTTTCCCACTCATATCTGGTGTCTCTATAGCGTGCCTTTACAAAGAAAAAAAGTTTTTCAGTGTAAGCTAATAGCAGTCAGTGTCCTTAAAGCGAGTGTCAGGCCTTCAGCGTGTGCTCTGCTAACCTCAGCAAGTGTACTTTGCCACTAATATCTGGTGTCTCTATAGCGTGCCTTTACAAAGAAAAAAGTTTTTCAGTGTAAGCTAATAGCAGTCAGTGTCCTTAAAGCGGGTGTCAGGCCTTCAGCGTGTGCTCTGCCAACCTCAGCAAGTGTACTTTGCCACTCAAATCTGGTGTCTCTATAGCGTGCCTTTACAAAGAAAAAAGTTTTTCAGTGTAAGCTAATAGCAGTCAGTGTCCTTAAAGCGGGTGTCAGGCCTTCAGCGTGTGCTCTGCCAACCTCAGCAAGTGTATTTTGCCACTCATATCTGGTGTCACTATAGCATGCTTTTACAAAGAAAAAAAGGTTTTCACTGTAAGCTAATAGCAGTCAGTGTCCTTAAAGCGGGTGTCAGGCCTTCAGCGTGTGCTCTGCCAACCTCAGCAAATGTATTTTGCCACTCATATCTGGTGTCTCTATAGCGTGCCTTTACAAAGAAAAAAGTTTTTCAGTGTAAGCTAATAGCAGTTAATTGTCTGCAAGCGTCTGGGTGTCAGGCCTTCAGCGTGTGCTCTGCCAACCTCAGCAAGTGTACTTTGCCACTCATATCTGGTGTCTCTATAGCGTGCCGTTACAAAGAAAAAAAGTTTTTCAGTGTAAGCTAATTGCAGTCAGTGTTCTTAAAGCGGGTGTCAGGCCTTCAGCGTGTGCTCTGCCAACCTCAGCAAGTGTACTTTGAAACTCATATCTGGTGTCTCTATAGCGTGCTTTTACAAAGAAAAAAAGGTTTTCACTGTAAGCTAATAGCAGTCAGTGTCCTTAAAGCGTGTGTCAGGCCTTCAGCGTGTGCTCTGCCAACCTCAGCAAGTGTACTTTGCCACTCATATCTGGTGTCTCTATAGCATTCTTTTACAAAGAAAAAAAGGTTTTCACTGTAAGCTAATAGCAGTCAGTGTCCTTAAAGCGGGTGTCAGGCCTTCAGCGTGTGCTTTGCCAACCTCAGCAAGTGTACTTTGCCACTCATATCTGGTGTCTCTATAGAGTGCTTTTACAAGGAAAAAAAGGTTTTCACTGTAAGCTAATAGCAGTCAGTGTCCTTAAAGCGGGTGTCAGGCCTTCAGCGTGTGCTCTGCTAACCTCAGCAAGTGTACTTTGCCACTAATATCTGGTGTCTCTATAGCGTGCCTGTAAAAAGAAAACAAGTTTTTCAGTGTAAGCTAATAGCAGTCAGTGTCCTTAAAGCGGGTGTCAGGCCTTCAGCCTGTGCTCTGCCAACCTCAGCAAGTGTACTTTGCCACTCATATCTGGTGTCTCTATAGCGTGCTTTTACAAAGAAAAAAAGGTTTTCACTGTAAGCTAATAGCAGTCAGTGTCCTTAAAGCGGGTGTCAGGCCTTCAGCGTGTTCTCTGCCATCCTCAGCAAGTGTACTTTGCCACTCAAATCTGGTGTCTCTATAGCGTGCCTTTACAAAGAAAAAAGTTTTTCAGTGTAAGCTAATAGCAGTTAATTGTCTGCAAGTGTCTGGGTGTCAGGCCTTCAGCGTGTGCTCTGCCAACCTCAGCAAGTGTACTTTGCCACTCATATCTGGTGTCTTTATAGCGTGCCGTTACAAAGAAAAAAAGTTTTTCAGTGTAAGCTAATTGCAGTCAGTGTCCTTAAAGCGAGTGTCAGGCCTTCAGCGTGTGCTCTGCTAACCTCAGCAAGTGTACTTTGCCACTAATATCTGGTGTCTCTATAGCGTGCCTTTACAAAGAAAACAAGTTTTTCAGTGTAAGCTAATAGCAGTCAGTGTCCTTAAAGCGGGTGTCAGGCCTTCAGCGTGTGCTCTGCCAACCTCAGCAAGTGTACTTTGCCACTCATATCTGGTGTCTCTATAGCGTGCCGTTACAAAGAAAAAAAGTTTTTCAGTGTAAGCTAATTGCAGTCAGTGTTCTTAAAGCGGGTGTCAGGCCTTCAGCGTGTGCTCTGCCAACCTCAGCAAGTGTACTTTGAAACTCATATCTGGTGTCTCTATAGCGTGCTTTTACAAAGAAAAAAAGGTTTTCACTGTAAGCTAATAGCAGTCAGTGTCCTTAAAGCGTGTGTCAGGCCTTCAGCGTGTGCTCTGCCAACCTCAGCAAGTGTACTTTGCCACTCATATCTGGTGTCTCTATAGCATTCTTTTACAAAGAAAAAAAGGTTTTCACTGTAAGCTAATAGCAGTCAGTGTCCTTAAAGTGGGTGTCAGGCCTTCAGCGTGTGCTTTGCCAACCTCAGCAAGTGTACTTTGCCACTCATATCTGGTGTCTCTATAGAGTGCTTTTACAAGGAAAAAAAGGTTTTCACTGTAAGCTAATAGCAGTCAGTGTCCTTAAAGCGGGTGTCAGGCCTTCAGCGTGTGCTCTGCTAACCTCAGCAAGTGTACTTTGCCACTAATATCTGGTGTCTCTATAGCGTGCCTGTAAAAAGAAAACAAGTTTTTCAGTGTAAGCTAATAGCAGTCAGTGTCCTTAAAGCGGGTGTCAGGCCTTCAGCCTGTGCTCTGCCAACCTCAGCAAGTGTACTTTGCCACTCATATCTGGTGTCTCTATAGCGTGCTTTTACAAAGAAAAAAAGGTTTTCACTGTAAGCTAATAGCAGTCAGTGTCCTTAAAGCGGGTGTCAGGCCTTCAGCGTGTTCTCTGCCATCCTCAGCAAGTGTACTTTGCCACTCAAATCTGGTGTCTCTATAGCGTGCCTTTACAAAGAAAAAAGTTTTTCAGTGTAAGCTAATAGCAGTTAATTGTCTGCAAGTGTCTGGGTGTCAGGCCTTCAGCGTGTGCTCTGCCAACCTCAGCAAGTGTACTTTGCCACTCATATCTGGTGTCTTTATAGCGTGCCGTTACAAAGAAAAAAAGTTTTTCAGTGTAAGCTAATTGCAGTCAGTGTCCTTAAAGCGAGTGTCAGGCCTTCAGCGTGTGCTCTGCTAACCTCAGCAAGTGTACTTTGCCACTAATATCTGGTGTCTCTATAGCGTGCCTTTACAAAGAAAACAAGTTTTTCAGTGTAAGCTAATAGCAGTCAGTGTCCTTAAAGTGGGTGTCAGGCCTTCAGCGTGTCCTCTGCCATCCTCAGCAAGTGTTCTTAGCCACTCAAATCTGGTGTCTCTATAGCGTGCCTTTACAAAGAAAAAAAGTTTTTCAGTGTAAGCTAATAGCAGTCAGTGTCCTTAAAGTGAGTGTCAGGCCTTCAGCGTGTGCTCTGCCAACCTCAGCAAGTGTACTTTGCCACTCATATCTGGTGTCTCTATAGCGTGCCGTTACAAAGAAAAAAAGTTTTTCAGTGTAAGCTAATAGCAGTTAGTTGTTTTTTGCAAGCGTCTGGGTGTCAGACCTTCAGTGTGTGCTCTGCCAACCTCAGCAAGTGTACTTTCCCACTCATATCTGGTGTCTCTATAGCGTGCCTTTACAAAGAAAAAAAGTTTTTCAGTGTAAGCTAATAGCAGTCAGTGTCCTTAAAGCGAGTGTCAGGCCTTCAGCGTGTGCTCTGCTAACCTCAGCAAGTGTACTTTGCCACTAATATCTGGTGTCTCTATAGCGTGCCTTTACAAAGAAAAAAGTTTTTCAGTGTAAGCTAATAGCAGTCAGTGTCCTTAAAGCGGGTGTCAGGCCTTCAGCGTGTGCTCTGCCAACCTCAGCAAGTGTACTTTGCCACTCATATCTGGTGTCTCTATAGCATGCTTTTACAAAGAAAAAAAGGTTTTCACTGTAAGCTAATAGCAGTCAGTGTCCTTAAAGCGGGTGTCAGGCCTTCAGCGTGTGCTTTGCCAACCTCAGCAAGTGTACTTTGCCACTCATATCTGGTGTCTCTATAGAGTGCTTTTACAAGGAAAAAAAGGTTTTCACTGTAAGCTAATAGCAGTCAGTGTCCTTAAAGCGGGTGTCAGGCCTTCAGCGTGTGCTCTGCTAACCTCAGCAAGTGTACTTTGCCACTCATATCTGGTGTCTCTATAGCGTGCCTTTACAAAGAAAAAAAGTTTTTCAGTGTAAGCTAATAGCAGTCAGTGTCCTTAAAGCGAGTGTCAGGCCTTCAGCGTGTGCTCTGCTAACCTCAGCAAGTGTACTTTGCCACTAATATCTGGTGTCTCTATAGCGTGCCTTTACAAAGAAAAAAGTTTTTCAGTGTAAGCTAAAAGCAGTCAGTGTCCTTAAAGCGGGTGTCAGGCCTTCAGCGTGTGCTCTGCCAACCTCAGCAAATGTACTTTGCCACTCATATCTGGTGTCTCTATAGCGTGCTTTTACAAAGAAACAAGTTTTTCAGTGTAAGCTAATAGCAGTTAGTTGTTTGCAAGCGTCTGGGTGTCAGACCTTCAGCGTGTGCTTGGCCAACCTCAGCAAGTGTACTTTGCCACTCATATCTGGTGTCTCTATAGCGTGCTTTTACAAAGAAAAAAAGTTTTTCAGTGTAAGCTAATAGCAGTTAGTTGTCTGCAAGCGTCTGGGTGTCAGGCCTTCAGCGTGTGCTCTGCCAACCTCAGCAAGTGTACTTTGCCACTTATATCTGGTGTCTCTATAATGTGCCGTTACAAAGAAAAAAGTTTTTCAGTGTAAGTTAATAGCAGTCAGTGTCCTTAAAGCGGGTGTCAGGCCTTCAGCGTGTGCTTTGACAACCTCAGCAAGTGTACTTTGTCACTCATATCTGGTGTCTCTATAGCGTGCTTTTACAAAGATTAAAAGTTTTTCAGTGTAAGCTAATAGCAGTCAGTGTCCTTAAAGCGGGTGTCAGGCCTTCAGCGTGTGCTCTGCCAACCTCAGCAAGTGTACTTTGCCACTCATATCTGGTGTCTCTATAGCATGCTTTTACAAAGAAAAAAAGGTTTTCACTGTAAGCTAATAGCAGTCAGTGTCCTTAAAGCGGGTGTCAGGCCTTCAGCGTGTGCTTTGCCAACCTCAGCAAGTGTACTTTGCCACTTATATCTGGTGTCTCTATAGTGTGCCGTTACAAAGAAAAAAAGTTTTTCAGTGTAAGCTAATAGCAGTTAGTTGTTTTTTGCAAGCGTCTGGGTGTCAGACCTTCAGTGTGTGCTCTGCCAACCTCAGCAAGTGTACTTTGCCACTCATATCTGGTGTCTCTATAGCGTGCCTTTACAAAGAAAAAAAGTTTTTCAGTGTAAGCTAATAGCAGTCAGTGTCCTTAAAGCGAGTGTCAGGCCTTCAGCGTGTGCTCTGCTAACCTCAGCAAGTGTACTTTGCCACTAATATCTGGTGTCTCTATAGCGTGCCTTTACAAAGAAAAAAGTTTTTCAGTGTAAGCTAATAGCAGTCAGTGTCCTTAAAGCGGGTGTCAGGCCTTCAGCGTGTGCTCTGCCAACCTCAGCAAGTGTACTTTGCCACTCATATCTGGTGTCTCTATAGCATGCTTTTACAAAGAAAAAAAGGTTTTCACTGTAAGCTAATAGCAGTCAGTGTCCTTAAAGCGGGTGTCAGGCCTTCAGCGTGTGCTTTGCCAACTTCAGCAAGTGTAATTTGCCACTCATATCTGGTGTCTCTATAGAGTGCTTTTACAAGGAAAAAAAGGTTTTCACTGTAAGCTAATAGCAGTCAGTGTCCTTAAAGCGGGTGTCAGGCCTTCAGCGTGTGCTCTGCTAACCTCAGCAAGTGTACTTTGCCACTCATATCTGGTGTCTCTATAGCGTGCCTTTACAAGGAAAAAAAGGTTTTCACTGTAAGCTAATAGCAGTCAGTGTCCTTAAAGCGGGTGTCAGGCCTTCAGCGTGTGCTCTGCTAACCTCAGCAAGTGTACTTTGCCACTAATATCTGGTGTCTCTATAGCGTGCCTTTACAAAGAAAAAAGTTTTTCAGTGTAAGCTAAAAGCAGTCAGTGTCCTTAAAGCGGGTGTCAGGCCTTCAGCGTGTGCTCTGCCAACCTCAGCAAATGTACTTTGCCACTCATATCTGGTGTCTCTATAGTGTGCTTTTACAAAGAAACAAGTTTTTCAGTGTAAGCTAATAGCAGTTAGTTGTTTGCAAGCGTCTGGGTGTCAGACCTTCAGCGTGTGCTTGGCCAACCTCAGCAAGTGTACTTTGCCACTCATATCTGGTGTCTCTATAGCGTGCTTTTACAAAGAAAAAAAGTTTTTCAGTGTAAGCTAATAGCAGTTAGTTGTCTGCAAGCGTCTGGGTGTCAGGCCTTCAGCGTGTGCTCTGCCAACCTCAGCAAGTGTACTTTGCCACTTATATCTGGTGTCTCTATAGTGTGCCGTTACAAAGAAAAAAGTTTTTCAGTGTAAGTTAATAGCAGTCAGTGTCCTTAAAGCGGGTGTCAGGCCTTCAGCGTGTGCTTTGACAACCTCAGCAAGTGTACTTTGCCACTCAAATCTGGTGTCTCTATAGCGTGCTTTTACAAAGAAAAAGTTTTTCAGTGTAAGTTAATAGCAGTCAGTGTCCTTAAAGCGGGTGTCAGGCCTTCAGCATGTGCTCTGCCAACCTCAGCAAGTGTACTTTGCCACTCATATCTGGTGTCTCTATAGCGTGCTTTTACAAAGAAAAAAAGTTTTTCAGTGTAAGCTAATAGCAGTCAGTGTCCTTAAAGCAGGTGTCAGGCCTTCAGTGTGTGCTCTGCCAACCTCTGCCAGTGTACTTTGCCACTCATATCTGGTGTCTCTATAGCGTGCTTTTACAAAGAAAAAAAGTTTTTCAGTGTAAGCTAATAGCAGTTAATTGTCTGCAAGCGTCTGGGTGTCAGGCCTTCAGCGTGTGCTCTGCCAACCTCAGCAAGTGTACTTTGCCACTCATATCTGGTGTCTCTATAGCGTGCCTTTACAAAGAAAAAAAGTTCTTCAGTGTAAGCTAATAACAGTCAGTGTCCTTAAAGCGGGTGTCAGGCCTTCAGCGTGTGCTTTGCAAACCTCAGCAAGTGTACTTTGCCACTCATATCTGGTGTCTCTATAGAGTGCTTTTACAAGGAAAAAAAGGTTTTCAGTGTAAGCTAATAGCAGTCAGTGTCGTTAAAGCGAGAGTCAGGCCTTCAGCGTGTGCTCTGCTAACCTCAGCAAGTGTACTTTGCCACTAATATCTGGTGTCTCTATAGCGTGCCTTTACAAAGAAAACAAGTTTTTCAGTGTAAGCTAATAGCAGTCAGTGTCCTTAAAGCGGGTGTCAGGCCTTCAGCATGTGCTCTGCCAACCTCAGCAAGTGTACTTTGCCACTCATATCTGGTGTCTCTATAGCGTGCTTTTACAAAGAAAAAAAGGTTTTCACTGTAAGCTAATAGCAGTCAGTGTCCTTAAAGCGGGTGTCAGGCCTTCAGCGTGTGCTCTGCCATCCTCAGCAAGTGTACTTTGCCACTCATATCTGGTGTCTCTATAGCGTGCTTTTACAAAGAAAAAAAGATTTTCAGTGTAAGCTAATAGCAGTTAATTGTCTGCAAGCGTCTGGGTGTCAGGCCTTCAGCGTGTGCTCTGCCAACCTCAGCAAGTGTACTTTCCCACTCATATCTGGTGTCTCTATAGCGTGCCTTTACAAAGAAAAAAAGTTCTTCAGTGTAAGCTAATAACAGTCAGTGTCCTTAAAGCGGGTGTCAGGCCTTCAGCGTGTGCTTTGCAAACCTCAGCAAGTGTACTTTGCCACTCATATCTGGTGTCTCTAAAGAGTGCTTTTACAAGGAAAAAAAGGTTTTCAGTGTAAGCTAATAGCAGTCAGTGTCGTTAAAGCGAGAGTCAGGCCTTCAGCGTGTGCTCTGCCAACCTCAGCAAGTGTACTTTGCCACTCATATCTGGTGTCTCTATAGCGTGCTTTTACAAAGAAAAAAAGGTTTTCACTGTAAGCTAATAGCAGTCAGTGTCCTTAAAGCGGGTGTCAGGCCTTCAGCGTGTGCTCTGCCATCCTCAGCAAGTGTACTTTGCCACTCAAATCTGGTGTCTCTATAGCGTGCCTTTACAAAGAAAAAAGTTTTTCAGTGTAAGCTAATAGCAGTTAATTGTCTGCAAGCGTCTGGGTGTAAGGCCTTCAGCGTGTGCTCTGCCAACCTCAGCAAGTGTACTTTGCCACTCATATCTGGTGTCTCTATAGCGTGCCATTACAAAGAAAAAAAGTTTTTCAGTGTAAGCTAATTGCAGTCAGTGTCCTTAAAGCGGGTGTCAGGCCTTCAGTGTGTCCTCTGCCATCCTCAGCAAGTGCTCTTTGCCACTCAAATCTGGTGTCTCTATAGCGTGCCTTTACAAAGAAAAAAAGATTTTCAGTGTAAGCTAATAGCAGTTAATTGTCTGCAAGCGTCTGGGTGTCAGGCCTTCAGCGTGTGCTCTGCCAACCTCAGCAATTGTACTTTGACACTCATATCTGGTGTCTCTATAGCGTGCCGTTACAAAGAAAAAAAGTTTTTCAGTGTAAGCAAATTGCAGTCAGTGTCCTTAAAGCGGGTGTCAGGCCTTCAGCGTGTGCTCTGCCAACCTCAGCAAGTGTACTTTGCCACTCATATCTGGTGTCTCTATAGCGTGCTTTTACAAAGAAAAAAAGGTTTTCACTGTAAGCTAATAGCAGTCAGTGTCCTTAAAGCGGGTGTCAGGCCTTCAGCGTGTGCTCTGCCATCCTCAGCAAGTGTACTTTGCCACTCAAATCTGGTGTCTCTATAGCGTGCCTTTACAAAGAAAAAAGTTTTTCAGTGTAAGCTAATAGCAGTTAATTGTCTGCAAGCGTCTGGGTGTAAGGCCTTCAGCGTGTGCTCTGCCAACCTCAGCAAGTGTACTTTGCCACTCATATCTGGTGTCTCTATAGCGTGCCGTTACAAAGAAAAAAAGTTTTTCAGTGTAAGCTAATTGCTGTCAGTGTCCTTAAAGCGGGTGTCAGGCCTTCAGTGTGTCCTCTGCCATCCTCAGCAAGTGCTCTTTGCCACTCAAATCTGGTGTCTCTATAGCGTGCCTTTACAAAGAAAAAAAGATTTTCAGTGTAAGCTAATAGCAGTTAATTGTCTGCAAGCGTCTGGGTGTCAGGCCTTCAGCGTGTGCTCTGCCAACCTCAGCAATTGTACTTTGACACTCATATCTGGTGTCTCTATAGCGTGCCGTTACAAAGAAAAAAAGTTTTTCAGTGTAAGCAAATTGCAGTCAGTGTCCTTAAAGCGGGTGTCAGGCCTTCAGCGTGTGCTCTGCCAACCTCAGCAAGTGTACTTTGCCACTCATATCTGGTGTCTCTATAGCGTGCCGTTACAAAGAAAAAAAGTTTTTCAGTGTAAGCTAATTGCAGTCAGTGTTCTTAAAGCAGGTGTCAGGCCTTCAGTGTGTCCTCTGCCATCCTCAGCAAGTGCTCTTTGCCACTCAAATCTGGTGTCTCTATAGCGTGCCTTTACAAAGAAAAAAAGATTTTCAGTGTAAGCTAATAGCAGTTAATTGTCTGCAAGCGTCTGGGTGTCAGGCCTTCAGCGTGTGCTCTGCCAACCTCAGCAAGTGTACTTTGACACTCATATCTGGTGTCTCTATAGCGTGCTTTTACAAAGAAAAAAAGGTTTTCACTGTAAGCTAATAGCAGTCAGTGTCCTTAAACCAGGTGTCAGGCCTTCAGCGTGTGCTCTGCCAACCTCAGCAAATGTACTTTGCCACTCATATCTGGTGTCTCGTTACAAAGAAAAAAAGTTTTTCAGTGTAAGCTAAGAGCAGTCAGTGTCCTTAAAACGGGTGTCAGGCCTTCAGCCTGTGCTCTGCCAACCTCAGCAAGTGTACTTTGCCACTCATATCTGGTGTCTCTATAGCGTGCTTTTACAAAGAAAAAAAGTTTTTCAGTGTAAGCTAATAGCAGTCAGTGTCCTTAAAGCAGGTGTCAGGCCTTCAGTGTGTGCTCTGCCAACCTCTGCCAGTGTACTTTGCAACTCATATCTGGTGTCTCTATAGCGTGCTTTTACAAAGAAAAAAAGTTTTTTAGTGTAAGCTAATAGCAGTTAATTGTCTGCAAGCGTCTGGGTGTCAGGCCTTCAGCGTGTGCTCTGCCAACCTCAGCAAGTGTACTTTGCCACTCATATCTGGTGTCTCTATAGCGTGCCTTTACAAAGAAAAAAAGTTCTTCAGTGTAAGCTAATAACAGTCAGTGTCCTTAAAGCGGGTGTCAGGCCTTCAGCGTGTGCTTTGCAAACCTCAGCAAGTGTACTTTGCCACTCATATCTGGTGTCTCTATAGAGTGCTTTTACAAGGAAAAAAAGGTTTTCAGTGTAAGCTAATAGCAGTCAGTGTCGTTAAAGCGAGAGTCAGGCCTTCAGCGTGTGCTCTGCTAACCTCAGCAAGTGTACTTTGCCACTAATATCTGGTGTCTCTATAGCGTGCCTTTACAAAGAAAACAAGTTTTTCAGTGTAAGCTAATAGCAGTCAGTGTCCTTAAAGCGGGTGTCAGGCCTTCAGCCTGTGCTCTGCCAACCTCAGCAAGTGTACTTTGCCACTCATATCTGGTGTCTCTATAGCGTGCTTTTACAAAGAAAAAAAGGTTTTCACTGTAAGCTAATAGCAGTCAGTGTCCTTAAAGCGGGTGTCAGGCCTTCAGCATGTGCTCTGCCATCCTCAGCAAGTGTACTTTGCCACTCATATCTGGTGTCTCTATAGCGTGCCGTTACAAAGAAAAAAAGTTTTTCAGTGTAAGCTAATTGCAGTCAGTGTTCTTAAAGCAGGTGTCAGGCCTTCAGTGTGTCCTCTGCCATCCTCAGCAAGTGCTCTTTGCCACTCAAATCTGGTGTCTCTATAGCGTGCCTTTACAAAGAAAAAAAGATTTTCAGTGTAAGCTAATAGCAGTTAATTGTCTGCAAGCGTCTGGGTGTCAGGCCTTCAGCGTGTGCTCTGCCAACCTCAGCAAGTGTACTTTGACACTCATATCTGGTGTCTCTATAGCGTGCCTTTACAAAGAAAAATGTTTTTTCAGTGTAAGCTAATAGCAGTCAGTGTCCTTAAAGCGGGTGTCAAGCCTTCAGCCTGTGCTCTGCCAACCTCAGCAAGTGTACTTTGACACTCATATCTGGTGTCTCTATAGCGTGCTTTTACAAAGAAAAAAAGGTTTTCACTGTAAGCTAATAGCAGTCAGTGTCCTTAAACCAGGTGTCAGGCCTTCAGCGTGTGCTCTGCCAACCTCAGCAAATGTACTTTGCCACTCATATCTGGTGTCTCGTTACAAAGAAAAAAGTTTTTCAGTGTAAGCTTAGAGCAGTCAGTGTCCTTAAAACGGGTGTCAGGCCTTCAGCCTGTGCTCTGCCAACCTCAGCAAGTGTACTTTGCCACTCATATCTGGTGTCTCTATAGCGTGCCTTTACAAAGAAAAAAAGATTTTCAGTGTAAGCTAATAGCAGTTAATTGTCTGCAAGCGTCTGGGTGTCAGGCCTTCAGCGTGTGCTCTGCCAACCTCAGCAATTGTACTTTGACACTCATATCTGGTGTCTCTATAGCGTGCCGTTACAAAGAAAAAAAGTTTTTCAGTGTAAGCAAATTGCAGTCAGTGTCCTTAAAGCGGGTGTCAGGCCTTCAGTGTGTGCTCTGCCAACCTCAGCAAGTGTACTTTGCCACTCATATCTGGTGTCTCTATAGCGTGCTTTTACAAAGAAAAAAAGGTTTTCACTGTAAGCTAATAGCAGTCAGTGTCCTTAAAGCGGGTGTCAGGCCTTCAGCGTGTGCTCTGCCATCCTCAGCAAGTGTACTTTGCCACTCAAATCTGGTGTCTCTATAGCGTGCCTTTACAAAGAAAAAAGTTTTTCAGTGTAAGCTAATAGCAGTTAATTGTCTGCAAGCGTCTGGGTGTAAGGCCTTCAGCGTGTGCTCTGCCAACCTCAGCAAGTGTACTTTGCCACTCATATCTGGTGTCTCTATAGCGTGCCGTTACAAAGAAAAAAAGTTTTTCAGTGTAAGCTAATTGCTGTCAGTGTCCTTAAAGCGGGTGTCAGGCCTTCAGTGTGTCCTCTGCCATCCTCAGCAAGTGCTCTTTGCCACTCAAATCTGGTGTCTCTATAGCGTGCCTTTACAAAGAAAAAAAGATTTTCAGTGTAAGCTAATAGCAGTTAATTGTCTGCAAGCGTCTGGGTGTCAGGCCTTCAGCGTGTGCTCTGCCAACCTCAGCAATTGTACTTTGACACTCATATCTGGTGTCTCTATAGCGTGCCGTTACAAAGAAAAAAAGTTTTTCAGTGTAAGCAAATTGCAGTCAGTGTCCTTAAAGCGGGTGTCAGGCCTTCAGCGTGTGCTCTGCCAACCTCAGCAAGTGTACTTTGCCACTCATATCTGGTGTCTATATAGCGTGCCGTTACAAAGAAAAAAAGTTTTTCAGTGTAAGCTAATTGCAGTCAGTGTTCTTAAAGCAGGTGTCAGGCCTTCAGTGTGTCCTCTGCCATCCTCAGCAAGTGCTCTTTGCCACTCAAATCTGGTGTCTCTATAGCGTGCCTTTACAAAGAAAAAAAGATTTTCAGTGTAAGCTAATAGCAGTTAATTGTCTGCAAGCGTCTGGGTGTCAGGCCTTCAGCGTGTGCTCTGCCAACCTCAGCAAGTGTACTTTGACACTCATATCTGGTGTCTCTATAGCGTGCTTTTACAAAGAAAAAAAGGTTTTCACTGTAAGCTAATAGCAGTCAGTGTCCTTAAACCAGGTGTCAGGCCTTCAGCGTGTGCTCTGCCAACCTCAGCAAATGTACTTTGCCACTCATATCTGGTGTCTCGTTACAAAGAAAAAAAGTTTTTCAGTGTAAGCTAAGAGCAGTCAGTGTCCTTAAAACGGGTGTCAGGCCTTCAGCCTGTGCTCTGCCAACCTCAGCAAGTGTACTTTGCCACTAATATCTGGTGTCTCTATAGCGTGCCTTTACAAAGAAAACAAGTTTTTCAGTGTAAGCTAATAGCAGTCAGTGTCCTTAAAGCGGGTGTAAGGCCTTCAGCCTGTGCTCTGCCAACCTCAGCAAGTGTACTTTGCCACTCATATCTGGTGTCTCTATAGCGTGCTTTTACAAAGAAAAAAAGGTTTTCACTGTAAGCTAATAGCAGTCAGTGTCCTTAAAGCGGGTGTCAGGCCTTCAGCATGTGCTCTGCCATCCTCAGCAAGTGTACTTTGCCACTCATATCTGGTGTCTCTATAGCGTGCCGTTACAAAGAAAAAAAGTTTTTCAGTGTAAGCTAATTGCAGTCAGTGTTCTTAAAGCAGGTGTCAGGCCTTCAGTGTGTCCTCTGCCATCCTCAGCAAGTGCTCTTTGCCACTCAAATCTGGTGTCTCTATAGCGTGCCTTTACAAAGAAAAAAAGATTTTCAGTGTAAGCTAATAGCAGTTAATTGTCTGCAAGCGTCTGGGTGTCAGGCCTTCAGCGTGTGCTCTGCCAACCTCAGCAAGTGTACTTTGACACTCATATCTGGTGTCTCTATAGCGTGCCTTTACAAAGAAAAATGTTTTTTCAGTGTAAGCTAATAGCAGTCAGTGTCCTTAAAGCGGGTGTCAAGCCTTCAGCCTGTGCTCTGCCAACCTCAGCAAGTGTACTTTGACACTCATATCTGGTGTCTCTATAGCGTGCTTTTACAAAGAAAAAAAGGTTTTCACTGTAAGCTAATAGCAGTCAGTGTCCTTAAACCAGGTGTCAGGCCTTCAGCGTGTGCTCTGCCAACCTCAGCAAATGTACTTTGCCACTCATATCTGGTGTCTCGTTACAAAGAAAAAAGTTTTTCAGTGTAAGCTTAGAGCAGTCAGTGTCCTTAAAACGGGTGTCAGGCCTTCAGCCTGTGCTCTGCCAACCTCAGCAAGTGTACTTTGCCACTCATATCTGGTGTCTCTATAGCGTGCTTTTACAAAGAAAAAAAGTTTTTCAGTGTAAGCTAATAGCAGTCAGTGTCCTTAAAGCAGGTGTCAGGCCTTCAGTGTGTGCTCTGCCAACCTCTGCCAGTGTACTTTGCCACTCATATCTGGTGTCTCTATAGCGTGCTTTTACAAAGAAAAAAAGTTTTTCAGTGTAAGCTAATAGCAGTTAATTGTCTGCAAGCGTCTGGGTGTCAGGCCTTCAGCGTGTGCTCTGCCAACCTCAGCAAGTGTACTTTGCCACTCATATCTGGTGTCTCTATAGCGTGCCTTTACAAAGAAAAAAAGTTCTTCAGTGTAAGCTAATAACAGTCAGTGTCCTTAAAGCGGGTGTCAGGCCTTCAGCGTGTGCTTTGCAAACCTCAGCAAGTGTACTTTGCCACTCATATCTGGTGTCTCTATAGAGTGCTTTTACAAGGAAAAAAAGGTTTTCAGTGTAAGCTAATAGCAGTCAGTGTCGTTAAAGCGAGAGTCAGGCCTTCAGCGTGTGCTCTGCTAACCTCAGCAAGTGTACTTTGCCACTAATATCTGGTGTCTCTATAGCGTGCCTTTACAAAGAAAACAAGTTTTTCAGTGTAAGCTAATAGCAGTCAGTGTCCTTAAAGCGGGTGTCAGGCCTTCAGCCTGTGCTCTGCCAACCTCAGCAAGTGTACTTTGCCACTCATATCTGGTGTCTCTATAGCGTGCTTTTACAAAGAAAAAAAGGTTTTCACTGTAAGCTAATAGCAGTCAGTGTCCTTAAAGCGGGTGTCAGGCCTTCAGCGTGTGCTCTGCCATCCTCAGCAAGTGTACTTTGCCACTCAAATCTGGTGTCTCTATAGCGTACATTTACAAAGAAAAAAGTTTTTCAGTGTAAGCTAATAGCAGTTAATTGTCTGCAAGCGTCTGGGTGTAAGGCCTTCAGCGTGTGCTCTGCCAACCTCAGCAAGTGTACTTTGCCACTCATATCTGGTGTCTCTATAGCGTGCCGTTACAAAGAAAAAAAGTTTTTCAGTGTAAGCTAATTGCAGTCAGTGTCCTTAAAGCGGGTGTCAGGCCTTCAGTGTGTCCTCTGCCATCCTCAGCAAGTGCTCTTTGCCACTCAAATCTGGTGTCTCTATAGCGTGCCTTTACAAAGAAAAAAAGATTTTCAGTGTAAGCTAATAGCAGTTAATTGTCTGCAAGCGTCTGGGTGTCAGGCCTTCAGCGTGTGCTCTGCCAACCTCAGCAAGTGTACTTTGACACTCATATCTGGTGTCTCTATAGCGTGCCGTTACAAAGAAAAAAAGTTTATCAGTGTAAGCAAATTGCAGTCAGTGTCCTTAAAGCGGGTGTCAGGCCTTCAGCGTGTGCTCTGCCAACCTCAGCAAGTGTACTTTGCCACTCATATCTGGTGTCTCTATAGCGTGCCGTTACAAAGAAAAAAAGTTTTTCAGTGTAAGCTAATTGCAGTCAGTGTCCTTAAAGCAGGTGTCAGGCCTTCAGTGTGTCCTCTGCCATCCTCAGCAAGTGCTCATTGCCACTCAAATCTGGTGTCTCTATAGCGTGCCTTTACAAAGAAAAAAAGATTTTCAGTGTAAGCTAATAGCAGTTAATTGTCTGCAAGCGTCTGGGTGTCAGGCCTTCAGCGTGTGCTCTGCCAACCTCAGCAAGTGTACTTTGACACTCATATCTGGTGTCTCTATAGCGTGCCGTTACAAAGAAAAAAAGATTTTCAGTGTAAGCAAATTGCAGTCAGTGTCCTTAAAGCGGGTGTCAGGCCTTCAGCGTGTGCTCTGCCAACCTCAGCAAGTGTACTTTGCCACTCATATCTGGTGTCTCTATAGCGTGCCTTTACAAAGAAAAAAAGTTTTTCAGTGTAAGCTAATAACAGTCAGTGTCCTTAAAGCGGGTGTCAGGCCTTCAGCGTGTGCTTTGCAAACCTCAGCAAGTGTACTTTGCCACTCATATCTGGTGTCTCTATAGAGTGCGTTTACAAGGAAAAAAAGGTTTTCAGTGTAAGCTAATAGCAGTCAGTGTCCTTAAAGCGAGTGTCAGGCCTTCAGCGTGTGCTCTGCTAAACTCAGCAAGTGTACTTTGCCACTAATATCTGGTGTCTCTATAGCGTGCCTTTACAAAAAAAACAAGTTTTTCAGTGTAAGCTAATTGCAGTCAGTGTCCTTAAAGCAGGTGTCAGGCCTTCAGTGTGTCCTCTGCCATCCTCAGCAAGTGCTCTTTGCCACTCAAATCTGGTGTCTCTATAGCGTGCCTTTACAAAGAAAAAAAGATTTTCAGTGTAAGCTAATAGCAGTTAATTGTCTGCAAGCGTCTGGGTGTCAGGCCTTCAGCGTGTGCTCTGCCAACCTCAGCAAGTGTACTTTGACACTCATATCTGGTGTCTCTATAGCGTGCCGTTACAAAGAAAAAAAGATTTTCAGTGTAAGCAAATTGCAGTCAGTGTCCTTAAAGCGGGTGTCAGGCCTTCAGCGTGTGCTCTGCCAACCTCAGCAAGTGTACTTTGCCACTCATATCTGGTGTCTCTATAGCGTGCCGTTACAAAGAAAAAAAGTTTTTCAGTGTAAGCTAATAACAGTCAGTGTCCTTAAAGCGGGTGTCAGGCCTTCAGCGTGTGCTTTGCAAACCTCAGCAAGTGTACTTTGCCACTCATATCTGGTGTCTCTATAGAGTGCGTTTACAAGGAAAAAAAGGTTTTCAGTGTAAGCTAATAGCAGTCAGTGTCCTTAAAGCGAGTGTCAGGCCTTCAGCGTGTGCTCTGCTAAACTCAGCAAGTGTACTTTGCCACTAATATCTGGTGTCTCTATAGCGTGCCTTTACAAAAAAAACAAGTTTTTCAGTGTAAGCTAATAGCAGTCAGTGTCCTTAAAGCGGGTGTCAGGCCTTCAGCCTGTGCTCTGCCAACCTCAGCAAGTGTACTTTGCCACTCATATCTGGTGTCTCTATAGCGTGCTTTTACAAAGAAAAAAAGGTTTTCACTGGAAGCTAATAGCAGTCAGTGTCCTTAAAGCGGGTGTCAGGCCTTCAGCGTGTGCTCTGCCATCCTCAGCAAGTGTACTTTGCCACTCAAATCTGGTGTCTCTATAGCGTGCCGTTACAAAGAAAAAAAGTTTTTCAGTGTAAGCAAATTGCAGTCAGTGTCCTTAAAGCGGGTGTTAGGCCTTCAGCGTGTGCTCTGCCAACCTCAGCAAGTGTACTTTGCCACTCATATCTGGTGTCTCTATAGCGTGCCGTTACAAAGAAAAAAAGTTTTTCAGTGTAAGCTAATAACAGTCAGTGTCCTTAAAGCGGGTGTCAGGCCTTCAGCGTGTGATTTGCAAACCTCAGCAAGTGTACTTTGCCACTCATATCTGGTGTCTCTATAGAGTGCGTTTACAAGGAAAAAAAGGTTTTCAGTGTAAGCTAATAGCAGTCAGTGTCCTTAAAGCGAGTGTCAGGCCTTCAGCGTGTGCTCTGCTAAACTCAGCAAGTGTACTTTGCCACTAATATCTCGTGTCTCTATAGCGTGCCTTTACAAAAAAAACAAGTTTTTCAGTGTAAGCTAATAGCAGTCAGTGTCCTTAAAGCGGGTGTCAGGCCTTCAGCCTGTGCTCTGCCAACCTCAGCAAGTGTACTTTGCCACTCATATCTGGTGTCTCTATAGCGTGCTTTTACAAAGAAAAAAAGGTTTTCACAGGAAGCTAATAGCAGTCAGTGTCCTTAAAGCGGGTGTCAGGCCTTCAGCGTGTGCTCTGCCATCCTCAGCAAGTGTACTTTGCCACTCAAATCTGGTGTCTCTATAGCGTGCCTTTACAAAGAAAAAAGTTTTTCAGTGTAAGCTAATAGCAGTTAATTGTCTGCAAGCGTCTGGGTGTCAGGCTTTCAGCGTGTGCTCTGCCAACCTCAGCAAGTGTACTTTGCCACTCATATCTGGTGTCTCTATAGCGTGCCGTTACAAAGAAAAAAGTTTTTCAGTGTAAGCTAATTGCAGTCAGTGTCCTTAAAGCGGGTGTCAGGCCTTCAGCGTGTCCTCTGCCATCCTCAGCAAGTGCTCTTTGCCACTCAAATCTGGTGTCTCTATAGCGTGCCTTTACAAAGAAAAAAAGTTTTTCAGTGTAAGCTAATAGCAGTCAGTGTCCTTAAAGCGAGTGTCAGGCCTTCAGCGTGTGCTCTGCTAACCTCAGCAAGTGTACTTTGCCACTAATATCTGGTGTCTCTATAGCGTGCCTTTACAAAGTAAACAAGTTTTTCAGTGTAAGCTAATAGCAGTCAGTGTCCTTAAAGCGGGTGTCAGGCCTTCAGCCTGTGCTCTGCCAACCTCAGCAAGTGTACTTTGCCACTCATATCTGGTGTCTCTATAGAGTGCTTTTACAAGGAAAAAAAGGTTTTCACTGTAAGCTAATAGCAGTCAGTGTCCTTAAAGCGGATTTCAGGCCTTCAGCGTGTGCTCTGCCATCCTCAGCAAGTGTACTTTGCCACTCAAATCTGGTGTCTCTATAGCGTGCCTTTACAAAGAAAAAAGTTTTTCAGTGTAAGCTAATAGCAGTTAATTGTCTGCAAGCGTCTGGGTGTCAGGCTTTCAGCGTGTGCTCTGCCAACCTCAGCAAGTGTACTTTGCCACTCATATCTGGTGTCTCTATAGCGTGCCGTTACAAAGAAAAAAAGTTTTTCAGTGTAAGCTAATAGCAGTCAGTGTCCTTAAAGCGGGTGTCAGGCCTTCAGCCTGTGCTCTTCCAACCTCAGCAAGTGTACTTTGCCACTCATATCTGGTGTCTCTATAGAGTGCTTTTACAAGGAAAAAAAGGTTTTCACTGTAAGCTAATAGCAGTCAGTGTCCTTAAAGCGGGTGTCAGGCCTTCAGCGTGTGCTCTGCCATCCTCAGCAAGTGTACTTTGCCACTCAAATCTGGTGTCTCTATAGCGTGCCTTTACAAAGAAAAAAGTTTTTCAGTGTAAGCTAATAGCAGTTAATTGTCTGCAAGCGTCTGGGTGTCAGGCTTTCAGCGTGTGCTCTGCCAACCTCAGCAAGTGTACTTTGCCACTCATATCTGGTGTCTCTATAGCGTGCCGTTACAAAGAAAAAAAGTTTTTCAGTGTAAGCTAATAGCAGTCAGTGTCCTTAAAGCGGGTGTCAGGCCTTCAGCCTGTGCTCTTCCAACCTCAGCAAGTGTACTTTGCCACTCATATCTGGTGTCTCTATAGAGTGCTTTTACAAGGAAAAAAAGGTTTTCACTGTAAGCTAATAGCAGTCAGTGTCCTTAAAGCGGGTTTCAGGCCTTCAGCATGTGCTCTGCCAACCTCAGCAAATGTACTTTGCCACTCATATCTGGTGTCTCTATAGCGTGCCGTTACAAAGAAAAAAAGTTTTTCAGTGTAAGCTAATAGCAGTCAGTGTCCTTAAAGCGGGTGTCAGGCCTTCAGCCTGTGCTCTTCCAACCTCAGCAAGTGTACTTTGCCACTCATATCTGGTGTCTCTATAGAGTGCTTTTACAAGGAAAAAAAGGTTTTCACTGTAAGCTAATAGCAGTCAGTGTCCTTAAAGCGGGTTTCAGGCCTTCAGCGTGTGCTCTGCTAACCTCAGCAAGTGTACTTTGCCACTCATATCTGGTGTCTCTATAGCGTGCCTTTACAAAGAAAAAAAGTTTTTCAGTGTAAGCTAATAGCAGTCAGTGTCCTTAAAGCGAGTGTCAGGCCTTCAGCCTGTGCTCTGCCAACCTCAGCAAGTGTACTTTGCCACTCATATCTGGTGTCTCTATAGCGTGCTTTTACAAAGAAAAAAAGGTTTTCACTGTAAGCTAATAGCAGTCAGTGTCCTTAAAGCGGGTGTCAGGCCTTCAGCGTGTGCTCTGCCATCCTCAGCAAGTGTACTTTGCCACTCAAATCTGGTGTCTCTATAGCGTGCCTTTACAAAGAAAAAAGTTTTTCAGTGTAAGCTAATAGCAGTTAATTGTCTGCAAGCGTCTGGGTGTCAGGCTTTCAGCGTGTGCTCTGCCAACCTCAGCAAGTGTACTTTGTCACTCATATCTGGTGTCTCTATAGCGTGCCGTTACAAAGAAAAAAGTTTTTCAGTGTAAGCTAATTGCAGTCAGTGTCCTTAAAGCAGGTGTCAGGCCTTCAGCGTGTCCTCTGCCATCCTCAGCAAGTGCTCTTTGCTACTCAAATCTGGTGTCTCTATAGCGTGCCTTTACAAAGAAAAAAGTTTTTCAGTGTAAGCTAATAGCAGTTAATTGTCTGCAAGCGTCTGGGTGTCAGGCTTTCAGCGTGTGCTCTGCCAACCTCAGCAAGTGTACTTTGCCACTAATATCTGGTGTCTCTATAGAGTGCTTTTACAAGGAAAAAAAGGTTTTCACTGTAAGCTAATAGCAGTCAGTGTCCTTAAAGCGGGTGTCAGGCCTTCAGCGTGTGCTCTGCTAACCTCAGCAAGTGTACTTTGCCACTCATATCTGGTGTCTCTATAGCGTGCCTTTACAAAGAAAAAAAGTTTTTCAGTGTAAGCTAATAGCAGTCAGTGTCCTTAAAGCGAGTGTCAGGCCTTCAGCGTGTGCTCTGCTAACCTCAGCAAGTGTACTTTACCACTAATATCTGGTGTCTCTATAGCGTGCCTTTACAAAGAAAAAAGTTTTTCAGTGTAAGCTAATAGCAGTCAGTGTCCTTAAAGCGGGTGTCAGGCCTTCAGCGTGTGCTCTGCCAACCTCAGCAAATGTACTTTGCCACTCATATCTGGTGTCTCTATAGCGTGCTTTTACAAAGAAACAAGTTTTTCAGTGTAAGCCAATAGCAGTTAGTTGTTTGCAAGCGTCTGGGTGTCAGACCTTCAGCGTGTGCTCGGCCAACCTCAGCAAGTGTACTTTGCCACTCATATCTGGTGTCTCTATAGCGTGCTTTTACAAAGAAAAAAAGTTTTTCACTGTAAGCTAATAGCAGTTAGTTGTCTGCAAGCGTCTGGGTGTCAGGCCTTCAGCGTGTGCTCTGCCAACCTCTGCAAGTGTACTTTGCCACTCATATCTGGTGTCTCTATAGTGTGCCGTTACAAAGAAAAAAAGGTTTTCATTGTAAGCTAATAGCAGTCAGTGTCCTTAAAGCGGGTGTCAGGCCTTCAGCGTGTGCTTTGCCAACCTCAGCAAGTGTACTTTGCCACTCATATCTGGTGTCTCTATAGCGTGCTTTTACAAAGAAAAAAGTTTTTCAGTGTAAGTTAATAGCAGTCAGTGTCCTTAAAGCGGGTGTCAGGCCTTCAGCGTGTGCTCTGCTAACCTCAGCAAGTGTACTTTGCCACTCATATCTGGTGTCTCTATAGCGTGCTTTTACAAAGAAAAAAAGTTTTTCAGTGTAAGCTAATAGCAGTTAATTGTCTGCAAGCGTCTGGGTGTCAGGCCTTCAGCGTGTGCTCTGCCATCCTCAGAAAGTGCTCTTTGCCATTCAAATCTGGTGTCTCTATAGCGTGCCTTTACAAAGAAAAACATTTTTCAGTGTAAGCTAATAGCAGCCAGTGTCCTTAAAGCGAGTGTCAGGCCTTCAGCGTGTGCTCTGCTAACCTCAGCAAGTGTACTTTGCCACTAATATCTGGTGTCTCTATAGCGTGCCTTTACAAAGAAAAACATTTTTCAGTGTAAGCTAATAGCAGTCAGTGTCCTTAAAGCGGGTGTCAGGCCTTCAGCCTGTGCTCTTCCAACCTCAGCAAGTGTACTTTGCCACTCATATCTGGTGTCTCTATAGAGTGCTTTTACAAGGAAAAAAAGGTTTTCACTGTAAGCTAATAGCAGTCAGTGTCCTTAAAGCGGGTTTCAGGCCTTCAGCGTGTGCTCTGCTAACCTCAGCAAGTGTACTTTGCCACTCATATCTGGTGTCTCTATAGCGTGCCTTTACAAAGAAAAAAAGTTTTTCAGTGTAAGCTAATAGCAGTCAGTGTCCTTAAAGCGAGTGTCAGGCCTTCAGCCTGTGCTCTGCCAACCTCAGCAAGTGTACTTTGCCACTCATATCTGGTGTCTCTATAGCGTGCTTTTACAAAGAAAAAAAGGTTTTCACTGTAAGCTAATAGCAGTAAGTGTCCTTAAAGCGGGTGTCAGGCCTTCAGCGTGTGCTCTGCCATCCTCAGCAAGTGTACTTTGCCACTCAAATCTGGTGTCTCTATAGCGTGCCTTTACAAAGAAAAAAGTTTTTCAGTGTAAGCTAATAGCAGTTAATTGTCTGCAAGCGTCTGGGTGTCAGGCTTTCAGCGTGTGCTCTGCCAACCTCAGCAAGTGTACTTTGTCACTCATATCTGGTGTCTCTATAGCGTGCCGTTACAAAGAAAAAAGTTTTTCAGTGTAAGCTAATTGCAGTCAGTGTCCTTAAAGCGGGTTTCAGGCCTTCAGCCTGTGCTCTGCCAACCTCAGCAAGTGTACTTTGCCACTCATATCTGGTGTCTCTATAGCGTGCTTTTACAAAGAAAAAAAGTTTTTCAGTGTAAGCTAATAGCAGTCAGTGTCCTTAAAGCGGGTGTCAGGCCTTCAGCGTGTGCTCTGCCAACCTCAGCAAATGTACTTTGCCACTCATATCTGGTGTCTCTATAGCGTGCCGTTACAAAGAAAAAAAGTTTTTCAGTGTAAGCTAATAGCAGTCAGTGTCCTTAAAACGGGTGTCAGGCCTTCAGCCTGTGCTCTGCCAACCTCAGCAAGTGTACTTTGCCACTCATATCTGGTGTCTCTATAGCGTGCTTTTACAAAGAAAAAAAGTTTTTCAGTGTAAGCTAATAGCAGTCAGTGTCCTTAAGGTGTCAGGCCTTCAGTGTGTGCTCTGCCAACCTCTGCCAGTGTACTTTGCCACTCATATCTGGTGTCTCTATAGCGTGGCTTTACAAAGAAAAAAAGGTTTTCACTGTAAGCTAATAGCAGTCAGTGTCCTTAAAGCAGGTGTCAGGCCTTCAGCGTGTGCTCTGCCAACCTCTGCCAGTGTACTTTGCCACTCATAACTTGTGTCTCTATAGCGTGCCTTTACAAAGAAAACAAGTTTTTCAGTGTAAGCTTATAGCAGTTAGTGTCCTTAACGCGGGTGTCAGGCTTTCAGCCTGTGCTCTGCCAACCTCAGCAAGTGTACTTTGACACTCATATCTGGTGTCTCTATAGCGTGCTTTTACAAAGAAAAAAAGGTTTTCACTGTAAGCTAATAGCAGTCAGTGTCCTTAAAGCGGGTGTCAGGCCTTCAGCGTATATTCTGCCATCCTCAGCAAGTGTACTTTGCCACTCAAATCTGGTGTCTCTATAGCGTGCCTTTACAAAGAACAAAGTTTTTCACTGTAAGCTAATAGCAGTCAGTGTCCTTAAAGCGGGTGTCAGGCCTTCAGCGTGTGCTCGGCCAAGCTCAGCAAGTGTACTTTGCCACTCATATCTGGTGTCTCTATAGCATGCTTTTACAAAGAAAAAAAGGTTTTCACTGTAAGCTAATAGCAGTCAGTGTCCTTAAAGCGGGTGTCAGGCCTTCAGCGTGTGCTCTGCTAACCTCAGCAAGTGTACTTTGCCACTAATATCTGGTGTCTCTATAGCGTGCCTTTACAAAGAAAACAAGTTTTTCAGTGTAAGCTAATAGCAGTCAGTGTCCTTAAAGCGGGTGTCAGGCCTTCAGCCTGTGCTCTGCCAACCTCAGCAAGTGTACTTTGCCACTCATATCTGGTGTCTCTATAGAGTGCTTTTACAAGGAAAAAAAGGTTTTCACTGTAAGCTAATAGCAGTCAGTGTCCTTAAAGCGGGTTTCAGGCCTTCAGCGTGTGCTCTGCTAACCTCAGCAAGTGTACTTTGCCACTCATATCTGGTGTCTCTATAGCGTGCCTTTTCAAAGAAAAAAAGTTTTTCAGTGTAAGCTAATAGCAGTCAGTGTCCTTAAAGCGAGTGTCAGGCCTTCAGCGTGTGCTCTGCTAACCTCAGCAAGTGTACTTTGCCACTAATATCTGGTGTCTCTATAGCGTGCCTTTACAAAGAAAAAAGTTTTTCAGTGTAAGCTAATAGCAGTCAGTGTCCTTAAAGCGGGTGTCAGGCCTTCAGCGTGTGCTCTGCCAACCTCAGCAAATGTACTTTGCCACTCATATCTGGTGTCTCTATAGCGTGCTTTTACAAAGAAACAAGTTTTTCAGTGTAAGCCAATAGCAGTTAGTTGTTTGCAAGCATCTGGGTGTCAGACCTTCAGCGTGTGCTCGGCCAACCTCAGCAAGTGTACTTTGCCACTCATATATGGTGTCTCTATAGCGTGCTTTTACAAAGAAAAAAAGTTTTTCATTGTAAGCTAATAGCAGTTAGTTGTCTGCAAGCGTCTGGGTGTCAGGCCTTCAGCGTGTGCTCTGCCAACCTCAGCAAGTGTACTTTGCCACTCATATCTGGTGTCTCTATAGTGTGCCGTTACAAAGAAAAAAAGGTTTTCATTGTAAGCTAATAGCAGTCAGTGTCCTTAAAGCGGGTGTCAGGCCTTCAGCGTGTGCTTTGCCAACCTCAGCAAGTGTACTTTGCCACTCATATCTGGTGTCTCTATAGCGTGCTTTTACAAAGAAAAAAGTTTTTCAGTGTAAGTTAATAGCAGTCAGTGTCCTTAAAGCGGGTGTCAGGCCTTCAGCGTGTGCTCTGCTAACCTCAGCAAGTGTACTTTTCCACTCATATCTGGTGTCTCTATAGCGTGCTTTTACAAAGAAAAAAAGTTTTTCAGTGTAAGCTAATAGCAGTTAATTGTCTGCAAGCGTCTGGGTGTCAGGCCTTCAGCGTGTGCTCTGCCATCCTCAGCAAGTGCTCTTTGCCACTCAAATCTGGTGTCTCTATAGCGTGCCTTTACAAAGAAAAAAAGTTTTTCAGTGTAAGCTAATAGCAGCCAGTGTCCTTAAAGCGAGTGTCAGGCCTTCAGCGTGTGCTCTGCTAACCTCAGCAAGTGTACTTTGCCACTAATATCTGGTGTCTCTATAGCATGCCTTTACAAAGAAAACACGTTTTTCAGTGTAAGCTAATAGCAGTCAGTGTCCTTAAAGCGGGTGTCAGGCCTTCAGCCTGTGCTCTGCCAACCTCAGCAAGTGTACTTTGCCACTCATATCTGGTGTCTCTATAGAGTGCTTTTACAAGGAAAAAAATGTTTTCACTGTAAGCTAATAGCAGTCAGTGTCCTTAAAGCGAGTGTCAGGCCTTCAGCGTGTGCTCTGCTAACCTCAGCAAGTGTACTTTGCCACTCATATCTGGTGTCTCTATAGCGTGCCGTTACAAAGAAAAAAAGGTTTTCAGTGTAAGCTAATAGCAGTCAGTGTCCTTAAAACGGGTGTCAGGCCTTCAGCCTGTGCTCTGCCAACCTCAGCAAGTGTACTTTGCCACTCATATCTGGTGTCTCTATAGCGTGCTTTTACAAAGAAAAAAGTTTTTCAGTGTAAGCTAATAGCAGTCAGTGTCCTTAAGGTGTCAGGCCTTCAGTGTGTGCTCTGCCAACCTCTGCCAGTGTACTTTGCCACTCATATCTGGTGTCTCTATAGCGTGCCTTTACAAAGAAAACAAGTTTTTCAGTGAAAGCTAATAGCAGTTAGTGTCCTTAAAGCGGGTGTCAGGCTTTCAGCCTGTGCTCTGCCAACCTCAGCAAGTGTACTTTGACACTCATATCTGGTGTCTCTATAGCGTGCTTTTACAAAGAAAAAAAGGTTTTCACTGTAAGCTAATAGCAGTCAGTGTCCTTAAAGCGGGTGTCAGGCCTTCAGCGTATATTCTGCCATCCTCAGCAAGTGTACTTTGCCACTCAAATCTGGTGTCTCTATAGCGTGCCTTTACAAAGAAAAAAGTTTTTCACTGTAAGCTAATAGCAGTCAGTGTCCTTAAAGCGGGTGTCAGGCCTTCAGCGTGTGCTCGGCCAACCTCAGCAAGTGTACTTTGCCACTCAAATCTGGTGTATCTATAGCATGCTTTTACAAAGAAAAAAAGGTTTTCACTGTAAGCTAATAGCAGTCAGTGTCCATAAAGCGGGTGTCAGGCCTTCAGCGTATATTCTGCCATCCTCAGCAATTGTACTTTGCCACTCAAATCTGGTGTCTCTATAGTGTGCCTTTACAAAGAAAAAAGTTTTTCAGTGTAAGCTAATTGCAGTCAGTGTCCTTAAAGCGGGTGTCAGGCCTTCAGCGTGTGCTATGCCAACCTCAGCAAGTGTACTTTGCCACTCATATCTGGTGTCTCTATAGCGTGCCTTTACAAGGAAAATTTTTTTTTCAGTGTAAGCTAATAGCAATCAGTGTCCTTAAAACGGGTGTCAAGCCTTCAGCCTGTGCTCTGCCAACCTCAGCAAGTGTACTTTGACACTCATATCTGGTGTCTCTATAGCGTGCTTTTACAAAGAAAAAAAGGTTTTCACTGTAAGCTAATAGCAGTCAGTGTCCTTAAAGCAGGTGTCAGGCCTTCAGCGTGTGCTCTGCCAACCTCAGCAAATGTACTTTGCCACTCATATCTGGTGTCTCTATAGCGTGCCGTTACAAAGAAAAAAAGTTTTTCAGTGTAAGCTAATAGCAGTCAGTGTCCTTAAAACGGGTGTCAGGCCTTCAGCCTGTGCTCTGCCAACCTCAGCAAGTGTACTTTGCCACTCATATCTGGTGTCTCTATAGCGTGCTTTTACAAAGAAAAAAGTTTTTCAGTGTAAGCTAATAGCAGTCAGTGTCCTTAAGGTGTCAGGCCTTCAGTGTGTGCTCTGCCAACCTCTGCCAGTGTACTTTGCCACTCATATCTGGTGTCTCTATAGCGTGCCATTACAAAGAAAACAAGTTTTTCAGTGAAAGCTAATAGCAGTTAGTGTCCTTAAAGCGGGTGTCAGGCTTTCAGCCTGTGCTCTGCCAACCTCAGCAAGTGTACTTTGACACTCATATCTGGTGTCTCTATAGCGTGCTTTTACAAAGAAAAAAAGGTTTTCACTGTAAGCTAATAGCAGTCAGTGTCCTTAAAGCGGGTGTCAGGCCTTCAGCGTATATTCTGCCATCCTCAGCAAGTGTACTTTGCCACTCAAATCTGGTGTCTCTATAGCGTGCCTTTACAAAGAAAAAAGTTTTTCACTGTAAGCTAATAGCAGTCAGTGTCCTTAAAGCGGGTGTCAGGCCTTCAGCGTGTGCTCGGCCAACCTCAGCAAGTGTACTTTGCCACTCAAATCTGGTGTATCTATAGCATGCTTTTACAAAGAAAAAAAGGTTTTCACTGTAAGCTAATAGCAGTCAGTGTCCATAAAGCGGGTGTCAGGCCTTCAGCGTATATTCTGCCATCCTCAGCAATTGTACTTTGCCACTCAAATCTGGTGTCTCTATAGTGTGCCTTTACAAAGAAAAAAGTTTTTCAGTGTAAGCTAATTGCAGTCAGTGTCCTTAAAGCGGGTGTCAGGCCTTCAGCGTGTGCTCTGCCAACCTCAGCAAGTGTACTTTGCCACTCATATCTGGTGTCTCTATAGCGTGCCTTTACAAGGAAAATTTTTTTTTCAGTGTAAGCTAATAGCAATCAGTGTCCTTAAAACGGGTGTCAAGCCTTCAGCCTGTGCTCTGCCAACCTCAGCAAGTGTACTTTGACACTCATATCTGGTGTCTCTATAGCGTGCTTTTACAAAGAAAAAAAGGTTTTCACTGTAAGCTAATAGCAGTCAGTGTCCTTAAAGCAGGTGTCAGTCCTTCAGCGTGTGCTCTGCCAACCTCAGCAAATGTACTTTGCCACTCATATCTGGTGTCTCTATAGCGTGCCGTTACAAAGAAAAAAAGTTTTTCAGTGTAAGCTAAGAGCAGTCAGTGTCCTTAAAACGGGTGTCAGGCCTTCAGCCTGTGCTCTGCCAACCTCAGCAAGTGTACTTTGCCACTCATATCTGGTGTCTCTATAGCGTGCTTTTACAAAGAAAAAAAGTTTTTCAGTGTAAGCTAATAGCAGTCAGTGTCCTTAAAGCAGGTGTCAGGCCTTCAGTGTGTGCTCTGCCAACCTCTGCCAGTGTACTTTGCCACTCATATCTGGTGTCTCTATAGCGTGGCTTTACAAAGAAAAAAAGGTTTTCACTGTAAGCTAATAGCAGTCAGTGTCCTTAAAGCAGGTGTCAGGCCTTCAGCGTGTGCTCTGCCAACCTCTGCCAGTGTACTTTGCCACTCATAACTTGTGTCTCTATAGCGTGCCTTTACAAAGAAAACAAGTTTTTCAGTGTAAGCTAATAGCAGTTAGTGTCCTTAAAGCGGGTGTCAGGCTTTCAGCCTGTGCTCTGCCAACCTCAGCAAGTGTACTTTGACACTCATATCTGGTGTCTCTATAGCGTGCTTTTACAAAGAAAAAAAGGTTTTCACTGTTAGCTAATAGCAGTCAGGGTCCTTAAAGCGGGTGTCAGGCCTTCAGCGTATATTCTGCCATCCTCAGCAAGTGTACTTTGCCACTCAAATCTGGTGTCTCTATAGCGTGCCTTTACAAAGAAAAATGTTTTTCAGTGTAAGCTAATAGCAGTCAGTGTCCTTAAAGCGGGTGTCAGGCCTTCAGCGTGTGCTCTGCCAACCTCAGCAAGTGTACTTTGCCACTCATATCTGGTGTCTCTATAGCATGCTTTTACAAAGAAAAAAAGGTTTTCACTGTAAGCTAATAGCAGTCAGTGTCCTTAAAGCGGGTGTCAGGCCTTCAGCGTGTGCTCTGCTAACCTCAGCAAGTGTACTTTGCCACTCATATCTAGTGTCTCTATAGCGTGCTTTTACAAAGAAAAAAAGTTTTTCAGTGTAAGCTAATAGCAGTTAATTGTCTGCAAGCGTCTGGGTGTCAGGCCTTCAGCGTGTGCTCTGCCATCCTCAGAAAGTGCTCTTTGCCATTCAAATCTGGTGTCTCTATAGCGTGCCTTTACAAAGAAAAAAAGTTTTTCAGTGTAAGCTAATAGCAGCCAGTGTCCTTAAAGCGAGTGTCAGGCCTTCAGCGTGTGCTCTGCTAACCTCAGCAAGTGTACTTTGCCACTAATATCTGGTGTCTCTATAGCGTGCCTTTACAAAGAAAACAAGTTTTTCAGTGTAAGCTAATAGCAGTCAGTGTCCTTAAAGCGGGTGTCAGGCCTTCAGCCTGTGCTCTGCCAACCTCAGCAAGTGTACTTTGCCACTCATATCTGGTGTCTCTATAGCGTGCTTTTACAAAGAAAAAAAGTTTTTCAGTGTAAGCTAATAGCAGTCAGTGTCCTTAAAGCGGGTGTCAGGCCTTCAGCGTGTGCTCTGCCAACCTCAGCAAATGTACTTTGCCACTCATATCTGGTGTCTCTATAGCGTGCCGTTACAAAGAAAAAAAGTTTTTCAGTGTAAGCTAATAGCAGTCAGTGTCCTTAAAACGGGTGTCAGGCCTTCAGCCTGTGCTCTGCCAACCTCAGCAAGTGTACTTTGCCACTCATATCTGGTGTCTCTATAGCGTGCTTTTACAAAGAAAAAAAGTTTTTCAGTGTAAGCTAATAGCAGTCAGTGTCCTTAAGGTGTCAGGCCTTCAGTGTGTGCTCTGCCAACCTCTGCCAGTGTACTTTGCCACTCATATCTGGTGTCTCTATAGCGTGGCTTTACAAAGAAAAAAAGGTTTTCACTGTAAGCTAATAGCAGTCAGTGTCCTTAAAGCAGGTGTCAGGCCTTCAGCGTGTGCTCTGCCAACCTCTGCCAGTGTACTTTGCCACTCATAACTTGTGTCTCTATAGCGTGCCTTTACAAAGAAAACAAGTTTTTCAGTGTAAGCTTATAGCAGTTAGTGTCCTTAACGCGGGTGTCAGGCTTTCAGCCTGTGCTCTGCCAACCTCAGCAAGTGTACTTTGACACTCATATCTGGTGTCTCTATAGCGTGCTTTTACAAAGAAAAAAAGGTTTTCACTGTAAGCTAATAGCAGTCAGTGTCCTTAAAGCGGGTGTCAGGCCTTCAGCGTATATTCTGCCATCCTCAGCAAGTGTACTTTGCCACTCAAATCTGGTGTCTCTATAGTGTGCCTTTACAAAGAACAAAGTTTTTCACTGTAAGCTAATAGCAGTCAGTGTCCTTAAAGCGGGTGTCAGGCCTTCAGCGTGTGCTCGGCCAAGCTCAGCAAGTGTACTTTGCCACTCATATCTGGTGTCTCTATAGCATGCTTTTACAAAGAAAAAAAGGTTTTCACTGTAAGCTAATAGCAGTCAGTGTCCTTAAAGCGGGTGTCAGGCCTTCAGCGTGTGCTCTGCTAACCTCAGCAAGTGTACTTTGCCACTAATATCTGGTGTCTCTATAGCGTGCCTTTACAAAGAAAACAAGTTTTTCAGTGTAAGCTAATAGCAGTCAGTGTCCTTAAAGCGGGTGTCAGGCCTTCAGCCTGTGCTCTGCCAACCTCAGCAAGTGTACTTTGCCACTCATATCTGGTGTCTCTATAGAGTGCTTTTACAAGGAAAAAAAGGTTTTCACTGTAAGCTAATAGCAGTCAGTGTCCTTAAAGCGGGTTTCAGGCCTTCAGCGTGTGCTCTGCTAACCTCAGCAAGTGTACTTTGCCACTCATATCTGGTGTCTCTATAGCGTGCCTTTTCAAAGAAAAAAAGTTTTTCAGTGTAAGCTAATAGCAGTCAGTGTCCTTAAAGCGAGTGTCAGGCCTTCAGCGTGTGCTCTGCTAACCTCTGCAAGTGTACTTTGCCACTAATATCTGGTGTCTCTATAGCGTGCCTTTACAAAGAAAAAAGTTTTTCAGTGTAAGCTAATAGCAGTCAGTGTCCTTAAAGCGGGTGTCAGGCCTTCAGCGTGTGCTCTGCCAACCTCAGCAAATGTACATTGCCACTCATATCTGGTGTCTCTATAGCGTGCTTTTACAAAGAAACAAGTTTTTCAGTGTAAGCCAATAGCAGTTAGTTGTTTGCAAGCGTCTGGGTGTCAGACCTTCAGCGTGTGCTCGGCCAACCTCAGCAAGTGTACTTTGCCACTCATATCTGGTGTCTCTATAGCGTGCTTTTACAAAGAAAAAAAGTTTTTCACTGTAAGCTAATAGCAGTTAGTTGTCTGCAAGCGTCTGGGTGTCAGGCCTTCAGCGTGTGCTCTGCCAACCTCAGCAAGTGTACTTTGCCACTCATATCTGGTGTCTCTATAGTGTGCCGTTACAAAGAAAAAAAGGTTTTCATTGTAAGCTAATAGCAGTCAGTGTCCTTAAAGCGGGTGTCAGGCCTTCAGCGTGTGCTTTGCCAACCTCAGCAAGTGTACTTTGCCACTCATATCTGGTGTCTCTATAGCGTGCTTTTACAAAGAAAAAAGTTTTTCAGTGTAAGTTAATAGCAGTCAGTGTCCTTAAAGCGGGTGTCAGGCCTTCAGCGTGTGCTCTGCTAACCTCAGCAAGTGTACTTTTCCACTCATATCTGGTGTCTCTATAGCGTGCTTTTACAAAGAAAAAAAGTTTTTCAGTGTAAGCTAATAGCAGTTAATTGTCTGCAAGCGTCTGGGTGTCAGGCCTTCAGCGTGTGCTCTGCCATCCTCAGCAAGTGCTCTTTGCCACTCAAATCTGGTGTCTCTATAGCGTGCCTTTACAAAGAAAAAAAGTTTTTCAGTGTAAGCTAATAGCAGCCAGTGTCCTTAAAGCGAGTGTCAGGCCTTCAGCGTGTGCTCTGCTAACCTCAGCAAGTGTACTTTGCCACTAATATCTGGTGTCTCTATAGCATGCCTTTACAAAGAAAACAAGTTTTTCAGTGTAAGCTAATAGCAGTCAGTGTCCTTAAAGCGGGTGTCAGGCCTTCAGCCTGTGCTCTGCCAACCTCAGCAAGTGTACTTTGCCACTCATATCTGGTGTCTCTATAGAGTGCTTTTACAAGGAAAAAAAGGTTTTCACTGTAAGCTAATAGCAGTCAGTGTCCTTAAAGCGAGTGTCAGGCCTTCAGCGTGTGCTCTGCTAACCTCAGCAAGTGTACTTTGCCACTCATATCTGGTGTCTCTATAGCGTGCCGTTACAAAGAAAAAAAGTTTTTCAGTGTAAGCTAATAGCAGTCAGTGTCCTTAAAACGGGTGTCAGGCCTTCAGCCTGTGCTCTGCCAACCTCAGCAAGTGTACTTTGCCACTCATATCTGGTGTCTCTATAGCGTGCTTTTACAAAGAAAAAAGTTTTTCAGTGTAAGCTAATAGCAGTCAGTGTCCTTAAGGTGTCAGGCCTTCAGTGTGTGCTCTGCCAACCTCTGCCAGTGTACTTTGCCACTCATATCTGGTGTCTCTATAGCGTGCCTTTACAAAGAAAACAAGTTTTTCAGTGAAAGCTAATAGCAGTTAGTGTCCTTAAAGCGGGTGTCAGGCTTTCAGCCTGTGCTCTGCCAACCTCAGCAAGTGTACTTTGACACTCATATCTGGTGTCTCTATAGCGTGCTTTTACAAAGAAAAAAAGGTTTTAACTGTAAGCTAATAGCAGTCAGTGTCCTTAAAGCG
This sequence comes from Pelobates fuscus, assembly GCF_036172605.1. Classification (NCBI taxonomy): domain Eukaryota; kingdom Metazoa; phylum Chordata; class Amphibia; order Anura; family Pelobatidae; genus Pelobates; species Pelobates fuscus. The sequence continues at coordinate 245,507,218 of NC_086322.1, forward strand.
GGTGTCAGGCCTTCAGCGTATATTCTGCCATCCTCAGCAAGTGTACTTTGCCACTCAAATCTGGTGTCTCTATAGCGTGCCTTTACAAAGAAAAAAGTTTTTCACTGTAAGCTAATAGCAGTCAGTGTCCTTAAAGCGGGTGTCAGGCCTTCAGCGTGTGCTCGGCCAACCTCAGCAAGTGTACTTTGCCACTCAAATCTGGTGTATCTATAGCATGCTTTTACAAAGAAAAAAAGGTTTTCACTGTAAGCTAATAGCAGTCAGTGTCCATAAAGCGGGTGTCAGGCCTTCAGCGTATATTCTGCCATCCTCAGCAATTGTACTTTGCCACTCAAATCTGGTGTCTCTATAGTGTGCCTTTACAAAGAAAAAAGTTTTTCAGTGTAAGCTAATTGCAGTCAGTGTCCTTAAAGCGGGTGTCAGGCCTTCAGCGTGTGCTCTGCCAACCTCAGCAAGTGTACTTTGCCACTCATATCTGGTGTCTCTATAGCGTGCCTTTACAAGGAAAATTTTTTTTTCAGTGTAAGCTAATAGCAATCAGTGTCCTTAAAACGGGTGTCAAGCCTTCAGCCTGTGCTCTGCCAACCTCAGCAAGTGTACTTTGACACTCATATCTGGTGTCTCTATAGCGTGCTTTTACAAAGAAAAAAAGGTTTTCACTGTAAGCTAATAGCAGTCAGTGTCCTTAAAGCAGGTGTCAGGCCTTCAGCGTGTGCTCTGCCAACCTCAGCAAATGTACTTTGCCACTCATATCTGGTGTCTCTATAGCGTGCCGTTACAAAGAAAAAAAGTTTTTCAGTGTAAGCTAATAGCAGTCAGTGTCCTTAAAACGGGTGTCAGGCCTTCAGCCTGTGCTCTGCCAACCTCAGCAAGTGTACTTTGCCACTCATATCTGGTGTCTCTATAGCGTGCTTTTACAAAGAAAAAAGTTTTTCAGTGTAAGCTAATAGCAGTCAGTGTCCTTAAGGTGTCAGGCCTTCAGTGTGTGCTCTGCCAACCTCTGCCAGTGTACTTTGCCACTCATATCTGGTGTCTCTATAGCGTGCCTTTACAAAGAAAACAAGTTTTTCAGTGAAAGCTAATAGCAGTTAGTGTCCTTAAAGCGGGTGTCAGGCTTTCAGCCTGTGCTCTGCCAACCTCAGCAAGTGTACTTTGACACTCATATCTGGTGTCTCTATAGCGTGCTTTTACAAAGAAAAAAAGGTTTTCACTGTAAGCTAATAGCAGTCAGTGTCCTTAAAGCGGGTGTCAGGCCTTCAGCGTATATTCTGCCATCCTCAGCAAGTGTACTTTGCCACTCAAATCTGGTGTCTCTATAGCGTGCCTTTACAAAGAAAAAAGTTTTTCACTGTAAGCTAATAGCAGTCAGTGTCCTTAAAGCGGGTGTCAGGCCTTCAGCGTGTGCTCGGCCAACCTCAGCAAGTGTACTTTGCCACTCAAATCTGGTGTATCTATAGCATGCTTTTACAAAGAAAAAAAGGTTTTCACTGTAAGCTAATAGCAGTCAGTGTCCATAAAGCGGGTGTCAGGCCTTCAGCGTATATTCTGCCATCCTCAGCAATTGTACTTTGCCACTCAAATCTGGTGTCTCTATAGTGTGCCTTTACAAAGAAAAAAGTTTTTCAGTGTAAGATAATTGCAGTCAGTGTCCTTAAAGCGGGTGTCAGGCCTTCAGCGTGTGCTCTGCCAACCTCAGCAAGTGTACTTTGCCACTCATATCTGGTGTCTCTATAGCGTGCCTTTACAAGGAAAATTTTTTTTTCAGTGTAAGCTAATAGCAATCAGTGTCCTTAAAACGGGTGTCAAGCCTTCAGCCTGTGCTCTGCCAACCTCAGCAAGTATACTTTGACACTCATATCTGGTGTCTCTATAGCGTGCTTTTACAAAGAAAAAAAGGTTTTCACTGTAAGCTAATAGCAGTCAGTGTCCTTAAAGCAGGTGTCAGGCCTTCAGCATGTGCTCTGCCAACCTCAGCAAATGTACTTTGCCACTCATATCTGGTGTCTCTATAGCGTGCCGTTACAAAGAAAAAAAGTTTTTCAGTGTAAGCTAAGAGCAGTCAGTGTCCTTAAAACGGGTGTCAGGCCTTCAGCCTGTGCTCTGCCAACCTCAGCAAGTGTACTTTGCCACTCATATCTGGTGTCTCTATAGCGTGCTTTTACAAAGAAAAAAAGTTTTTCAGTGTAAGCTAATAGCAGTCAGTGTCCTTAAAGCAGGTGTCAGGCCTTCAGTGTGTGCTCTGCCAACCTCTGCCAGTGTACTTTGCCACTCATATCTGGTGTCTCTATAGCGTGGCTTTACAAAGAAAAAAAGGTTTTCACTGTAAGCTAATAGCAGTCAGTGTCCTTAAAGCAGGTGTCAGGCCTTCAGCGTGTGCTCTGCCAACCTCTGCCAGTGTACTTTGCCACTCATAACTTGTGTCTCTATAGCGTGCCTTTACAAAGAAAACAAGTTTTTCAGTGTAAGCTAATAGCAGTTAGTGTCCTTAAAGCGGGTGTCAGGCTTTCAGCCTGTGCTCTGCCAACCTCAGCAAGTGTACTTTGACACTCATATCTGGTGTCTCTATAGCGTGCTTTTACAAAGAAAAAAAGGTTTTCACTGTTAGCTAATAGCAGTCAGGGTCCTTATAGCGGGTGTCAGGCCTTCAGCGTATATTCTGCCATCCTCAGCAAGTGTACTTTGCCACTCAAATCTGGTGTCTCTATAGCGTGCCTTTACAAAGAAAAATGTTTTTCAGTGTAAGCTAATAGCAGTCAGTGTCCTTAAAGCGGGTGTCAGGCCTTCAGCGTGTGCTCTGCCAACCTCAGCAAGTGTACTTTGCCACTCATATCTGGTGTCTCTATAGCATGCTTTTACAAAGAAAAAAAGGTTTTCACTGTAAGCTAATAGCAGTCAGTGTCCTTAAAGCGGGTGTGAGGCCTTCAGCGTGTGCTCTGCTAACCTCAGCAAGTGTACTTTGCCACTCATATCTGGTGTAACTGATGTAGAATTATTAAAAATCTTTATTGAACTTGTATTGAATTAATGCACTAACTCCGTTTTAACCTGATACTGTGACAAATCCTCCATTTTGTCCTCATAACCTGACTTCTCCATTTCAAAACTACATTACATGACAGAATTTCCCAGCACAACTAACACAATAGACAAAGACTGTATTTTCCATAAAGACATGACTACCCAGGAACTGCTGAATTTCCCCTAACTCGCAACATAGTATAAAGACAAGGCCATGAGAACACTGTAGTAATGAAATGTTCTATTCATAAGAGACCTTGCACCTGACCACAAGACCTGACATCACTGATCGTGTAAAATGACGCTCAAGCCCCCCTTTCCACCGAGTAAACCTCATGCTAAGGGAGATGGCGCTTGAGCCCCTTGTCCCCACCCGTGTCTAAAACAATACCACCTCTCGGTGGGTGGCCACGAAGCTAACCACTTAGTTTTTGAGCCAATTAATTATACTGATAGGTGGACACTAATCCAGACACTTAACAATTAATCCAATTAATGATGTTTATTCACTGATATCTTGATAATCAATGATGACGAAAAATGCCTCTTAAAAGGGCCTGCGAGCCCGCTCTTGCTTCACTTGCCAATAAATTTCCTCGAAGTTATTTTAACCTGAACTCCGTGTGTCAGACTGAATTACTCCAGCGTATATACGCAATTCAATTTTCTTTAATTTGGACAGGAACAGATAGACATTTAAACATTTTGGTTTACTGAAAAAGTACCATAGCAACTTTGGCGCCCGAACAGGGACCCCGGGCTATGTCTGGCCGGTGAGCCGTCCTAAGGAAGACGCAGTTGGACGGAGGAATCCGGGGGGAAGGAAAGGAGATTGATCACCTCCAGGTACACGGTAGAGACTTCTGCAGAGCCACCGGTATGTTCCGGCCCCTTTGATTGACCCGTCCACGTGTCTGTGACTGCTTCCCGGGAGGACATCAAAGACAGGTAATATCTTGCCCGGGGTCTCATTACCCATTTATTTACCTGCATTTAGTCTATCTGTTGCCTGGGTGTGTCTGTATTGGCATGGTCTAGTTTGAGTGCCCGGGCTGAGTGTTTATTTGTCTCCCTTTTTTGGGATAAAAGGGGGGTGGACCCGTGGTAGTTTGCCTGGGGGTTCTGTGTTTGTCTGTTGCCCCTTTTGGGATAAAGGGGGGTGGACCCGGGGGATTTGCCTGGAGTCCTGTTGCCTGTTTCACTCCTTTTAGGAGCCACGTGGCTGTGGCTGTAGGGAAAAGGGGGGGTTGACCTGTGGAAGTTTTCCTGGGGGTCTTCTTTGCCTGTTTACTTCTTTTAGGAGCCTCGTGGCTGTGGCTGTATGGAAAAAGAGGTTTGTTGGAACTGTGGGAACTGTGTAGACTCATAGTTTCCTGTGATCCTTCTTGTGTCACTTTGATAGCCTAGCTAGCTTCACTGTGCGCTTCGGACCCTCCAGCTCTAAGTGTTGAGTTGGGGGCTTCCTGACCCGGACCCTCCAGCTCTAAGTGTTGAGTTGGGGGCTTCCTGACCCGGACCCTCCAGCTCTAAGTGTTGAGTTGGGGGCTTCCTGACCCCGGACCCTCCAGCTTTAAGCGCTGAGTTGGGGGCTTTCCTGATTATTTAATTTGTGGTAGGGGACTCAGTCTCCTGGGGGGATTCAAGTAGGCATTGCTTGTTTTCCGCATCACGTGGTAGTGAGACTTATAAGTGGGTTTTATAGGGGCACTACGGGAGTGAGGATAGAGGTGGCCACACTTTGTGGACTGCTGTAACGAGGGAGGCTAGACAGGATTCGGGTCGGAGATGATTGCTGTTTCCTGTGGCCGCTGGTAGTGAGACTTGAGGAAGTCGTTCTCCGAGCGGGGACACTACGAGGTTGAGGGAGTTGACTTGAGTCACATGAGTAAAAGAAAGGAATTACTGTCGATTTTATTTGAACTGTGATGCATGCACTGTATTTCAACTGTATTGTTGTCTTGTTTGTTTAATTAGGAGTCATTCAAACTCCTGTGTCTGTCTCTAAGGATTTTTCCTTACCTTTTTACCTTTTCTACACTTCCTGTACTATTACAGTATCCACTCCCATTCCTCTTACTAGAGAAGTGATTGGTCACACACTTCTCACCTCGCTCCAATCCGTGTCTACCACCCCGGGTAGGCGGATTCAGTGACTAGTCTACGTTTTGGGAAGACGCACTTGAGTAGGACCCACCTTCCTCAAGTGGCAGTCGAGCATTGTAGACGTTCTTGTTCAATTTTCCTTATCTTTCCCTATATCTAGGACGCTGGTGTAGAGGAAGGGGCAATATGGGGCAGGAATTGAGTAAGCCCAGTAAGGGCTGGCTAGCATGTGATTTAGTTGAAGACAGAGAGGGCGAGGAGATGGTTAAAGGTGTTGAAAAGATTGCTAAAGTATGTAAACTTGCTGTGCCGACATGTGGTAGATTGCAGCCAGAAAGTTGGCGTAGATTACTGATGGAGAAGAAAGGCAAGCTTGCAAATAATGATTTATTAAAGACAGCTGAAGCATGGTACAGAGTAGCGAAGGCTATTCAGCAAGAAGGTTGGGTTGAGGAAGAAATAATTCACAAGGGTGTGAAATTGTTTGTGTATCATAATAACTGTGTTGCTGGGGCTTTTCCTCAGCCAGCGCCCCAAAATGGCGCCCAGGGGATGTCTATCCCCAAGGTTCAGTCAGCAATAGGTGATAGCCAACTGACTATGTTCCCCACTCCCAATCATCCCAACGCCCATCCCACCACCTCCCCCGTTTGCCCGGTCCTGAATTCTGATGGATCTTTCTTTTCCCCTTCTCCTTCCCTAACACTCCCATCATCCTCATCCATCCCTAAAACAACTTCTGTGTCTATTCCTAACATTTCATCTGCCATTCCTTCCCCGCACTTTCTCTCCGTTGATGATCCTACCCTCCCATCTGCATCTGCCCAGTTAGCTAACCCCTCCTCCCCCGCCACTGTCAATCTTGCTGATCCCACTCCGGCTCCTCCTTCTTCACCCGCCTCTACTCATTCTTCTCCATCCTCTCCCTTGCCCGCCCCTACCACGGCCCAGGTTCCCACCCCCTTTGCTAATCCCTACCCAACTTTCCTGCCCTCTCCAGGTTCCGCCCCAGCCCCCGCCCAGATGGCTTGGCCATACCCCTTCCCTTACCCCATGTCCATGCCCTATCCAAATTATCCATACCCCTTTCCCCAAGCCACTCCCCAAGTTCCGGTCATGCCCAGTCCGGTACAGTCTGCCCCGGATGTGCCCACATCCAACATGGCCGCCGCTTCTTCCCTTAACCCCAATGCAACTTCCTTCCCCGCCTCCAATATGGCGGCGCCCAGTCATTCAGCACCCCTGATGCCGGTGCTTCCCGGTGATTACCGATCCCAAGATTATGACCCAATGGCGACTCCCGCCTCCGGGACTCCCTCTCATCCCCCGGCTCTGTCACCTCAGGTGATCCCCTCACGCAGAAGGGCCCAGATCATAGAGTTAGATGAGGAAGAGGATGACAGGCTGTCTCAGGATTCATTGGAGGCTGCGAGAGTCTCGGCCCACCGCTCTATTGAAGATCCCTTCGGCCATAAGGGTCGGGGAGAACGGGCCCCTCCTAAATATGTAGCCTTTAACCCCACACAAGCTAGTGCTTTAATGAAATCTCTCCCTGACCCAGAAAAACAGCCTATGCCTTTTTACCGAGGGATAGTTCAGATTCAAAAGACTTATTCTGCCGCTTGGCGTGACCTACTGAGCATTTGTGCTATTAAAGCAGGGGATGCATATTGGCCCAGCATGGCCCGCCACCTCAGCACAGATCTGCTCACAAGTGATGTTGATTACCCCTCCGGAGTAACTTTTTGCAACCAATTGAAAGACTGGGCTAAAGATAAGCTTGCAGATCAGGCTGCTGGCCTTACTGATGTTGTGCAGGACAAAGGTGAATCTGTAGAAAGATTTCATGCAAGACTGTATCAAATGTTTACAGATTTGGGATTTGATCTTACTGACAAAATTCATTCACAAATGCTGTCAGGTGCGTTTGTCCAAGGTGTTAAAGACTCCATACGCAAGGGAATCATTGCTGCACGCCCTGAATATAAGGTTGTTCCTCTGGATACTTTACTCCTAGTTGCTAGAGGTCTGGAATCTGCCCAGACCCCCAGAAGACCCAATCCAGCTCCCATCATGGTGGCCCGCTCCTCCCCTGCCACCAAGGGTGCTAAACTGGAGGATGTAACTTGTTTTTGTGAATCTGTAGAAAGATTTCATGCAAGACTGTATCAAATGTTTACAGATTTGGGATTTGATCTTACTGACAAAATTCATTCACAAATGCTGTCAGGTGCGTTTGTCCAAGGTGTTAAAGACTCCATACGCAAGGGAATCATTGCTGCACGCCCTGAATATAAGGTTGTTCCTCTGGATACTTTACTCCTAGTTGCTAGAGGTCTGGAATCTGCCCAGACCCCCAGAAGACCCAATCCAGCTCCCATCATGGTGGCCCGCTCCTCCCCTGCCACCAAGGGTGCTAAACTGGAGGATGTAACTTGTTTTAATTGCAAAGCTACAGGACATTATAGAAGTGATTGCCCAGAACCTAGAAGGGAACCAGGGGAGCCCAGAAAGCCTTCCAAGCCTGCCCCGGCCCCTAAGGCCGAGAAAACGGTTCCAATTGTTGAGGAACCAGATGATTAGGAAATTGGCAAACCTGTGTCACTAACCCCTGTCATGGCAGTGTCTACAGGGGATAAAGGGGGGGGGGGGCACTTGCCACAGTGACTTTACCCATTGAAGGCCAACCTACCACATTTCTTGTTGACACAGGTGCAGCCCGAAGTGTTCTAAGAGAACAAGACCTGCCAGACCCATCTTTCTTGTCAAATATTGATGTCTCTTGTGTTGGAGTGGATGGCCAGCCAAGACACAGTCCTTTAACAACTCCACTACGAGTTGGCACAAGCCTGCTTGCTCGTTTTGTAGTATCCTCCACATGCCCAATTAACCTGTTAGGCGCTGATGTCCTCTCACGCCTGCAGGCATCTATAACCTTCACTCCAGATGGACAAGTAGAAATGTCTACACCTCTATCTGTTTCAGACACCTCAGCCTTGTGCTCCCTACCTCTGATGCTGCAATTAGAAGAACCCCGTAGGGAAGCAGCAGAACCAAGGTCCAATTTCCCAGATGTGCTGAAAACACAGGTGCCTGCTAAATTATGGTCCTCAGGCCCAGAGGACATAGGTCATCTAAATGTCCCACCTGTGGTGGTAAAGCTTATTCCAGGAGCTAAGTTACCAAGAAAACCACAATATCCTCTAAAACCAGCACAGGCTGCAGCCATTTCTATCCAAATCAAAGCACTCTTGGAGAAGGGTGCTCTAGTGAAATGCAAATCAGAATGTAATACTCCATTGTTTCCTGTGAAGAAGAAAACTCCAAAAGGTGAGCCAGAGAAGTACAGGATGGTTCAGGACCTCCGTGCTGTCAATGAAGCAACTGTTCTGGACACCCCTCTTGTACCAAACCCTCACACTCTGCTCTCAGGAGTCCCTCCATCTGCAAAGTACTTCACAGTCATTGACCTAGCTAATGCCTTTTTCAGTGTTCCACTGGATCCTTCCTGTCAATACTTGTTTGCTTTCACCCATGAAATGCAACAGTATACATGGACTGTCATGCCCCAAGGAGCACAAAATTCTCCAAGCCAATTTGCAAAGGCCATGTGTACCATACTTGACCCATGGCAAGCTGAACACCCAGAAGTTGTTCTGCTCCAGTATGTGGATGATTTACTGCTCTGTGGAGATGATATACCCACTACCGAAAAGTGTTCACTTAGTCTACTTTGCTATTTGGCAGAACAAGGATGCAAAGCTTCACTTCTCAAGCTGCAGTTCTGCCAACCTTCAGTTATTTTCCTTGGACATTGCTTATCTCAAGGTACCAGACATCTCACTCGGGACCGAGTCAGAGCAGTTCTGGACATTCCACCCCCAAGGACTTCAAAATCTCTTCATGCCTTCTTAGGCCTCATTTCCTACTGCAGAGCATGGATCCCAGAAGCCTCTCTGTTTATGCAACCTCTCTATGATGCACTCAAGACAGACCCATTCTGCCTGACCAATGAAGCTCTGTACAATTTCAAATCTCTTAAACGTGCCATTGCTTCTGCTCCTGCCTTGGGCCTACCAGACTATACCAAACCTTTCAAATTATTTGTTTCTGAAAGACAAGGCCATGCTACAGGAGTTCTTACCCAAACTAATGACTTAAGAGGCCGCCAGAGGCCTATTGGTTACTTCTCATGCCAACTGGACATTGTGGCCAGAGGGACCCCTTCCTGCCTTAGGGCCGTTTTTGCTCATTGAAAGAACTTCAGACCTGGTCCTTGGCCACCCTCTGGTTGTTCTGGCCCCTCATGACATCTCTGCCATTATCAACCAAGTCCAGCTCAAGCACGTGTCTCCTGCTAGACACTTGCGTCTGCAATGTCATCTTCTTCTGCCTGACAACATTTCTATACAAAGATGTCAAGTTCTTAACCCATCCACTCTTCTTCCACTCCCTGAGGGGGGTATCTACTACGGGTTTGTCACGGATGAAACCTACATCTACCTTCTCTGTGGATGTATCAAGAAAATAATGCATCCACATTTAACATTTTATAAAGACAAGACACCTCTCTGTGAAGGCCCGGATTATGCCTTCTGTACCATGTGGTACAAGCCAAACATTACTCCTGAACCTTGCTACGAAGATGAGCTTTACCACTGGATTGAAGTGAAACTCACTGCTCAAGATTTCTATTGTGACTCTGAAGGCAATAGCATGGTCCTGATCCAACTGCCCCCGGAACTCAATTACCTGTACCGCCATTGGGATACTGCTATTCCACATATCCCTGTTACCAAGTTGAAAACAAAATCATGGAATGATCTTGGGCCTATGGCAAAATTATGGGCCGCCATGGATGAATCACAGCTACAAGAAAATGGCGTAGTCAAATACACAACAACTGACCTTCTTGAAGCATGGCCACGCCATTTCCTGGAAAAAGAATTTCAAGACCTGGTCATAGTGAATGACTATGACCCAGAAACTCCTCATGACTGTTTTGAACAGATGAAAATGGAAACAGTGCACTTACCAACTGTGCATGAGAATCCATTACCAAATCCGGATTTTACCCTGTTTGTGGACGGCTCAAGGTATGCTGATGAAGAAGGAAGATACCACACAGGATATGCCGTAACCACAACAGAGGAAGTTCTCAAGTCATCATCTTTACCGCCAGCAATGTCTGCGCAAGAAGCTGAATTACAAGCCCTGACCTCAGCATGCAAAATTGCAGAAGGAAAGCGTGCCAACATCTATACAGATTCAAGATATGCTCTGGGTGTGGCACATGACTTCGGCCTCATTTGGAAGACAAGGGGATTTCTTACCACTGCCGGTACACCAGTCAAACACAGCTCTGCAATCAAGGAACTAATGGATGCCCTCCTACTCCCTGAAGAAGTGGCCGTTTTGAAAGTTAAGGCACATGGGAAGTTGGATACAGATGAAGCAAAGGGCAACCATTTGGCTGACCAGGCTGCTAAGCAAGCGGCCAGAGATTTGCAGGGAGTGGATGAAGAAGTGTCCGGTCAAGAAGAAGAAGTTCCTATCTTTACCTTGCAAACTCTTCCTACTGACCTAAGAATTCTGCGAGAACAGCAAGCTGCAATTACCCCTGAAGAAATCCAGAAATGGAAGAAGAAAGGAGCCGTCCTAAAGGACGGAATTTATTACAACAACTCTAAATTTTGCCTTCCAAAGAATTTATATCCAGCAGTTGTCCAATGGGCACATGGACCTGCACATCTGTCAAAAGACCTAATGGCTGCCCTCATTCAAAAGTATTATGAAGCACCTGGAATCACAACATTGATTAACAGCTTCTGTAGGGCCTGTGTCATTTGTGCAAAATGCAATCCAGGAAGACCAATCAAGGTGCCTGCTAAAGCACCTAGCAAAACCCATGTACCCATTCCAGAGAATTCAAATTGATCACATCCAAATGCCCAAGAGTGGGCCTCATGAATATGCACTAGTAATAGTGGACATGTTCTCAGGCTGGCCAGAAGCCTACCCTGTGGCCAATATCACTGCAAGACGCCTACTTACAGACATTGAATGTAGATTCGGACTTCCAGAAGTCATTGAAAGTGATCAGGGTCCAGCCTTTACAACAACAGTGACTAAAGAAATCTGGACTGCTCTGGGGGTGACCCTAGCCTTTCACACCCCTTACCACCCACAAAGTAGTGGTAAAGTAGAGCGCATGAACGGCACTCTAAAAGCCAGAATGTTAAAAATGTCACAAGAAACAAAGATGCCCTGGCCAGAAAGCCTGCCAATAGCTTTATTCAGCGTTAGGCACACACCTAGAGGGAAGCATTCGTTATCCCCATATGAGATTCTATTTGGGACAGCACCCAGACTAGGTTGTTATTATCCGCAGCAGTTACAGCTTCAATCTGATGTTTTAGTAGACTATGTAACTGAACTTGCAAGTGCCTTGAACAAAATACATGATTCCAGATTCCAGATCCTGATTTGGACACAGGTACCCACAACCTGCTTCCCGGAGATTGGGTTCTGGTCAAGAAGTTTGTGCGGAAAAACACCCTGGAACCAAGATTTGACGGGCCATTCCAAGTTCTCCTGATTACCGCAACCTCCGTCAAATTGGCCGGCAGGCCACATTGGATCCACGCTTCCCACTGCATGAAGTCTCCTGCCCCAGAGGAAGCAGATACCGCACAACCATGTACCTCTGGTACATTGTCTCCTTAATTAGTTTAATTAAGGCCCAGCAAGTAGCCATCACTAAAGATGTTAGTGGGTACACCTTCTGGTATAAATCATCATGTACCCGCGTGGCTACCTATACCTTTGATTATTGTGACATCGTAGAATGCCCATTCACTACATCACAAATCCAGAATATCTATAGAGATATCCCTCATGCAAAAGACCCATATGTTTGTGTAGTTGACAGACAATGGGGGCACAATTGTGACCATTGGGGGGCGGCGGGATGGAATTCCGGGCCTTCCTGGGGTTACAAGCCAAAAAGTGCATTATCTAAAGTAGATGATCATGGTAGGTCCCTCCTTCAAAGAATGACTCTGAGAAAGCCTGGAGGAGGCACACCAATGAAATTAATTCTGAATGTTGAGCATCCAAGTCCAACAGATGCAGACCGATATGTACTGGGAATGTATTGGAAAAAGGGTTCCTACTATAAATTAGGGCATTTCTACCTTAAAGATATGTGTAATTCTTCTGAGTGGCAAGGAGCTACTCATATGGTCACAAACCCATTAAAACCGCACATCCAGTCCTTCAAGGACATGATGGCCATTGCTAACCCCACCTTTGAAGATACTATGGCCGCTGAAACAGGTTTTAATGATGTTAACCTATGGTTAGAATGGATGAAATATAATGCCAACAAACATAACAGAACCGCATGCTATGTGTGTGGTGGTGCCCGGCCCCTCTGGGCACTGTGCCTTTGACCCTACCAGTAGATGTAGAAAATTGTGTTTTGAGTCTTTTTGCCTATCACTACAATTTTAACAGGTCCATATGTCAAGCATGGACAGCAGAGTATCCTCTTCTAGCCAAAGATGTCAAACCCCCTGATGGTATTACCGTATATAAAGGTAATTACACTTGCTATGCCATGTACGATGGGATTGGTAAATTTGTGGGTAACTTTTCCAAAGGTTATTGTGCTACATACAGAACTGTTCCTGTACGCTTGCTGCAACATCACACTAGGTCATTAGGAGACATTTACTGGTTGTGTGGGGATTTACGGCTAAGATCCAGAATGGACACGGAATGGTGGGGGGAGTGTACTTTGACTAAGGCCATTATGCCCATACACATTATCTCTGACACACACCTCAACACCCATGAGTCCAGCCAAACTAAGGTTAAGCGTGAAGCCCCAGTAAAAGGAAGTTTTGATCCTCACATTTACATTGATGCCATTGGGGTGCCTAGGGGGGTACCCAATGAGTTTAAAGCAAGAGATGAAGTTGCTGCAGGGTTCGAATCACTTTTTACCATAGTTACCGCAAACAAGAATTTAAATTGGATAAATTACATTTATTACAACCAACAACGTTTTGTTAATTACACCAGAGATGCCCTCCAGGGATTAGCCGAACAGTTGCAGGCCACATCCCAAATGGCCTTCCAGAATAGAATGGCCCTAGATATGATCCTAGCCGAAAAAGGAGGGGTATGTAAAATTTTGCCCGACACCATGACATGTTGTACTTACATCCCAGAAAACACAGGCCCTAATGGTAAAGTTACGTTAGCCATAGCAAAATTAAATGACCTCTCTGAAGAGTTGAAAAGGAATTCTGGGGTAAAAGATCCCTGGGACAGATGGTTTGGTTGGATGACGGGTTGGCAAAAGGCTTTAATGCATATTGGTATGGCAATACTAATTTTTCTTTTTATCTTTGCTCTTCTCTTTTGTTGTGTCTTCCCTTGTCTGAGAAAATCCCTCACGAAGACTGTTGACCAAGCGGCACCTACTTTAACACATCTTGAAGTTGATGACCAAGATTTCCAGGATCTCAACTCACCCTGTTTGCCGCTGCAATCTATCCCTTTTGATGATAAAGTGCGAGAGTTCTAGGAAGGGACCATCTTAGGGACAGCATCTGTCAGTGAATGGTAAAGGCCCCGTGTGGAGAAGTGGTGGGCAAGCCGCCATGGGCCACCCATGGGTGTGAAGTGTTCGAGAGCCATGCTGACGGATGAGTTAGCCTATTAGGGTCAGAATTAGGGACAGACTTGCACTTTGCATTAACACCTAGCTAGCGGCCACGGGGTTTCTGTGCCTTTGGGCTAACACGTCTTCTGGTATTAACAAATAAAGTTTTATCTCTTAGAATCTAACATTTCATAGGGGGGACTGATGTAGAATTATTAAAAATCTTTATTGAACTTGTATTGAATTAATGCACTAACTCCGTTTTAACCTGATACTGTGACAAATCCTCCATTTTGTCCTCATAACCTGACTTCTCCATTTCAAAACTACATTACATGACAGAATTTCCCAGCACAACTAACACAATAGACAAAGACTGTATTTTCCATAAAGACATGACTACCCAGGAACTGCTGAATTTCCCCTAACTCGCAACATAGTATAAAGACAAGGCCATGAGAACACTGTAGTAATGAAATGTTCTATTCATAAGAGACCTTGCACCTGACCACAAGACCTGACATCACTGATCGTGTAAAATGACGCTCAAGCCCCCCTTTCCACCGAGTAAACCTCATGCTAAGGGAGATGGCGCTTGAGCCCCTTGTCCCCACCCGTGTCCAAAACAATACCACCTCTCGGTGGGTGGACACGAAGCTAACCACTTAGTTTTTGAGCCAATTAATTATACTGATAGGTGGACACTAATCCAGACACTTAACAATTAATCCAATTAATGGTGTTTATTCATTGATATCTTGATAATCAATGATGACGAAAAATGCCTCTTAAAAGGGCCTGCGAGCCCGCTCTTGCTTCACTTGCCAATAAATTTCCTCGAAGTTATTTTAACCTGAACTCCGTGTGTCAGACTGAATTACTCCAGCGTATATACGCAATTCAATTTTCTTTAATTTGCACAGGAACAGATAGACATTTAAACATTTTGGTTTACTGAAAAAGTACCATAACATATCTATAGCGTGCCTTTACAAAGAAAACAAGTTTTTCAGTGTAAGCTAATAGCAGTCAGTGTCCTTAAAGCGGGTGTCAGGCTTTCAGCCTGTGCTCTGCCAACCTCAGCAAGTGTACTTTGCCACTCATATCTGGTGTCTCTATAGCGTGCTTTTACAAAGAAAAAAAGGTTTTCACTGTAAGCTAATAGCAGTCAGTGTCCTTAAAGCGGGTGTCAGGCCTTCAGCGTATATTCTGCCATCCTCAGCAAGTGTACTTTGCCACTCAAATCTGGTGTCTCTATAGCGTGCCTTTACAAAGAAAAAAGTTTTTCAGTGTAAGCTAATAACAGTCAGTGTCCTTAAAGCGGGTGTCAGGCCTTCAGCGTGTGCTCTGCCAACCTCAGCAAGTGTACTTTGACACTCATATCTGGTGTCTCTATAGCGTGCCTTTACAAAGAAAACAAGTTTTTCAGTGTAAGCTAATAGCAGTCAGTGTCCTTAAAGCGGGTGTCAGGCTTTCAGCCTGTGCTCTGCCAACCTTAGCAAGTGTACTTTGCCACTCATATCTGGTGTCTCTATAGCGTGCCGTTACAAAGAAAAAAAGTTTTTCAGTGTAAGCTAATTGCAGTCAGTGTCCTTAAAGCGGGTGTCAGGCCTTCAGCGTGTGCTCTGCCAACCTCAGCAAGTGTACTTTGCCACTCATATCTGGTGTCTCTATAGCATGCTTTTACAAAGAAAAAAAGGTTTTTACTTTAAGCTAATAGCAGTCAGTGTCCTTAAAGCGGGTGTCAGGCCTTCAGCGTGTGCTCTGCCAGCCTCAGCAAGTGTACTTTGCCACTCATATCTGGTGTCTCTATAGCATGCTTTTACAAAGAAAAAAAGGTTTTCACTGTAAGCTAATAGCAGTCAGTGTCCTTAAAGCGGGTGTCAGGCTTTCAGCCTGTGCTCTGCCAACCTCAGCAAGTGTACTTTGCCACTCATATCTGGTGTCTCTATAGCGTGCTTTTACAAAGAAAAAAAGGTTTTCACTGTAAGCTAATAGCAGTCAGTGTCCATAAAGCGGGTGTCAGGCCTTCAGCGTATATTCTGCCATCCTCAGCAATTGTACTTTGCCACTCAAATCTGGTGTCTCTATAGCGTGCCTATACAAAGAAAAAAGTTTTTTAGTGTAAGCTAAGAGCAGTTAGTTGTCTGCAAGCGTCTGGGTGTCAGGCCTTCAGCGTGTGCTCTGCCAACCTCAGCAAGTGTACTTTGCCACTCATATCTGGTGTCTCTATAGCGTGCCGTTACAAAGAAAAAAAGTTTTTCAGTGTAAGCTAATAGCAGTCAGTGTCCTTAAAGCGGGTGTCAGGCTTTCAGCCTGTGCTCTGCCAACCTCAGCAAGTGTACTTTGCCACTCATATCTGGTGTCTCTATAGCGTGCTTTTACAAAGAAAAAAAGGTTTTCACTGTAAGCTAATAGCAGTCAGTGTCCTAAAAGCAGGTGTCAGGCCTCCAGCGTGTGCTCTGCCAACCTCAGCAAGTGTACTTTGCCACTCATAACTTGTGTCTCTATAGCGTGCCTTTACAAAGAAAACAAGTTTTTCAGTGTAAGCTAATAGCAGTTAGTGTCCTTAAAGCGGGTGTCAGGCTTTCAGCCTGTGCTCTGCCAACCTCAGCAAGTGTACTTTGCCACTCATATCTGGTGTCTCTATAGCGTGCTTTTACAAAGAAAAAAAGGTTTTCACTGTAAGCTAATAGCAGTCAGTGTCCTTAAAGCGGGTGTCAGGCCTTCAGCGTATATTCTGCCATCCTCAGCAAGTGTACTTTGCCACTCATATCTGGTGTCTCTATAGCGTGCCTTTACAAAGAAAAAAGTTTTTCAGTGTAAGCTAATAGCAGTCAGTGTCCTTAAAGCGGGTGTCAGGCCTTCAGCGTGTGCTCTGCCAACCTCAGCAAGTGTACTTTGCCACTCATATCTGGTGTATCTATAGCGTGCCTTTACAAAGAAAACAAGTTTTTCAGTGTAAGCTAATAGCAGTCAGTGTCCTTAAAGCGGGTGTCAGGCTTTCAGCCTGTGTTCTGCCAACCTCAGCAAGTGTACTTTGCCACTCATAACTTGTGTCTCTATAGCGTGCCTTTACAAAGAAAACAAGTTTTTCAGTGTAAGCTAATAGCAGTTAGTGTCCTTAAAGCGGGTGTCAGGCTTTCAGCCTGTGCTCTGCCAACCTCAGCAAGTGTACTTTGCCACTCATATCTGGTGTCTCTATAGCGTGCTTTTACAAAGAAAAAAAGGTTTTCACTGTAAGCTAATAGCAGTCAGTGTCCTTAAAGCGGGTGTCAGGCCTTCAGCGTATATTCTGCCATCCTCAGCAAGTGTACTTTGCCACTCAAATCTGGTGTCTCTATAGCGTGCCTTTACAAAGAAAAAAGTTTTTCAGTGTAAGCTAATAGCAGTCAGTGTCCTTAAAGCGGGTGTCAGGCCTTCAGCGTGTGCTCTGCCAACCTCAGCAAGTGTACTTTGACACTCATATCTGGTGTCTCTATAGCGTGCCTTTACAAAGAAAACAAGTTTTTCAGTGTAAGCTAATAGCAGTCAGTGTCCTTAAAGCGGGTGTCAGGCTTTCAGCCTGTGCTCTGCCAACCTTAGCAAGTGTACTTTGCCACTCATATCTGGTGTCTCTATAGCGTGCCGTTACAAAGAAAAAAAGTTTTTCAGTGTTAGCTAATTGCAGTCAGTGTCCTTAAAGCGGGTGTCAGGCCTTCAGCGTGTGCTCTGCCAACCTCAGCAAGTGTACTTTGCCACTCATATCTGGTGTCTCTATAGCATGCTTTTACAAAGAAAAAAAGGTTTTTACTTTAAGCTAATAGCAGTCAGTGTCCTTAAAGCGGGTGTCAGGCCTTCAGCGTGTGCTCTGCCAACCTCAGCAAGTGTACTTTGCCACTCATATCTGGTGTCTCTATAGCATGCTTTTACAAAGAAAAAAAGGTTTTCACTGTAAGCTAATAGCAGTCAGTGTCCTTAAAGCGGGTGTCAGGCCTTCAGCGTGTGCTCGGCCAACCTCAGCAAGTGTACTTTGCCACTCATATCTGGTGTCTCTATAGCGTGCTTTTACAAAGAAACATTTTTTTACAGTGTAAGCTAATAGCAGTCAGTGTCCTTAAAGCGGGTGTCAGGCTTTCAGCCTGTGCTCTGCCAACCTCAGCAAGTGTACTTTGCCACTCATATCTGGTGTCTCTATAGCGTGCTTTTACAAAGAAAAAAAGGTTTTCACTGTAAGCTAATAGCAGTCAGTGTCCATAAAGCGGGTGTCAGGCCTTCAGCGTATATTCTGCCATCCTCAGCAATTGTACTTTGCCACTCAAATCTGGTGTCTCTATAGCGTGCCTATACAAAGAAAAAAGTTTTTTAGTGTAAGCTAAGAGCAGTTAGTTGTCTGCAAGCGTCTGGGTGTCAGGCCTTCAGCGTGTGCTCTGCCAACCTCAGCAAGTGTACTTTGCCACTCATATCTGGTGTCTCTATAGCGTGCCGTTACAAAGAATAAAAGTTTTTCAGTGTAAGCTAATTGCAGTCAGTGTCCTTAAAGCGGGTGTCAGGCCTTCAGCGTGTGCTCTGCCAACCTCAGCAAGTGTACTTTGCCACTCATATCTGGTGTCTGTATAGCGTGCCTTTACAAAGAAAATTTTTTTTTCAGTGTAAGCTAATAGCAGTCAGTGTCCTTAAAACGGGTTTCAAGCCTTCAGCCTGTGCTCTGCCAACCTCAGCAAGTGTACTTTGCCACTCATATCTGGTGTCTCTATAGCGTGCTTTTACAAAGAAAAAAAGGTTTTCACTGTAAGCTAATAGCAGTCAGTGTCCTTAAAGCAGGTGTCAGGCCTTCAGCGTGTGCTCTGCCAACCTCAGCAAATGTACTTTGCAACTCATATCTGGTGTCTCTATAGCGTGGCTTTACAAAGAAAAAAAGGATTTCACTGTAAGCTAATAGCAGTCAGTGTCCTTAAAGCAGGTGTCAGGCTTTCAGCGTGTGCTCTGCCAACCTCTGCCAGTGTACTTTGCCACTCATATCTTGTGTCTCTTTAGCGTGCCTTTACAAAGAAAAGAAGTTTTTCAGTGTAAGCTAATAGCAGTCAGTGTCCTTAAAGCGGGTGTCAGGCTTTCAGCCTGTGCTCTGCCAACCTCAGCAAGTGTACTTTGCCACTCATATCTGGTGTCTCTATAGCGTGCTTTTACAATGAAAAAAAGGTTTTCACTGTAAGCTAATAGCAGTCAGTGTCCTTAAAGCGGGTGTCAGGCCTTCAGCGTATATTCTGCCATCCTCAGCAAGTGTACTTTGCCACTCATATCTGGTGTCTCTATAGCGTGCCGTTACAAAGAAAAAAGTTTTCAGTGTAAGCTAATAGCAGACAGTGTCCTTAAAGCGGGTGTCAGGCCTTCAGCGTGTGCTCTGCCAACCTCAGCAAGTGTACTTTGCCACTCATATCTGGTGTCTCTATAGCATGCTTTTACAAAGAAAAAAAGGTTTTCACTGTAATCTAATAGCAGTCAGTGTCCTTAAAGCGGGTGTCAGGCCTTCAGCGTGTGCTCTGCTAACCTCAGCAAGTGTACTTTGCCACTCATATCTGGTGTATCTATAGTGTGCCTTTACAAAGAAAACAAGTTTTTCAGTTTAAGCTAATAGCAGTCAGTGTCCTTAAAGCGGGTGTCAGGCTTTCAGCCTGTGCTCTGCCAACCTCAGCAAGTGTACTTTGCCACTCATATCTGGTGTCTCTATAGCGTGCTTTTACAAAGAAAAAAAGGTTTTCACTGTAAGCTAATAGCAGTCAGTGTCCTTAAAGCGGGTGTCAGGCCTTCAGCGTATATTCTGCCATCCTCAGCAAGTGTACTTTGCCACTCATATCTGGTGTCTCTATAGCGTGCCTTTACAAAGAAAAAGTTTTTCAGTGTAAGCTAATAGCAGTCAGTGTCCTTAAAGCGGGTGTCAGGCCTTCAGCGTGTGCTCTGCCAACCTCAGCAAGTGTACTTTGCCACTCATATCTGGTGTCTCTATAGCGTGCCGTTACAAAGAAAAAAAGTTTTTCAGTGTAAGCTAATTGCAGTCAGTGTCCTTAAAGCGGGTGTCAGGCCTTCAGCGTGTGCTCTGCCAACCTCAGCAAGTGTACTTTGCCACTCATATCTGGTGTCTCTATAGCATGCTTTTACAAAGAAAAAAAGGTTTTCACTGTAAGCTAATAGCAGTCAGTGTCCTTAAAGCAGGTGTCAGGCTTTCAGCCTGTGCTCTGCCAACCTCAGCAAGTGTACTTTGCCACTCATATCTGGTGTCTCTATAGCGTGCTTTTACAAAGAAAACAAGTTTTTCAGTGTAAGCTAATAGCAGTCAGTGTCCTTAAAGCGGGTGTCAGGCTTTCAGCCTGTGTTCTGCCAACCTCAGCAAGTGTACTTTGCCACTCATATCTGGTGTCTCTATAGCGTGCTTTTACAAAGAAAAAAAGGTTTTCACTGTAAGCTAATAGCAGTCAGTGTCCATAAAGCGGGTGTCAGGCCTTCAGCGTATATTCTGCCATCCTCAGCAATTGTACTTTGCCACTCAAATCTGGTGTCTCTATAGCGTGCCTATACAAAGAAAAAAGTTTTTTAGTGTAAGCTAAGAGCAGTTAGTTGTCTGCAAGCGTCTGGGTGTCAGGCCTTCAGCGTGTGCTCTGCCAACCTCAGCAAGTGTACTTTGCCACTCATATCTGGTGTCTCTATAGCGTGCCGTTACAAAGAAAAAAAGTTTTTCAGTGTAAGCTAATAGCAGTCAGTGTCCTTAAAGCGGGTGTCAGGCTTTCAGCCTGTGCTCTGCCAACCTCAGCAAGTGTACTTTGCCACTCATATCTGGTGTCTCTATAGCGTGCTTTTACAAAGAAAACAAGTTTTTCAGTGTAAGCTAATAGCAGTCAGTGTCCTTAAAGCGGGTGTCAGGCTTTCAGCCTGTGTTCTGCCAACCTCAGCAAGTGTACTTTGCCACTCATAACTTGTGTCTCTATAGCGTGCCTTTACAAAGAAAACAAGTTTTTCAGTGTAAGCTAATAGCAGTTAGTGTCCTTAAAGCGGGTGTCAGGCTTTCAGCCTGTGCTCTGCCAACCTCAGCAAGTGTACTTTGCCACTCATATCTGGTGTCTCTATAGCGTGCTTTTACAAAGAAAAAAAGGTTTTCACTGTAAGCTAATAGCAGTCAGTGTCCTTAAAGCGGGTGTCAGGCCTTCAGCGTATATTCTGCCATCCTCAGCAAGTGTACTTTGCCACTCAAATCTGGTGTCTCTATAGCGTGCCTTTACAAAGAAAAAAGTTTTTCAGTGTAAGCTAATAGCAGTCAGTGTCCTTAAAGCGGGTGTCAGGCCTTCAGCCTGTGCTCTGCCAACCTCAGCAAGTGTACTTTGCCACTCATATCTGGTGTCTCTATAGCGTGCCGTTACAAAGAAAAAAAGTTTTTCAGTGTAAGCTAATTGCAGTCAGTGTCCTTAAAGCGGGTGTCAGGCCTTCAGCGTGTGCTCTGCCAACCTCAGCAAGTGTACTTTGCCACTCATATCTGGTGTCTGTATAGCGTGCCTTTACAAAGAAATTTTTTTTTTCAGTGTAAGCTAATAGCAGTCAGTGTCCTTAAAACGGGTGTCAAGCCTTCAGCCTGTGCTCTGCCAACCTCAGCAAGTGTACTTTGCCACTCATATCTGGTGTCTCTATAGCGTGCTTTTACAAAGAAAAAAAGGTTTTCACTGTAAGCTAATAGCAGTCAGTGTCCTTAAAGCGGGTGTCAGGCCTTCAGCGTGTGCTCTGCCAACCTCAGCAAATGTACTTTGCCACTCATATCTGGTGTCTCTATAGCGTGGCTTTACAAAGAAAAAAAGGATTTCACTGTAAGCTAATAGCAGTCAGTGTCCTTAAAGCAGGTGTCAGGCTTTCAGCGTGTGCTCTGCCAACCTCTGCCAGTGTACTTTGCCACTCATATCTTGTGTCTCTTTAGCGTGCCTTTACAAAGAAAATAAGTTTTTCAGTGTAAGCTAATAGCAGTCAGTGTCCTTAAAGCGGGTGTCAGGCTTTCAGCCTGTGCTCTGCCAACCTCAGCAAGTGTACTTTGCCACTCATATCTGGTGTCTCTATAGCGTGCTTTTACAATGAAAAAAAGGTTTTCACTGTAAGCTAATAGCAGTCAGTGTCCTTAAAGCGGGTGTCAGGCCTTCAGCGTATATTCTGCCATCCTCAGCAAGTGTACTTTGCCACTCATATCTGGTGTCTCTATAGCGTGCCGTTACAAAGAAAAAAGTTTCCAGTGTAAGCTAATAGCAGACAGTGTCCTTAAAGCGGGTGTCAGGCCTTCAGCGTGTGCTCTGCCAACCTCAGCAAGTGTACTTTGCCACTCATATCTGGTGTCTCTATAGCATGCTTTTACAAAGAAAAAAAGGTTTTCACTGTAAGCTAATAGCAGTCAGTGTCCTTAAAGCGGGTGTCAGGCCTTCAGCGTGTGCTCTGCCAACCTCAGCAAGTGTACTTTGCCACTCATAACTGGTGTCTCTATAGCGTGCCTTTACAAAGAAAAAAGTTTTTCAGTGTAAGCTAATAGCAGTCAGTGTCCTTAAAGCGGGTGTCAGGCCTTCAGCGTGTGCTCTGCCAACCTCAGCAAGTGTACTTTGCCACTCATATCTGGTGTATCTATAGCGTGCCTTTACAAAGAAAACAAGTTTTTCAGTGTAAGCTAATAGCAGTTAGTGTCCTTAAAGCGGGTGTCAGGCTTTCAGCCTGTGCTCTGCCAACCTCAGCAAGTGTACTTTGCCACTCATATCTGGTGTCTCTATAGCGTGCTTTTACAAAGAAAAAAAGGTTTTCACTGTAAGCTAATAGCAGTCAGTGTCCTTAAAGCGGGTGTCAGGCCTTCAGCGTATATTCTGCCATCCTCAGCAAGTGTACTTTGCCACTCAAATCTGGTGTCTCTATAGCGTGCCTTTACAAAGAAAAAAGTTTTTCAGTGTAAGCTAATAGCAGTCAGTGTCCTTAAAGCGGGTGTCAGGCTTTCAGCCTCTGCTCTGCCAACCTCAGCAAGTGTACTTTGCCACTCATATCTGGTGTCTCTATAGCGTGCTTTTACAAAGAAAAAAAGGTTTTCACTGTAAGCTAATAGCAGTCAGTGTCCTTAAAGCGGGTGTCAGGCCTTCAGCGTATATTCTGCCATCCTCAGCAAGTGTACTTTGCCACTCAAATCTGGTGTCTCTATAGCGTGCCTTTACAAAGAAAAAAGTTTTTCAGTGTAAGCTAATAGCAGTCAGTGTCCTTAAAGCGGGTGTCAGGCCTTCAGCCTGTGCTCTGCCAACCTCAGCAAGTGTACTTTGCCACTCATATCTGGTGTCTCTATAGCGTGCCGTTACAAAGAAAAAAAGTTTTTCAGTGTAAGCTAATTGCAGTCAGTGTCCTTAAAGCGGGTGTCAGGCCTTAAGCGTGTGCTCTGCCAACCTCAGCAAGTGTACTTTGCCACTCATATCTGGTGTCTGTATAGCGTGCCTTTACAAAGAAATTTTTTTTTTCAGTGTAAGCTAATAGCAGTCAGTGTCCTTAAAACGGGTGTCAAGCCTTCAGCCTGTGCTCTGCCAACCTCAGCAAGTGTACTTTGCCACTCATATCTGGTGTCTCTATAGCGTGCTTTTACAAAGAAAAAAAGGTTTTCACTGTAAGCTAATAGCAGTCAGTGTCCTTAAAGCGGGTGTCAGGCCTTCAGCGTGTGCTCTGCCAACCTCAGCAAATGTACTTTGCCACTCATATCTGGTGTCTCTATAGCGTGGCTTTACAAAGAAAAAAAGGATTTCACTGTAAGCTAATAGCAGTCAGTGTCCTTAAAGCAGGTGTCAGGCTTTCAGCGTGTGCTCTGC
Source organism: Pelobates fuscus (assembly GCF_036172605.1). Lineage (NCBI taxonomy): Eukaryota > Metazoa > Chordata > Amphibia > Anura > Pelobatidae > Pelobates > Pelobates fuscus. The sequence goes on from NC_086322.1 coordinate 245,530,840, forward strand.
CAACCTCTGCCAGTGTACTTTGCCACTCATATCTTGTGTCTCTTTAGCGTGCCTTTACAAAGAAAATAAGTTTTTCAGTGTAAGCTAATAGCAGTCAGTGTCCTTAAAGCGGGTGTCAGGCTTTCAGCCTGTGCTCTGCCAACCTCAGCAAGTGTACTTTGCCGCTCATATCTGGTGTCTCTATAGCGTGCTTTTACAATGAAAAAAAGGTTTTCACTGTAAGCTAATAGCAGTCAGTGTCCTTAAAGCGGGTGTCAGGCCTTCAGCGTATATTCTGCCATCCTCAGCAAGTGTACTTTGCCACTCATATCTGGTGTCTCTATAGCGTGCCGTTACAAAGAAAAAAGTTTCCAGTGTAAGCTAATAGCAGACAGTGTCCTTAAAGCGGGTGTCAGGCCTTCAGCGTGTGCTCTGCCAACCTCAGCAAGTGTACTTTGCCACTCATATCTGGTGTCTCTATAGCATGCTTTTACAAAGAAAAAAAGGTTTTCACTGTAAGCTAATAGCAGTCAGTGTCCTTAAAGCGGGTGTCAGGCCTTCAGCGTGTGCTCTGCCAACCTCAGCAAGTGTACTTTGCCACTCATATCTGGTGTCTCTATAGCGTGCTTTTACAAAGAAAAAAAGGTTTTCACTGTAAGCTAATAGCAGTCAGTGTCCTAAAAGCAGGTGTCAGGCCTCCAGCGTGTGCTCTGCCAACCTCAGCAAGTGTACTTTGCCACTCATAACTTGTGTCTCTATAGCGTGCCTTTACAAAGAAAACAAGTTTTTCAGTGTAAGCTAATAGCAGTTAGTGTCCTTAAAGCGGGTGTCAGGCTTTCAGCCTGTGCTCTGCCAACCTCAGCAAGTGTACTTTGCCACTCATATCTGGTGTCTCTATAGCGTGCTTTTACAAAGAAAAAAAGGTTTTCACTGTAAGCTAATAGCAGTCAGTGTCCTTAAAGCGGGTGTCAGGCCTTCAGCGTATATTCTGCCATCCTCAGCAAGTGTACTTTGCCACTCATATCTGGTGTCTCTATAGCGTGCCTTTACAAAGAAAAAAGTTTTTCAGTGTAAGCTAATAGCAGTCAGTGGCCTTAAAGCGGGTGTCAGGCCTTCAGCGTGTGCTCTGCCAACCTCAGCAAGTGTACTTTGCCACTCATATCTGGTGTCTCTATAGCGTGCCGTTACAAAGAAAAAAAGTTTTTCAGTGTAAGCTAATTGCAGTCAGTGTCCTTAAAGCGGGTGTCAGGCTTTCAGCCTGTGCTCTGCCAACCTCAGCAAGTGTACTTTGCCGCTCATATCTGGTGTCTCTATAGCGTGCTTTTACAATGAAAAAAAGGTTTTCACTGTAAGCTAATAGCAGTCAGTGTCCTTAAAGCGGGTGTCAGGCCTTCAGCATATATTCTGCCATCCTCAGCAAGTGTACTTTGCCACTCATATCTGGTGTCTCTATAGCGTGCCGTTACAAAGAAAAAAGTTTCCAGTGTAAGCAAATAGCAGACAGTGTCCTTAAAGCGGGTGTCAGGCCTTCAGCGTGTGCTCTGCCAACCTCAGCAAGTGTACTTTGCCACTCATATCTGGTGTCTCTATAGCATGCTTTTACAAAGAAAAAAAGGTTTTCACTGTAAGCTAATAGCAGTCAGTGTCCTTAAAGCGGGTGTCAGGCCTTCAGCGTGTGCTCTGCCAACCTCAGCAAGTGTACTTTGCCACTCATATCTGGTGTCTCTATAGCGTGCTTTTACAAAGAAAAAAAGGTTTTCACTGTAAGCTAATAGCAGTCAGTGTCCTAAAAGCAGGTGTCAGGCCTCCAGCGTGTGCTCTGCCAACCTCAGCAAGTGTACTTTGCCACTCATCACTTGTGTCTCTATAGCGTGCCTTTACAAAGAAAACAAGTTTTTCAGTGTAAGCTAATAGCAGTTAGTGTCCTTAAAGCGGGTGTCAGGCTTTCAGCCTGTGCTCTGCCAACCTCAGCAAGTGTACTTTGCCACTCATATCTGGTGTCTCTATAGCGTGCTTTTACAAAGAAAAAAAGGTTTTCACTGTAAGCTAATAGCAGTCAGTGTCCTTAAAGCGGGTGTCAGGCCTTCAGCGTATATTCTGCCATCCTCAGCAAGTGTACTTTGCCACTCATATCTGGTGTCTCTATAGCGTGCCTTTACAAAGAAAAAAGTTTTTCAGTGTAAGCTAATAGCAGTCAGTGTCCTTAAAGCGGGTGTCAGGCCTTCAGCGTGTGCTCTGCCAACCTCAGCAAGTGTACTTTGCCACTCATATCTGGTGTATCTATAGCGTGCCTTTACAAAGAAAACAAGTTTTTCAGTGTAAGCTAATAGCAGTCAGTGTCCTTAAAGCGGGTGTCAGGCTTTCAGCCTGTGCTCTGCCAACCTCAGCAAGTGTACTTTGCCACTCATATCTGGTGTCTCTATAGCGTGCTTTTACAAAGAAAAAAAGGTTTTCACTGTAAGCTAATAGCAGTCAGTGTCCTTAAAGCGGGTGTCAGGCTTTCAGCCTGTGCTCTGCCAACCTCAGCAAGTGTACTTTGCCACTCATATCTGGTGTCTCTATAGCGTGCCGTTACAAAGAAAAAAAGTTTTTCATTGTAAGCTAATTGCAGTCAGTGTCCTTAAAGCGGGTGTCAGGCCTTCAGCGTGTGCTCTGCCAACCTCAGCAAGTGTACTTTGCCACTCATATCTGGTGTCTCTATAGCATGCTTTTACAAAGAAAAAAAGGTTTTCACTTTAAGCTAATAGCAGTCAGTGTCCTTAAAGCGGGTGTCAGGCCTTCAGCGTGTGCTCTGCCAACCTCAGCAAGTGTACTTTGCCACTCATATCTGGTATCTCTATAGCATGCTTTTACAAAGAAAAAAAGGTTTTCACTGTAAGCTAATAGCAGTCAGTGTCCTTAAAGCGGGTGTCAGGCCTTCAGCGTGTGCTCGGCCAACCTCAGCAAGTGTACTTTGCCACTCATATCTGGTGTCTCTATAGCGTGCTTTTACAAAGAAAAAAAGTTTTTCAGTGTAAGCTAATAGCAGTCAGTGTCCTTAAAGCGGGTGTCAGGCTTTCAGCCTGTGCTCTGCCAACCTCAGCAAGTGTACTTTGCCACTCATATCTGGTGTCTCTATAGCGTGCTTTTACAAAAAAAAAAGGTTTTCACTGTAAGCTAATAGCAGTCAGTGTCCATAAAGCGGGTGTCAGGCCTTCAGCGTATATTCTGCCATCCTCAGCAATTGTACTTTGCCACTCAAATCTGGTGTCTCTATAGCGTGCCTATACAAAGAAAAAAGTTTTTTAGTGTAAGCTAAGAGCAGTTAGTTGTCTGCAAGCGTCTGGGTGTCAGGCCTTCAGCGTGTGCTCTGCCAACCTCAGCAAGTGTACTTTGCCACTCATATCTGGTGTCTCTATAGCGTGCCGTTACAAAGAAAAAAAGTTTTTCAGTGTAAGCTAATAGCAGTCAGTGTCCTTAAAGCGGGTGTCAGGCTTTCAGCCTGTGCTCTGCCAACCTCAGCAAGTGCACTTTGCCACTCATATCTGGTGTCTCTATAGCGTGCTTTTACAAAGAAAAAAAGGTTTTCACTGTAAGCTAATAGCAGTCAGTGTCCTAAAAGCAGGTGTCAGGCCTCCAGCGTGTGCTCTGCCAACCTCAGCAAGTGTACTTTGCCACTCATAACTTGTGTCTCTATAGCGTGCCTTTACAAAGAAAACAAGTTTTTCAGTGTAAGCTAATAGCAGTTAGTGTCCTTAAAGCGGGTGTCAGGCTTTCAGCCTGTGCTCTGCCAACCTCAGCAAGTGTACTTTGCCACTCATATCTGGTGTCTCTATAGCGTGCTTTTACAAAGAAAAAAAGGTTTTCACTGTAAGCTAATAGCAGTCAGTGTCCTTAAAGCGGGTGTCAGGCCTTCAGCGTATATTCTGCCATCCTCAGCAAGTGTACTTTGCCACTCATATCTGGTGTCTCTATAGCGTGCCTTTACAAAGAAAAAAGTTTTTCAGTGTAAGCTAATAGCAGTCAGTGTCCTTAAAGCGGGTGTCAGGCCTTCAGCGTGTGCTCTGCCAACCTCAGCAAGTGTACTTTGCCACTCATATCTGGTGTATCTATAGCGTGCCTTTACAAAGAAAACAAGTTTTTCAGTGTAAGCTAATAGCAGTCAGTGTCCTTAAAGCGGGTGTCAGGCTTTCAGCCTGTGTTCTGCCAACCTCAGCAAGTGTACTTTGCCACTCATAACTTGTGTCTCTATAGCGTGCCTTTACAAAGAAAACAAGTTTTTCAGTGTAAGCTAATAGCAGTTAGTGTCCTTAAAGCGGGTGTCAGGCTTTCAGCCTGTGCTCTGCCAACCTCAGCAAGTGTACTTTGCCACTCATATCTGGTGTCTCTATAGCGTGCTTTTACAAAGAAAAAAAGGTTTTCACTGTAAGCTAATAGCAGTCAGTGTCCTTAAAGCGGGTGTCAGGCCTTCAGCGTATATTCTGCCATCCTCAGCAAGTGTACTTTGCCACTCAAATCTGGTGTCTCTATAGCGTGCCTTTACAAAGAAAAAAGTTTTTCAGTGTAAGCTAATAGCAGTCAGTGTCCTTAAAGCGGGTGTCAGGCCTTCAGCGTGTGCTCTACCAACCTCAGCAAGTGTACTTTGACACTCATATCTGGTGTCTCTATAGCGTGCCTTTACAAAGAAAACAAGTTTTTCAGTGTAAGCTAATAGCAGTCAGTGTCCTTAACCCCTTAAGGACCAAACTTCTGGAATAAAAGGGAATCATGACATGTCACACATGTCATGTGTCCTTAAGGGGTTAAAGCGGGTGTCAGGCTTTCAGCCTGTGCTCTGCCAACCTTAGCAAGTGTACTTTGCCACTCATATCTGGTGTCTCTATAGCGTGCCGTTACAAAGAAAAAAAGTTTTTCAGTGTAAGCTAATTGCAGTCAGTGTCCTTAAAGCGGGTGTCAGGCCTTCAGCGTGTGCTCTGCCAACCTCAGCAAGTGTACTTTGCCACTCATATCTGGTGTCTCTATAGCATGCTTTTACAAAGAAAAAAAGGTTTTTACTTTAAGCTAATAGCAGTCAGTGTCCTTAAAGCGGGTGTCAGGCCTTCAGCGTGTGCTCTGCCAACCTCAGCAAGTGTACTTTGCCACTCATATCTGGTGTCTCTATAGCATGCTTTTACAAAGAAAAAAAGGTTTTCACTGTAAGCTAATAGCAGTCAGTGTCCTTAAAGCGGGTGTCAGGCCTTCAGCGTGTGCTCGGCCAACCTCAGCAAGTGTACTTTGCCACTCATATCTGGTTTCTCTATAGCGTGCTTTTACAAAGAAATTTTTTTTTACAGTGTAAGCTAATAGCAGTCAGTGTCCTTAAAGCGGGTGTCAGGCTTTCAGCCTGTGCTCTGCCAACCTCAGCAAGTGTACTTTGCCACTCATATCTGGTGTCTCTATAGCGTGCTTTTACAAAGAAAAAAAGGTTTTCACTGTAAGCTAATAGCAGTCAGTGTCCATAAAGCGGGTGTCAGGCTTTCAGCGTATATTCTGCCATCCTCAGCAATTGTACTTTGCCACTCAAATCTGGTGTCTCTATAGCGTGCCTATACAAAGAAAAAAGTTTTTTAGTGTAAGCTAAGAGCAGTTAGTTGTCTGCAAGCGTCTGGGTGTCAAGCCTTCAGCGTGTGCTCTGCCAACCTCAGCAAGTGTACTTTGCCACTCATATCTGGTGTCTCTATAGCGTGCCGTTACAAAGAATAAAAGTTTTTCAGTGTAAGCTAATTGCAGTCAGTGTCCTTAAAGCGGGTGTCAGGCCTTCAGCGTGTGCTCTGCCAACCTCAGCAAGTGTACTTTGCAACTCATATCTGGTGTCTGTATAGCGTGCCTTTACAAAGAAAATTTTTTTTTCAGTGTAAGCTAATAGCAGTCAGTGTCCTTGAAACGGGTGTCAAGCCTTCAGCCTGTGCTCTGCCAACCTCAGCAAGTGTACTTTGCCACTCATATCTGGTGTCTCTATAGCGTGCTTTTACAAAGAAAAAAAGGTTTTCACTGTAAGCTAATAGCATTCAGTGTCCTTAAAGCAGGTGTCAGGCCTTCAGCGTGTGCTCTGCCAACCTCAGCAAATGTACTTTGCAACTCATATCTGGTGTCTCTATAGCGTGGCTTTACAAAGAAAAAAAGGATTTCACTGTAAGCTAATAGCAGTCAGTGTCCTTAAAGCAGGTGTCAGGCTTTCAGCGTGTGCTCTGCCAACCTCTGCCAGTGTACTTTGCCACTCATATCTTGTGTCTCTTTAGCGTGCCTTTACAAAGAAAAGAAGTTTTTCAGTGTAAGCTAATAGCAGTCAGTGTCCTTAAAGCGGGTGTCAGGCTTTCAGCCTGTGCTCTGCCAACCTCAGCAAGTGTACTTTGCCACTCATATCTGGTGTCTCTATAGCGTGCTTTTACAATGAAAAAAAGGTTTTCACTGTAAGCTAATAGCAGTCAGTGTCCTTAAAGCGGGTGTCAGGCCTTCAGCGTATATTCTGCCATCCTCAGCAAGTGTACTTTGCCACTCATATCTGGTGTCTCTATAGCGTGCCGTTACAAAGAAAAAAGTTTTCAGTGTAAGCTAATAGCAGACAGTGTCCTTAAAGCGGGTGTCAGGCCTTCAGCGTGTGCTCTGCCAACCTCAGCAAGTGTACTTTGCCACTCATATCTGGTGTCTCTATAGCATGCTTTTACAAAGAAAAAAAGGTTTTCACTGTAATCTAATAGCAGTCAGTGTCCTTAAAGCGGGTGTCAGGCCTTCAGCGTGTGCTCTGCTAACCTCAGCAAGTGTACTTTGCCACTCATATCTGGTGTATCTATAGTGTGCCTTTACAAAGAAAACAAGTTTTTCAGTGTAAGCTAATAGCAGTCAGTGTCCTTAAAGCGGGTGTCAGGCTTTCAGCCTGTGCTCTGCCAACCTCAGCAAGTGTACTTTGCCACTCATATCTGGTGTCTCTATAGCGTGCTTTTACAAAGAAAAAAAGGTTTTCACTGTAAGCTAATAGCAGTCAGTGTCCTAAAAGCAGGTGTCAGGCCTCCAGCGTGTGCTCTGCCAACCTCAGCAAGTGTACTTTGCCACTCATAACTTGTGTCTCTATAGCGTGCCTTTACAAAGAAAACAAGTTTTTCAGTGTAAGCTAATAGCAGTTAGTGTCCTTAAAGCGGGTGTCAGGCTTTCAGCCTGTGCTCTGCCAACCTCAGCAAGTGTACTTTGCCACTCATATCTGGTGTCTCTATAGCGTGCTTTTACAAAGAAAAAAAGGTTTTCACTGTAAGCTAATAGCAGTCAGTGTCCTTAAAGCGGGTGTCAGGCCTTCAGCGTATATTCTGCCATCCTCAGCAAGTGTACTTTGCCACTCATATCTGGTGTCTCTATAGCGTGCCTTTACAAAGAAAAAAGTTTTTCAGTGTAAGCTAATAGCAGTCAGTGTCCTTAAAGCGGGTGTCAGGCCTTCAGCGTGTGCTCTGCCAACCTCAGCAAGTGTACTTTGCCACTCATATCTGGTGTCTCTATAGTGTGCTTTTACAAAGAAAAAAAGTTTTTCAGTGTAAGCTAATAGCAGTCAGTGTCCTTAAAGCGGGTGTCAGGCTTTCAGCCTGTGCTCTGCCAACCTTAGCAAGTGTACTTTGCCACTCATATCTGGTGTCTCTATAGCGTGCCGTTACAAAGAAAAAAAGTTTTTCAGTGTAAGCTAATTGCAGTCAGTGTCCTTAAAGCGGGTGTCAGGCCTTCAGCGTGTGCTCTGCCAACCTCAGCAAGTGTACTTTGCCACTCATATCTGGTGTCTCTATAGCATGCTTTTACAAAGAAAAAAAGGTTTTTACTTTAAGCTAATAGCAGTCAGTGTCCTTAAAGCGGGTGTCAGGCCTTCAGCGTGTGCTCTGCCAACCTCAGCAAGTGTACTTTGCCACTCATATCTGGTGTCTCTATAGCATGCTTTTACAAAGAAAAAAAGGTTTTCACTGTAAGCTAATAGCAGTCAGTGTCCTTAAAGCGGGTGTCAGGCCTTCAGCGTGTGCTCGGCCAACCTCAGCAGGTGTACTTTGCCACTCATATCTGGTGTCTCTATAGCGTGCTTTTACAAAGAAAATTTTTTTTACAGTGTAAGCTAATAGCAGTCAGTGTCCTTAAAGCGGGTGTCAGGCTTTCAGCCTGTGCTCTGCCAACCTCAGCAAGTGTACTTTGCCACTCATATCTGGTGTCTCTATAGCGTGCTTTTACAAAGAAAAAAAGGTTTTCACTGTAAGCTAATAGCAGTCAGTGTCCATAAAGCGGGTGTCAGGCCTTCAGCGTATATTCTGCCATCCTCAGCAATTGTACTTTGCCACTCAAATCTGGTGTCTCTATAGCGTGCCTATACAAAGAAAAAAGTTTTTTAGTGTAAGCTAAGAGCAGTTAGTTGTCTGCAAGCGTCTGGGTGTCAGGCCTTCAGCGTGTGCTCTGCCAACCTCAGCAAGTGTACTTTGCCACTCATATCTGGTGTCTCTATAGCGTGCCGTTACAAAGAATAAAAGTTTTTCAGTGTAAGCTAATTGCAGTCAGTGTCCTTAAAGCGGGTGTCAGGCCTTCAGCGTGTGCTCTGCCAACCTCAGCAAGTGTACTTTGCCACTCATATCTGGTGTCTGTATAGCGTGCCTTTACAAAGAAAATTTTTTTTCAGTGTAAGCTAATAGCAGTCAGTGTCCTTAAAACTGGTGTCAAGCCTTCAGCCTGTGCTCTGCCAACCTCAGCAAGTGTACTTTGCCACTCATATCTGGTGTCTCTATAGCGTGCTTTTACAAAGAAAAAAAGGTTTTCACTGTAAGCTAATAGCAGTCAGTGTCCTTAAAGCAGGTGTCAGGCCTTCAGCGTGTGCTCTGCCAACCTCAGCAAATGTACTTTGCAACTCATATCTGGTGTATCTATAGCGTGGCTTTACAAAGAAAAAAAGGATTTCACTGTAAGCTAATAGCAGTCAGTGTCCTTAAAGCAGGTGTCAGGCTTTCAGCGTGTGCTCTGCCAACCTCTGCCAGTGTACTTTGCCACTCATAATTTGTGTCTCTTTAGCGTGCCTTTACAAAGAAAAGAAGTTTTTCAGTGTAAGCTAATAGCAGTCAGTGTCCTTAAAGCGGGTGTCAGGCTTTCAGCCTGTGCTCTGCCAACCTCAGCAAGTGTACTTTGCCACTCATATCTGGTGTCTCTATAGCGTGCTTTTACAATGAAAAAAAGGTTTTCACTGTAAGCTAATAGCAGTCAGTGTCCTTAAAGCGGGTGTCAGGCCTTCAGCGTATATTCTGCCATCCTCAGCAAGTGTACTTTGCCACTCATATCTGGTGTCTCTATAGCGTGCCGTTACAAAGAAAAAAGTTTTCAGTGTAAGCTAATAGCAGACAGTGTCCTTAAAGCGGGTGTCAGGCCTTCAGCGTGTGCTCTGCCAACCTCAGCAAGTGTACTTTGCCACTCATATCTGGTGTCTCTATAGCATGCTTTTACAAAGAAAAAAAGGTTTTCACTGTAATCTAATAGCAGTCAGTGTCCTTAAAGCGGGTGTCAGGCCTTCAGCGTGTGCTCTGCTAACCTCAGCAAGTGTACTTTGCCACTCATATCTGGTGTATCTATAGTGTGCCTTTACAAAGAAAACAAGTTTTTCAGTGTAAGCTAATAGCAGTCAGTGTCCTTAAAGCGGGTGTCAGGCTTTCAGCCTGTGCTCTGCCAACCTCAGCAAGTGTACTTTGCCACTCATATCTGGTGTCTCTATAGCGTGCTTTTACAAAGAAAAAAAGGTTTTCACTGTAAGCTAATAGCAGTCAGTGTCCTAAAAGCAGGTGTCAGGCCTCCAGCGTGTGCTCTGCCAACCTCAGCAAGTGTACTTTGCCACTCATAACTTGTGTCTCTATAGCGTGCCTTTACAAAGAAAACAAGTTTTTCAGTGTAAGCTAATAGCAGTTAGTGTCCTTAAAGCGGGTGTCAGGCTTTCAGCCTGTGCTCTGCCAACCTCAGCAAGTGTACTTTGCCACTCATATCTGGTGTCTCTATAGCGTGCTTTTACAAAGAAAAAAAGGTTTTCACTGTAAGCTAATAGCAGTCAGTGTCCTTAAAGCGGGTGTCAGGCCTTCAGCGTATATTCTGCCATCCTCAGCAAGTGTACTTTGCCACTCATATCTGGTGTCTCTATAGCGTGCCTTTACAAAGAAAAAAGTTTTTCAGTGTAAGCTAATAGCAGTCAGTGTCCTTAAAGCGGGTGTCAGGCCTTCAGCGTGTGCTCTGCCAACCTCAGCAAGTGTACTTTGCCACTCATATCTGGTGTCTCTATAGCGTGCTTTTACAAAGAAAAAAAGGTTTTCACTGTAAGCTAATAGCAGTCAGTGTCCTTAAAGCGGGTGTCATGCTTTCAGCCTGTGCTCTGCCAACCTCAGCAAGTGTACTTTGCCACTCATATCTGGTGTCTCTATAGCGTGCCGTTACAAAGAAAAAAAGTTTTTCATTGTAAGCTAAGAGCAGTTAGTTGTCTGCAAGCGTCTGGGTGTCAGGCCTTCAGCGTGTGCTCTGCCAACCTCAGCAAGTGTACTTTGCCACTCATATCTGGTGTCTCTATAGCGTGCCGTTACAAAGAAAAAAAGTTTTTCAGTGTAAGCTAATAGCAGTCAGTGTCCTTAAAGCGGGTGTCAGGCTTTCAGCCTGTGCTCTGCCAACCTCAGCAAGTGTACTTTGCCACTCATATCTGGTGTCTCTATAGCGTGCTTTTACAAAGAAAAAAAGGTTTTCACTGTAAGCTAATAGCAGTCAGTGTCCTAAAAGCAGGTGTCAGGCCTCCAGCGTGTGCTCTGCCAACCTCAGCAAGTGTACTTTGCCACTCATAACTTGTGTCTCTATAGCGTGCCTTTACAAAGAAAACAAGTTTTTCAGTGTAAGCTAATAGCAGTTAGTGTCCTTAAAGCGGGTGTCAGGCTTTCAGCCTGTGCTCTGCCAACCTCAGCAAGTGTACTTTGCCACTCATATCTGGTGTCTCTATAGCGTGCTTTTACAAAGAAAAAAAGGTTTTCACTGTAAGCTAATAGCAGTCAGTGTCCTTAAAGCGGGTGTCAGGCCTTCAGCGTATATTCTGCCATCCTCAGCAAGTGTACTTTGCCACTCATATCTGGTGTCTCTATAGCGTGCCTTTACAAAGAAAAAAGTTTTTCAGTGTAAGCTAATAGCAGTCAGTGTCCTTAAAGCGGGTGTCAGGCCTTCAGCGTGTGCTCTGCCAACCTCAGCAAGTGTACTTTGCCACTCATATCTGGTGTATCTATAGCGTGCCTTTACAAAGAAAACAAGTTTTTCAGTGTAAGCTAATAGCAGTCAGTGTCCTTAAAGCGGGTGTCAGGCTTTCAGCCTGTGTTCTGCCAACCTCAGCAAGTGTACTTTGCCACTCATAACTTGTGTCTCTATAGCGTGCCTTTACAAAGAAAACAAGTTTTTCAGTGTAAGCTAATAGCAGTTAGTGTCCTTAAAGCGGGTGTCAGGCTTTCAGCCTGTGCTCTGCCAACCTCAGCAAGTGTACTTTGCCACTCATATCTGGTGTCTCTATAGCGTGCTTTTACAAAGAAAAAAAGGTTTTCACTGTAAGCTAATAGCAGTCAGTGTCCTTAAAGCGGGTGTCAGGCCTTCAGCGTATATTCTGCCATCCTCAGCAAGTGTACTTTGCCACTCAAATCTGGTGTCTCTATAGCGTGCCTTTACAAAGAAAAAAGTTTTTCAGTGTAAGCTAATAGCAGTCAGTGTCCTTAAAGCGGGTGTCAGGCCTTCAGCGTGTGCTCTGCCAACCTCAGCAAGTGTACTTTGACACTCATATCTGGTGTCTCTATAGCGTGCCTTTACAAAGAAAACAAGTTTTTCAGTGTAAGCTAATTGCAGTCAGTGTCCTTAAAGCGGGTGTCAGGCCTTCAGCGTGTGCTCTGCCAACCTCAGCAAGTGTACTTTGACACTCATATCTGGTGTCTCTATAGCGTGCCTTTACAAAGAAAACAAGTTTTTCAGTGTAAGCTAATAGCAGTCAGTGTCCTTAAAGCGGGTGTCAGGCCTTCAGCGTATATTCTGCCATCCTCAGCAATTGTACTTTGCCACTCAAATCTGGTGTCTCTATAGCGTGCCTATACAAAGAAAAAAGTTTTTTAGTGTAAGCTAAGAGCAGTTAGTTGTCTGCAAGCGTCTGGGTGTCAGGCCTTCAGCGTGTGCTCTGCCAACCTCAGCAAGTGTACTTTGCCACTCATATCTGGTGTCTCTATAGCGTGCCGTTACAAAGAATAAAAGTTTTTCAGTGTAAGCTAATTGCAGTCAGTGTCCTTAAAGCGGGTGTCAGGCCTTCAGCGTGTGCTCTGCCAACCTCAGCAAGTGTACTTTGCCACTCATATCTGGTGTCTGTATAGCGTGCCTTTACAAAGGAAAATTTTTTTTCAGTGTAAGCTAATAGCAGTCAGTGTCCTTAAAACAGGTGTCAAGCCTTCAGCCTGTGCTCTGCCAACCTCAGCAAGTGTACTTTTCCACTCATATCTGGTGTCTCTATAGCATGCTTTTACAAAGAAAAAAAGGTTTTCACTGTAATCTAATAGCAGTCAGTGTCCTTAAAGCGGGTGTCAGGCCTTCAGCGGGTGCTCTGCTAACCTCAGCAAGTGTACTTTGCCACTCATATCTGGTGTATCTATAGTGTGCCTTTACAAAGAAAACAAGTTTTTCAGTGTAAGCTAATAGCAGTTAGTGTCCTTAAAGCGGGTGTCAGGCTTTCAGCCTGTGCTCTGCCAACCTCAGCAAGTGTACTTTGCCACTCATATCTGGTGTCTCTATAGCGTGCTTTTACAAAGAAAAAAAGTTTTTCACTGTAAGCTAATAGCAGTCAGTGTCCTTAAAGCGGGTGTCAGGCCTTCAGCGTATATTCTGCCATCCTCAGCAAGTGTACTTTGCCACTCATATCTGGTGTCTCTATAGCGTGCCTTTACAAAGAAAAAAGTTTTTCAGTGTAAGCTAATAGCAGTCAGTGTCCTTAAAGCGGGTGTCAGGCCTTCAGCGTGTGCTCTGCCAACCTCAGCAAGTGTACTTTGCCACTCATATCTGGTGTATCTATAGCGTGCCTTTACAAAGAAAACACGTTTTTCAGTGTAAGCTAATAGCAGTCAGTGTCCTTAAAGCGGGTGTCAGGCTTTCAGCCTGTGCTCTGCCAACCTCAGCAAGTGTACTTTGCCACTCATATCTGGTGTCTCTATAGCGTGCTTTTACAAAGAAAAAAAGGTTTTCACTGTAAGCTAATAGCAGTCAGTGTCCTTAAAGCGGGTGTCAGGCTTTCAGCCTGTGCTCTGCCAACCTCAGCAAGTGTACTTTGCCACTCATATCTGGTGTCTCTATAGCGTGCCGTTACAAAGAAAAAAAGTTTTTCATTGTAAGCTAATTGCAGTCAGTGTCCTTAAAGCGGGTGTCAGGCCTTCAGCGTGTGCTCTGCCAACCTCAGCAAGTGTACTTTGCCACTCATATCTGGTGTCTCTATAGCATGCTTTTACAAAGAAAAAAAGGTTTTCACTTTAAGCTAATAGCAGTCAGTGTCCTTAAAGCGGGTGTCAGGCCTTCAGCGTGTGCTCTGCCAACCTCAGCAAGTCTACTTTGCCACTCATATCTGGTGTCTCTATAGCATGCTTTTACAAAGAAAAAAAGGTTTTCACTGTAAGCTAATAGCAGTCAGTGTCCTTAAAGTGGGTGTCAGGCCTTCAGCGTGTGCTCGGCCAACCTCAGCAAGTGTACTTTGCCACTCATATCTGGTGTCTCTATAGCGTGCTTTTACAAAGAAAAAAAGTTTTTCAGTGTAAGCTAATAGCAGTCAGTGTCCTTAAAGCGGGTGTCAGGCTTTCAGCCTGTGCTCTGCCAACCTCAGCAAGTGTACTTTGCCACTCATATCTGGTGTCTCTATACCGTGCTTTTACAAAAAAAAAAGGTTTTCACTGTAAGCTAATAGCAGTCAGTGTCCATAAAGCGGGTGTCAGGCCTTCAGCGTATATTCTGCCATCCTCAGCAATTGTACTTTGCCACTCAAATCTGGTGTCTCTATAGCGTGCCTATACAAAGAAAAAAGTTTTTTAGTGTAAGCTAAGAGCAGTTAGTTGTCTGCAAGCGTCTTGGTGTCAGGCCTTTAGCGTGTGCTCTGCCAACCTCAGCAAGTGTACTTTGCCACTCATATCTGGTGTCTCTATAGCGTGCCGTTACAAAGAAAAAAAGTTTTTCAGTGTAAGCTTATTGCAGTCAGTGTCCTTAAAGCGGGTGTCAGGCCTTCAGCGTGTGCTCTGCCAACCTCAGCAAGTGTACTTTGCCACTCATATCTGGTGTCTGTATAGCGTGCCTTTACAAAGAAAATTTTTTTTTCAGTGTAAGCTAATAGCAGTCAGTGTCCTTAAAACGGGTGTCAAGCCTTCAGCCTGTGCTCTGCCAACCTCAGCAAGTGTACTTTGCCACTCATATCTGGTGTCTCTATAGCGTGCTTTTACAAAGAAAAAAAGCTTTTCACTGTAAGCTAATAGCAGTCAGTGTCCTTAAAGCGGGTGTCAGGCCTTCAGCGTGTGCTCTGCCAACCTCAGCAAATGTACTTTGCCACTCATATCTGGTGTCTCTATAGCGTGGCTTTACAAAGAAAAAAAGGATTTCACTGTAAGCTAATAGCAGTCAGTGTCCTTAAAGCAGGTGTCAGGCTTTCAGCGTGTGCTCTGCCAACCTCTGCAAGTGTACTTTGCCACTCATATCTTGTGTCTCTTTAGCGTGCCTTTACAAAGAAAATAAGTTTTTCAGTGTAAGCTAATAGCAGTCAGTGTCCTTAAAGCGGGTGTCAGGCTTTCAGCCTGTGCTCTGCCAACCTCAGCAAGTGTACTTTGCCACTCATATCTGGTGTCTCTATAGCGTGCTTTTACAAAGAAAAAAAGGTTTTCACTGTAAGCTAATAGCAGTCAAGTGTCCTTAAAGCGGGTGTCAGGCCTTCAGCGTATATTCTGCCATCCTCAGCAAGTGTACTTTGCCACTCATATCTGGTGTCTCTATAGCGTGGCTTTACAAAGAAAAAAAGGATTTCACTGTAAGCTAATAGCAGTCAGTGTCCTTAAAGCAGGTGTCAGGCTTTCAGCGTGTGCTCTGCCAACCTCTGCCAGTGCTGCCAGTGTACTTTGCCACTCATATCTTGTGTCTCTTTAGCGTGCCGTTACAAAGAAAAAAGTTTTCACTGTAAGCTAATAGCAGTCAGTGTCCTTAAAGCGGGTGTCAGGCCTTCAGCGTGTGCTCTGCCAACCTCAGCAAGTGTACTTTGCCACTCATATCTGGTGTCTCTATAGTATGCTTTTACAAAGAAAAAAAGGTTTTCACTGTAAGCTAATAGCAGTCAGTGTCCTTAAAGCGGGTGTCAGGCCTTCAGCGTATATTCTGCCAACCTCAGCAATTGTACTTTGACACTCATATCTGGTGTCTCTATAGCGTGCCTTTACAAAGAAAACAAGTTTTTCAGTGTAAGCTAATTGCAGTCAGTGTCCTTAAAGCGGGTGTCAGGCCTTCAGCGTGTGCTTTGCCAACCTCAGCAAGTGTACTTTGACACTCATATCTGGTGTCTCTATAGCGTGCCTTTACAAAGAAAATAAGTTTTTCAGTGTAAGCTAATAGCAGTCAGTGTCCTTAAAGCGGGTGTCAGGCCTTCAGCGTATATTCTGCCATCCTCAGCAATTGTACTTTGCCACTCAAATCTGGTGTCTCTATAGCGTGCCTATACAAAGAAAAAAGTTTTTTAGTGTAAGCTAAGAGCAGTTAGTTGTCTGCAAGCGTCTGGGTGTCAGGCCTTCAGCGTGTGCTCTGCCAACCTCAGAAAGTGTACTTTGCCACTCATATCTGGTGTCTCTATAGCGTGCCGTTACAAAGAATAAAAGTTTTTCAGTGTAAGCTAATTGCAGTCAGTGTCCTTAAAGCGGGTGTCAGGCCTTCAGCGTGTGCTCTGCCAACCTCAGCAAGTGTACTTTGCCACTCATATCTGGTGTCTGTATAGCGTGCCTTTACAAAGAAAATTTTTTTTTCAGTGTAAGCTAATAGCAGTCAGTGTCCTTAAAACGGGTGTCAAGCCTTCAGCCTGTGCTCTGCCAACCTCAGCAAGTGTACTTTTCCACTCATATCTGGTGTCTCTATAGCATGCTTTTACAAAGAAAAAAAGGTTTTCACTGTAATCTAATAGCAGTCAGTGTCCTTAAAGCGGGTGTCAGGCCTTCAGCGTGTGCTCTGCTAACCTCAGCAAGTGTACTTTGCCACTCATATCTGGTGTATCTATAGTGTGCCTTTACAAAGAAAACAAGTTTTTCAGTGTAAGCTAATAGCAGTCAGTGTCCTTAAAGCGGGTGTCAGGCTTTCAGCCTGTGCTCTGCCAACCTCAGCAAGTGTACTTTGCCACTCATATCTGGTGTCTCTATAGCGTGCTTTTACAAAGAAAAAAAGGTTTTCACTGTAAGCTAATAGCAGTCAGTGTCCTAAAAGCAGGTGTCAGGCCTCCAGCGTGTGCTCTGCCAACCTCAGCAAGTGTACTTTGCCACTCATAACTTGTGTCTCTATAGCGTGCCTTTACAAAGAAAACAAGTTTTTCAATGTAAGCTAATAGCAGTTAGTGTCCTTAAAGCGGGTGTCAGGCTTTCAGCGTGTGCTCTGCCAACCTCAGCAAGTGTACTTTGCCACTCATATCTGGTGTCTCTATAGCGTGCTTTTACAAAGAAAAAAAGTTTTTCACTGTAAGCTAATAGCAGTCGGTGTCCTTAAAGCGGGTGTCAGGCCTTCAGCGTGTGCTCTGCCAACCTCAGCAAGTGTACTTTGCCACTCATATCTGGTGTCTCTATAGCGTGCTTTTACAAAGAAAAAAAGTTTTTCACTGTAAGCTAATAGCAGTCAGTGTCCTTAAAGCGGGTGTCAGGCCTTCAGCGTATATTCTGCCATCCTCAGCAAGTGTACTTTGCCACTCAAATCTGGTGTCTCTATAGAGTGCCTATACAAAGAAAAAAGTTTTTTAGTGTAAGCTAAGAGCAGTTAGTTGTCTGCAAGCGTCTGGGTGTCAGGCCTTCAGCGTGTGCTCTGCCAACCTCAGCAAGTGTACTTTGCCACTCATATCTGGTGTCTCTATAGCGTGCCGTTACAAAGAAAAAAAGTTTTTCAGTGTAAGCTTATTGCAGTCAGTGTCCTTAAAGCGGGTGTCAGGCCTTCAGCGTGTGCTCTGCCAACCTCAGCAAGTGTACTTTGCCACTCATATCTGGTGTCTGTATAGCGTGCCTTTACAAAGAAAAAATTTTTTTCAGTGTAAGCTAATAGCAGTCAGTGTCCTTAAAACGGGTGTCAAGCCTTCAGCCTTTGCTCTGCCAACCTCAGCAAGTGTACTTTGCCACTCATATCTGGTGTCTCTATAGCGTGCTTTTACAAAGAAAAAAAGCTTTTCACTGTAAGCTAATAGCAGTCAGTGTCCTTAAAGCGGGTGTCAGGCCTTCAGCGTGTGCTCTGCCAACCTCAGCAAATGTACTTTGCCACTCATATCTGGTGTCTCTATAGCGTGGCTTTACAAAGAAAAAAAGGATTTCACTGTAAGCTAATAGCAGTCAGTGTCCTTAAAGCAGGTGTCAGGCTTTCAGCGTGTGCTCTGCCAACCTCTGCAAGTGTACTTTGCCACTCATATCTTGTGTCTCTTTAGCGTGCCTTTACAAAGAAAAGAAGTTTTTCAGTGTAAGCTAATAGCAGTCAGTGTCCTTAAAGCGGGTGTCAGGCTTTCAGCCTGTGCTCTGCCAACCTCAGCAAGTGTACTTTGCCACTCATATCTGGTGTCTCTATAGCGTGCTTTTACAAAGAAAAAAAGGTTTTCACTGTAAGCTAATAGCAGTCAGTGTCCTTAAAGCGGGTGTCAGGCCTTCAGCGTATATTCTGCCATCCTCAGCAAGTGTACTTTGCCACTCATATCTGGTGTCTCTATAGCGTGGCTTTACAAAGAAAAAAAGGATTTCACTGTAAGCTAATAGCAGTCAGTGTCCTTAAAGCAGGTGTCAGGCTTTCAGCGTGTGCTCTGCCAACCTCTGCCAGTGTACTTTGCCACTCATATCTTGTGTCTCTTTAGCGTGCCGTTACAAAGAAAAAAGTTTGCAGTGTAAGCTAATAGCAGTCAGTGTCCTTAAAGCGGGTGTCAGGCCTTCAGCGTGTGCTCTGCCAACCTCAGCAAGTGTACTTTGCCACTCATATCTGGTGTCTCTATAGTATGCTTTTACAAAGAAAAAAAGGTTTTCACTGTAAGCTAATAGCAGTCAGTGTCCTTAAAGGAGGTGTCAGGCCTTCAGCGTGTGCTCTGCTAACCTCAGCAAGTGTACTTTGCCACTCATATCTGGTGTATCTATAGCGTGCCTTTACAAAGAAAACAAGTTTTTCAGTGTAAGCTAATAGCAGTCAGTGTCCTTAAAGCGGGTGTCAGGCTTTCAGCCTGTGCTCTGCCAACCTCAGCAAGTGTACTTTGCCACTCATATCTGGTGTCTCTATAGCGTGCTTTTACAAAGAAAAAAAGGTTTTCACTGTAAGCTAATAGCAGTCAGTGTCCTTAAAGCGGGTGTCAGGCCTTCAGCGTATATTCTGCCATCCTCAGCAAGTGTACTTTGCCACTCATATCTGGTGTCTCTATAGCGTGCCGTTACAAAGAAAAAAGTTTTCAGTGTAAGCTAATAGCAGACAGTGTCCTTAAAGCGGGTGTCAGGCCTTCAGCGTGTGCTCTGCCAACCTCAGCAAGTGTACTTTGCCACTCATATCTGGTGTCTCTATAGCATGCTTTTACAAAGAAAAAAAGGTTTTCACTGTAATCTAATAGCAGTCAGTGTCCTTAAAGCGGGTGTCAGGCCTTCAGCGCGTGCTCTGCTAACCTCAGCAAGTGTACTTTGCCACTCATATCTGGTGTATCTATAGTGTGCCTTTACAAAGAAAACAAGTTTTTCAGTGTAAGCTAATAGCAGTCAGTGTCCTTAAAGCGGGTGTCAGGCTTTCAGCCTGTGCTCTGCCAACCTCAGCAAGTGTACTTTGCCACTCATATCTGGTGTCTCTATAGCGTGCTTTTACAAAGAAAAAAAGGTTTTCACTGTAAGCTAATAGCAGTCAGTGTCCTAAAAGCAGGTGTCAGGCCTCCAGCGTGTGCTCTGCCAACCTCAGCAAGTGTACTTTGCCACTCATAACTTGTGTCTCTATAGCGTGCCTTTACAAAGAAAACAAGTTTTTCAGTGTAAGCTAATAGCAGTTAGTGTCCTTAAAGCGGGTGTCAGGCTTTCAGGATGTGCTCTGCCAACCTCAGCAAGTGTACTTTGCCACTCATATCTGGTGTCTCTATAGCGTGCTTTTACAAAGAAAAAAAGGTTTTCACTGTAAGCTAATAGCAGTCAGTGTCCTTAAAGCGGGTGTCAGGCCTTTAGCGTATATTTTGCCATCCTCAGCAAGTGTACTTTGCCACTCATATCTGGTGTCTCTATAGCGTGCCTTTACAAAGAAAAAAGTTTTTCAGTGTAAGCTAATAGCAGTCAGTGTCCTTAAAGCGGGTCTCAGGCCTTCAGCGTGTGCTCTGCCAACCTCAGCAAGTGTACTTTGCCACTCATATCTGGTGTATCTATAGCGTGCCTTTACAAAGAAAACAAGTTTTTCAGTGTAAGCTAATAGCAGTCAGTGTCCTTAAAGCGGGTGTCAGGCTTTCAGCCTGTGCTCTGCCAACCTCAGCAAGTGTACTTTGCCACTCATATCTGGTGTCTCTATAGCGTGCTTTTACAAAGAAAAAAAGGTTTTCACTGTAAGCTAATAGCAGTCAGTGTCCTTAAAGCGGGTGTCAGGCTTTCAGCCTGTGCTCTGCCAACCTCAGCAAGTGTACTTTGCCACTCATATCTGGTGTCTCTATAGCGTGCCGTTACAAAGAAAAAAAGTTTTTCATTGTAAGCTAATTGCAGTCAGTGTCCTTAAAGCGGGTGTCAGGCCTTCAGCGTGTGCTCTGCCAACCTCAGCAAGTGTACTTTGCCACTCATATCTGGTGTCTCTATAGCATGCTTTTACAAAGAAAAAAAGGTTTTCACTTTAAGCTAATAGCAGTCAGTGTCCTTAAAGCGGGTGTCAGGCCTTCAGCGTGTGCTCTGCCAACCTCAGCAAGTCTACTTTGCCACTCATATCTGGTGTCTCTATAGCATGCTTTTACAAAGAAAAAAAGGTTTTCACTGTAAGCTAATAGCAGTCAGTGTCCTTAAAGCGGGTGTCAGGCCTTCAGCGTGTGCTCGGCCAACCTCAGCAAGTGTACTTTGCCACTCATATCTGGTGTCTCTATAGCATGCTTTTACAAAGAAAAAAAGTTTTTCAGTGTAAGCTAATAGCAGTCAGTGTCCTTAAAGCGGGTGTCAGGCTTTCAGCCTGTGCTCTGCCAACCTCAGCAAGTGTACTTTGCCACTCATATCTGGTGTCTCTATACCGTGCTTTTACAAAAAAAAAAGGTTTTCACTGTAAGCTAATAGCAGTCAGTGTCCATAAAGCGGGTGTCAGGCCTTCAGCGTATATTCTGCCATCCTCAGCAATTGTACTTTTCCACTCAAATCTGGTGTCTCTATAGCGTGCCTATACAAAGAAAAAAGTTTTTTAGTGTAAGCTAAGAGCAGTTAGTTGTCTGCAAGCGTCTGGGTGTCAGGCCTTCAGCGTGTGCTCTGCCAACCTCAGCAAGTGTACTTTGCCACTCATATCTGGTGTCTCTATAGCGTGCCATTACAAAGAAAAAAAGTTTTTCAGTGTAAGCTTATTGCAGTCAGTGTCCTTAAAGCGGGTGTCAGGCCTTCAGCGTGTGCTCTGCCAACCTCAGCAAGTGTACTTTGCCACTCATATCTGGTGTCTGTATAGCGTGCCTTTACAAAGAAAATTTTTTTTTCAGTGTAAGCTAATAGCAGTCAGTGTCCTTAAAACGGGTGTCAAGCCTTCAGCCTGTGCTCTGCCAACCTCAGCAAATGTACTTTGCCACTCATATCTGGTGTCTCTATAGCGTGGCTTTACAAAGAAAAAAAGGATTTCACTGTAAGCTAATAGCAGTCAGTGTCCTTAAAGCAGGTGTCAGGCTTTCAGCGTGTGCTCTGCCAACCTCTGCCAGTGTACTTTGCCACTCATATCTTGTGTCTCTTTAGCGTGCCTTTACAAAGAAAAGAAGTTTTTCAGTGTAAGCTAATAGCAGTCAGTGTCCTTAAAGCGGGTGTCAGGATTTCAGCCTGTGCTCTGCCAACCTCAGCAAGTGTACTTTGCCACTCATATCTGGTGTCTCTATAGTGTGCTTTTACAAAGAAAAAAAGGTTTTCACTGTAAGCTAATAGCAGTCAGTGTCCTTAAAGGAGGTGTCAGGCCTTCAGCGTGTGCTCTGCTAACCTCAGCAAGTGTACTTTGCCACTCATATCTGGTGTATCTATAGCGTGCCTTTACAAAGAAAACAAGTTTTTCAGTGTAAGCTAATAGCAGTCAGTGTCCTTAAAGCGGGTGTCAGGCTTTCAGCCTGTGCTCTGCCAACCTCAGCAAGTGTACTTTGCCACTCATATCTGGTGTCTCTATAGCGTGCTTTTACAAAGAAAAAAAGGTTTTCACTGTAAGCTAATAGCAGTCAGTGTCCTTAAAGCGGGTGTCAGGCCTTCAGCGTATATTCTGCCATCCTCAGCAAGTGTACTTTGCCACTCATATCTGGTGTCTCTATAGCGTGCCGTTACAAAGAAAAAAGTTTTCAGTGTAAGCTAATAGCAGACAGTGTCCTTAAAGCGGGTGTCAGGCCTTCAGCGTGTGCTCTGCCAACCTCAGCAAGTGTACTTTGCCACTCATATCTGGTGTCTCTATAGCATGCTTTTACAAAGAAAAAAAGGTTTTCACTGTAATCTAATAGCAGTCAGTGTCCTTAAAGCGGGTGTCAGGCCTTCAGCGTGTGCTCTGCTAACCTCAGCAAGTGTACTTTGCCACTCAAATCTGGTGTATCTATAGTGTGCCTTTACAAAGAAAACAAGTTTTTCAGTGTAAGCTAATAGCAGTCAGTGTCCTTAAAGCGGGTGTCAGGCTTTCAGCCTGTGCTCTGACAACCTCAGCAAGTGTACTTTGCCACTCATATCTGGTGTCTCTATAGCGTGCTTTTACAAAGAAAAAAAGGTTTTCACTGTAAGCTAATATCAGTCAGTGTCCTAAAAGCAGGTGTCAGGCCTCCAGCGTGTGCTCTGCCAACCTCAGCAAGTGTACTTTGCCACTCATAACTTGTGTCTCTATAGCGTGCCGTTACAAAGAAAAAAGTTTTCAGTGTAAGCTAATAGCAGACAGTGTCCTTAAAGCGGGTGTCAGGCCTTCAGCGTGTGCTCTGCCAACCTCAGCAAGTGTACTTTGCCACTCATATCTGGTGTCTCTATAGCATGCTTTTACAAAGAAAAAAAGGTTTTCACTGTAATCTAATAGCAGTCAGTGTCCTTAAAGGAGGTGTCAGGCCTTCAGCGTGTGCTCTGCTAACCTCAGCAAGTGTACTTTGCCACTCATATCTGGTGTATCTATAGCGTGCCTTTACAAAGAAAACAAGTTTTTCAGTGTAAGCTAATAGCAGTCAGTGTCCTTAAAGCGGGTGTCAGGCTTTCAGCCTGTGCTCTGCCAACCTCAGCAAGTGTACTTTGCCACTCATATCTGGTGTCTCTATAGCGTGCTTTTACAAAGAAAAAAAGGTTTTCACTGTAAGCTAATAGCAGTCAGTGTCCTTAAAGCGGGTGTCAGGCCTTCAGCGTATATTCTGCCATCCTCAGCAAGTGTACTTTGCCACTCATATCTGGTGTCTCTATAGCGTGCCGTTACAAAGAAAAAAGTTTTCAGTGTAAGCTAATAGCAGACAGTGTCCTTAAAGCGGGTGTCAGGCCTTCAGCGTGTGCTCTGCCAACCTCAGCAAGTGTACTTTGCCACTCATATCTGGTGTCTCTATAGCATGCTTTTACAAAGAAAAAAAGGTTTTCACTGTAATCTAATAGCAGTCAGTGTCCTTAAAGCGGGTGTCAGGCCTTCAGCGCGTGCTCTGCTAACCTCAGCAAGTGTACTTTGCCACTCATATCTGGTGTATCTATAGTGTGCCTTTACAAAGAAAACAAGTTTTTCAGTGTAAGCTAATAGCAGTCAGTGTCCTTAAAGCGGGTGTCAGGCTTTCAGCCTGTGCTCTGCCAACCTCAGCAAGTGTACTTTGCCACTCATATCTGGTGTCTCTATAGCGTGCTTTTACAAAGAAAAAAAGGTTTTCACTGTAAGCTAATAGCAGTCAGTGTCCTAAAAGCAGGTGTCAGGCCTCCAGCGTGTGCTCTGCCAACCTCAGCAAGTGTACTTTGCCACTCATAACTTGTGTCTCTATAGCGTGCCTTTACAAAGAAAACAAGTTTTTCAGTGTAAGCTAATAGCAGTTAGTGTCCTTAAAGCGGGTGTCAGGCTTTCAGGATGTGCTCTGCCAACCTCAGCAAGTGTACTTTGCCACTCATATCTGGTGTCTCTATAGCGTGCTTTTACAAAGAAAAAAAGGTTTTCACTGTAAGCTAATAGCAGTCAGTGTCCTTAAAGCGGGTGTCAGGCCTTTAGCGTATATTTTGCCATCCTCAGCAAGTGTACTTTGCCACTCATATCTGGTGTCTCTATAGCGTGCCTTTACAAAGAAAAAAGTTTTTCAGTGTAAGCTAATAGCAGTCAGTGTCCTTAAAGCGGGTCTCAGGCCTTCAGCGTGTGCTCTGCCAACCTCAGCAAGTGTACTTTGCCACTCATATCTGGTGTCTCTATAGCATGCTTTTACAAAGAAAAAAAGGTTTTCACTGTAATCTAATAGCAGTCAGTGTCCTTAAAGGAGGTGTCAGGCCTTCAGCGTGTGCTCTGCTAACCTCAGCAAGTGTACTTTGCCACTCATATCTGGTGTATCTATAGCGTGCCTTTACAAAGAAAACAAGTTTTTCAGTGTAAGCTAATAGCAGTCAGTGTCCTTAAAGCGGGTGTCAGGCTTTCAGCCTGTGCTCTGCCAACCTCAGCAAGTGTACTTTGCCACTCATATCTGGTGTCTCTATAGCGTGCTTTTACAAAGAAAAAAAGGTTTTCACTGTAAGCTAATAGCAGTCAGTGTCCTTAAAGCGGGTGTCAGGCCTTCAGCGTATATTCTGCCATCCTCAGCAAGTGTACTTTGCCACTCATATCTGGTGTCTCTATAGCGTGCCGTTACAAAGAAAAAAGTTTTCAGTGTAAGCTAATAGCAGACAGTGTCCTTAAAGCGGGTGTCAGGCCTTCAGCGTGTGCTCTGCCAACCTCAGCAAGTGTACTTTGCCACTCATATCTGGTGTCTCTATAGCATGCTTTTACAAAGAAAAAAAGGTTTTCACTGTAATCTAATAGCAGTCAGTGTCCTTAAAGCGGGTGTCAGGCCTTCAGCGCGTGCTCTGCTAACCTCAGCAAGTGTACTTTGCCACTCATATCTGGTGTATCTATAGTGTGCCTTTACAAAGAAAACAAGTTTTTCAGTGTAAGCTAATAGCAGTCAGTGTCCTTAAAGCGGGTGTCAGGCTTTCAGCCTGTGCTCTGCCAACCTCAGCAAGTGTACTTTGCCACTCATATCTGGTGTCTCTATAGCGTGCTTTTACAAAGAAAAAAAGGTTTTCACTGTAAGCTAATAGCAGTCAGTGTCCTAAAAGCAGGTGTCAGGCCTCCAGCGTGTGCTCTGCCAACCTCAGCAAGTGTACTTTGCCACTCATAACTTGTGTCTCTATAGCGTGCCTTTACAAAGAAAACAAGTTTTTCAGTGTAAGCTAATAGCAGTTAGTGTCCTTAAAGCGGGTGTCAGGCTTTCAGGATGTGCTCTGCCAACCTCAGCAAGTGTACTTTGCCACTCATATCTGGTGTCTCTATAGCGTGCTTTTACAAAGAAAAAAAGGTTTTCACTGTAAGCTAATAGCAGTCAGTGTCCTTAAAGCGGGTGTCAGGCCTTTAGCGTATATTTTGCCATCCTCAGCAAGTGTACTTTGCCACTCATATCTGGTGTCTCTATAGCGTGCCTTTACAAAGAAAAAAGTTTTTCAGTGTAAGCTAATAGCATTCAGTGTCCTTAAAGCGGGTCTCAGGCCTTCAGCGTGTGCTCTGCCAACCTCAGCAAGTGTACTTTGCCACTCATATCTGGTGTATCTATAGCGTGCCTTTACAAAGAAAACAAGTTTTTCAGTGTAAGCTAATAGCAGTCAGTGTCCTTAAAGCGGGTGTCAGGCTTTCAGCCTGTGCTCTGCCAACCTCAGCAAGTGTACTTTGCCACTCATATCTGGTGTCTCTATAGCGTGCTTTTACAAAGAAAAAAAGGTTTTCACTGTAAGCTAATAGCAGTCAGTGTCCTTAAAGCGGGTGTCAGGCTTTCAGCCTGTGCTCTGCCAACCTCAGCAAGTGTACTTTGCCACTCATATCTGGTGTCTCTATAGCGTGCCGTTACAAAGAAAAAAAGTTTTTCATTGTAAGCTAATTGCAGTCAGTGTCCTTAAAGCGGGTGTCAGGCCTTCAGCGTGTGCTCTGCCAACCTCAGCAAGTGTACTTTGCCACTCATATCTGGTGTCTCTATAGCATGCTTTTACAAAGAAAAAAAGGTTTTCACTTTAAGCTAATAGCAGTCAGTGTCCTTAAAGCGGGTGTCAGGCCTTCAGCGTGTGCTCTGCCAACCTCAGCAAGTCTACTTTGCCACTCATATCTGGTGTCTCTATAGCATGCTTTTACAAAGAAAAAAAGGTTTTCACTGTAAGCTAATAGCAGTCAGTGTCCTTAAAGCGGGTGTCAGGCCTTCAGCGTGTGCTCGGCCAACCTCAGCAAGTGTACTTTGCCACTCATATCTGGTGTCTCTATAGCATGCTTTTACAAAGAAAAAAAGTTTTTCAGTGTAAGCTAATAGCAGTCAGTGTCCTTAAAGCGGGTGTCAGGCTTTCAGCCTGTGCTCTGCCAACCTCAGCAAGTGTACTTTGCCACTCATATCTGGTGTCTCTATACCGTGCTTTTACAAAAAAAAAAGGTTTTCACTGTAAGCTAATAGCAGTCAGTGTCCATAAAGCGGGTGTCAGGCCTTCAGCGTATATTCTGCCATCCTCAGCAATTGTACTTTTCCACTCAAATCTGGTGTCTCTATAGCGTGCCTATACAAAGAAAAAAGTTTTTTAGTGTAAGCTAAGAGCAGTTAGTTGTCTGCAAGCGTCTGGGTGTCAGGCCTTCAGCGTGTGCTCTGCCAACCTCAGCAAGTGTACTTTGCCACTCATATCTGGTGTCTCTATAGCGTGCCATTACAAAGAAAAAAAGTTTTTCAGTGTAAGCTTATTGCAGTCAGTGTCCTTAAAGCGGGTGTCAGGCCTTCAGCGTGTGCTCTGCCAACCTCAGCAAGTGTACTTTGCCACTCATATCTGGTGTCTGTATAGCGTGCCTTTACAAAGAAAATTTTTTTTTCAGTGTAAGCTAATAGCAGTCAGTGTCCTTAAAACGGGTGTCAAGCCTTCAGCCTGTGCTCTGCCAACCTCAGCAAATGTACTTTGCCACTCATATCTGGTGTCTCTATAGCGTGGCTTTACAAAGAAAAAAAGGATTTCACTGTAAGCTAATAGCAGTCAGTGTCCTTAAAGCAGGTGTCAGGCTTTCAGCGTGTGCTCTGCCAACCTCTGCCAGTGTACTTTGCCACTCATATCTTGTGTCTCTTTAGCGTGCCTTTACAAAGAAAAGAAGTTTTTCAGTGTAAGCTAATAGCAGTCAGTGTCCTTAAAGCGGGTGTCAGGCTTTCAGCCTGTGCTCTGCCAACCTCAGCAAGTGTACTTTGCCACTCATATCTGGTGTCTCTATAGTGTGCTTTTACAAAGAAAAAAAGGTTTTCACTGTAAGCTAATAGCAGTCAGTGTCCTTAAAGGAGGTGTCAGGCCTTCAGCGTGTGCTCTGCTAACCTCAGCAAGTGTACTTTGCCACTCATATCTGGTGTATCTATAGCGTGCCTTTACAAAGAAAACAAGTTTTTCAGTGTAAGCTAATAGCAGTCAGTGTCCTTAAAGCGGGTGTCAGGCTTTCAGCCTGTGCTCTGCCAACCTCAGCAAGTGTACTTTGCCACTCATATCTGGTGTCTCTATAGCGTGCTTTTACAAAGAAAAAAAGGTTTTCACTGTAAGCTAATAGCAGTCAGTGTCCTTAAAGCGGGTGTCAGGCCTTCAGCGTATATTCTGCCATCCTCAGCAAGTGTACTTTGCCACTCATATCTGGTGTGTCTATAGCGTGCCGTTACAAAGAAAAAAGTTTTCAGTGTAAGCTAATAGCAGACAGTGTCCTTAAAGCGGGTGTCAGGCCTTCAGCGTGTGCTCTGCCAACCTCAGCAAGTGTACTTTGCCACTCATATCTGGTGTCTCTATAGCATGCTTTTACAAAGAAAAAAAGGTTTTCACTGTAATCTAATAGCAGTCAGTGTCCTTAAAGCGGGTGTCAGGCCTTCAGCGTGTGCTCTGCTAACCTCAGCAAGTGTACTTTGCCACTCAAATCTGGTGTATCTATAGTGTGCCTTTACAAAGAAAACAAGTTTTTCAGTGTAAGCTAATAGCAGTCAGTGTCCTTAAAGCGGGTGTCAGGCTTTCAGCCTGTGCTCTGACAACCTCAGCAAGTGTACTTTGCCACTCATATCTGGTGTCTCTATAGCGTGCTTTTACAAAGAAAAAAAGGTTTTCACTGTAAGCTAATATCAGTCAGTGTCCTAAAAGCAGGTGTCAGGCCTCCAGCGTGTGCTCTGCCAACCTCAGCAAGTGTACTTTGCCACTCATAACTTGTGTCTCTATAGCGTGCCTTTACAAAGAAAACAAGTTTTTCAGTGTAAGCTAATAGCAGTTAGTGTCCTTAAAGCGGGTGTCAGGCTTTCAGCCTGTGCTCTGCCAACCTCAGCAAGTGTACTTTGCCACTCATATCTGGTGTCTCTATAGCGTGCTTTTACAAAGAAAAAAAGGTTTTCACTGTAAGCTTATAGCAGTCAGTGTCCTTAAAGCGGGTGTCAGGCCTTCAGCGTATATTTTGCCATCCTCAGCAAGTGTACTTTGCCACTCATATCTGGTGTCTCTATAGCGTGCCTTTACACTGAAAAAAGTTTTTCAGTGTAAGCTAATAGCAGTCAGTGTCCTTAAAGCGGGTGTCAGGCCTTCAGCGTGTGCTCTGCCAACCTCAGCAAGTGTACTTTGCCACTCATATCTGGTGTCTCTATAGCGTGCTTTTACAAAGAAAAAAAGGTTTTCACTGTAAGCTAATAGCAGTCAGTGTCCTTAAAGCGGGTGTCAGGCCTTCAGCGTATATTCTGCCATCCTCAGCAAGTGTACTTTGCCACTCATATCTGGTGTCTCTATAGCGTGGCTTTACAAAGAAAAAAAGGATTTCACTGTAAGCTAATAGCAGTCAGTGTCCTTAAAGCAGGTGTCAGGCTTTCAGCGTGTGCTCTGCCAACCTCTGCCAGTGTACTTTGCCACTCATATCTTGTGTCTCTTTAGCGTGCCGTTACAAAGAAAAAAGTTTTCAGTGTAAGCTAATAGCAGTCAGTGTCCTTAAAGCGGGTGTCAGGCCTTCAGCGTGTGCTCTGCCAACCTCAGCAAGTGTACTTTGCCACTCATATCTGGTGTCTCTATAGTATGCTTTTACAAAGAAAAAAAGGTTTTCACTGTAAGCTAATAGCAGTCAGTGTCCTTAAAGGAGGTGTCAGGCCTTCAGCGTGTGCTCTGCTAACCTCAGCAAGTGTACTTTGCCACTCATATCTGGTGTATCTATAGCGTGCCTTTACAAAGAAAACAAGTTTTTCAGTGTAAGCTAATAGCAGTCAGTGTCCTTAAAGCGGGTGTCAGGCTTTCAGCCTGTGCTCTGCCAACCTCAGCAAGTGTACTTTGCCACTCATATCTGGTGTCTCTATAGCGTGCTTTTACAAAGAAAAAAAGGTTTTCACTGTAAGCTAATAGCAGTCAGTGTCCTTAAAGCGGGTGTCAGGCCTTCAGCGTATATTCTGCCATCCTCAGCAAGTGTACTTTGCCACTCATATCTGGTGTCTCTATAGCGTGCCGTTACAAAGAAAAAAGTTTTCAGTGTAAGCTAATAGCAGACAGTGTCCTTAAAGCGGGTGTCAGGCCTTCAGCGTGTGCTCTGCCAACCTCAGCAAGTGTACTTTGCCACTCATATCTGGTGTCTCTATAGCATGCTTTTACAAAGAAAAAAAGGTTTTCACTGTAATCTAATAGCAGTCAGTGTCCTTAAAGCGGGTGTCAGGCCTTCAGCGCGTGCTCTGCTAACCTCAGCAAGTGTACTTTGCCACTCATATCTGGTGTATCTATAGTGTGCCTTTACAAAGAAAACAAGTTTTTCAGTGTAAGCTAATAGCAGTCAGTGTCCTTAAAGCGGGTGTCAGGCTTTCAGCCTGTGCTCTGCCAACCTCAGCAAGTGTACTTTGCCACTCATATCTGGTGTCTCTATAGCGTGCTTTTACAAAGAAAAAAAGGTTTTCACTGTAAGCTAATAGCAGTCAGTGTCCTAAAAGCAGGTGTCAGGCCTCCAGCGTGTGCTCTGCCAACCTCAGCAAGTGTACTTTGCCACTCATAACTTGTGTCTCTATAGCGTGCCTTTACAAAGAAAACAAGTTTTTCAGTGTAAGCTAATAGCAGTTAGTGTCCTTAAAGCGGGTGTCAGGCTTTCAGCCTGTGCTCTGCCAACCTCAGCAAGTGTACTTTGCCACTCATATCTGGTGTCTCTATAGCGTGCTTTTACAAAGAAAAAAAGGTTTTCACTGTAAGCTAATAGCAGTCAGTGTCCTTAAAGCGGGTGTCAGGCCTTCAGCGTATATTTTGCCATCCTCAGCAAGTGTACTTTGCCACTCATATCTGGTGTCTCTATAGCGTGCCTTTACAAAGAAAAAAGTTTTTCAGTGTAAGCTAATAGCAGTCAGTGTCCTTAAAGCGGGTGTCAGGCCTTCAGCGTGTGCTCTGCCAACCTCAGCAAGTGTACTTTGCCACTCATATCTGGTGTATCTATAGCGTGCCTTTACAAAGAAAACAAGTTTTTCAGTGTAAGCTAATAGCAGTCAGTGTCCTTAAAGCGGGTGTCAGGCTTTCAGCCTGTGCTCTGCCAACCTCAGCAAGTGTACTTTGCCACTCATATCTGGTGTCTCTATAGCGTGCTTTTACAAAGAAAAAAAGGTTTTCACTGTAAGCTAATAGCAGTCAGTGTCCTTAAAGCGGGTGTCAGGCTTTCAGCCTGTGCTCTGCCAACCTCAGCAAGTGTACTTTGCCACTCATATCTGGTGTCTCTATAGCGTGCCGTTACAAAGAAAAAAAGTTTTTCATTGTAAGCTAATTGCAGTCAGTGTCCTTAAAGCGGGTGTCAGGCCTTCAGCGTGTGCTCTGCCAACCTCAGCAAGTGTACTTTGCCACTCATATCTGGTGTCTCTATAGCATGCTTTTACAAAGAAAAAAAGGTTTTCACTTTAAGCTAATAGCAGTCAGTGTCCTTAAAGCGGGTGTCAGGCCTTCAGCGTGTGCTCTGCCAACCTCAGCAAGTCTACTTTGCCACTCATATCTGGTGTCTCTATAGCATGCTTTTACAAAGAAAAAAAGGTTTTCACTGTAAGCTAATAGCAGTCAGTGTCCTTAAAGCGGGTGTCAGGCCTTCAGCGTGTGCTCGGCCAACCTCAGCAAGTGTACTTTGCCACTCATATCTGGTGTCTCTATAGCATGCTTTTACAAAGAAAAAAAGTTTTTCAGTGTAAGCTAATAGCAGTCAGTGTCCTTAAAGCGGGTGTCAGGCTTTCAGCCTGTGCTCTGCCAACCTCAGCAAGTGTACTTTGCCACTCATATCTGGTGTCTCTATACCGTGCTTTTACAAAAAAAAAAAGGTTTTCACTGTAAGCTAATAGCAGTCAGTGTCCATAAAGCGGGTGTCAGGCCTTCAGCGTATATTCTGCCATCCTCAGCAATTGTACTTTGCCACTCAAATCTGGTGTCTCTATAGCGTGCCTATACAAAGAAAAAAGTTTTTTAGTGTAAGCTAAGAGCAGTTAGTTGTCTGCAAGCGTCTGGGTGTCAGGCCTTCAGCGTGTGCTCTGCCAACCTCAGCAAGTGTACTTTGCCACTCATATCTGGTGTCTCTATAGCGTGCCGTTACAAAGAAAAAAAGTTTTTCAGTGTAAGCTTATTGCAGTCAGTGTCCTTAAAGCGGGTGTCAGGCCTTCAGCGTGTGCTCTGCCAACCTCAGCAAGTGTACTTTGCCACTCATATCTGGTGTCTGTATAGCGTGCCTTTACAAAGAAAATTTTTTTTTCAGTGTAAGCTAATAGCAGTCAGTGTCCTTAAAACGGGTGTCAAGCCTTCAGCCTGTGCTCTGCCAACCTCAGCAAGTGTACTTTGCCACTCATATCTGGTGTCTCTATAGCGTGCTTTTACAAAGAAAAAAAGCTTTTCACTGTAAGCTAATAGCAGTCAGTGTCCTTAAAGCGGGTGTCAGGCCTTCAGCGTGTGCTCTGCCAACCTCAGCAAATGTACTTTGCCACTCATATCTGGTGTCTCTATAGCGTGGCTTTACAAAGAAAAAAAGGATTTCACTGTAAGCTAATAGCAGTCAGTGTCCTTAAAGCAGGTGTCAGGCTTTCAGCGTGTGCTCTGCCAACCTCTGCCAGTGTACTTTGCCACTCATATCTTGTGTCTCTTTAGCGTGCCTTTACAAAGAAAAGAAGTTTTTCAGTGTAAGCTAATAGCAGTCAGTGTCCTTAAAGCGGGTGTCAGGCTTTCAGCCTGTGCTCTGCCAACCTCAGCAAGTGTACTTTGCCACTCATATCTGGTGTCTCTATAGCGTGCCGTTACAAAGAAAAAAAGTTTTTCATTGTAAGCTAATTGCAGTCAGTGTCCTTAAAGCGGGTGTCAGGCCTTCAGCGTGTGCTCTGCCAACCTCAGCAAGTGTACTTTGCCACTCATATCTGGTGTCTCTATAGCATGCTTTTACAAAGAAAAAAAGGTTTTCACTTTAAGCTAATAGCAGTCAGTGTCCTTAAAGCGGGTGTCAGGCCTTCAGCGTGTGCTCTGCCAACCTCAGCAAGTCTACTTTGCCACTCATATCTGGTGTCTCTATAGCATGCTTTTACAAAGAAAAAAAGGTTTTCACTGTAAGCTAATAGCAGTCAGTGTCCTTAAAGCGGGTGTCAGGCCTTCAGCGTGTGCTCGGCCAACCTCAGCAAGTGTACTTTGCCACTCATATCTGGTGTCTCTATAGCATGCTTTTACAAAGAAAAAAAGTTTTTCAGTGTAAGCTAATAGCAGTCAGTGTCCTTAAAGCGGGTGTCAGGCTTTCAGCCTGTGCTCTGCCAACCTCAGCAAGTGTACTTTGCCACTCATATCTGGTGTCTCTATACCGTGCTTTTACAAAAAAAAAAAGGTTTTCACTGTAAGCTAATAGCAGTCAGTGTCCATAAAGCGGGTGTCAGGCCTTCAGCGTATATTCTGCCATCCTCAGCAATTGTACTTTGCCACTCAAATCTGGTGTCTCTATAGCGTGCCTATACAAAGAAAAAAGTTTTTTAGTGTAAGCTAAGAGCAGTTAGTTGTCTGCAAGCGTCTGGGTGTCAGGCCTTCAGCGTGTGCTCTGCCAACCTCAGCAAGTGTACTTTGCCACTCATATCTGGTGTCTCTATAGCGTGCCGTTACAAAGAAAAAAAGTTTTTCAGTGTAAGCTTATTGCAGTCAGTGTCCTTAAAGCGGGTGTCAGGCCTTCAGCGTGTGCTCTGCCAACCTCAGCAAGTGTACTTTGCCACTCATATCTGGTGTCTGTATAGCGTGCCTTTACAAAGAAAATTTTTTTTTCAGTGTAAGCTAATAGCAGTCAGTGTCCTTAAAACGGGTGTCAAGCCTTCAGCCTGTGCTCTGCCAACCTCAGCAAGTGTACTTTGCCACTCATATCTGGTGTCTCTATAGCGTGCTTTTACAAAGAAAAAAAGCTTTTCACTGTAAGCTAATAGCAGTCAGTGTCCTTAAAGCGGGTGTCAGGCCTTCAGCGTGTGCTCTGCCAACCTCAGCAAATGTACTTTGCCACTCATATCTGGTGTCTCTATAGCGTGGCTTTACAAAGAAAAAAAGGATTTCACTGTAAGCTAATAGCAGTCAGTGTCCTTAAAGCAGGTGTCAGGCTTTCAGCGTGTGCTCTGCCAACCTCTGCCAGTGTACTTTGCCACTCATATCTTGTGTCTCTTTAGCGTGCCTTTACAAAGAAAAGAAGTTTTTCAGTGTAAGCTAATAGCAGTCAGTGTCCTTAAAGCGGGTGTCAGGCTTTCAGCCTGTGCTCTGCCAACCTCAGCAAGTGTACTTTGCCACTCATATCTGGTGTCTCTATAGCGTGCTTTTACAAAGAAAAAAAGGTTTTCACTGTAAGCTAATAGCAGTCAGTGTCCTTAGAGGAGGTGTCAGGCCTTCAGCGTGTGCTCTGCTAACCTCAGCAAGTGTACTTTGCCACTCATATCTGGTGTATCTATAGCGTGCCTTTACAAAGAAAACAAGTTTTTCAGTGTAAGCTAATAGCAGTCAGTGTCCTTAAAGCGGGTGTCAGGCTTTCAGCCTGTGCTCTGCCAACCTCAGCAAGTGTACTTTGCCACTCATATCTGGTGTCTCTATAGCGTGCTTTTACAAAGAAAAAAAGGTTTTCACTGTAAGCTAATAGCAGTCAGTGTCCTTAAAGCGGGTGTCAGGCCTTCAGCGTATATTCTGCCATCCTCAGCAAGTGTACTTTGCCACTCATATCTGGTGTCTCTATAGCGTGCCGTTACAAAGAAAAAAGTTTTCAGTGTAAGCTAATAGCAGACAGTGTCCTTAAAGCGGGTGTCAGGCCTTCAGCGTGTGCTCTGCCAACCTCAGCAAGTGTACTTTGCCACTCATATCTGGTGTCTCTATAGCATGCTTTTACAAAGAAAAAAAGGTTTTCACTGTAATCTAATAGCAGTCAGTGTCCTTAAAGCGGGTGTCAGGCCTTCAGCGTGTGCTCTGCTAACCTCAGCAAGTGTACTTTGCCACTCAAATCTGGTGTATCTATAGTGTGCCTTTACAAAGAAAACAAGTTTTTCAGTGTAAGCTAATAGCAGTCAGTGTCCTTAAAGCGGGTGTCAGGCTTTCAGCCTGTGCTCTGCCAACCTCAGCAAGTGTACTTTGCCACTCATATCTGGTGTCTCTATAGCGTGCTTTTACAAAGAAAAAAAGGTTTTCACTGTAAGCTAATAGCAGTCAGTGTCCTAAAAGCAGGTGTCAGGCCTCCAGCGTGTGCTCTGCCAACCTCAGCAAGTGTACTTTGCCACTCATAACTTGTGTCTCTATAGCGTGCCTTTACAAAGAAAACAAGTTTTTCAGTGTAAGCTAATAGCAGTTAGTGTCCTTAAAGCGGGTGTCAGGCTTTCAGCCTGTGCTCTGCCAACCTCAGCAAGTGTACTTTGCCACTCATATCTGGTGTCTCTATAGCGTGCTTTTACAAAGAAAAAAAGGTTTTCACTGTAAGCTAATAGCAGTCAGTGTCCTTAAAGCGGGTGTCAGGCTTTCAGCCTGTGCTCTGCCAACCTCAGCAAGTGTACTTTGCCACTCATATCTGGTGTCTCTATAGCGTGCCGTTACAAAGAAAAAAAGTTTTTCATTGTAAGCTAATTGCAGTCAGTGTCCTTAAAGCGGGTGTCAGGCCTTCAGCGTGTGCTCTGCCAACCTCAGCAAGTGTACTTTGCCACTCATATCTGGTGTCTCTATAGCATGCTTTTACAAAGAAAAAAAGGTTTTCACTTTAAGCTAATAGCAGTCAGTGTCCTTAAAGCGGGTGTCAGGCCTTCAGCGTGTGCTCTGCCAACCTCAGCAAGTCTACTTTGCCACTCATATCTGGTGTCTCTATAGCATGCTTTTACAAAGAAAAAAAGGTTTTCACTGTAAGCTAATAGCAGTCAGTGTCCTTAAAGCGGGTGTCAGGCCTTCAGCGTGTGCTCGGCCAACCTCAGCAAGTGTACTTTGCCACTCATATCTGGTGTCTCTATAGCGTGCTTTTACAAAGAAAAAAAGTTTTTCAGTGTAAGCTAATAGCAGTCAGTGTCCTTAAAGCGGGTGTCAGGCTTTCAGCCTGTGCTCTGCCAACCTCAGCAAGTGTACTTTGCCACTCATATCTGGTGTCTCTATACCGTGCTTTTAAAAAAAAAAAAGGTTTTCACTGTAAGCTAATAGCAGTCAGTGTCCATAAAGCGGGTGTCAGGCCTTCAGCGTATATTCTGCCATCCTCAGCAATTGTACTTTGCCACTCAAATCTGGTGTCTCTATAGCGTGCCTATACAAAGAAAAAAGTTTTTTAGTGTAAGCTAAGAGCAGTTAGTTGTCTGCAAGCGTCTGGGTGTCAGGCCTTCAGCGTGTGCTCTGCCAACCTCAGCAAGTGTACTTTGCCACTCATATCTGGTGTCTCTATAGCGTGCCGTTACAAAGAAAAAAAGTTTTTCAGTGTAAGCTTATTGCAGTCAGTGTCCTTAAAACGGGTGTCAGGCCTTCAGCGTGTGCTCTGCCAACCTCAGCAAGTGTACTTTGCCACTCATATCTGGTGTCTGTATAGCGTGCCTTTACAAAGAAAAATTTTTTTTCAGTGTAAGCTAATAGCAGTCAGTGTCCTTAAAACGGGTGTCAAGCCTTCAGCCTGTGCTCTGCCAACCTCAGCAAGTGTACTTTGCCACTCATATCTGGTGTCTCTATAGCGTGCTTTTACAAAGAAAAAAAGCTTTTCACTGTAAGCTAATAGCAGTCAGTGTCCTTAAAGCGGGTGTCAGGCCTTCAGCGTGTGCTCTGCCAACCTCAGCAAATGTACTTTGCCACTCATATCTGGTGTCTCTATAGCGTGGCTTTACAAAGAAAAAAAGGATTTCACTGTAAGCTAATAGCAGTCAGTGTCCTTAAAGCAGGTGTCAGGCTTTCAGCGTGTGCTCTGCCAACCTCTGCCAGTGTACTTTGCCACTCATATCTTGTGTCTCTTTAGCGTGCCTTTACAAAGAAAAGAAGTTTTTCAGTGTAAGCTAATAGCAGTCAGTGTCCTTAAAGCGGGTGTCAGGCTTTCAGCCTGTGCTCTGCCAACCTCAGCAAGTGTACTTTGCCACTCATATCTGGTGTCTCTATAGCGTGCTTTTACAAAGAAAAAAAGGTTTTCACTGTAAGCTAATAGCAGTCAGTGTCCTTAAAGCGGGTGTCAGGCCTTCAGCGTATATTCTGCCATCCTCAGCAAGTGTACTTTGCCACTCATATCTGGTGTCTCTATAGCGTGGCTTTACAAAGAAAAAAAGGATTTCACTGTAAGCTAATAGCAGTCAGTGTCCTTAAAGCAGGTGTCAGGCTTTCAGCGTGTGCTCTGCCAACCTCTGCCAGTGTACTTTGCCACTCATATCTGGTGTCTCTATAGCGTGCCTTTACAAAGAAAAAAGTTTTTCAGTGTAAGCTAATAGCAGTCAGTGTCCTTAAAGCGGGTGTCAGGCCTTCAGCGTGTGCTCTGCCAACCTCAGCAAGTGTACTTTGCCACTCATATCTGGTGTATCTATAGCGTGCCTTTACAAAGAAAACAAGTTTTTCAGTGTAAGCTAATAGCAGTCAGTGTCCTTAAAGCGGGTGTCAGGCTTTCAGCCTGTGTTCTGCCAACCTCAGCAAGTGTACTTTGCCACTCATAACTTGTGTCTCTATAGCGTGCCTTTACAAAGAAAACAAGGTTTTCACTGTAAGCTAATAGCAGTCAGTGTCCTTAAAGCGGGTGTCAGGCCTTCAGCGTGTGCTCTGCTAACCTCAGCAAGTGTACTTTGCCACTCATATCTGGTGTATCTATAGTGTGCCTTTACAAAGAAAACAAGTTTTTCAGTGTAAGCTAATAGCAGTCAGTGTCCTTAAAGCGGGTGTCAGGCTTTCAGCCTGTGCTCTGCCAACCTCAGCAAGTGTACTTTGCCACTCATATCTGGTGTCTCTATAGCGTGCTTTTACAAAGAAAAAAAGGTTTTCACTGTAAGCTAATAGCAGTCAGTGTCCTAAAAGCAGGTGTCAGGCCTCCAGCGTGTGCTCTGCCAACCTCAGCAAGTGTACTTTGCCACTCATAACTTGTGTCTCTATAGCATGCCTTTACAAAGAAAACAAGTTTTTCAGTGTAAGCTAATAGCAGTTAGTGTCCTTAAAGCGGGTGTCAGGCTTTCAGCCTGTGCTCTGCCAACCTCAGCAAGTGTACTTTGCCACTCATATCTGGTGTCTCTATAGCGTGCTTTTACAAAGAAAAAAAGGTTTTCACTGTAAGCTAATAGCAGTCAGTGTCCTTAAAGCGGGTGTCAGGCCTTCAGCGTATATTCTGCCATCCTCAGCAAGTGTACTTTGCCACTCATATCTGGTGTCTCTATAGCGTGCCTTTACAAAGAAAAAAGTTTTTCAGTGTAAGCTAATAGCAGTCAGTGTCCTTAAAGCGGGTGTCAGGCCTTCAGCGTGTGCTCTCCCAACCTCAGCAAGTGTACTTTGCCACTCATATCTGGTGTATCTATAGCGTGCCTTTACAATGAAAACAAGTTTTTCAGTGTAAGCTAATAGCAGTCAGTGTCCTTAAAGCGGGTGTCAGGCCTTCAGCGTGTGCTCTGCTAACCTCAGCAAGTGTACTTTGCCACTCATATCTGGTGTATCTATAGCGTGCCTTTACAAAGAAAAAAGTTTTTCAGTGTAAGCTAATAGCAGTCAGTGTCCTTAAAGCGGGTGTCAGGCTTTCAGCCTGTGCTCTGCCAACCTCAGCAAGTGTACTTTGCCACTCATATGTGGTGTCTCTATAGCGTGCTTTTACAAAGAAAAAAAGGTTTTCACTGTAAGCTAATAGCAGTCAGTGTCCTAAAAGCAGGTGTCAGGCCTCCAGCGTGTGCTCTTCCAACCTCAGCAAGTGTACTTTGCCACTCATATCTGGTGTCTCTATAGCATGCTTTTACAAAGAAAAAAAGGTTTTCACTGTAAGCTAATAGCAGTCAGTGTCCTTAAAGCGGGTGTCAGGCCTTCAGCGTGTGCTCGGCCAACCTCAGCAAGTGTACTTTGCCACTCATATCTGGTGTCTCTATAGCGTGCTTTTACAAAGAAAAAAAGGTTTTCACTGTAAGCTAATAGCAGTCAGTGTCCTTAAAGCGGGTGTCAGGCCTTCAGCGTATATTCTGCCATCCTCAGCAAGTGTACTTTGCCACTCATATCTGGTGTCTCTATAGCGTGCCTTTACAAAGAAAAAAGTTTTTCAGTGTAAGCTAATAGCAGTCAGTGTCCTTAAAGCGGGTGTCAGGCCTTCAGCGTGTGCTCTGCCAACCTCAGCAAGTGTACTTTGCCACTCATATCTGGTGTATCTATAGCGTGCCTTTACAAAGAAAACAAGTTTTTCAGTGTAAGCTAATAGCAGTCAGTGTCCTTAAAGCGGGTGTCAGGCTTTCAGCCTGTGCTCTGCCAACCTCAGCAAGTGTACTTTGCCACTCATATCTGGTGTCTCTATAGCGTGCTTTTACAAAGAAAAAAAGGTTTTCACTGTAAGCTAATAGCAGTCAGTGTCCTTAAAGCGGGTGTCAGGCTTTCAGCCTGTGCTCTGCCAACCTCAGCAAGTGTACTTTGCCACTCATATCTGGTGTCTCTATAGCGTGCCGTTACAAAGAAAAAAAGTTTTTCATTGTAAGCTAATTGCAGTCAGTGTCCTTAAAGCGGGTGTCAGGCCTTCAGCGTGTGCTCTGCCAACCTCAGCAAGTGTACTTTGCCACTCATATCTGGTGTCTCTATAGCATGCTTTTACAAAGAAAAAAAGGTTTTCACTGTAAGCTAATAGCAGTCAGTGTCCTTAAAGCGGGTGTCAGGCCTTCAGCGTGTGCTCTGCCAACCTCAGCAAGTGTACTTTGCCACTCATATCTGGTGTCTCTATAGCATGCTTTTACAAAGAAAAAAAGGTTTTCACTTTAAGCTAATAGCAGTCAGTGTCCTTAAAGCGGGTGTCAGGCCTTCAGCGTGTGCTCTGCCAACCTCAGCAAGTGTACTTTGCCACTCATATCTGGTGTCTCTATAGCATGCTTTTACAAAGAAAAAAAGGTTTTCACTGTAAGCTAATAGCAGTCAGTGTCCTTAAAGCGGGTGTCAGGCCTTCAGCGTGTGCTTGGCCAACCTCAGCAAGTGTACTTTGCCACTCATATCTGGTGTCTCTATAGCGTGCTTTTACAAAGAAAAAAAGTTTTTCAGTGTAAGCTAATAGCAGTCAGTGTCCTTAAAGCGGGTGTCAGGCTTTCAGCCTGTGCTCTGCCAACCTCAGCAAGTGTACTTTGCCACTCATATCTGGTGTCTCTATAGCGTGCTTTTACAAAGAAAAAAAGGTTTTCACTGTAAGCTCATAGCAGTCAGTGTCCATAAAGCGGGTGTCAGGCCTTCAGCGTATATTCTGCCATCCTCAGCAATTGTACTTTGCCACTCAAATCTGGTGTCTCTATAGCGTGCCTTTACAAAGAAAACAAGTTTTTCAGTATAAGCTAATAGCAGTTAGTTGTCTGCAAGCGTCTGGGTGTCAGGCCTTCAGCGTGTGCTCTGCTAACCTCAGCAAGTGTACTTTGCCACTCATATCTGGTGTCTCTATAGCGTGCTTTTACAAAGAAAAAACATTTTTCAGTGTAAGCTAATATCAGTCAGTGTCCTTAAAGCGGGTGTCAGGCCTTCAGCGTGTGCTCTGCCAACCTCAGCAAATGTACTTTGCCACTCATATCTGGTGTCCCTATAGCGTGCTTTTACAAAGAAAAAAAGTTTGTCAGTGTAAGCTAATAGCAGTTAGTTGTCTGCAAGCGTCTAGGTGTCAGGCTGTGAGGAACTGACTCTGCTGGGTTTCGAACCCTGGTTTACATGCTGCTAAACCTCTTTCTTACCAGTACACCAGCCTGCCTTTTGCAAATGTACCTGAGATCTGGTAACCTTGACTCTACAGCATTGGTATCAGTGACAAGTCTCTTCAGCTGTGTCTGGTCATGTGTCTGGTTCTTGGCCTATAAAAGCCACTTCCTGTCTCTGTACCTTTGCCAGATTATTGTGGTTCCTGTACTCTCTAATCAAGCTTGTTCCTGTTTCTCCTACCTGTTGCTGATTTTGGACCGTTTTGACTTTGCTGCTTCTCCTTCCCACTGACCTCGGCTTGCTTCACTACGATTATCATCTCTCTGTTCCAGTCTCCCATCTCTGCTTAAGACCAGAAGGCCACTCAAGGCTCAGGGGCTCAACCACCTGGGTAACGAGTGGCTACCTCTGGCAGAAAACATTTCTGATCTGGCTACTGGACTCCAAAACATTGTAACATCAATATCATTACACAGGCCTTCAGCGTGTGCTCGGCCAACCTCAGCAAGTGTACTTTGCCACTCATATCTGGTGTCTCTATAGCGTGCTTTTACAAAGAAAAAAAGTTTTTCACTGTAAGCTAATAGCAGTCAGTGTCCTTAAAGCGGGTGACAGGCCTTCAGCGTGTGCTCTGCCAACCTCAGCAAGTGCACTTTGCCACTCATATCTGGTGTCTCTATAGCGTGCTTTTACAAAGAAAAGACGTTTTTCAGTGTAAGCTAATAGCAGTCAGTGTCCTAAAAACGGGTGTCAGGCCTTCAGCCTGTGCTCTGCCAACCTCAGCAAGTGTACTTTGCCACTCATATCTGGTGTCTCTATAGCGTGCTTTACAAAGAAAAAAAGGTTTTCACTGTAAGCTAATAGCAGTCAGTGTCCTTAAAGCGGGTGTCAGGCCTTCAGCGTGTGCTCTGCCAACCTCTGCCAGTGTACTTTGCCACTCATATCTGGTGTCTCTATAGCGTGCCTTTACAAAGAAAAAATTTTTTCAGTGTAAGCTAATAGCAGTTAGTTGTCTGCAAGCGTCTGGGTGTCAGGCCTTCAGCGTGTGCTCTGCCAACCTCAGCAAGTGTACTTTGCCACTCATATCTGGTGTCTCTATAGCATGCTTTTACAAAGAAAAAAAGGTTTTCACTGTAAGCTAATAGCAGTCAGTGTCCTTAAAGCGGGTGTCAGGCCTTCAGCGTGTGCTCTGCCAACCTGAGCAAGTGTACTTTGCCATCATATCTGGTGTCTCTATAGCGTGCTTTTACAAAGAAAAAAAGGTTTTCACTGTAAGCTAATAGCAGTCATTGTCCTTAAAGCGGGTGTCAGGCCTTCAGCGTGTGCTCTGCCATCCTCAGCAAGTGTACTTTGCCACTCAAATCTGGTGTCTCTATAGCGTGCCTTTACAAAGAATAAAAAGTTTTCAGTGTAAGCTAATAGCAGTTAGTTGTCTGCAAGTGTCTGGGTGTCAGGCCTTCAGCGTGTGCTCTGCCAACCTCAGCAAGTGTACTTTGCCACTCATATCTGGTGTCTCTATAGCGTGCTTTTACAAAGAAAAAAAGGTTTTCGATGTAAGCTAATAGCAGTCAGTGTCCTTAAAGTGGGTGTCAAGCCTTCAGCGTGTGCTCTGCCAACCTCAGCAAATGTACTTTGCCACTCATATCTGGTGTCTCTATAGCGTGCCGTTACAAAGAAAAAAAGTTTTTCAGTATAAGCTAATAGCAGTCAGTGTCCTTAAAGCGGGTGTCAGGCCTTCAGCGTGTGCTCTGCCAACCTCAGCAAGTGCACTTTGCCACTCATATCTGCTGTCTCTATAGCGTGCCTTTACAAAGAAAAAAAGTTTTTCAGTGTAAGATAATAGCAGTCAGTGTCCTTAAAGCGGGTGTCAGGCCTTCAGCCTGTGCTCTGCCAACCTCAGCAAGTGTACTTTGCCACTCATATCTGGTGTCTCTATAGCGTGCCTTTACAAAGAAAAAAAGGTTTTCACTGTAAGCTAATAGCAGTCAGTGTCCTTAAAGCGGGTGTCAGGCCTTCAGCGTGTGCTCTGCCAACCTCAGCAAGTGTTCTTTGCCACTCATATCTGGTGTCTCTATAGCATGCTTTTACAAAGAAAAAAAGGTTTTCACTGTAAGCTAATAGCAGTCAGTGTCCTTAAAGCGGGTGTCAGGCCTTCAGCGTGTGCACTGCCAACCTCAGCAAATGTACTTTGCCACTCATATCTGGTGTCTCTATAGTGTGCTTTTACAAAGAAAAAAAGGTTTTCACTGTAAGCTAATAGCAGTCAGTGTCCTTAAAGCGGGTGTCAGGCCTTCAGCGTGTGCTCTGCCAACCTCAGCAAATGTACTTTTCCACTCATATCTGGTGTCTCTATAGCGTGTCTTTACAAAGAAAAAAGTTTTTCAGTGTAAGCTAATAGCAGTTAGTTGTCTGCAAGCGTCTGGTTGTCAGGCCTTCAGCGTGTGCTCTGCCAACCTCAGCAAGTGTTCTTTGCCACTCATATCTGGTGTCTCTATAGCATGCTTTTACAAAGAAAAAAAGGTTTTCAGTGTAAGCTAATAGCAGTCAGTGTCCTTAAAGCGGGTGTCAGGCCTTCAGCGTGTGCTCTGCTAACCTCAGCAAGTGTACTTTGCCACTCATATCTGGTGTCTCTATAGCGTGCCTTTACAAAGAAAAAAAGTTTTTCACTGTAAGCTAATAGCAGTTAGTTGTCTGCAAGCGTCTGGGTGTCAGGCCTTCAACGTGTGCTCTGCCAACCTCAGCAAGTGTACTTTGCCACTCATATCTGGTGTCTCTATAGCATGATTTTACAAAGAAAAAAAGTTTTTCAGTGTAAGCTAATATCAGTCAGTGTCCTTAAAGCGGGTGTCAGGCCTTCAGCGTGTGCTCTGCCAACCTCAGCAAGTCTACTTTGCCACTCATATCTGGTGTCTCTATAGCATGCTTTTACAAAGAAAAAAAGGTTTTCACTGTAAGCTAATAGCAGTCAGTGTCCTTAAAGCGGGTGTCAGGCCTTCAGCGTGTGCTCTGCCAACCTGAGCAAGTGTACTTTGCCATCATATCTGGTGTCTCTATAGCGTGCTTTTACAAAGAAAAAAGGTTTTCACTGTAAGCTAATAGCAGTCATTGTCCTTAAAGCGGGTGTCAGGCCTTCAGCGTGTGCTCTGCCATCCTCAGCAAGTGTACTTTGCCACTCAAATCTGGTGTCTCTATAGCGTGCATTTACAAAGAAAAAAGTTTCAGTGTAAGCTAATAGCAGTTAGTTGTCTGCAAGCGTCTGGGTGTCAGGCCTTAAGCGTATATTCTGCCATCCTCAGCAAGTGTACTTTGCCACTCAAATCTGGTGTCTCTATAGCGTGCCGTTACAAAGAAAAAAAGTTTTTCAGTGTAAGCTAATAGCAGTCAGTGTCCTTAAAACGGGTGTCAGGCCTTCAGCGTGTGCTCTGCCAACCTCAGCAAATGTACTTTGCCACTCATATCTGGTGTCTCTATAGTGTGCTTTTACAAAGAAAAAAAGGTTTTCAGTATAAGCTAATAGCAGTCAGTGTCCTTAAAGCGGGTGACAGGCCTTCAGCGTGTGCTCTGCCAACCTCAGCAAGTGCACTTTGCCACTCATATCTGGTGTCTCTATAGCGTGCTTTTGCAAAGAAAAGACGTTTTTCAGTGTAAGCTAATAGCAGTCAGTGTCCTTAAAGCGGGTGTCAGGCCTTCAGCGTGTGCTCTGCCAACCTCAGCAAGTGTGCTTTGCCACTCATATCTGCTGTCTCTATAGCGTGCCTTTACAAAGAAAAAAAGTTTTTCAGTGTAAGATAATAGCAGTCAGTGTCCTTAAAGCGGGTGTCAGGCCTTCAGCCTGTGCTCTGCCAACCTCAGCAAGTGTACTTTGCCACTCATATCTGGTGTCTCTATAGCGTGCCTTTACAAAGAAAACAAGTTTTTCAGTGTAAGCTAATAGCAGTTAGTTGTCTGCAAGCGTCTGGGTGTCAGGACTTCAGCGTGTGCTCGGCCAACCTCAGCAAGTGTACTTTGCCACTCATATCTGGTGTCTCTATAGCGTGGCTTTACAAAGAAAACAAGTTTTTCAGTGTAAGCTAATAGCAGTTAGTTGTCTGCAAGCGTCTGGGTGTCAGGACTTCAGCGTGTGCTCGGCCAACCTCAGCAAGTGTACTTTGCCACTCATATCTGGTGTCTCTATAGCATGCTTTTACAAAGAAAAAAAGTTTTTCAGTGTAAGCTAATATCAGTCAGTGTCCTTAAAGCGGGTGTCAGGCCTTCAGCGTGTGCTCTGCCAACCTCAGCAAGTGTACTTTGCCACTCATATCTGGTGTCTCTATAGCATGCTTTTACAAAGAAAAAAAGGTTTTCACTGTAAGCTAATAGCAGTCAGTGTCCTTAAAGCGGGTGTCAGGCCTTCAGCGTGTGCTCTGCCAACCTGAGCAAGTGTACTTTGCCATCATATCTGGTGTCTCTATAGCGTGCTTTTACAAAGAAAAAAAGGTTTTCACTGTAAGCTAATAGCAGTCATTGTCCTTAAAGCGGGTGTCAGGCCTTCAGCGTGTGCTCTGCCATCCTCAGCAAGTGTACTTTGCCACTCAAATCTGGTGTCTCTATAGCGTGCCTTTACAAAGAATAAAAAGTTTTCAGTGTAAGCTAATAGCAGTTAGTTGTCTGCAAGTGTCTGGGTGTCAGGCCTTCAGCGTGTGCTCTGCCAACCTCAGCAAGTGTACTTTGCCACTCATATCTGGTGTCTCTATAGCGTGCTTTTACAAAGAAAAAAGGTTTTCACTGTAAGCTAATAGCCATAGGTCCTTAAAGCGGGTGTCAGGCCTTCAGAGTGTGCTCTGCCAACCTCTGCCAGTGTACTTTGGGACTCATATCTGG
The DNA here is from genome assembly GCF_036172605.1 of Pelobates fuscus. Taxonomy (NCBI): domain Eukaryota; kingdom Metazoa; phylum Chordata; class Amphibia; order Anura; family Pelobatidae; genus Pelobates; species Pelobates fuscus. The sequence continues at coordinate 245,575,545 of NC_086322.1, forward strand.
TGTCTCTATAGCGTGCATTTACAAAGAAAAAAGTTTCAGTGTAAGCTAATAGCAGTTAGTTGTCTGCAAGCGTCTGGGTGTCAGGCCTTAAGCGTATATTCTGCCATCCTCAGCAAGTGTACTTTGCCACTCATATCTGGTGTCTCTATAGTGTGCTTTTACAAAGGAAAAAAAAGTTTTCAGTATAAGCTAATAGCAGTCAGTGTCCTTAAAGCGGGTGACAGGCCTTCAGCGTGTGCTCTGCCAACCTCAGCAAATGTACTTTGCCACTCATATCTGGTGTCTCTATAGCATGCTTTTACAAAGAAAAAAAGGTTTTCACTGTAAGCTAATAGCAGTCAGTGTCCTTAAAGCGGGTGTCAGACCTTCAGCGTGTGCTCTGCCAACCTCAGCAAATGTACTTTGCCACTCATATCTGGTGTCTCTATAGTGTGCTTTTACAAAGAAAAAAAGGTTTTCAATATAAGCTAATAGCAGTCAGTGTCCTTAAAGCGGGTGACAGGCCTTCAGCGTGTGCTCTGCCAACCTCAGCAAGTGCACTTTGCCACTCATATCTGGTGTCTCTATAGCGTGCTTTTGCAAAGAAAAGACGTTTTTCAGTGTAAGCTAATAGCAGTCAGTGTCCTTAAAGCGGGTGTCAGGCCTTCAGCGTGTGCTCTGCCAACCTCAGCAAGTGCACTTTGCCACTCATATCTGCTGTCTCTATAGCGTGCCTTTACAAAGAAAAAAAGTTTTTCAGTGTAAGCTAATAGCAGTCAGTGTCCTTAAAGCGGGTGTCAGGCCTTCAGCGTGTGCTCTGCCAACCTCAGCAAGTGTGCTTTGCCACTCATATCTGCTGTCTCTATAGCGTGCCTTTACAAAGAAAAAAAGTTTTTCAGTGTAAGATAATAGCAGTCAGTGTCCTTAAAGCGGGTGTCAGGCCTTCAGCCTGTGCTCTGCCAACCTCAGCAAGTGTACTTTGCCACTCATATCTGGTGTCTCTATAGCGTGCCTTTACAAAGAAAACAAGTTTTTCAGTGTAAGCTAATAGCAGTTAGTTGTCTGCAAGCGTCTGGGTGTCAGGACTTCAGCGTGTGCTCGGCCAACCTCAGCAAGTGTACTTTGCCACTCATATCTGGTGTCTCTATAGCGTGGCTTTACAAAGAAAACAAGTTTTTCAGTGTAAGCTAATAGCAGTTAGTTGTCTGCAAGCGTCTGGGTGTCAGGACTTCAGCGTGTGCTCGGCCAACCTCAGCAAGTGTACTTTGCCACTCATATCTGGTGTCTCTATAGCGTGCCTTTACAAAGAAAAAAAAGGTTTTCACTGTAAGCTAATAGCAGTCAGTGTCCTTAAAGCGGGTGTCAGGCCTTCAGCGTGTGCTCTGCCAACCTCAGCAAGTGTTCTTTGCCACTCATATCTGGTGTCTCTATAGCATGCTTTTACAAAGAAAAAAAGGTTTTCACTGTAAGCTAATAGCAGTCAGTGTCCTTAAAGCGGGTGTCAGGCCTTCAGCGTGTGCTCTGCCAACCTCAGCAAATGTACTTTTCCACTCATATCTGGTGTCTCTATAGCGTGTCTTTACAAAGAAAAAAGTTTTTCAGTGTAAGCTAATAGCAGTTAGTTGTCTGCAAGCGTCTGGTTGTCAGGCCTTCAGCGTGTGCTCTGCCAACCTCAGCAAGTGTTCTTTGCCACTCATATCTGGTGTCTCTATAGCATGCTTTTACAAAGAAAAAAAGGTTTTCACTGTAAGCTAATAGCAGTCAGTGTCCTTAAAGCGTGTGTCAGGCCTTCAGCGTGTGCTCTGCCAACCTCAGCAAGTGTACTTTGCCACTCATATCTGGTGTCTCTATAGCATGCTTTTACAAAGAAAAAAAGGTTTTCAGTGTAAGCTAATATCAGTCAGTGTCCTTAAAGCGGGTGTCAGGCCTTCAGCATGTGCTCTGCTAACCTCAGCAAGTGTACTTTGCCACTCATATTTGGTGTCTCTATAGTGTGCCTTTACAAAGAAAAAAGTTTTTCCGTGTAAGCTAATAGCAGTTAGTTGTCTGCAAGCGTCTGGGTGTCAGGCCTTCAGCGTATATTCTGCAATCCTCAGCAAGTGTACTTTGCCACTCAAATCTGGTGTCTCCATAGCGTGCCTTTACAAAGAAAAAAAGGTTTTCACTGTAAGCTAATAGCAGTCAGTGTCCTTAAAACGGGTGTCAGGAATTCAGCCTGTGCTCTGCCAACCTGAGCAAGTGTACTTTGCCACTCATATCTGGTGTCTCTATAGCGTGCTTTTACAAAGAAAACAAGTTTTTCAGTGTAAGCCAATAGCAGTTAGTTGTCTGCAAGAGTCTGGGTGTCAGGCCTTCAGCGTGTGCTCGGCCAACCTCAGCAAGTGTAATTTGCCACTCATATCTGGTGTCTCTATAGCGTGCCTTTACAAAGAAAAAAAGTTTCCATTGTAAGCTAATAGCAGCCAGTTAGTGTCCTTCAAGCGGCTCTGCCAGTCCTTCCTTCAGCGTGTGCTCTCCAGAACTGTTACAGTCCACATTGCCACTCATATCTGGTGTCTCTATAGCGTGCTTTTACAAAGAAAAAAAGGTTTTCACTGTAAGCTAATAGCTGTCAGTGTCCTTAAAGCGGGTGTCAGGCCTTCAGCGTGTACTCTGCCAACCTCTGCCAGTGCACATTGCCACTCATATCTGGTGTCACAATAGCGTGCATTTAAAACCAAAAAACTTTTTTTCACTGTTATAGATTGAATAGCAGTTAGTTGTCTTTAAGCGGGTGTGTCAGGCCTACAGCGTGTACTCTGCCAATTTCTGCCACTGAACAGTGCCACTCATATCTGGTCTCACAGTAGCTTGCAAGCATAGTACCACTAATCAAAAAAAACATGACAGGCAGAGGCAGGCCACCCCGCAGGGGCCATCGTGGTCGTGGTGCTGTGATCCCCTTTGGCCCTAGAATAATGTCTAGTTTTCAGAGGCCACGTACCCTGAACTTGAAAAGTTCTGAGGACATAGTTGACTGGCTAACACAGGACACCCAATCTTCTATAGCTTCTGCTTGGAACCTTGACGCACCATCCTCCTCCAGCATAGCTTCAGGCACATCTCAAGATAGCACTCACCCGCCTGCCACCACCACCAAAACTAGCACCACAGCCGCTTTACTTGGTATGTCAAAGGAGTTATTCACACATCCGTTTGAAGAAATGAGTGATGCGCAACCATTATTGCCAGAGGATAACAGGGATATGTCTCAGGCAGGCAGCATTACACACATGGACGTACGGTGTGATGATGATGATGTTGTACCCGCTGCTGCTTCCTTTGCTGAGTTGTCAGATACAAGTGAAGCGGTTGATGATGACGATGCGTCCATGGATGTCACGTGGGTGCCCACTCGGCAAGAAGAACAGGACAAAAGTTCAGATGGGGAGACAGAGAGGAGTAGGAGACGAGTTGGAAGCAGGGGGAGGTCGTCGCAAGGAGTTAGTGGCACAGTCAGACAGCATGCATCGGCACCCTGGGTCAGCCCGACAGCACGCCAATCAACGCATGCTGTGTCCACCACCAGAATGCCTTCATTGCAGAGCTCAGCAGTGTGGAATTTTTTTTTGTGTGTCTGCCTCTGACAACAGCGATGCCATTTGCAACCTGTGCCAAAAGAAACTGAGTCGTGGGAAGTCCAACACCCACCTAGGTACAACTGCTTTGCGTAGGCACATGATCGCACATCACAAACGCCTATGGGATCAACACATGAGTACAAGCAGCATGCAAACTCAAAGCCGCCATCCTCCTCCTGGTCCAGCATCTTCAGCCACGTCAACCACTGCTGTCCTACTTTTTCCCTCTCAACCATCCGCCACTCCGTCTCCCGCCTTGAGCAGTTCCCGCTCATCTGCCCACAGTCAGGTGTCTGTCAAGGACATGTTTGAGCGTAAGAAGTCAATGTCAGAAAGTCACCCCCTTGCCCCGCATCTGACAGCTGGCTTGTCCGAACTATTAGCCCGCCAGCTTTTACCATACACGCTGGTGGAGTCTGAGGCGTTCAAAAAATTTGTAGCTATTGGGACACCGCAGTGGAAGGTACCCGGCCGAAATTTCTTTTCACAAAAGGCAATCCCCAACCTGTACTCAATTGTGCAAAAGGAAGTAATGGCATGTCTGGCACACAGTGTTGGGGCATGGGTCCATCTGACCACTGATACCTGGTCTGCAAAGCATGGTCAGGGCAGGTATATCACCTACACTGCGCATTGGGTAAACCTGCTGGCGGCTGGCAAGCATGGAATGCATGGCTGTGCAGCGGAGTTGGTGACACCGCCACGACTTGCAGGCAGGCCTGCTGCCATCTCCTCTACTCCTCCTACTCCATCCTCTTCCATAACCTCCTCGGCTGAGTCCTCTTCTACTGCTGCGTCTTGCTCCACATCAACGGCACCCCCCCAACTCCCCAGGTACTATTCCACATCCCGGATTTGGCAGTGTTACACCGTCTTGGGTTTGACTTGCTTGAAAGCAGAGAGTCACACCGGACAAACACTCCTGTCCACTCTGAACGCACAGGTGGAAAAGTGGCTGACACCGCAGCAACTGGATATCGGCAAAGTGGTTTGTGACAACGGAAAAAATTTGGTTGGCAGCATTGAAGTTGGGCAAGTTGACACATGTGCCGTGCATAGCACATGTGTGTAATCTGATCGTACAACGCTTTGTGCATAAGTACACAGGCTTACAGGACGTCCTGTAGCAGGCCAGGAAGGTGTGTGGCCATTTCAGGCATTCCTACACGGCCATGGCGCACTTTGCCGATATCCAGCGGTGAAACAACATGCCAGTGAGGCGCTTGATTTGCGACAGCCTGACACGTTGGAATTCAACACTCCTAATGTTCGACCGCCTGCTCCAACAAGAAAAAGCTGTTAATGAATATTTGTATGACCGGGGTGCTAGGACAGCCTCTGGGGAGGTGGGAATTTTTTTGCCACGTTACTGGACGCTCATGCGCAGTGCCTGTAGGCTCATGCGTCCTTTTGAGGAGGTGACAAACCTAGTCAGTCGCACCGAAGGCACCATCAGTGACATCATACCATTTGTTTTCTTCCTGGAGCGTGCCCTGCGAAGAGTGCTGGATCAGGCCGTAGATGAGCGTGAAGAGGAAGAGGAAGAGTTGTGGTCACCATCACCACCAGAAACAGCCTTATCAGCATCGCTTGCTGGACCTGCGGCAACGCTGGAAGAGGATTGTGAGGAAGAGGAGTCAGAGGAGGAATGTGGCTTTGAGGAGGAGGAGGAAGACCAACCACAACAGGCATCCCAGGGTGCTCGTTGTCACCTATCTGGTACCCGTGGTGCTGTACGTGGCTGGGGGGAAGAACATACCTTCATTGACATCACTGAGGAGGAACGGGACATAAGTAGCTCAGCATCCAACCTTGTGCAAATGGGGTCTTTCATGCTGTCGTGCCTGTTTTGGAACCCTCGTATAAAAAGGCTGAAGGAGAACGACCTGTACTGGGTGTCCACGCTACTAGACCGTGGCAAAAGAAGACAGTGGCAAAATAAATTAAAAAGTATTCTTTACACAGCGTATAAGGGAATCTAACAGGGGAAGAGGTGGAAGTCATCCTCCTCCCACGACCACGCCATATCTGCCAAGTGACCCCATGTAGGGGTAACAGTCTCTATTCTGCTCTGTGTCAGTGTGTATCAGGGATACTTAGGATAGGTATCAATCCATATCTGCCAAGTGACCATATGTAGGGGTAACAGTCTCTATTCTGCTCTGTGTCAGTGTGTATCATGGTCTCTGAGGACAGGTGTCAATCCATATCTGCCGAGTGACCCTATGTAGGGGGAACAGTCCCTATTCTGCTCTGTGTCAGTGTGTATCATGGATACTTAGGATAGGTGTCAATCCATATCTGCCAAGTGACCCTATGTAGGGGTAACAGTCTCTATTCTGCTCTGTGTCAGTGTGTATCATGGTCTCTGAGGACAGGTGTCAATCCATATCTGCCGAGTGACCCTATGTAGGGGGAACAGTCCCTATTCTGCTCTGTGTCAGTGTGTATCAGGGATACTTAGGATAGGTGTTAATCCATATCTGCCAAGTGACCCTATGTAGGGGGAACAGTATCTATTCTGCTCTGTGTCAGTGTGTATAAGGGATACTTAGGATAGGTGTCAATCCATATCTGCCAAGTGACCCTATGTAGGGGGAACAGTCCCTATTCTGCTCTGTGTCAGTGTGTATCAGGGATCTTTAGGATAGGTGTCAATCCATATCTGCCAAGTGACAATATGTAGGGGGAACAGTCCCTATTCTGCTCTGTGTCAGTGTGTATCAGGGATACTTAGGATAGGTGTCAATCCATATCTGCCAAGTGACCCTATGTAGGGGTAACAGTCTCTATTCTGCTCTGTGTCAGTGTGTATCAGGGATACTTAGGACAGGTGTCAATCCATATCTGCCAAGTGACCCTATGTAGGGGGAACAGTATCTATTCTGCTCTGTGTCAGTGTGTATCAGGGATACTTAGGATAGGTGTCAATCCATATCTGCCAAGTGACCCTATGTAGGGGGAACAGTCCCTATTCTGCTCTGTGTCAGTGTGTATCAGGGATCTTTAGGATAGGTGTCAATCCATATCTGCCAAGTGACCCTATGTAGGGGGAACAGTCTCTATTCTGCTCTGTGTCAGTGTGTATCATGGTCTCTGAGGACAGGTGTCAATCCATACCTGCCAAGTGACCCTATGTAGGGGGAACAGTCTCTATTCTGCTCTGTGTGAGGAGGAGGAACGGGAAATGAGTAGCTCGGCATCCAACCTTGTGCAAATGGGGTCTTTCATGCTGTCGTGCCTTTTGAGGGACCCTCGAATAAAAAGGCTGAAGGAGAACGACCTGTACTGGGTGTACACGCTACTAGACCCCCGGTATAAGCAGACAGTGGCGGAAATGTTACCGAATTACAAGTCGGAAAGGATGCAGCATTTGCAAAATAAATTATGCTTTACACAGCGTATAAGGGTGATGTCACAGCACAACGGGAATCTAACAGGGGAAGAGGTGAAAGTCATCCTCCTCCCACGACCACACCATATCTGCCAAGTGACCCTATGTAGGGGTAACGGTCTCTATTCTGCTCTGTGTCAGTGTGTATCATGGTCTCTGAGGACAGGTGTCAATCCATATCTGCCAAGTGACCCTATGTAGGGGGAACAGTCCCTATTCTGCTCTGTGTCTTTGTGTATTAGGGGCTCTGAGGACAGGTGTCAATCCATATGTCAAGGTGTCAATATGTCATATGTCAGGTGTCAATCCATATCCATTGTGATTTAGGAATGTTAGGTGATTTAATCCTTTATGGATTAAAACCAGACTCTGCATCAACTGTGTAATTTTCCATGGGAGTTTGCCATGGATCCCCCTCCGGCATGCCACAGTCCAGGTGTTAGTCCCCTTGAAACAACTTTTCCATCACTTTTGTGGCCAGAAAGAGTCCCTGTGGGTTTTAAAATTTGCCTGCCCATTAAAGTCAATGGCGGTTCGCCCGGTTCGCGAACGTTTGCGGAAGTTCCCGTTCGCCGTTCGCGAACCGAAAATTTCGTGTTCGCGACATCACTAATGAAGAATGATTTAAGCTATGAAAATTGGTTAAAGGGCATAGCATGGGAAGCTTAACAAACCATTCTAAGTGATTCACCCATAATAACATGTCTTAAATAAATTGGTGGACAAACTAACATAGAAAGAAAAATGGGGTTTATCTGTTGTGCCTAATCATTAAATTCATGAAGCACCAATATCCAAAAAGTAATAATCAATTACCTAATAAGGTTTATAACGATATTGGCGGGCACACAACCCAGTTCGGGATGAGTATCTTGGGCTATAGGAAACAGAAACCACACAGAGGTCAAGTTGCAGATAAGAATTCACATCACACTTTATTGTCCACAAGGGGACCCAATACAGAGTAAGCTTAACTCTCAATAAGTAGTTGCATGCATTCACTTCAAAACAGCTTAGTATCTAGATATATCAGCTTAAGTATACATCACCATTATAGGGGCTTGGTTGTGTCCTCACTGCATGACTGGGGGAACTCTGACAGTCAGGCTTGGAGGGACCCTCTCTGGGAACAGCAGAGACCAGCAACACGCATCCGCATTACAGGTGGGTAGTTCTCCAAGTGAGTGCCAAGTTTCTCCGTCTTTTATACCTTTTACCAAGTTTGTCACTTTTCCAAGATTTCTTATCAGTGCAGCCCTGCATGAATCTTGTCATGCGCATTAAGTAATCAGTATGGTTGATCAGGCCAGTCATGACCACCCAAGGCCCATGCCAGACACATGCGGTATCTATGTTCCTACTCTTATCTTTCTACACATTGTTGGCACCAGATCCCTCTTTTCAGCACGTGGGCCTTTTTGGATATTGGTCAGACATGCTATGGAATATTTTATGCAATGTCATCTTAGTTGAATTTCTTAGTGCGACACAGTGACAAGTGCCATCTTAACTATCTATAATAGATTACTTTGCTCATTAGTGATCAATCAATCATGCTTAATTAGTTCATTGGAATTTTATCACAATTATCACATTCCATCCCTTGATCACTAAGTGAGCAAAACCTCACACATTTACGCATGCCATTCAGGTTATCAGCAGGGGGCAAGCCCATTTACCCACTGATCCCCATATTGTTCCATTCACACCTGGAACCAATTCATGCAATAAAGCTCTTCGAGTCGAGGGTCACCCGTAGGACATGCCTCTTCCCGCTTAACATCCTTAATCTTAAGGGCATTCTAATCTATCTATGAAAACATTTGTCACTCTTCTAATTCTATACTAGCATTTGTTTTAAATGTAGCTTTGAATGCAGCAAATGGTAAGTTTGTAGCATAGGTAAATATAAAGTATAATAAAAACACACCACACAATTCCCTTTAATATTTTCATCCCAAGTCCTCCTATCCATGATCCTATACTGAATGTCCAGTCAAAGTCTTTTGTAGTATTAGCTAGCCAGTGTTCCAAGTCGTCTGTGGTTAGTGGTTTTCTAAAGCGTTTCTGTATCTATTCTAAATGATGAAGCTCATGCTTAACTTTCCCTGATTTATCTTCTATCCACACACAATATGCCTTGCCTCCTATTCTTTTGCATACTCCTCCTTCTGCTGCAAGCAAGTAATCTAAGGCTATTCTGTTCTGCAAAGCTACCTGTCTAATCTGTTCTTGCTCATAATTAAGTAAGCTGATAGCAAGTCCTGTGCTATTAAAGGCATCATCAAGGGTATAAATTAAAAGATTTAAATTATTTTTCATTCCCACCCCCACCATTGGAAAAAGAGAGACCCATAGGCGTGCGCACGGGGTGTGCCGGGTGTGCCTGGGCACACCCTAATCCCCGCGGCACGCCTATGCATTGAGACCGGCAGGGGAGATCTCAGAGCAGAGCCGGCGCTATCCGAGCGCCGGCTCTGCTCTCAGCCTCCCCTCACCGGCTCACAGGCAGTGAGGGAGGCAGGAGAGGACCCGGGGAGCTATTGCCTGCAGCTCCGCCGGGTTCCTCTCGCGAGATCTGAGCGTTGCCGCGGCAACGCTCAGATCTCGCGTGAGTGAACTCTAGCCCTGCGGGGCTCGAGTTCACTCTCCTCTGGACCACCAGGGATGGCAGCAGCAGCAGGATCCCCCCTCCCAGGCATAAGGTAAGAAGGGAGGGGGGATAACTGATCTGCCTCCACCTCCACTGGACCACCAGGGACAAGGAACAAGAATCCCCCCTCCCCACATAAAGTAAGAAGGGAGGGGGGGATATTTAGTAATGTACCCCCACCTCCACCCCCCACAATCACCCACACACGCACACACATACACAGCACCCACAGACATACACAGCACCCACAGACATACACAGCACCCACAGACACACACAGCACACACAGCACCCACAGACACACACAGCACCCACAGACACACACAGCACCCACAGACACACACAGCACCCACAGACACACACAGCACCCACAGACATACACAGCACCCACACACAGCACAAACAGGACCCTAACAAACACACACACACAAAACACTACCAGTACCCTCACACACAAACAGCACCCTGACACACAGTACATTTACAGCACCCTCACAAGTGCACACACACACACACACACACACAAACAGCACCCTGACACACAGTACATTTACAGCACCCTCACAAGTGCACACACACACACACACACACAAACAGCACCCTGACACACAGTACATTCACAGCACCCTCACAAGCACGCACACACAAACACCCTCACCCACATAGTACACTACCAGCACACACACATCACACTGACAGCACCCTCACACAGCACACACACAGCTTTGTGTGTGTGTGTATATATGTGTATATATATATACATACATATACATATATAAAAAAAATATATCCAAGATAGCACTCCAGGGACTTATATAAAAATTAACTTTTATTACCTTCCAGTAAAAACAGCGAACATCAACGTTTCAGCTTGATCTCCTCAAGCTTTCGTCAGGATACACTGTGCACAACACAAAACCCCACATATATAGCATATAATAAATTAGTTACTCACCACACCTGTGTTACCTCCGATCCCATGGACGCACGGACCGAGACTGACGCCGGCTGCCCGGAAACCGTCAGCAGCCAAGCGACGTCGCGTTCAATGACGCGGCCAGGGGTCGTTACCATGGCGACCTATAAACATAGTGCCGAAACAGATATTTACAAACATAAATAAAAACAAAATCCACTCTAGCATAATGAAGAATGTGACCTAATGCATATAAAGTCAAAGGCTGAGAAAACCGACAAAACCAGTCCCACTCCACCTGCTACGATTAGTGAAACATATTGGAGGTATTATACGAAATAAAGGGGGAACATCTACTCAATATCGGACTGTTATCGTGATCAGTACAGTGTAGCCACTTTGACTTCAAAAGCTTAATAACAGAAAAAAAAGTGGTATATATCAGAGAATCCCAGTGCCTTTTGTACCATAGCACCGGGCTTAGGGAGGGAGCAAACTAAACCTCATTATTGGGCAGAGGGTCTTTTACCCACCACAGAAGATTGAATCTATGGACCAACAATTCTATAACTTATGCAGCCATAGGCTTATTTGGAGTGAATGGCCAGAGTATTGGCCCTAAAAAAATTGGAAAACACAAAATACCAAAAATTCAATAAATAACCTCAAATTATATCCATAAATCACTCTGGATAAGCTACAATATAGGGACTGCGGGAAGCAAGACCAATAGATATTCCCAGGTTTACTGACCCACATATCCCTCTATTCATGAATATGTGGGCTACACAAAGAAAAAAGAAACATTACATGATCATCTATATTAAAGCAGGATCTTTAACGTAATCCTCAGTGAGCCCCTGATCACTGTGAGTACATGGACAGGTAGCCTATCCCCCAGGGTGGGCACCATATCCTCATCTCACATGCGTGATTATACATGACCAAAATAGTATCAGATGTGTTAGAGAGCAAAGCAACTATAAGCCTATCCCCCAGGGTGGGCTTGACATCACTTGTCTCATCATGCCATCCATGAACTTATAAGAATGCAGAAAGGGTATATTTTTCATTAAGCCCATCAGGGTATACTGTTCTCAAAGTTCTGATCCAGTATAGTTCACGTTGTAGGAGCATCTTACTACGGTCTCCCCCTCGTCTCGGTGGTGGTATGTGGTCAATCGCCATCAGCTTCAAAGTTGGTAGTGTATGGCCTTTCTCCAAGAAATGTTTGGCCACAGGGAGGTCAGATTTTCGATCCCTATAGGCCACTCTTATACTGGACCTGTGGTTCCGTATCCGTTCACGGAGGGGTAGATCGGTCTTGCCTATATACGTAAGCCCGCATGGGCAGGTTAATTTATATACTACGAAGTCTGTAGTGCACGTTAGGCGATGTTTAATGTAGTATTTCGCTCCTGAATGGGGATGCGTGAAGAATTTACCCGGTGACATGTGTCCACACGTGACACATTCAAGGCACCTATAGCAACCCACATTCGTGGGGCTCTGCTCCTTCTGGTAGCAGTGTACGGGGTCAGTCTTCACCAGTAGGTCTTTTAGATTCTTATTCCTCCTGTAGCACATCATAGGAGGATGCCGGAATAAATCCGGTAAGGTACAATCATTCCTTAGAATTCTCCAATTCTTGTCAACTGTTTGCTTGAATCGCGACGACCCTGTGGTATAAGTTGTCGGGAACACCAATCTCTTCATAGATGCATCTCTTGATCTAACTTGTGTAGAACGGCACTTGCTAAGGGCTTTTTCAAGGGTTTGATTGTTGTATCCACGTTGGTGAAACTTATCCCACATCTCCTTAATCTGTTCTGTTGCCTTGTTATGATCAGAGTTGTTCCTCAGGACTCTTAGGAATTGTGAGTATGGTAACGATTGTTTTAGTGCACGGGGGTGAAAACTGTTAGCCTGCAACAAAGTGTTGCGATCAGTTGGTTTAGAGTATAGCGTATAGGCCAATTTGTCCCCTTCTCTCATGACCCGTACATCTAAAAAGTCAACTGTAAATGGATCAGCTGTCATTGTTAGTTCCACATTTGGTGTACAGGAGTTGATTGTATATATCATCCTTTCTGCCATGTCGATATCCCCCTTGATGATCATAAAGATATCGTCAATATAACGACCGTACACTAAAATGACATCTTTGAATGGTTCCAGAATGTATTTAGATTCGAATTCAAACATATACCCATTGGCGTACATTGGAGCCATCGCGGCTCCGCAATGGCTCCAATGTATGCCAATGGGTATATGTTTGAATTCGAATCTAAATACATAGTGTCCTCTTGGATATATTTTTTGGAATTTTGGCTGACAAGCACCGGGCATTCACCATTCAGACAGGAGGAGTGCAAGATTATCTTTTGTTTCATATACATATATATATATATATATATATATATATATATATATATATATATATATATATATATATATATATATACACGCCGCGTGTGCTTGAGGGTGCACACCCTAATGCAATAGGCTGCGCACGCCTATGGAGAGACCCAAAACTGCATGTTTCTATCCATTTTAAATCCTGATAAATCGGTGTCTCGTCTTTGCCAACGATGATGGGTGTTTTCAGGTAAAGTTTTAGTAGGGTAAATGGCGGGCATCACCATTCCCAAGGTACAATCAATGTTCATTTTACATGGGAGTTTTTTATATGCCCATCTCCCACAGAGCCAATAAAATCCTCTTGAAAGGATGGGGTGATTTATACAGCTTACATTAGAACGTTTAAAGGTGAAATAAGTGCTAAACACTCCTGTACCTACTATTTTATGCCACCATCGACTTATAGTCTCTGCCTCATCTTCTCCTAGGACATATTTCCATCTGCCCTTGGTTCTTTTCTCACCATTTTCTGTCCCATTTAAATAGTCAAAACTCCATCCTGTGTAAAAAGGTGATAATGCCATGGTATTTACATAACTGTTAGGTCGGATGTTCGGTTGGTAGTCACGGTCAGTGTAGTATTTTTGATAAACATTAATAGTCACTACTTCTTCTGAGTCGTCAGGGTATTCCCATTCCCCCATGCACAGCTTAACTGCACCTGGTCTGTCCGTAGTATCTTTACTTAAGAAGATCTTGGGGGCCTCACTTGTGTCGTTTCTTACTAGAAAGTAAAAACCCACATTATGTTGGATGATATACAACAAGTCTTTTTTCATCAATACCTTAGGGAAGTAGGGGTACCCTTTGTCATGAGCATGTGGAGTGTGACCACACACCCAACATGGTTTACATAAATTCAAGCTCTTATATACATTAGCTGCTGCCTTAATAAAATGATTGTGTTCTTCCCAATGTGAGGTGCCTGTCTGATTTAGTGATGTCAGAACAAGTAGTCATGGATGTCCTTTGAATTTTTAAGAGTAAGTACCAAAAGGTATCGGGGGTGCTGTTAGTACAGCAGTAGTGTAACGGACCGTTTTGCTCAAAAGGGGATAAAAATCGTTTAGGCGATAATCCCCTTTTTCCTAGACCAGCAGCTACAGCAATCACCAATCCCCCGAATTCCAAACTGTACGAATTCTGGAAACTCCCGAACTGGAAACACACGAACCCTGGAATCAGCCGAACAGGAAAAGCATACAATCTGCTTACACTCCTGGCAGTCGGCATACAATCCAATTCCCCCAAAGAACGAGACGACACATCGCTTTGAGGGTTAAGCAGGAACTGATTTACTGAGGGCTACCTGCCCAGTATTTATGCAGGTCTCCCACCTGGTGGACACTCCCCTAAGGGACCAAATGGGAGACTGAAACAGCAGACAGACATGTATCACTTTCGTACACACAGCCACAATACTTTCCCACAATGCATCCTGGTTTCCTCCTCTCTGTCCTGGAGATAATTAATGAAGTAATTCAATTATCTCCCAGGACAAAGGCAAGACTCCATTATACACGTGGTGACACAGAAACAGTATATCACTTTAAAATACATAAAGACACATTTTATACATAGAACACAGACATGTAACATATCCCCAGATAGCTCAGGTCTGGGTGCACATTATTAGGTGAATGGCACCCAGACCACACGAATACATTTTAATTGCCATGGAGCCAAAGTCTTTAATTATACGAACAGGCTCCATGGCTGTGCTATCTGGGTTAAAACATTCACATATAACATAAAATACTGAATTTCCCTGCATTCACCAAATCCATACGAATTAGAACCAGGAGCTGGAGGTTCAGCGGTGCCTGCACGTAAAAGTGTCCGATTTTGGTGCATGAAAGCCGGGCAGAAAAGCGCTGGCTGCACGGGGAGCTCCAGAACACCGCCACCTAGCGGCCGCTAAGTGTAACAGTGGCCACCCAGTAACAAGCAATTAAGCTGCGGTTAACCGCAGCTTCAGGGAGGTAAATAGGAGGCACACTCCAGCTTCTGGGTGGCCAATTAACAACGCCGGCCTGCTTCCCACGGCTCTGGGGAAGTTGGTAAACGGCTGTTTGTTCGGTAGATGGAATCTACCGAACTGCTGTGCAGAAAGGGAGAAATAAATCCTTCTACACACCAAAATTAACCCTTTAGCTGCCGGTCCATAATCTAAAGGCAGCAGGCGAGCAACCAGGCTCCTCCAGTTCACAGTGGCGAGGTTGGCTTTGCCACACTTCTCCCCTTTACCAATTAGACTAACAGGGTACCTGACCTCCTGACGGTCAGTGCCCTGGTTAGTCAAGCAACCCACCCACAAAACAGAAACAGCAGTACAGCCCACCCACAATAACTGGTTACTACACCTGGGTAGAGGAGAACTTTGTCCAGGTCCAGGTGCCTCACCACGGCTGTGTGGGGGACTGGTAGTCTGCCTTGGTGGGTTGCTGAGGGGGCAGAGACCAGCGGTACTCTGCCATGGTGCCAGTACTACCGCGGAAGTAGCCTGGTTGGAGCCTGGTTGTGGGAGAGAGAGACCGACTGTCTCCCCTCTGGCTACACCGCTCTGTGGCTGGGGGACAGGACGACCGTCCCTACCCCTTGGGACTATGGTCCCATCTGCACAGTTGCGGGGCATAACATCTCCCCTTGGTGGGTTAGGCTGCCGCTGGAGAGAGGGTGTAACAAGCTCCTCTCTCTGGACTGTCAACTGCCGCTGGGGAGAGGGGTTAACAGGCTCCTCTCCCTGACACTCTCTCTGCTGGTGGAGAGGGGGACCAGCTGTCTCCCCTTTCATTATTTTGTCCTGCTGCTGGGGTGTGAGACTGACGGTCTCTGCTCCCTGCAGGACACACTGCCGCTGGGGAGGAAGGATTGCACCCTCAGCTCCCTGGGATACACACTGCCGCTGGGGAGGAAGGACGGCACCTTCTGCTCCCTGGGTTACACACTGCCGCTTGGGAGGAAGGACGGCACCTTCTGCTCCCTGGGACACACACTGCCGCTGGGGAGGAAGGACGGCACCTTCTGCTCCCTGGGACACACACTGCCGCTGGGGAGGAAGGATGACACCTTCGGCTCCCTGGGTTACACACTGCCGCTGGGGAGGAAGGACGGCACCTTCATCTCCCTGGGATACACACTGCCGCTGGGGAGGAAGGACGGCACCTTCTGCTCCCTGGGACACACACTGCCACTGGGTAGGAAGGACGGCACCTTCTGCTCCCTGGGGTACACACTGCCGCTGGGGAGGAAGGATTGCACCTTCGGCTCCCTGGGATACAATCTGCCGCTGGGGAGGAAGGACGGCACCTTCAGCTCCCTGGGACTTACTCTGCTGCTGGGGAGGAAGGATGACACCTTCAGCTCCCTGGGATACAATCTGCTGCTGAGGAGGAAGGACTGTACCTTCAGCTCCCTGGGGATCCTCACAGGACCAGTCTAGGAGATCTGCTACCTCGGGTATCGCTGGTTGCTGTTGGGAAGGAGGACCAGTTGTCTCTTCCCGGGCCTCATTGATGAGTTGCAGGTAATCCCCCTCCAGGATCCATTCCTTGGCGACCAAATACTGTAGGTCTGCCTCGAGGTCGATAGCGCTAGGGAGACCCAGCATGTCTTCTCGGTCGTAACACAGGTCCCAAAAACGAGAGTCGGTAGCTTCCCCAAAGTCCTCATCATCAATATCATCCCAAAATAGGCCAAGGCCAGTGTAATCTCCGCCTTCTGGGAACTCATACTCTGCCATCTCGGGGACACACTGAGCTGCGTACCACTGTATTGCCTGGTATGAGTCGTCGAGCATCAGTTCTGCATATACTAGAATCTCGAGTCTAGTCACCCACTTTTCTTCGGTCTGTTTTCTCAGGAGGGGCATCCGCTCTGCCATTTGAGCCAGGATTCGCTGCCTTCTGCTGCGGTGCCGATCCCCTCGTGAATACTGTGCTTCGTCCCACAATCTGGCTCTGGCCATCTCTCTGTACCTCCTCTGAGACTGCTCCAGACCCCAGGCATACGTAACTGTACACTGTATCTTGAAGCTTCTCCTCCATTTTCCGAATTCCTTCGTAGATAGGGTCGCTGTACGGGTACTAGCGTTGCCCTCAATTTGTAATCCAGGAATTGATGTTGTCTGTAGCTGTCCCTCTGGTTGTAGGAACGATCCCGCCGCTTGCCACCAATTGTAACGGACCATTTTGCTCAAAAGGGGATAAAAATCGTTTAGGCGATAATCCCCTTTTTCCTAGACCAGCAGCTACAGCAATCACCAATCTCCCGAATTCCAAACTGTACGAATTCTGGAAACTCCCGAACTGTAAACACACGAACCCTGGAATCAGCCGAACAGGAAAAGCATACAATATGCTTACACTCCTGGCAGTCAGCATACAATCCAATTCCCCCAAAGAACGAGACGACACATCGCTTTGAGGGTTAAGCAGGAACTGATTTACTGAGGACTACCTTCCCAGTATTTATGCAGGTCTCCCACCTGGTGGACACTCCCCTAAGGGACCAAATGGGAGACTGAAACAGCAGACAGACATGTATCACTTTCGTACACACAGCCACAATACTTTCCCACAATGCATCCTGGTTTCCTCCTCTCTGTCCTGGAGATAATTAATGAAGTAATTCAATTATCTCCCAGGACAAAGGCAAGACTCCATTATACACGTGGTGACACAGAAACAGTATATCACTTTAAAGTACATAAAGACACATTTTATACATAGAACACAGACATGTAACATATCCCCAGATAGCTCAGGTCTGGGTGCACATTATTAGGTGAATGGCACCCAGACCACACGAATACATTTTAATTGCCATGGAGCCAAAGTCTTTAATTATACGAACAGGCTCCATGGCTGTGCTATCTGGGTTAAAACATTCACATATAACATAAAATACTGAATTTCCCTGCATTCACCAAATCCATACGAATTAGAACCAGGGGCTGGAGGTTCAGCGGTGCCTGCACGTAAAAGTGTCCGATTTTGGTGCATGAAAGCCGGGCAGAAAAGCGCTGGCTGCACGGGGAGCTCCAGAACACCGCCACCTAGCGGCCGCTAAGTGTAACAGCGGCCACCCAGTAACAAGCAATTAAGCTGCGGTTAACCGCAGCTTCAGGGAGGTAAATAGGAGGCACACTCCAGCTTCTGGGTGGCCAATTAACAACGCCGGCCGGCTTCCCACGGCTCTGGGGAGGTTGGTAAACGGCTGTTTGTTCGGTAGATGGAATCTACCAAACTGCTGTGCAGAAAGGAAGAAATAAATCCTTCTGCACACCAAAATTTACCCTTTAGCTGCCGGTCCATAATCTAAAGGCAGCAGGCGAGCAACCAGGCTCCTCCAGTTCACAGTGGCGAGGTTGGCTTCGCCACAAGTAGGTTGCACCACTATTGTTGCACCACTTATAATAGTGTATGTTCGCTTTGTGCTTTGCTCATTTGCGTAACCTATCCAATATTGGGTAAGTTCTTCTGAAGTAATATCAGAGTCAATATGTGTATATAGTATGTGGCAGCCAAAGGGTGTCGTAGATGCTAACGTTTGTAACAACCGAGCCCAGGAAGAGATATCCAGGGAGGACGAGACAGCAGACAAGACGCTGGTAATCAATATCTCAAGCAAAATATTGACGTCATCACAAGTAAGTGTCTTAGAAAAAGGGTTTGGGTTTGTACCTACTTACTTTGGTAATAAATTATATACCGATATTGAGATGGAGCGTTTTTTTCGGACGGTTCGTCTAAAGGGATATTTTCATTTACAGGAGTACCAGATGGACCAAGATCGGCAGGGGGTGAAAGCAGAGTCTGCTAAATATGACCGAGCGAAGTGCAGGCCCAAGAGTAGATTTCTCCCTCCCCTGACTAATGCCAGCATTGAGACTTTTGTCAGATCTTGCCAGATGGATATAGACAAAATCCAATGGAAAGGGAAGCATAAATCCAACTTGAATAGGAGTGAGATGTTGACGCTTCGTGAACTGAAAGAGGATAACTCTCTATCGATTAGGCCAGCTGACAAGGGAGGTGCCCTGGTTGTTATGGATACCCAGAAGTATACAGCAGAAATGGACCGGCAACTGTTGAACATGCACCATTATAGGATTCTTGATGGTGATCCAGCAGGTGAGCTATGTGCCATAATAGATGGAATCACTAAGAAGGCCTTGGAGGATGGGTTGATTGAGAAGAGAGATTTCAATTTTCTTAATGTGGATAACCCTAGGACCCCTTTCATTTACTTGTTGCCCAAGATCCACAAGGACTTGTGGAATCCACCTGGGCGCCCCATTGCCTCTGGGTGTGGGTCGATTTTGCAGCCCTTATCTAAATTTGTGGATATACATTTGCAACCGTTAGTGAATGGGATGCGCTCTTTTGTGCAGGACACTACTGATTTTATTCGCAAGCTTGAAATGATGGGGGATATACCCGATGGTGCCTTGATGTGCACCATGGATGTTAACAGCTTATATACCTCCATACCACATGAGGAAGGTATCGAGGCGGTATTTGGTGCAATGCAGGGTATGGATATGAGCGAGGCATACAGGGGCTTACTTGTTGACCTGTTGTCATTAGTGCTGTATAAGAACTACTTTGTTTTCGAGGGTAAATATTACCTCCAGATACAGGGGACAGCGATGGGGTCCAATGTAGCACCAACATATGCCAATTTATTTATGGCAGCTTTTGAGGATGCTTTTGTATACCGAGACCAGGACTTTACGCGTTACGTGAGATTGTGGCTCAGGTATATAGATGATATTTTCTTTTTTTGGACAGGTAGCGTGGATGATTTAATGGATTTCAAAGAGAGACTTGATGGTTGTTTGGATACCATCTCCTTTACGTTGGAATATGATCTCCATGTGATGCACTTTTTGGATGTGAATTTACAGGTAAGAGATGGTCGTTTATCATTTGATCTTTATCAGAAGCCCACGGATCGGGTTTCGTACCTACATGCGGATTCATTCCACCCGGTTCCATTTATCCATTTATGAAGAACCTACCATATGGCCAGTTTGTCAGGGCACGTAGGATAGTGTCTGATGAAGTTAAATATGACATCAGGGCTGAACAATTGGTAAAAGCATTCTCTGCTAGAGGATACGAGACGGATGTGGTAACGGAATGCAGAGAGAGGGCGAAACTACTCTCTAGGAATACCCTCTTGCAGAAAAGAACTAGGGTTGCCAATAAAGGTATTCCATGTGTGATGACATACTCGACTCATTTTGGCAAGGTGAAACATAGCATTAATAAGCATTGGAAGATTTTGCAATCTGATCCTAAACTTCTTCCCTGTTTTAATGAGAGACCTTTGTTTTCATTTAAGCGGCACAAGAGCCTAAGGGACCATTTGATGAAGAACGTTAATCTACAAGGGAAGATGGATAAAGCTGACACCTGGCTCTCTGCGATACCGGGTATGTACCGCTGTGGACACTGTATTAACTGCAATGGGGTGATTACGGGAGACCATTTTTCACATCCAAGGATGGGTAGGAGATACCCGATTCGGGAATTCTGTAATTGCCAGTCACAATTTGTGGTATATATGCTCAAGTGCCCATGTGGATTGGCATATGTGGGTGAAACCACGCGCACGTTCACCACAAGGATTAGGGAACACAAGAGTGGAATACGGACGAATAAGATGCAATATCCGGTGGCCAGACACTTTGCTGAGAAAGGGCATACAGTTTCTCAACTGCGGTATATGATTTTGGAGGTAATTAAACCAAGTACAGGAGGTATTTCGCAAGTGGTCAGGCTTAAACAACGAGAGGTATATTGGATTTATGAGCTGCAGACCTTATATCCTAAGGGTCTGAATGAGGATAAGGATCTATCACCATTTCTATAATCTTGATGAGGTTTTTCTCTGCCTGTGTTTTGTCTGTATCTTTATATTTTGATTTTAATTTTTTATAGATTGATACTGCAGTAACCAGTTGGACCATGATGTTTGTGATATTAGAGTATCGAAGAACACTTAATCAATTGGAATGCATCGTCGTCTACGTCGGATGTTCTTGAGCTATGATTATGATGATTCATCATATATATATATACAATTTTGTATTTAATGATTATGTATGTATTGATCATTATTTAGGATCAGGTGTGTACTTATATGGATAATATGGAATAATGATACCCACGACTATGAGAGCTTTTTTGCCATGACTAGTGTTTTTCTGTGG
Organism: Pelobates fuscus; assembly: GCF_036172605.1. NCBI lineage: Eukaryota > Metazoa > Chordata > Amphibia > Anura > Pelobatidae > Pelobates > Pelobates fuscus. Next base: position 245,596,749 of record NC_086322.1, read on the forward strand.
GGTATGTGTTGTCTAGCCATGTGAATCCTATGTGGTTGACATGGGCTTATATGATGTACAGATTGATGAAGTTGATGCAACAGTGATTATCTTAATGTAGTATAAATTGATAAAGGATTCTCTAATGATGGTCACCATACTCATAGAAAGATATATTTATGATGTAATTTCTGAATATGTGGTTATATCTTCAAATTGATGATGAATAGCCTCTTCGATATGTGGTTCAAAATGGATTATATTGCTTTATATACAATATGGAAGATTTTTTCATCCCTATATGACTGTGTAAATGATTATAGTAATATATTCAATGGATAATAATTGTATTGTTATTAAAATTGCAGGGGATCTGCTAAGTATTATTATTGCCTATCTGGCATCTGCAGTGATCTAATTATCACACATTGGGTGTTTGTGGAATTATAAATTAAAAATACTTTTTTTGCACATCACTTTCTGGTGTTTTTTCTTTGGTGTTTTGTCTTATAAGACAGGTGGGAGTTATTTTTAGTATAGGCTCACAGACCTTTTTTTATTTATAAGGTGGATTCTAGATTATTTATATAATTTTTTTTCTCTTTTACTAGACTCCTCTCTTTTTGTGTATGTGTATATGCAATATATGGTTTAAGTAGTGGTATGTGGAGTACAGATATGTATGGAGTATGAGTTATGTGGACTATTTACATTTATTGCTTCAATCTGCATGATAGTTGTCATCCACGAGAGTGGGCGGTCCTCTAGAGTGATGAGGTATTGCAGTTTGTTGGCTTGGTATTGCGCATGCGCAAATAGATGTTACTTTACGCATGCACGGCAGTTTGCCGTTATGCGCATGCGCGAATGGGAGGTTACTGCACGCATGCACAGTGCTTATTAAAGGGCTGCACATGCGCGAACGGGAGGTTACTGCACGCATGCGCAGTGCTCATTAAAGGGTGCATGCGCAGATTATCGTCGCGCATGGCGGCAACTATGATGACTGTCGAGTATATACAAGTGTGGGCGGTCTTGTAGAGTGATGAGGTACTGTAGCTTGTCTGCTTAGTATTGTACATGCGCAAATAGGAAGTTACTATGTACATGCGCGGCAGTTTGCCGTTATGCGCATGCGCGGACGGGAGGTTACTGCATGCATGCGCAGTGCTCATTAAACAGCGCATGCACAGATCATCGTCGCGTGTGGCGGCAATTAGGATGACTGTGGAGCATATCCACTTTTTGCCAACAAGCAAGATGGCGGTTTTGGTCGCTTGATAAAGTGTGAGTACACTTATTGCCTTTAGAGGTGGGTTATTTGAATATTGACACCTGCTATTACTGTTTAGGTCCCATGTTTCTCTTTACTCCCTATATGTTTCCAGTACATTTAAATAGTTTTATTTGATATTGCTATGCTATTACCAGGATATTGTGCCAGCACTTGAGGTGGTGATGTCACTTTCTGTGCTGGTAACAATCTTATGCTGATGGCCATCAGCTGTAAGAGGGCTTTATAAGCAGACACATTTGAACATGGATACAGGTACCCTTGATAAAGGCAGCCAGTTGGTGCCGAAACGTTGGGGGGGTTTGGTGACTCGTGTTTCTGTCTGAGGCTTGTAAGGATTTTTGTGGTAATTTATTACTATTATTTTATTGTATCTGCCTTTACTTCTGTTACTTTGTTTATATTTATTTTTTCTTATATGTTTACATTCTGGTACTTTTTTGTACATAATAAAATTTAAATTTTTTTGAGATTGTTATGGTGTGCATTCTATATCCTATATACATTTGAATATTTAAAGCACTTGAGGGAGTGCTTATATGGTTTGCACCTGGCTGTTTTTATATTGTTTTGTCTCTCCATGTGCTGTTGATTTGAGAAACGTTACCATATCAAATGATTCATGTGGCAGCTTAATATAGTTCATCGCCTCAGTGTCATTGTGGCTAAAATAGCCTTCTCCATACAGGCTTGCCCTCATGTTTGGACAGTCATTGGTCAGGCAGGTTACTCGTATCTCGATGTCTTTCCACTTCATCTCTGCGGAATCACTCTGGTCCCAACCTCCAATCTCGTTGCTGGTATCTGAACCGACCAAACGGGGTAGAGTAAGCGCAGTCATCACAATAACAGCCGGACCAATGAGCTTTGCCTGTAAAGATACTCATCTTACTCTCTCAAATAACATTTGCCCGAAGGCACGTATTCCCATTTATCTTGTCCTGACTTGGAGAGTATCACGGTGTTGTCATTGCCTGTTGCAACAATGTCTGCTGGTTCTGGGGGACCTTTCTCAGCCTTTACCCAGACTTTGGCCCCTGGATTTAGGTTAGTAGAGCCAAATCCCTTATCTCCTCTTACTGTTTGTAAGGTGGGGGCCGTTCCTTTATGTACCTGTCCTTGGTAAACGTGGATGATAATCAATTGGGCTATTCTGTCCCCTTCTTGCACTAGCAAGTCTTGTGGTCCTTGATTTAACAAAAGGACCTTTATTTCTCCTTGGTAATCTGCGTCTATGACCCCTCCCATTATGTGTATCCCTTTAAGGGCGAGACTAGACCTAGGTGCAATTAGCCCGAAATGTCCCGGGGGTACCTGTATTCCTATACCTGTGGGGAACATCTGAACTTGCCCTATTTGAAGTCTTTCTTCCTTTCTGGCTCGCAAGTCTATTCCTGCAGCCTCTGGGGTAGCCCTGTATGGGGCCAGAGCTCCCTCTTCTATCTCCCAATATGTGATGGTGTTACTGGTTACATAAGGTTTAGCTTGTATATTGGGTGCAATCATTCTAGTGAGGGGAGTGTCATGGTCTGAGAGTGGCCTATTGTTCAAGATGTTTACAGCTATAGGCAAGTTATCTCTCCATTTGTGCATGGTCCCTTCACCAAGTTTTCTCAATTGTTGTTTCAATAACCCATTCATTCTTTCAATCAGACCAGCTGCTTGAGGATAGTAGGATATATGAAATATCCATTCAACATTGTTTTCATCACAAAAGTACCAGTTTTCCTTTAAAGTGACTTCCATTGTCAATCTGAATTTGTAATGGAAGACCATAGTATTGTATCATGGTTTCCAACATTTTAATGGTATTTATTTGGGTAGCCCTCTTGCAGGGGTGAACCAATAAATACCCTGAATATGTATCCACAGCTGTGCATACATATTGACAATTTTTACTCATAGGAAGTGGATCTATGTAATCCACTTGCCATATTTGCCCTGGGGCTCTTCCTCTTCGTATTTGACCTCGTACCATCCCTGGTACATGCCTGTTCTGCTCATGCTGACACACTGGACATTGCAGAATTACGGTTTTGATTAAATCAATTACGGTTTTGATTAAATCAATTCACTTCAAAACAGCTTAGTATCTAGATATAACACAAAATACACACTCAAATAGACTGTGCAAACACAAAATAAAATAAACAAATAAACTTAACTTAGCAACAGCTTCCCAACGGCAACTTTCCACATAGGTGCCAAAAATAGAACAAATGGATATATAAATCAGGGAAATCGCTGTCTGAACCTATAAAAAAATTAATAACACATAGTGAAGACTGTTACATATATAAATAACAGACACGTTCTTGAGTGCACTCACAAGATGTATGAAGGCAAATCGCTCTGAAACAACCGCCACCTACTCCTGTAGGGGGGTCACACAGAAAGTATACTGGATCTTGTAGATATTAAAATCCGGAACCAAAAGTAGAGCAGGAACAAAGTATGGTAGAAAAAAGTATTTATTCATAAATACAATAAAAGGCACTGGTCCAACGCGTTTCGTTCAAATAGAACTTCTTCAGGGACCTTTCAAATTAAAATAAATAATACAGATACCATACATAAAAATTCCCGCTGTACCCACCCTTATCCCACAGTCCCAATATATAAGGCAGCTACTAATCCCATTGGTGGTGTGGTAGGTGTGTTCGAGCTTGGTTCCGGATTCCTCAATCACTTGCCGACTCACCTATTAATAAACCAATCCCTAGTAATATGATAAAGGGTTTTAGAGGCTGTAGAGGATGTGTGGCATGTGGTACGGCCTCTTTAGTAGATTCTGACTCTTTTCAAAGCACCACCACAGGGATTTCATTTCCCATTAGGTCCCTTATTGGCTGCCGCACGGATTTTGTAGTATACTTACTGCAGTGTCCGTGCGGCAGGCAATATGTGGGACGTACCAAGAGATTGCTTAAAGTCAGATTCATGGAGCATTTGAATAATATTAAAAAATGTCTCACAACCCACTCGGTCCCATTGCACTGTCAGTCATGCCCTGTATTTAATTTCAAAAACTTTGTATGCAAGGGCATTGAACATATCCCCCCCCATTGGAGAGGAGGAGATAGGTTGAAACGTCTTCGACAAAAAGAAACCTATTGGATACATTGTTTACAGACACTGGAGCCGAAGGGGTTAAATGTGGACATTGACTTAGTTTGTTTTCTTGATGACTAGATATTATCATCTGAATTATATGGAGTATTTTCGTTTTAATTATATGGGAATTATTACTAGTTTGATTCATATTTTTCTTTCACGTATTACTCATGATTTAGAGTGCACTTTATGATTAATATATGTATTCTTTAATATGTTTTATTATTTATGTACTGGACTAAAAGATCGAAAATAGACACTATATGAATTATTCTTGAAACAATGATTATACTTGAAAAAGTTTTATTGATTTGTTATTGATACACCTTTTTTTCTCTTTTCTAAATGGGCTACGTTAGTAGCAAGTTACTGATCACTTTTTGTTTAAGTTTGAAATTCTGCCGACCACGCATGTGCATGTATAACTACAGAGACTCACGAGGACCATTTTCCATGCGGATGCGAAATCACTGGTGACACGCACGGAAGTGCTATTTTGGAACGCAGACGTCACTTCCGGCTACGCTTTGGAAACCCGAGAAGCGGGAAAAGAATTTTACGATCAGCTGTGAGTCGGCAAGTGATTGAGGAATCCGGAACCAAGCTCGAACACACCTACCACACCACCAATGGGATTAGTAGCTGCCTTATATATTGGGACTGTGGGATAAGGGTGGGTACAGCGGGAATTTTTATGTATGGTATCTGTATTATTTATTTTAATTTGAAAGGTCCCTGAAGAAGTTCTATTTGAACGAAACGCGTTGGACCAGTGCCTTTTATTGTATTTATGAATAAATACTTTTTTCTACCATACTTTGTTCCTGCTCTACTTTTGGTTCCGGATTTTAATATCTACAAGATCCAGTATACTTTCTGTGTGACCCCCCTACAGGAGTAGGTGGCGGTTGTTTCAGAGCGATTTGCCTTCATACATCTTGTGAGTGCACTCAAGAACGTGTCTGTTATTTATATATGTAACAGTCTTCACTATGTGTTATTAATTTTTTTATAGGTTCAGACAGCGATTTCCCTGATTTATATATCCATTAGTATCTAGATATATCAGCTTAAGTATAGATCACCATTAGAGGGGCGTGGCTGTTCCTCACTGCACGACTGGGGGAACTCTGACAGTCAGGCTTGGAGGGACCCTCTCTGGGAACAGCAGAGACCAGCAACACGCGTCCGCATTACAGGTGGGTAGTTCTCCAAGTGAGTGCCAAGTTTCTCCGTCTTTTATACCTTTTACCAAGTTTGTCACTTTTCCAAGATTTCTTATCAGTGCAGCCCAGCATGAATCTTGTCATGCGCATTAAGTAATCAGTATGGTTGATCAGGCCAGTCATGACCACCCAAGGCCCATGCCAGACACATGCGGTATCTATGTCCCTACTCTTATCTTTCTACACATTGTTGGCACCAGATCCCTCTTTTCAGCACGTGGGCCTTTTTGGATATTGGCCAGACATGCTGTGGAATATTTTATGCAATGTCATCTTAGTTGAATTTCTTAGTGCGACACAGTTTAAGACAAGTGCCATCTTAACTATCTATAATAGATTAATTTGCTCATTAGTGATCAATCAATCATGCTTAATTAGTTAATTGGAATTTTATCACAATTATCACATCATCATACACTCTTGGCCTTTCTTTATGACAGCACTTCTTAAGGCGTTAGATGAAAACAAGGCACTGAATGACAGATTGGACACATACAGTGACGATCTGGGCATTCAAAATGGGAAATACCAAGATTTACTTGCTAAGCATGAAACCCGTCAGGCTGATCATGAAAAAGGACTGAAAGCTTTGACGGATAAATATGCACAGGAAATAAGTCAGCTTAAAACGCGATTGGAGGAGTATGAAAAGGAGAGTCAGAAATCAGACAGCGAGGTTAGTAGTCATCATTGTGTGCCAAAAATTTGCGCAAAAATTCAAGAAAAGACTATCTTTAAATCCCCGCATTATTATGATTTTCCCACACCAGACCAGGTTTTCATAAAACAGTCTCAAAGAAAAGATGTGAGTAATTCTGAGAAATCACCTGTGGAACAAGATTCCCCATCTCGTGACATTACCAAACAATCTTGGCAATTTTGGGCAGAACAGTTTGAAAAGACTGTCTTGGCCAAACTTGACGGAGGGAATCAGGTTCAAGGTGATAGGAATGAAAACAGACATGGTTCTGTACACTGGCAGAACTCTGATGCTGATCAGAATTGTGACAGTGAACGAGAAGCTAAGAGTGATGGGAGTGAAAGTGATTGCACTGTCCACTCTGAAGGCCATGTGACTGATATGCCATCTGCACTGTTGTATGGATCTAATTCCTCTTCAGCAGCCGGATCGCATAGACGTTTACCCAAATGCAGGGAAATTAAAAAAGATTGTAAATCAAATATGCCTGTTTATGAAACGCCAAAGGCTATTAAATTCCTTAAAGAGACTGTCCCACAATTTTCTAGAGGTTCAGGAAACATATCTGAACATCTGGAAAATTATGAAAGAGCCATGAATTCATTGGGCATGTATGATGACATCCAAAAGAAATGGTTCATCACGTGGACTTTTGATTCAATGTGCCGTGTTTATCTAGAAAGTGTTCAAGCTATACAGCTAATGTCCTGGTCCAAGATGAAATATGAAATAATCATGGTGATACCGGAGAAACTGACGGAAGCCAAGCACAGAGAGATGGACACAGGTTTCTTCAGGAAGGAAGAGATTCTTTATTGGATCACCGATCGGGACTCAGAGGGACTAGCGTCACCAAAATACCACAAGTTCTGAGCCCCGGACAATAGTGCAGGCTCCTTATATAGGCACATAACTCCTCCCATATTAAGCTCCACCCGCACATTCTCTTAACCAATCAATACAAATAAGAATTAACTTCCTGTTTGACCGCATGGCTTGTCCAGCACAATGGAGGAGGGGGAATACTACATCCTGTATTCTTGCACATGCTCCGTACACTACTGATCGTATCTTGCCTCGTGCAACCAACTGATCGATACGTCAGCATATGCATGTACACATGCCACGTGGTAATCTCGGCCTACTAAATTTATTTTTACCGAGATTCCACCACATTCCCCCCTTTGATGCCTCTTGATATTTCACAATTACTTGAGGCATCACTTAACCTTGGTTTGCATACACCGCAAGTTACCTTGAACCAGACCAGACTTATCTTATGATGTGAACCTTTTAACACTCATCTTCCTGCATTGGTTCTCCCTGATCTAGAGCCTTATACTTATAAATCGCCATTATCTGTGCAGCAGCCTTCCTCTCTGCTATATTTTCTATCAGGCTTTGCACAGACCTAACTACTAAGGGTATAAGACACGGCAGGAGTAGACACAACATTAAAATCAGTAGGACTCCACCTACCACTGCCTTAAGCCCTCCAAACCACTCATACCAGCTACCAAACCAACTACTTGGATTATACCCTTTCCATACCTGAGTAGGCACATGCGCTAGTTTAACCATATGGCTAGTAAGCTCATCTATTGCTTGCCCTTCGTCATCTATTTGAAGACAGCAATTGCTCAGGTTAAACTTCCCACATACACCTCCCTCTACTGCCAAAAGGTAATCCAAGGCTAATCTATTTTGGTAGACTGCTGTCCTCATCCTGGTGTTATGCTTCGCTAGAAGATTGAGCGCTTGTGATGTCTCGTTAGTAATAATCTCAACCACCGCCTGTAATCTTATAATACGGTTGAGCATATAAATAGGGGTTCTGTAACCAAAGGTACCATCCTCAGCCCACGTGGCTGGCCCATAATAATCTATGATACGCTGGGGAGGCCATTCATTATCTTCCCAGGTGCCTATCTCTATGGGTCCCCTTTTCTTCCTATGATTCACATCATACACTTTAACACCTAAAGTCTCACCTGTTTCAATCGGTAACAAGAAGAAGGATGGTTTGAGCATACCCAACACACATGCCCCTTCCCAGTCCTGTGGCAACTCCGAATAGGCTTTCTTACCACAGATCCAGTACAAATTTGCTGGGGCTCTCCAGGTAGATGTGATGGATAAATCAAACCACACATCCTTTAAATTGGCGTATCTAGCAAACGGGTTAGATGGTTCTGAGACATTTGAAGCCGACCACCAAGTTGTATTCTTTGTATCATCATCATAAGCTTTTTGCCCTAGACAAGTTAATTCTCCTACAGAAGTGTTATACATTATTCCTTTCCTTGCTATGCAAACATAACCTATGATGGAGGTCTTTAATCTCCACTCAGATTTACCTCTAACACTCATATGATAATCGGCTTGTGTAGATATTAGTTGGTCAACTGCCTCAGAACCGGACATTACCTCCTTTGCTTCCCAAGGCCATTGGTCTCCCATGTTAGTACCTCCACACACATAGCAGTTGGTAACATTAAGACTACCGGCAATACTTTTAAGGATGTTGTTCCATTTGGTAGGAACGTAATCTGCGCTTGTAATTTTGATAGCATATCACGTCCCAGCAATTGGACTGGACATTCAGGCATATAAAGGAATTGATGTCTTACTACGTGGCCTCCCAATGTACAGAGTCGACTTTTAAGAACCGTTTTTTCAGCACTTCTTCCAGTTGCTCCTATCACAGTAATAGTCCTTCCAGATGGAGGAGCAACTAGATTAGTCACCACTGAATGTTCAGCACCAGTGTCGATCATGAACGCACTCCTTTTTCCCCCTATTGATACATCGACCATAGGCGCCGCTCGACCAAGGGGGATGGAGCCCGGTCGGTATCAATAGTCCTCCATGACCGTGTCAGCCAATCCTACAAAGTCCCTACCTTCTCTATCGCGGGACCTTTGCGCTGCTGGAATATACCTGTCTTCCCTAACACTTCCTCTGTTCCCATTACTCCCTCTATTACCATTACTCCCTCCGGGGCCTCCTCTACCTCTCGCTCTGCCTCTAAAGTTTCCGTAACCTGTCCTAGGTCTGTCTCTCTCACACTGTTCTCTTCGAGGACACTCATTTCTCCAATGCCCTTCTTCCCTACAGTATGCGCACTGATTTCTACTTAGAGGTTCCTCATTCCATCTACTATCGCCTCTATCTGGGCCCCGTCTATCTACGCCTGCGATCGCTACCGCTAGCATATCAGCCTTTTTACGCATCTTGCGCTCTTCCTCTTTCTTACTTTCTGTTTCCCTATTCATATAAACCTTATTCGCTACCTCCATTAGTTGGGTGATTGACATACCTGCAAACCCTTCTAACTTTTGTAGCTTGCGCTTAATATCTCCGTAAGCTTGGCTGACAAAGGCGTCTTTGACATGTTAATAGCTTTCTTTCCTCCGGCTTTCATGCCAGCAATTATAGCGTCTCTATAGGCTCTGAGTTGAACCATATCAGCACCATTTACATTCCAATCGGGATCGGTGTTAGGATAATGTGTTGCGGCCCATGCTGATGGATTGGCTTGGTTTAAAGTACGGGCTTTATCCTCTAGTGCTTTAATGGCCGCTTGGTTAATCCTTGTCCTTTCCTCATTGTTGAATAAAGTCATTAATAACTGCTGGCAATCAGCCCATGTCGGGTTATGTGTCTGTACTATTGAGGTGAACAGATCAGTCATAGCTTGTGGTTTCTCAGTATACGAGGAATTGTGGGTCTTCCAATTTAAAAGATCTACATAGAAAATAGCAAATTGGATTTTGGGAGGTGCAACAGAGAATAGATAATAAACAGATTATACTTATATTCAATGAATCCTGATTTGAACCTAGAATTCAAGAAAAAAACATAGTATAATACTGTTACACTTTTTAAGCAGAGTGAGAACAAAGGTAATGGGTCACTCACGATCTGCAGAGCCTTAGGAAGCAGGCTCTGGCTGTAAAGGCATGTGAATAATAAGCTTATTCAAGCTATCTCCACTGGTTCTTGGTGATAAGGCACTTTTTCTCCCCCACAAAGGACAACAGCAGAGTAAAGTGAAGTAAAAAAGGTTTTACTGGTTTAAAAATTAAAAAGAGCAAAGGCACAACGCGTTTCGACCGTGACAGGTCTTCCTCAGGTGCATAATTCACAAGTTACACTTCATTCTGTTTTATACACATAACTTAATTGAACAATCCTAAACACATGATTGGTTGGAGGACCATATATGGTCTTTCCGACTTGCCTCCGCCATATTGGGAAGGTCAAATTAATACAAATTCATACAATCTACTAAAAACATTATTATCCAACATTATAACCCTAACTGGGCATCATAAATTATATAAACATATACATTAATAGTATAAAAATACTTTGAAAGCCCCCAATTCTCTTCGAATTTTTCGGCACTTTTTTCTTCATCCGGGATTCCAAGATGGCGATCGGGTGTTTTCCGGTTTTTCTGACGTCATAGCGTCAACGTGATTCGTCCGGACATGTCATGTGATCGGAGGATTCTTCCCTTAATCAAATAGTAGGAAAAGTCCTTTTGGCAGCAAAAAGCCATTTTGGAATCTGGCATAAAGTCCTTTTGATAAGCTTTTTAAAGGAGAAAACTAGTAATAAAGACAAATGTCAGAAACTAGATACTCAACTTGCAAATATATTCAAGAAGAAACCTTTACAAAGAGAGGTTAAATACACAACCTTCTTCAAACAATTAGACATAATTAAATAATTTTGGTTTGATCAAATTAAATTAAATGAGGGCTGCCATTTCGAAGTCCAAGTTGAGCCCACTTGGAGATAGAGTCTCCAAATTGAAAATCCATCTCATTTCACTACGATTCAAGGTGGACTCAACTTGGCCTCCTCTCCAATGGCAGTTAATTTTTTGGATGGCATAAAAAATAAGCCCTGTAGGGTCTCCTCCATGAACATTGAAAAAATGGGAGGACACATTGTGTTTAAGAAAACCTCTCTTTATATTATATATATGCTCACGTATCCTTGTTTTAAGGCTCCTAGAGGTCCGCCCTACATACTGGAGTCCACAAGGACACGTGAGCAAGTACACAACATTTTTACTATGACAAGTAATTAACGACTTTATTTTAAAAGTCTCAGATCCCATTTTTGATTTGAATTCTCCTAGCTGTTTGGGTTTATTTTTAAGGGTTTTACAGCCTACACATGTTCCACAATAGTGGAATCCCTTATTTGATATTTTATAATTACTCAGAAAATTGTCTTTCTGTTTTGGCACGTCTAAATAACTGGATGTTAATTTTTGTTTTAAGTTTTGTGCTCCCCTGAAAATTAATTTTGGTCTGTCTTCCAAATAGGGTAGAATCTCTCCATCTTGCTGGAGGATGTGCCAGTTTTTTGTTAGGACTTTCTTTAGTGCTTTATGTTCTTGGTTGTAATTAAAAATAAAAGGAATTTTGTCTTTATTCTCCGCTGTATTCTTTTGTTGATATTCCAGTAAGGGGTCTCTATCCATTAACCTAATTTTCTGGATCTCACGATCCAACTCCTCAATACAGTAACCCCGATCAATGAATTGGCCCTTAAGAAACTCCGCTTGGGAGTCAAAAGTCTCCAGTTCAGTGCAGTTCCGTCTCATACGGAGAAACTGCCCTCTAGGTATATTACTAAGCCAGGGGTGGAAATGGCAACTCTCTTTATGGATGTAACCATTCACATCCACCGGCTTAAAATATGTCTGGGTGATGATATTAGAATTTTTAATCGAGATTTCCAAATCAAGGAAGTGAATGCTCTGTTGGCTAGACTCGTGTGTCAACAGAACATTCCACTGATTGGAATTTAGGAAACCAAAAAAATCAAGAAAGGAACTGGAATCTCCTCTCCAAATAATAAAAATATCATCAATGTAGCGTTTGTATAGGGCCAGGTTCGCGCTCCAGCCATGCTGGGAATAAACAAATTCTCTTTCCCAATATGCCATAAACAAATTAGCATAGCTGGGCGCGAACCTGGTCCCCATAGCTGTCCCCCTACATTGTAAAAAGAAGTCTCCCTCAAACCAAAAAAAATTATTGCGGAGGATAAAAGAGATGCCCTCCATTACAAATTCTACCTGATCGTGAGGATATAGTTTTGAATTTTCTAGGAAAAAACGTGTGGCTATGCATCCAATGTTGTGTTCGATGCATGTATAAAGGCTGGTGACATCACACGTGACAAAAAGGAGATCACTTTCCCATTTAAAATCCTTTAATATCTGAAGCAGACTCTTAGAGTCTTTCAAGTACGAGGGGCTTTCCTTAACTACCGGTTGGAGGAGAGTATCGATGTACTTAGATAAATTGGACAGGAGAGATCCCACCCCGGACACTATCGGTCTCCCTGGGGGATTTTGGATGTCCTTGTGCAGTTTTGGTAATATATACAAAACAGGTATTTTAGGGGATTTGATGTTCAAAAAATCATATTCTTTTTTATTTATAATACCCTTTGAAAAACCTTTATCTAGAAGATCAATAAAGTTCTTCTGGATATCTACTTGGGGGTTTTTATTAAGTTTCAGATAGGTTTCTTTATCTCCTAATTGGCGATAAATTTCTAAGATGTACTTCTCCCTATCCATAACTACCACTCCCCCCCCCCCTTGTCAGCGGCGGGGGGGAGAGTGGTAGTTATGGATAGGGAGAAGTACATCTTAGAAATTTATCGCCAATTAGGAGATAAAGAAACCGATCTGAAACTTAATAAAAACCCCCAAGTAGATATCCAGAAGAACTTTATTGATCTTCTAGATAAAGGTTTTTCAAAGGGTATTATAAATAAAAAAGAATATGATTTTTTGAACATCAAATCCCCTAAAATACCTGTTTTGTATATATTACCAAAACTGCACAAGGACATCCAAAATCCCCCAGGGAGACCGATAGTGTCCGGGGTGGGATCTCTCCTGTCCAATTTATCCAAGTACATCGATACTCTCCTCCAACAGGTAGTTAAGGAAAGCCCCTCGTACTTGAAAGACTCTAAGAGTCTGCTTCAGATATTAAAGGATTTTAAATGGGAAAGTGATCTCCTTTTTGTCACGTGTGATGTCACCAGCCTTTATACATGCATCGAACACAACATTGGATGCATAGCCACACGTTTTTTCCTAGAAAATTCGAAACTATATCCTCACGATCAGGTAGAATTTGTAATGGAGGGCATCTCTTTTATCCTCCGCAATAATTTTTTTTGGTTTGAGGGAGACTTCTTTTTACAATGTAGGGGGACAGCTATGGGGACCAGGTTCGCGCCCAGCTATGCTAATTTGTTTATGGCATATTGGGAAAGAGAATTTGTTTATTCCCAGCATGGCTGGAGCGCGAACCTGGCCCTATACAAACGCTACATTGATGATATTTTTATTATTTGGAGAGGAGATTCCAGTTCCTTTCTTGATTTTTTTGGTTTCCTAAATTCCAATCAGTGGAATGTTCTGTTGACACACGAGTCTAGCCAACAGAGCATTCACTTCCTTGATTTGGAAATCTCGATTAAAAATTCTAATATCATCACCCAGACATATTTTAAGCCGGTGGATGTGAATGGTTACATCCATAAAGAGAGTTGCCATTTCCACCCCTGGCTTAGTAATATACCTAGAGGGCAGTTTCTCCGTATGAGACGGAACTGCACTGAACTGGAGACTTTTGACTCCCAAGCGGAGTTTCTTAAGGGCCAATTCATTGATCGGGGTTACTGTATTGAGGAGTTGGATCGTGAGATCCAGAAAATTAGGTTAATGGATAGAGACCCCTTACTGGAATATCAACAAAAGAATACAGCGGAGAATAAAGACAAAATTCCTTTTATTTTTAATTACAACCAAGAACATAAAGCACTAAAGAAAGTCCTAACAAAAAACTGGCACATCCTCCAGCAAGATGGAGAGATTCTACCCTATTTGGAAGACAGACCAAAATTAATTTTCAGGGGAGCACAAAACTTAAAACAAAAATTAACATCCAGTTATTTAGACGTGCCAAAACAGAAAGACAATTTTCTGAGTAATTATAAAATATCAAATAAGGGATTCCACTATTGTGGAACATGTGTAGGCTGTAAAACCCTTAAAAATAAACCCAAACAGCTAGGAGAATTCAAATCAAAAATGGGATCTGAGACTTTTAAAATAAAGTCGTTTATTACTTGTCATAGTAAAAATGTTGTGTACTTGCTCACGTGTCCTTGTGGACTCCAGTATGTAGGGCGGACCTCTAGGAGCCTTAAAACAAGGATACGTGAGCATATATATAATATAAAGAGAGGTTTTCTTAAACACAATGTGTCCTCCCATTTTTTCAATGTTCATGGAGGAGACCCTACAGGGCTTATTTTTTATGCCATCCAAAAAATTAACTGCCATTGGAGAGGAGGCCAAGTTGAGTCCACCTTGAATCGTAGTGAAATGAGATGGATTTTCAATTTGGAGACTCTATCTCCAAGTGGGCTCAACTTGGACTTCGAAATGGCAGCCCTCATTTAATTTAATTTGATCAAACCAAAATTATTTAATTATGTCTAATTGTTTGAAGAAGGTTGTGTATTTAACCTCTCTTTGTAAAGGTTTCTTCTTGAATATATTTGCAAGTTGAGTATCTAGTTTCTGACATTTGTCTTTATTACTAGTTTTCTCCTTTAAAAAGCTTATCAAAAGGACTTTATGCCAGATTCCAAAATTGCTTTTTGCTGCCAAAAGGACTTTTCCTACTATTTGATTAAGGGAAGAATCCTCCGATCACATGACATGTCCAGACGAATCACGTTGACGCTATGACGTCAGAAAAACCGGAAAACACCCGATCGCCATCTTGGAATCCCGGATGAAGAAAAAAGTGCCGAAAAATTCGAAGAGAATTGGGGGCTTTCAAAGTATTTTTATACTATTAATGTATATGTTTATATAATTTATGATGCCCAGTTAGGGTTATAATGTTGGATAATAATGTTTTTAGTAGATTGTATGAATTTGTATTAATTTGACCTTCCCAATATGGCGGAGGCAAGTCGGAAAGACCATATATGGTCCTCCAACCAATCATGTGTTTAGGATTGTTCAATTAAGTTATGTGTATAAAACAGAATGAAGTGTAACTTGTGAATTATGCACCTGAGGAAGACCTGTCACGGTCGAAACGCGTTGTGCCTTTGCTCTTATTCATTTTTAAACCAGTAAAACCTTTTTTACTTCACTTTACTCTGCTGTTGTCCTTTGTGGGGGAGAAAAAGTGCCTTATCACCAAGAACCAGTGGAGATAGCTTGAATAAGCTTATTATTCACATGCCTTTACAGCCAGAGCCTGCTTCCTAAGGCTCTGCAGATCGTGAGTGACCCATTACCTTTGTTCTCACTCTGCTTAAAAAGTGTAACAGTATTATACTATGTTTTTTCTTGAATTCTAGGTTCAAATCAGGATTCATTGAATATAAGTATAATCTGTTTATTATCTATTCTCTGTTGCACCTCCCAAAATCCAATTTGCTATTTTCTATGTATATCTATTGTGCTTTTTTGGTGATTCTGTAGCACTTGGGAGTAGCTGCATCTTCTTGGAACAGCGCCAATCCACCCATTTATTTTTCCTGGTTTTCCAGGAATTATATCTTTGTTTCTTTTTCACAATTTAAAAGATCGGTTGTCGTGAATGGGACATATACAAAGACTGGGTCAGCATGTGCCATTTGGCCTGCGGCATCGATATAGGCTGACCCAGGATTCAGACGAAGAGGCATCTGATAGTGTTTTAATTGTTGGGCACCGGTCAACTGTCGGGTCTGTATGGGGCTACGTGGAGGGGCGTCAGTCATAGGTTCCAGTCGGGGAGAAATAGGGTATGGGGATGTGGGAGCTTGGTTTTGGGAAAAGGTTGTAAATAAAACACTTCGAGCCGAGCTAGATGAAGCTTGACCGGAAGTCTGAAGTGGCGCCAAATCAGGATATTCGTTTTTAATGGGGGTTGGTTCTGATTCCGGAAGGGGAGATTTAGTACGAGGGGGGGTGGATCCTGTACTGGAGGAGGAAGCGGAAGTGGATGGGGGTAATGAGGGGAGGGTTGCAGGACTTCCTGCATTTGCGTCACTTCTTCTTAACGGAAAGTAAGGGGGCGGCAAAGGGATCTCGGACTCAGGGGGCGTGTCCAAAATGGGCCTAACACCAGTCCTAGTGGACGAACAAGTCCTAGCTACCATGAGGCGACATTGCTCCTCGTGGCATGTCTGGAGCCATTTTGGCGAGTCATTTACGGCCTGTCTCCAACAATCAATATAAGGAAACTGGCCGTAAAGTTCAGGCCTACCTGATACAGCCACGTGTAAGCGCTGTACCAGAGTTGGATCCAAACTGCCACGTGGCGGCCATGCCGCAACCAAAGTAGGCCACTCCCTAGTACACAAAGTGACCAAACGTACAGGAGACATTTTAACCCCAAAATCACATGTCTTGAATCCCTTTTTAAAATTCTTCACCATACAACCTAAGGGATCCGGAATCGTTGACTGCGACGCACCCATACTTAACAATGGAACGTCGTCGACAACGAATACTATACACGCGTACTATTCAACAGTCACACCCGTTTCCTCTGGCAACAGCACCACGTGGTACGGTTACCAAGTGAAACGTACACAATAACACAATAAACACTCAGGGAATTCCCGTACACACACAGCTGTTACACCAGTCACTAGATAATCAATATTATGCCCTTTGGCGTAACTATACAGTCACCCACGCTATAATTCTCTATATACGAATTACCCGTCTATAACACACCCCAGTAACATCGTCTTTTACAAATAGCGGTTACAGTACGGTTAGCATAGGTCAAAGCACAAGTTAAGGTCACAATACAATTATTAGTGGTTATGGTGTTAAACATGCAATGGACGACAATGATTAGTACTTATATACAGTGTCAGTAAATATACAGGGTTATGGTACCGTGCACTATAATACAGCAACACACTATTAACACTCTCGCTAGACGGCTGAGCTTGCGCTATCTAACAAGATATACACTTTACTAAACAATCTTTATCACATTTACAATTCCCAACTAAACTATTGGCCAGTACCTTGATGGACTACCTAAAAACAATCTACATACGTTTTGGTTAGCCACACTGCCCAATCACCATATATAGCGAGCTAGAGGACCGAATTTACACAGACGCCTCTTAGTCGCACTATCAAAAGTCTAGTGGGTTCCAAATTTACACGCCTTCCCACTTAGCCCAGATAGGATGAGAGCTAGCGAACCGAATTTACACAGACGCCGCTTAGTCTCCCGGTCCCTCCGACCTAGCGAACAAAATATACACCCTAGAACGCTAGTCTAGACAAGACACCGGTGTCCGGCTAGGGCTATTTACACCAGAGCCCCGCCTGACTAACAAAATCAAACGGTCTGACTAAAGAGCGTTCGATCGAGCGGTGCGCCTTCGCTCCTTCCCTCCGACAGAGGGGGCAGATACACAGATTCAAACCCCTTTCGGCCTACCGCACAATCGGTATACCCCTAGTGGGTCCTGCCGTCTAAAACAGCAGTTGTCTTACCTCCTCGTTCCTGAACCTGAGTTCACACTCATCGACGGGGACACCCCAGCACTTCTCACGTAGAGGCCGATGATCTCCTGGACAACAGACCAGTGGCGCCGAGACGAAGGGAGGTCCACGCAGAAGTTCAGGGGTGCAGCCGTAGAGAAAGATAGACCGTCTCACGCCTCTGCCTCTCAGCTACCGTTGAACGATGAGCTTCCCGGCCAATGCACCAAATGATACCGGAGAAACTGACGGAAGCCAAGCACAGAGAGATGGACACAGGTTTCTTCAGGAAGGAAGAGATTCTTTATTGGATCACCGATCGGGACTCAGAGGGACTAGCGTCACCAAAATACCACAAGTTCTGAGCCCCGGACAATAGTGCAGGCTCCTTATATAGGCACATAACTCCTCCCATATTAAGCTCCACCCGCACATTCTCTTAACCAATCAATACAAATAAGAATTAACTTCCTGTTTGACCGCATGGCTTGTCCAGCACAATGGAGGAGGGGGAATACTACATCCTGTATTCTTGCACATGCTCCGTACACTACTGATCGTATCTTGCCTCGTGCAACCAACTGATCGATACGTCAGCATATGCATGTACACATGCCACGTGGTAATCTCGGCCTACTAAATTTATTTTTACCGAGATTCCACCACAATGGAATATGGTAAGTATAAAACCATTGCTTCTGCAAAGAAAGCACTTTATAACTTAAAGTGCCGTCCAGATCAAAGCCCCAGAGAATTTTTAATAATTCTTAAAAATGCATATTCCGTGGCCCAAAGAAAACCCAGGTATGAAAGTACAGACTTCAAAGATCTGTATTTTCATGCCATGCCGGTAAACATACAAATGAATCTCGCAAGAGATTATGATTGTAAGTTACCATTAGAATGGCTAATGAAACCCAACAGAAAAAGAGGACCTATTCTGAGGTTTTGAAAACACCAAAACCTCAGAAAAAGGAAAATGCCGGAAGCAATTCTGTAAATTCCTCTGATAATAACTCTGAAAAATCCAATGCCAATGGGAATAAACGCCCCTGGGTTAATAAGAACCAAGGCAATTCCCAATGGAGAAGGAATCCTCAGGGAAATAGGAAACAGAAATATGTTAACAGAAATAACCAATCTGCTGCCAATAACTCCCAACAGTCTCAGCCATCCCAGCCAAATTCTAATGGGCAAATACAAAACGGCAATTTGGGAAATAATTTGCGCTTAGGCCCTGGGGAGATAGCGCAGCTAAGCGGACAAGGGCACATGTAGGAGTGTGGGGATAGATGCAGGGGAGGGTCTTTGATAGTGGGTGTATGGTGTGGGTGGGGGTTAGGGCTATGTGAGCTAGCAGGGGGGAGGTCTTACCTCAGTGCCACTTGGGATTCGGGCCAGTGAACAGCTTCCCGCCCGCCCACCCCGCGTAGGTTTAGTTAGTCACAGCGAGTCGGGGGTATGTCCTTGCCAATTAAGTGTGGTTATGTTAAGGATGGAATAAGTTCCTCATGTTTACAGGTCTCAGCCTCCCCTGCTTCAAAAGGTTTAACTTTAGGTTGCCTGAGGTCTCGTGCCCATCGAGCGTGGATAAGGTCGGCTGATGGCAGGCATTGGATTATGTAGCCCCATGTAGCTAGAGCGCAGCTAAGCGGAAAAAGGCCTTGACAGGGGTTAGGAGGCGGGCTTAGGAGGAAGTAAGCAAGGGTTGGATTATGGGTAAGTAGGATTGGCTATTTAAATGAGCAGCCATTTTAGGTGAGTCATTCTAACTTTCTACCTGGTTGAGTTTGTGTTCACCTCGGTGTGCGCGGACTTTGCTTGGTTGGATTTTCTTTGTCTCCTCTGCAGGGCCAATGGACGACGTGGAGCGGTTGCTGGAGGGGATCAGGTCGGCAGCACGGCATCAGGGTGTGGACTGGCTACGGGCACAGCTCGGCCCTGCCCTGGCGGAGGCAGCGGATCGGGACGGTGATGGCGGGAGACCGGTCAGGGCCCGGAGGCCCCCGAGGAGGCTAAGCCCGGGCACGGGGCCCGGTGAAGTTGTCACCGGAAGCAGTGGGGTTTCGGTTGCGACCGGCAGCAGGCCCGGGAGCCGCGTGGTCGAGGCCTTGCCTCCCCGCGTGCGGACGGAGCCTCGGACGAGCACTCGGTGGCAGAAGGATGTCGTGGACGGGGGCGCTGCTGCTTTCGGGTCGGAAGTGGCCGGGCGGCCCCCTGGTGTTGCAAGACCCACGGAGGGGAGGTCTGGGCGGGCTTCCCCCCCATCGGAGAGTACCGAGGATGACGAGGCTGGATCCGGGAGACCGCATGGCCGGCCTGGGAGGCAACAGGCAAGTGCAGGGGGCTCCGGCCGGGCCCTCTTGGCGGGAAGGTCGTTAGGGGGAGCTCTGCCACGGAGAGAGGCGGGAGTAGGCCAGTGGGGGGTGCCCAGGCCGTAGTCCTAAGGGGGGAGGGTCCCGGGGCCCCCTAAGCGTAAACGTGGATCGAAAGGTGTGAGTTCCAGGGGCGGGGGGGGGTCTCGGGAGGTGGCCAGGTCAGAGAGCGGGTCCCCCGTAGGGGTGGTGGGTAGGTCCGGGCTGTCGGGGTCTAGTCAGCAGGGGGGTAAGGGTAAAGGGGCGGTGGTGGTAGGCGCGGGAAAAGGGGTTCCGGAGGCAGTCAGTCGGAAGAATAAAGGAGGTCGGGGACCGGGATCCTCGGTAGTGGTCGGGCGGCGGGGGGGCCCGGATTCAGGGAGTGGTAGCGACAGTCCATCACCCGTTAGATCGCAGGGGTCCCGGGAGGCGCGGGGGAGGTCGGGTCGGCACTGCTCCCCCTCGGACAGCTCGGCAGGGGAATGTGCGGCAGCCCCTAGGTATGGTCGGCAGGGGCGGCCTACTAGTAGAGACGGGAGGAGTCGTAGCCCCAGGGGTTCCAGGGTGCCACGTGGTGGTAGAGGTCAGCGGGAGGCTTCGGTACAGAGCAGGCGCTCCCGGGGTCGTGACGGGAGGGGTATTGATGTCCGTTACACCCTACCCAGGACTTCTTCTCCTTGTCCTAGATCTCGGAGCCGTTCCGCCTCCTCGCAGGCTGGTCACCGGGTGGGCTCCCCGATCGGCGAGACAGCAGCGGAAGTTCCTCTTCCTGGATGTCGGGCGATCTGCACTGCAGCCCCCACCGTCCCGGTTTCGGGGGGCTTGGCCGGTGAGTCCAGTGGGTCAATACACTCTAGCGCTTTAATTACCACACGTCAGGCACTACTCCACTCATTGGGGGCGGGGGGTGACACTAGCGGCATTGGTCAGGTGTGGGCTCCGGGTGCTGTGGCTACGGGCTCTCGGGTTGGGAACTCCACAGGGCCTAGTTCGGGCGGGGACATGGTGGTGCCGCAGGAAGTAGGGGAGACTGGGAGCGAGCGGGCTGAGTTGACCGGGGGTATTCCCGACGCGGCTAGACAGCACGCGTATGTGTCGTTTGCGGGCCCGTTGGGGGTCCATTTGAAGCAGGACGTGAAGGATAAGATATGGAAGGGGGAGTTTTGTGAGATCTTCTCCCTCCTCCCATTGGAGGACTTTATAGACCTCAAGGAGGAGGATAAGAAGGACGAGAAGAAGGAGGAGGAGGAGAAGAGGAAGCGGTATCGCAGGATTCCGAAATCCTTTGGGAATTGGCTGAGGGCTTTTTGTGTGCTGGCTAGCGTGCTCGGCGAGAAATCGCCGGGGTTATGCTCCTCTCTGTTTTGTTATTTGGATGGCATTTGGGAAGCGTACCGGACTTACGGGGGGTTGGCGTGGTGGCGGTATGACGAGCAGTTTAGGCAGCGGCTGGCGGCTAACCCGGGTATGCGGTGGGACCAAATGGACCTGCCGCTCTGGATGAAGTTAATGATGGCGCAAAAGGCGCAGCCCTTTCAGAACTCGGCCGGCGCTAGGGGGCAGTCCGCCTCGTCGGCCGCCTTACCAAAGGGCTTATGTTGGCTCTATAATGAGGGCCAATGCAAATGGGGGACCACCTGTCGCTTCAAGCACGAGTGCTCCGGCTGCGGAGGCGCTCATGGGCTCAACCGCTGCTTCAAGAAAGGGAAGTCCGGTGGCGCCGGTGCTGCTGTCGCGGCCGGGGGAGGGGGAGCATCCGCTTCCCCTGGGCTTAACCCCAGTGAGGCTAAGCGCGATGGAGCCATGGCTAAGCCGCTACGATAACAGGGCGGATGCCGCTGTGCTCGTGGTGGGTTTTGCGAAGGGGTTTTTCATTCCGTTTCAGGAGCGGGAGGGGGGATCGGGGAGGCTGCGCAACCTGAAGTCTGTGGCTGACTTCCCGGACGTGGTTAGGGAGAAGCTGGGCAAGGAAGTCGGGCTAGGCCGCATGGCGGGCCCGTTCGCAGTGCCTCCGCTGGAAGGCCTGCGGATTTCTCCACTCGGGGTGGTTCCCAAGAAGGAGCCGGGTAAATTTAGACTCATTCACCATCTCTCGTACCCGAAAGGGGAGTCGGTGAATGACGGTATTCATAAGGACTTGTGCTCGGTGTCTTATGCGTCTTTCGACCGGGCGGTCGATTTGGTCCGGCGGGCCGGGCGTGGGGCTCTGATGGCGAAGGTGGATATTGAGGCCGCGTTTCGGCTGCTGCCGGTCCACCGGGACTGTCATCACCTGCTGGGGTGTTTCTTCGAAGGGGACTACTTCGTGGACTTGTGCCTGCCCATGGGTTGTTCCATTTCGTGCTCCTATTTTGAGAAATTTAGCACTTTTCTCGAATGGGTGGTACGGGTGGAAGCGGGGAATCGTTTTATTGTACATTATCTGGATGATTTTCTGTGCGTGGGGCCGGCTGATTCCTTGGATTGCCAGCGCCTGCTGCGGACGGTTGAGTGGGTGGCGGGCCACTTCGGGGTTCCGCTGGCGGCGGATAAAACTGAAGGCCCGACCACGTGTCTGAGTTTCCTGGGTCTGGAGATTGACTCTGGGTTGGGTGAATGTCGGCTGCCACGAGATAAGCTGGACAGGCTTCGAGGGGCGGTGGCTGCTGTGGCGGGGGCGCGCAAGGTTACTCTGCGGCAGCTCCAGTCTTTGATTGGGCTGCTCAATTTTGCGTGTCGGGTCATTCCGATGGGAAGGGTCTTCAGTCGCAGCCTGTCGGCCGCTACTGCGGGGGTTCGGTCCCCGCACCATTTCATCCGGGTGTCGGCGGCCATGAAGGCCATTGAATGAGGTGGCTGATGCTCTGTCTCGTTTTCAGTGGTCCCGATTCTGGCTGGTGGCGCCGGGGGCTTCGAAGGACGGGCATTTGGAAGCTGGGAACATCCTGCTTGGAGGACTTGTGAAGGCTTCCCTGGCGCCGGCCACTTGGGCCTCGTACAGTAAGGTTTGGGGCTTGTGGGAGCGGTCGCTGGACGGGCTGGCCATGGACAGCGGGGAGGCCCTGCGGGATGCTTTCCTGTGGTACACCTGCCAGTTGCTGGCAAAAGGGGCGTCGCCTGCCATGGTGGACAGGTCCATGGCGGCGATGGCGTTTTGGTTCAGATGGCATGGGAAGGAGGCCTTTACTAAGACCTTCATTATCAGGCAGGCCCTGAAGGGCTATCGCAAGGGACGCAGGTCGCCGGATACCAGGCGCCCGGTGTCGGTTCGACTACTGGGGGATTTGGTGGGTTTGTTGCCCGAAATCTGTTTCGATGGGTTCGAGGCTTCGCTGTTCAAGGTGGCGTTTATTTTGGCGTTTTTTGGGGCATTCCGAATCGGGGAACTGGTGAGCGCTAATAAGAGGGTGACGGGGGGCCTGCAATTTTCGGGGGTTCGTGTCTTGGATGGGAAGGTGGTGGTGCACCTCGGCAGATCCAAAACGGACGTCCGCGGCGTGGGCCGGGACGTGGCACTGGGGGCCTTGCCGGGCTCGGCTTTGTGCCCGTTGGCTGCTACGGCAGAGTACCTGGCACGGAGGCCAGCGATGGGGGGTTCCTTGTTGGTGCATGCCGACGGATCCTCCCTCTCTCGGTTTCAGTTCACGAAAGTTTTTCGGTTGGGCTTGGGCAAGTTAGGGCTTCGTGCTGAACGATTTGGAACGCACTCGTTCCGTATTGGGGCTGCCACGGAGGCGGCTCGGTTGGGATTGGGGGACGAGGTGGTGAAGCGGATCGGGAGGTGGGAATCGGTAAGATTCCGTTCCTATGTCCGATTGGGTCTGTTGGAGTAATGAGTTTGGGGACCGTTTTATGCAAAAAAAAAAAAAATTATATATATTTTGGGGATGAGAGACTTGTAACTGGCTGTACTGAAATGGTTCACTGTGTTATTTGGGCTGGGGTGGGGGTCTCTGTCGGACTTCCCTCATCATTTGTTTTTTCCCCCCAGGGCGTGAGGCATGGATCGTGGGCCATTCTTTTGTCTTCTGGGCCGAGAGGAGGGCCGCAGCTCGAGCGCAAGGCCAGCAGCTGGGTTTTCCGAGAGGCCAGTTGGCAGTTCGCTGGTTTGGGTATCGGGGGTTTTTGCTGGGGGGATGTTTGTGGTAAACTGTTTGGGATGCTGGCGGTGGGATACACGCCAGACTTACTGGTCCTGCATATTGGGGGTAATGACCTGGGCCTTACGCCGCAACGACGGCTGGTGAAGTGGATGAAGCAGGACATCAATAAGTTGAGGGGCCTGCTTCCGGGGGTCATGTTGGTTTGGTCGGAGATTGTCCCGAGGCGCCGGTGGCGGCACGCTCGGGATCCGGTGGCTATGGATAGGTGCAGGAAGAAAGTGAATAGCTTGATGGCAAGCTTTGTGCGGAAGGTAGGGGGTGTGGTGGTAAGGCACCTTGAGCTGGAGGAAGGGTTGCCAGGATACTACCGCTCGGATGGTGTTCACCTCTCGGAGGTGGGTTTGGACCTGCTCAACTTGGGTTGGCAGGATGGTATCCGGATGGCTCTGTTTCTTCGGGGTGGCGGAGCTCAGACAGCTTAAGGGGTCAAGGTCTGAGCTTGTGGCGGGACGGGGAGCCGAAGGAGAGGAAATAGGCTCCCCTGGATGAACGTGAGGTGGAATAAACAGATTGTGGTCATCGGTGGTTGAGAGGTTTCGAGTCCTGGAGGTGACTCAGAACCTGGTGGGGCAGGGGTATCCGGGTATACCCCTGCCGTGGTTAATGGTTGGTTGGCACTTTGGAATGTTGGTGTATGTTATAAATATGTTATAAATATGTATAGGTGTTATTATATGGGGGTTATTGCCTTTTGTATGGGAGCCGAAGGAACAGGATGCGAGGGGGCGGAGTATGGGGGGCAATGACCCATGTTAAATATGTTAATTTATTATTGTTATTATTATTATTATTATTATTATTATTATAATTATTGGTTAATAAAGCTGTGGACAAATTTCCCCATAATACTTAGTGTCCGTGTGTTATTGGGTTAGGTTATGGGGGTGGTTTGTCCTGGATTCCGACTGCCCAAATGGCGACTATACACCTGTCATGTAGCCCCATGTAGCTAGAGCGCAGCTAAGCGGAAAAAGGCCTTGACAGGGGTTAGGAGGCGGGCTTAGGAGGAAGTAAGCAAGGGTTGGATTATGGGTAAGTAGGATTGGCTATTTAAATGAGCAGCCATTTTAGGTGAGTCATTCTAACTTTCTACCTGGTTGAGTTTGTCCCACCCACCCTCCCTTTGTTTGTTATGTGTTTATTTAACCCGTTTCTTTCACAGCGGCGGGACGGGGAGCCGAAGGAGAGGAAATAGGCTCCCCTGGATGAACGTGTGGTGGAATAAACAGATTGTGGTCATCGGTGGTTGAGAGGTTTCGAGTCCTGGAGGTGACTCAGAACCTGGTGGGGCAGGGGTATCCGGGTATACCCCTGCCGTGGTTAATGGTTGGTTGGCACTTTGGAATGTTGGTGTATGTTATAAATATGTTATAAATATGTATAGGTGTTATTATATGGGGGTCATTGCCTTTTGTATGGTAGCCGAAGGAACAGGATGCGAGGGGGCGGAGTATGGGAGGCAATGACCCATGTTAAATATGTTAATTTATTATTGTTATTATTATTATTATTATTATTATTATTATAATTATTGGTTAATAAAGCTGTGGACAAATTTCCCCATAATACTTAGTGTCCGTGTGTTATTGGGTTAGGTTATGGGGGTGGTTTGTCCTGGATTCCGACTGCCCAAATGGCGACTATACACCTGTCATGTTTTTTATGACGGGGGGGGAGGTGAGAGGCAGTGGTGTTTAGGAGCCACTGCAGGTTTTTATTGGCAAGGACGGGGGCTTCTCTGTATAGCACTGTATGTTGAGTTGTTATTTATATATATATGTTATTTATGTTTTGTTGCTAACAATTTCGTTACAGAAAGAAGAGTTTAATATATGGAGTTATGGGTGTGTTATACAGTAATTTATTTATGTTATAATAAATGCTGTGGCCTGTTCATCCATACCACGTTGTCTGTCGTTATTGGGGGGAGGTTGAATGGGGTTAATTATGTTTATGCTTCATCGTAATTCCCCACTACGTACATACATGTATGGGCAAATACACAACGGCAATTTGGGAAATAATCTGGTTGACAGACCAGATGGGCAAATTAATGGAGGAAATTACAAAGATTAACCAAGTCTTTGCAAATAATCCTTTTTAGAGACAGCTCCAATTGCAGAGCCACCTGTGCAACTGCAGCAGCAACAACAGGTGCCGCTGCAATAATAGCCACTGTGACTAAACAGGCTATGTTGTCAGTAGATGTAATACCTAACCCTGTTTCCTTTCCAGGTACTCACAGCCAAACAAACAATAGTTGTGTTAGGATACCTATTGCCTACCCCGTCACTTCACTTCCGGGTGAAGGAGGCGCAACGTGTTCCTCTGTTTTTTCATTTCAGCCAAAGGCTAAAATAGCCCGAGCAGCCACTAGTTTCCAGGATCCAGACCTGAAAGGGTTAACTGATGAGATGCCGACCATTAGTTCCTGCTTGATAGTTCAAAATATTCCTAAAAAGGATGGGCCTGTGGGTAAGACTGAGCATTCCTCAGTACAGGTAGAAACTACTGCTGTGACCGGTAAAGTATAGAAAACGAGTGAAAATTATTCACAAATTATTATGTGAATTAGAAGAACATGAAGGAAGGTACTACATGTCTGTAGAAATACAGGATTCGCTACCCCAGCCTTTCAAATGGTTAATAGATACTGGTTCACAAGCCACTATCTTATCCAATAACTACTTCCAGCAGCGGATAGGCCGAAGCTAAGAGATTTCCAAAATGCTCTGTTGAGTGTTGGAGGAAATGCCCTGGCAACACCTGGTTAAAGTTTAAAATAGGTAACAAAACCTTAAGACACCCGGTGATAGTGGTAAATCTCCTCTATGACCGACTGATTATGGGTACTCAGAAGACTTAACACAATTATTGACTGTGTGAATGGAATTGTATGGTCACAAGCTAAGGTTCCTATAACCTATGAGAAATCACATGTTCAATCTGATCGTAATTGCCATGTGATAGAAGAAAGACCTGACTCCACAGAGGTACATTTTAGGAATAGTCAGTCACCTGACGTGACTATCCTGCAGGTGAATGATGCAATCGAACCTGTAGATGAGTATTCCGTAAGAGTTGCTCCAGAGAGGATCCAGAATGTCTCTCTGGATGGTGATGTTTTAACCATTTCTCTCCACAGGGACTATGTTGAATCTGTAGATCTGGCAGGTCATGCGCAATTCCTTGCCAGAATTGAAAGGGTTAATAACAACGTATTCTTTCCTATGCAAATAAATGACTTAGGAAAAAGTAGGAATGCAAAGCTGGACTTACAGAGTGAGAACAGCTATATTAGCAGAAGTCTGTTAAAGCAGATCGCTAATCCTAAAATGATCAGGTACGCTTCCCCACATGACAGGTGGATCCAGAACCTGGATGGCGAATCAGAGAGTCACAAATAAGAGAGTCATCGGAAATAAGACAGTTAAACATTTATTCCTAGTGATAGACGAACCTCGCTATCAGGTTTACATTGGCAATGATGTCATACATCGCTTTGCCATACACCTTGACCAGGCCCTGGGGAGATAGCGCAGCTAAGCGGACAAGGGCACATGTAGGAGTGTGGGGATAGATGCAGGGGAGGGTCTTTGATAGTGGGTGTATGGTGTGGGTGGGGGTTAGGGCTATGTGAGCTAGCAGGGGGGAGGTCTTACCTCAGTGCCACTTGGGATTCGGGCCAGTGAACAGCTTCCTGTCTCTTGCTCCTGTTTGCCTGGGCCTTTAGTCTCCACAGCTTGAGGGATGGATGTTGAGGCGATCCTGTCGTCCCTCAGGGCTGCTGCTGCGCTGGATGGTGGCCGGCAACTGAGGGAGCAATTTGCACACATTACTGGAGGTATGGCTAGCGGTGTGGGCACCCCCCGTGGCCTACCCTCCCCTGGGGTATCCTCTGTGGTCCCCCCTGCTGCTCCCTCTGCGGTTCCTGCCCCTGGGGGCCGCACCAGCACTGGCAGGCATTCCCGACCGCCTGCCAGGCTCTCCCCGGATCCTACTCGTCGGGCCCGGTTGAGGACTGGGAGCCCGGGCCCGAGTCATCGCCAGAACCGCGTGTCTGGGGCTCCAGACACGCGGCTAGCTACTAGGAGGAGTAATTTGCGGCCTTCTGCGGCCGCGCGCGTGGCACGGCCTTCAGACACGGCCTTCAGCCGCCTCTACTGCCGCACGGCCTTCTAACTCGAGGCCGGGGACGCGGCCTACGTCCGCCGCGCAGCCTGCGGCTTCCGCGGCCGCGCGGCCTATCACTCCCAGGCCAGGGATGCGGCCTGCTTCCGCCGCGCGGCCCCCTGGTGCGGGTGCTGCGCGGCCTACCCGTGGATCCCCTTCTACACCTGCCACCCCGGCCGCCTGTGCTGGTTTGCGGTCCGGGGGCGGTGGACGGCGGAATATGCCATCCGGGCGGCAGGCGGCCGCCCGGCAACGATCCAGGTCCCCCCGCGGCCGGCGGGGCAGTAAGGCGGTGAGTAGGCCCTCGCGGGCCGCGCGGGGTACCTCTGTACCGCCGTTGGGGGTCCGTGGGGGGTCTCCCTGCCCGTCGGGAGCCTCCTCTGCCAGTGAGGAAGGCTCCCAGGGCTCTGTCTCCCCTGCTCGATCTGCTGTCTCTTCCAGGGGGCCCAGCCTACCCTTTCCTGGGCCCCCTGGTCCCCCTCCCTCTGGCTCGGTTTCTGCCCCCCCCTTTCCTCCTCTGGGGGGCCCCCACTGCCTCTCCCTTCGTTTCTTACCCCTCCCCCCTCTTTTCTTGCTCCTCCTGTCTTTTCTTCCCCTTCTTCTGGTCCCCTTTCCTCCCTGTCTCTACCCCCCTCCTTTCTATCCTGCCTCCTCTGCCCTGCCTGGCCCCCCTCCCCCCCCAAGCAGGTCACTTACCTCGGCCATCTCCGCTGGGGCATGGGCTCACGTCCTCTCTGCTGCTCTCTTCTCAGGATACTGCTGCACTTCATGGATCCGTCCAGCAGGTGGCGTCTGGATCCCAGCTGACGTCTTCAGTGGATGCTGGAACTGCAGTTTCCTTGCCTCAGCCTTCTGTGAGCGCAGTACCGGGCTTGGATCGCCAGTCTGCGACCGGTGAGTACCTTATTCCTTCCGTTTACGGCGCTGCGGGTCCCGGGTTGGGGGGGTTCCTCTTAGGTCTTAGGTTTTTTTTTGATCAGTGGGAGAAGGGGGTGGCGGTTAGCGGTAATGCTATTGATGGTCAACTCCGGTCAGCGTGGTCCCCTGCCCTGCTCCCTCCTCAGGTTCAGTCTTCTCCTACTACTGGGCCCCTTCCCGGGTCGGGTGGCGGTGCGGTGCCTCTGGGTTCCCCGGCGCCCACGGTGGCCAGTGTTGGTTCCGCCGCGGACGATGCTTATCTCGCGGTCGCAGACGTGGCGCGGGGTGCTACTTACATGTGCTGGTCTGGCCCCCTGGGCTTGCACTTGAAGCAGGAGACTAAGGAAAAAATTTGGAAGGGGGAGTTTGTAGAGATATTTTCCCTTCTGCCGCTGGAGGAGGCTCCTCCCGTGGCGGACAAGGACAGCAAGGAGTCAGAAAAGGATAGGGAGAAGTACCGTTATCGCAAAATTCCCAAAAACTTTGGGAACTGGATTCGGGCTTTCTCTATTTTGGCCAGTGTGGTGGGGGAGAAGTCTCCCCAGAAGTGTTCCACTCTGTTCTGTTATCAGGACACGATTTGGAACGCTTGTCGCACCTATGGGGGATTAGGTTGGTGGAGGTACGACGAGCAGTTTCGACAGCGGCTGGCAGTGCGTCCCTCGCTGTCGTGGGACCAGATGGATATTGGTCTATGGCTCTCCATCATGACTCGTCCTGCCCCTCAACAGGGTGCTTTTTCATCTTTTCTCGGGGGGGCCGGTGGGGGCGCATCCTCCTCCTCATCGGCCTCCAGTCCGAGGTCCGGCTGTTGTTGGAAATTTAACGACAGTCTCTGTAAGTGGGGGTCCTCGTGCCGGTTTAAGCACGAATGCTCCGGCTGCGGTGGGGCCCATCCTGCCTCCCGCTGTTTCAAGCGGGGCAAAACGGGGGAGAAAGGGGACATGGGGGCAAAGGGCGACGATGCCGGT
Source organism: Pelobates fuscus (assembly GCF_036172605.1). Classification (NCBI taxonomy): domain Eukaryota; kingdom Metazoa; phylum Chordata; class Amphibia; order Anura; family Pelobatidae; genus Pelobates; species Pelobates fuscus. The sequence continues at coordinate 245,627,195 of NC_086322.1, forward strand.
CCTCGTAAACGCGATGCGCCCGTGGCTCGACCTTTATGAGAATCGGGCTGCGGCGCGTATCTTAGTGGAGGGGTTTGAACAGGGGTTTTGGATCCCGTTCGCGGAGCGCCCTCCTATGCTCTCCGTACGGAACCTCAAGTCCGTGCGGGCTTTTCCCCAAGTGGTGCGGGAAAAATTGGATAAAGAGGTTTCCTTGGGTCGGATGGCCGGCCCTTTCTCCGCCCCACCGATGGCGAATTTGCGGGTTTCTCCCTTGGGTGTGGTGCCCAAGAAGGACCCCGGGAAATATTGTTTGATTCACCATTTGTCATACCCTCGTGGTGGATCGGTGAATGACGACATTTCCACGGAACTCTGCAGGGTTTCCTATGCATCCTTTGATGCGGCGGTTCGCATGGTGAGAGCAGCGGCCCGGGGGCGCTGCTAGCTAAGGCGGATGTGGAATCCGCTTTCCGGCTGCTCCCGGTGCATCCGGATTGCCATCATCTTTTGGGGTGTGCCTTTGAGGGCCAGTTTTTTGTGGACATGTGCCTCCCCATGGGTTGCTCGCTATCCTGTTTTTATTTTGAGTGCTTTAGCACTTTTCTGGAATGGGTGGTGCGGAGGGAAGCGGGGGTCGCTTCCCTCCTGCACTACCTGGATGATTTCCTGTGTGTAGGCCCGGCAGAGTCGCACGTCCTGCTGCGGGTTCTCGGGGAGGTGTTTCAGCGCTTCGGGGTCCCGCTGGCGCAAGACAAGACGGTGGGTCCGGTCACGTGCTTGAGCTTTCTGGGCATCGAAATTGATTCGATGGCTGGGGAATGTCGGCTGCCGCCCGATAAGGTCTTGGACCTGCGCCTCGCGGTGTCCCGTGCACTGGGACGGCGTAAGATCCAGCTGCTCTGCCTGCAGTCTTTGCTGGGGAAATTCAATTTTGCCTGTCGGATCTTGCCAATGGGGCGTATCTTTAATAGGCGCCTGGCGGCGGCGACATCGGGGGTCGCTCATCCGCTACATTTTATCCGGCTTACCCGGCACTTACGGGCCGATTTGGCTGTCTGGGACTCCTTTTTGGCCTCCTATAATGGCAGGTCTTACTGGCAGGCCCCGGAGGTCTCTAATGCGGACCTCCATTTGTTTACCGATGCAGCGGGTTCTGCCGGCTTTGGAGCCATTCTAGGGGCAAAGTGGTGCGCTGACTCGTGGCCGGAGTCCTGGTATGCGGCGGGGCTCACTCGGAATCTGGCGTTTCTGGAGCTCTTCCCAATCTTGGTAGCATTGGAGGTATGGGGTTCCCTGCTGGTGGATAGGCGGGTGGTTTTCCATTGTGACAACTTGGGTGTAGTCCAGGCTATCAACCAGCTGTCTGCATCTCCCCCCCCGTGGTTCGCTTGCTCCGGCGCCTAGTGCTGCGCTGTCTGGTGCTGAATGTGTATTGTAGGGCTGTGCACATCCCGGGTGTGCGTAATGTGATGGCCGATGCTCTCTCTCGTTCACAGTGGGACGTGTTTCGGGCCGTGGCTCCACAGGCCGAACTGGAGGGTGTCCCGTGTCCGGCGGAGATGTGGTCCTTGGGTCTGGCAGACTGATGGAGCTGGTCCGTGGGTCGGTCACTGCGGCCACATGGGACCGCTATAATAAGGTTTGGCGGGAATGGGAAGGGTGGGAGGGGGCCCACGGGGGCTTCCGGGACTCATCCTCTCGTCTGCAGGGTTTGGTTCGGCTCTTGGGGGATTGGGAGGCCGCAGGACCGTCGCCCTCGGCCATTTCGGCTCGCTTGTCAGGACTCAGCTTCCTGTTTAAGTTACGGGGTTGGGAGGACGCTACTAAGGCGTTCATTGTGCGGCAGGCACTGAAAGGCTTGAGACGGGGGAGGGTGTCTGTGCCGGACTCAAGGCGTCCTGTCTCGGGCACGCTCCTAACTGCTTTGTGTGAGGCGTTGCACGGGGTTTGCCATTCGGATTTCGAGGTTCGGCTGTTTCGCCTTGCCTTTTCCCTGGCATTCTTCGGCGCCATGCGGATTGGGGAGCTAGTATGCCCCAGCCGGCGGCAGGTAGGGGGGGTGCTATTTGGTGACGTTTCGTGCGTCACTGATCAGATCTCGTTCCGAATCCGCCGCTCTAAGACGGATGTCTTGGGGAAGGGTAAGTGGGTCCGTTTGGGGGCTGTGCCGGGTTCCGGCATTTGTCCCGTGTGGTCCTTTGGGGAATATTGTGCTGTGCGCTCTTCTCCTGCGCTGCCTCTCCTGGTGCATGGGGATGGTAGTTTCCTTTCCCATTTCCAGTTTGTTAGAGTGTTTCGTTTGGGGCTGGAAGCAATGGGGTTGGATAGCAGGGAGTTCGGGGGCCATTCCTTCCGTATTGGGGCGGCGACCGAGGCCTCTCGGCTAGGCATGCCAGCGCAGGTGGTTCAGAGGATTGGTAGGTGGGACTCAGGGCGCTATATTTCCTATGTTCGTCCGGCCGGTTTATTGACGTGATTTCTTTCCACAGTTTCTGTTCCCCCCAGGATCTGGATCGTCGGACACTCTTATGTTTACTGGGCTGGGCAGCGGGCGGCGGTTCGGCCTGGAGGTTCGAGGTTGGGTTTCTCGCCTTCCGAAGCGGAAGTTCGATGGCTCGGGGCGCGGGGTATGAGGTGGTCACGGCTCCTTCCCGAGTTGGTACGGCTGTCTATGCTCCTGGGTGCGCCGAGTGTCCTGGTGATCCACCTGGGGGGGAATGATCTGTGTTCGGTGCCCATTTGGGATTTGATCTCGGAAGTGAAGCGGGACTTGGCCCGCATCTTGGTTTTGTTCCCGGGCGTGCGCTTAATCTGGTCTGAAGTTGTCGCCCGCAACTATTGGCGTGGCGCCAGGAGTCAAAGTGCCATGGAGCGTTGCCGGCGCAAGTTGAACAGGCGGGTTTCCCAGTTCGTTTTGGGGGCTCATGGACTCCCGGTCCGCTCGACCTTTTTAATCTCGCCCTACAGGAGGCGGTGGAGCAGGCCATGGCTGGTTTTGGTGGGGTTCCCCGCTGATTTAGGGGTAAAGCAGCGGGTCTGGTGGCGGGGGTATGTCCTTGCCAATTAAGTGTGGTTATGTTAAGGATGGAATAAGTTCCTCATGTTTACAGGTCTCAGCCTCCCCTGCTTCAAAAGGTTTAACTTTAGGTTGCCTGAGGTCTCGTGCCCATCGAGCGTGGATAAGGTCGGCTGATGGCAGGCATTGGATTATGTTTTTTATGACGGGGGGGGAGGTGAGAGGCAGTGGTGTTTAGGAGCCACTGCAGGTTTTTATTGGCAAGGACGGGGGCTTCTCTGTATAGCACTGTATGTTGAGTTGTTATTTATATATATATGTTATTTATGTTTTGTTGCTAACAATTTCGTTACAGAAAGAAGAGTTTAATATATGGAGTTATGGGTGTGTTATACAGTAATTTATTTATGTTATAATAAATGCTGTGGCCTGTTCATCCATACCACGTTGTCTTCGTTATTGGGGGGACGTTGAATGGGGTTAATTATGTTTATGCTTCATAGTAATTCCCCACTACGTACATACATGACTAATTCCAATTGTGGACAAGGTTAAAAGGTAATCCTCGTGGATACCTTCACGAGGAAACCACCCTGGAATCAGGACAAATACTCCTGTTACAAATCGCTATTTGTAACTGGCCCTTTAAATGAGAAATTGCCCTGCTTCCCTGGATTGTGGAGAAGCATGTTTGCCAGCCTCCTGCCTCATGACTATGGCCCCTGGAAGATTGTGCCCCTGAAAACTTATTAACATTTATTGGGTGTGTATGGCCCTTTAAGAACCGTCTGGGGACATATTGTGACTTTGCTGAACAATGCCCCTTTAAGACTATGTCCCCAGACCGGTAAAATAACTTGTTCCTGGCTTTCCCCCACTTGGTTCAGTAAATAGGGCTTACTGAACCAAGTACCACACAGGCAGACCACCCAGAAGTTAAAGTGTGCAGGCAATTTACCTCCCAGGCTGTGAGGTTACTGCCGGTCAATTGCACGTGGCGGCGGCCATCTTGGTTTCCTCGAATGCGGTCAGCGGTGTATGCTAAAGATTCTGTGGAACTGAAATCGGCTACACATTTTGCCGAACACCGCTGACCCTTACCTTCTCCCATACGGAACTTGCAGCTCCAGAGACTAAGTCCCGTTCGAAATGGGACTTAGTCGTTTTTTCGCATGAAATTGACCGACCGCACAGCCCAAATCTATGGAACTGTTTTGGGCAGGAAATTGTGCTTGCGGTCGGTCATAAAGGACTTCCAGCTAACTTTTGATCCACTGGAGGGATTTGGCTGATTTTTGGAAGGGTTTATGTTTGCTGTATGCTGAGTCTGAATATGCAACTTTTATTGAAATTGAATGTATGGTTTTAAAGTTACAGTGTGTGTGTAAAAACTGTATTTTTTTGTATGTAATAATTGGTTTAACTGTTTATCTGAGGGGAGGGAATGTGTGGGCTGCACCAGATGTGTGATTGGTGATTTTATGCCTCCCCCTGGGAGTGTCCTATTTGCATGTAACCTCAATAAAAGCCAGGCTGGGTGTTCCAGACCTCAGACCTCTTCTGACCCTCAATACGTAGCCTTGTCTCGTTATTGGAGGGAACTGCTATATCACACTGGGGATTGCTATGCGCTGCATATTCCCCTGAGCTCTTAATCACTTAGCTCTTTTAAGAGCTTGTTCCTGTTACGCTCTCCTGGATGAGAGGTCTTCCCCACACGGTCCTGGAGGACAGAAGCCGATCCAGGGTGGACGGAAGACGGCGCGGCTCCAGTTAAGCTACGGCGGTTGTGGAGCCTGCGGTGGTTGTGGTGTCGTCTGCAGTGCTTGGAGTCCTCTGAGAGCGCTAGGAGCATCCATCAACGGAGGGTACTCGGTCGGAGTACACGGAGCTCCGTTACAACTCCAATATGCGGTAAGTACCTGATGACATAACCATTCCACAAGGGACAAGTAACTTTCTTTTACCCTTACAGGTCAAGAAGGGTCAGAGATTGGAAAACTCTGATGCCCTAATCTGTTTATCCAACAGGATACAACAATTAGGGATGGTGGTAACGCATACACCAATGGTAAGTATTGGTAAGACTCCCACCTATGTAATAGTCAACAATGTTACACCCAATAGTGTTACTTTACCAAAAGGAACATTATTAGGTCTAACATTGGATGCTGAGTACTATACATTTGGTTTCCAAAACCAAATTATAGGCCTCATCCCTGAAGAATACTTAACTGAGGACGAAATTGTCGATCAAATATTCCATTCCTCCCCAGAAGGATTATTCACTATCCTAACTGTATATTGTTTCAACGTCGAAGAAGGCTCGTGTAAAATCGAAGAAGCATCAATCACCTTCGATCATCTGTTCAATGAGCAGGAATCACAAGAGTATCACGATCAAAGAGAAAAGGTAAGTCAACACCGAACTGACCTAACTTCTAGGCTTGAAGAAGCTTATGAGATAGGCCAGCCTGAAATCTTTCCAGGATTTCAGGAAAGGCTAAAAGAGCAAATATCTTTAGCTGACGGTTGCTCCAACGATGCTGAGCGGCAACAGCTAAAGGAAATCCTAATGGAATTCCAAGATATTTTTGCCAAAGATTCCTACAACTGTGGGTTAACTAACCTCCACGTAGCCAGAATACAAACTGATCCAAATTTACCACCTGTATTTATCAAACAATATAGACTCCCATTAGCGTTATATGATGGTCTACAAGACATCATTCAGAATTTAAAGGAAAGGGGCATTATACGTATAATAATCCGATCTTGGGGATTCTGAAACCTAATGGACAATGGCGTTTATGCGCTGACTTACGACAGCTAAATAAACACGTCTATATGTCTGGTTGGCCAGTGCCATACATAGACCAATGTTTGGTACAAATGCAGGGATCCAAAGTATTCACTGCCATTGACTGTGCGCAGGGATATTGGACTGTACCAGTCCATGATGAAGACCAATACAAATTGGCCTTCACATTTGGAAAGCAGCAGTATACCTGGACCCGTATGCCCTTCGGTTACATAAACTCTGGTCATGAATTCGCTGTGTTCATGCATAAAGCTATGCCTGACGCACTCGAGAGAGGAACGTTATCATATGTCGTGCTGAAAAGCACTTCCTTTGATAAGCATATCATAGAGATTAGACATGTTCTCACTCAGCTAAGAGAGGCAGGGATAAAACTGTCTTTACAAAAGGCGCAATGGTGTCGCACCCATGTCAACTTCCTCGGACATGAGGTAACTTCTAAAGGATTAAATCCCCAGAGGAAGAAGGTTGAAGCTGTAATTAAGGCTAAAACAGCAGGGAATTACGATCGTTCCTTGGTATGACTAACTACTCCCGTAAGTTTATAGATAACTATGCAGAAATAACGAAACCACTCTTACACCTGCTTAAAAAGGAAAGTACCTGGAACTGGGGGGAGCCTCAGGACAAAGCGGTAAGTGAACTGAGGAGGAAGCTCACTCAGGCACCCTGTTTAGCATACCCAGAGGGGGGTAAACCCTTCTATCTGGAGACAGGATATACCGATTTAAGTATAAGTGCTGTTCTGTATCAGAAGCAGGACAGTTTAAACAAAGTTATTGCATATGCTAGCAAGACTTTGTCACCTGTTGAAGTTAAATTCAACACGTGTGAGAAGGTGTTATTGTCGACTGTCTGGGCACTACAAAATTTTCGTAGCTATATCTAAGGTGAGAAAATAATTGTAAAAACAGCTCACCAACCTCTACAGTATCTGCAGAGTGAAAGAATCAGAGATGGAAATCTCTCTAACAGTCGGATTACTGCATGGACTCTATCCTTACAGGGATGGCCGTTAGAAGTCCGTTATAAACATAATAAGAGAAGCCCAGTTGCCCAAGGTTTAGCAGAATTACATGACTGTACTGCTCCATCTCTGGATGATAATGACACCGGAGATGACTTCCTAGAAGAGCAATTGCTATCCCCTTATAAAGTTTAAGACGAGGAATACTGTCGACCACTACCGTGGGTATACATTGATGGTTGTTCATATCACCACGCCGCTGGTGCTGAAGAGATGTTAGTTGCAGGTATCGGAATCGCCTGGACAGGTGATTATCCCAATGTATCTATAGGATACAATATTGGTTCCAAAAGCAGTCAGACAGCCAAACTCTGTGCAGTATATAAGACCATTCAAATGGCAATAGAATATAATATCAAAGAATTTGTTATCATAACTGTTTTCAACTATGTTCGCAACAGTTTCGTCGAATATCTGCATAGCTGAAAGCTTAACCAAATGCTGAAAAGCAATAACAAACCTGTTAAACATAGGAAATTGTTTTGTAAAATCGATGAATTGGTTAAGGAACATGGTTTAACCATATATTGGAAGAAAACCAAAGGCCCTTCTAAAATAGAAGGTATTGACAAGGATGGTAATGACTTAGCCGATTCAATGGCAAAACAAGCAGCCATCAATGGTGAAACCCTAAACATTAATGATCTTATGGGTTCAATTCATGTTGAAGCCATAACTAGACGACTAGAGATAATGCCGACTTAAATGTCGTGCAATGGAGTCAAGAAGCTCCTAGTGAGGACCTGATTACCAGTCAAAAGAACGATCCCGTCATAGGCATATTCTATAGACATATAGAAGACCCTACTGCCAATCCCATCACAGATGAGGATTGCAAAGATAATTAAGATTTTGAATCTTGATGAGATATAAAGTCCAATTTAGTATCATGGATGGGTTGCTGGTCAGAACTTCTAAACATGGTATTCAACAATGGGTAGCCACAACTGTAGCCACAACTGTATACCGAGGGTTAATGCTCCAACAGGCACATGATGCACCTACATCTGGGCATCGTGGTGATAAGATCACATATGAGATATTGTGTGATTATGCATATTTGCCACACATGTTAAGAGATGTTAAGACATACTGTCAGGGATGCTTGAATATCAACCCCATGGTCCAACCCATCGTGCACCACTTCAGAAGAGGGGGGTGTCATTACCTGGGTCTGATATTCAAATTGACTTTATAGGTCCTGTAACAAGATCTTCAAGAGGTAACAAATACATGTTAACCGTTACATGTATGTACACAAAGTGGATAGAGTGTTTGCCTTATAAAGAGAACACGAGTACCGTGTGCGCCACTTTGTTGATTAACCATGTCTTTTCCAGGTTCGGTCTGCCTCAAAGAATTGAGTCAGATAGAGGTAGTCATTTTACCAGCGAAGTAATGGCTAAGATGTGGAAAATTCTAGGTGTTAAACGAAAGCTACACATTGCATACCGCGCTGCATCTAGTGGGGAGGGGGGGGGGTAGAGCGATATAACCAGTCTATCGTTAATATTCTGACGAAGTATGTTAAGGAGTCTGGTAAAGACTGGGACATTAAATTTCCCCTAATTTTAATGGCAATTAGAGCTACACCTAGCACTGCTACCAGATTGTCACCTTTTGAATTGATGACAGGAAGAAAGATGGTTTTACCACAGCATTTACTATATCGTACTTTGGATCATAACTTGATCAATGCTGCCACTACACATCAGTATATCGAATATTTGCACAAGCATTTACAGCATGTGTTTGCTTTTGTCCAAAAGAATCTACAAAAAGCAGCGACAGGGGTTAAGACCTATTATGATTTAAAAACCACGAAAAAGGAATAGGAGATCACAGATCAAGTCTATCTGTATAACTTTGCGCGAAATCAAGTCAAGGAAAATAAATTTTTACCTTCTTGGAAATGGCCATATGTCATCATTGACAAAATTTCCCCAGTAGCGTATAAGATAAAAATTCCTAAGGATGGTGATTTTATTGAAAAGTGGTTCACATTAACCAGTTGCGTGCTTGTCATCCTAAATCTCAATTAAGGATTATAGGTGTGGATTAAGACGCAGAAGGGTGAACGACTAACCTGGATGAATGCTTGATTCACGTGGTATCGTATGATGTGAAATGTTGTGATGTGCCATGATCTCATGTACGTTCATGTCATTAACTATTTCCTTGCCATCCAATAACTACATTTTCTAAGCAGGTTACTAGCTTGCTAAACTGCTATAGGCATATTGCTGAGGAGTCAGTAATAAATGTAGTGAGGGATGAAGTTATAAAAATAGAATTAGAGAGAATACATATGTTGATGAATCGTAATAATGCGTTGTCCTTGGACAAGTGATTTCATACTCTTATAAGTTTGTATGCTTAACAAACCTTGAATCATTCGTAGACAAGTCTGAAACGAGTTCCTGATCCGTGACTGTCGAAAGATGTCCAAGAAGGATGTGGCGTGTTTCTGGATTGTACTGCTCCTGTGCCAAGAGCTACAGACCGACCCAATCGCAGAGATGGGACCATCCTCCGGCATCCTGATTCAAGAGACACCAGAGTTCGTCTTGACAGAGAAGAGGATCCTGACCCGATGTGTGTTTGTCAGCTTGAACCCCAAGATTTACATTGAGAAGGCATACATTTCATTGATGCAGCTTCCTGAGTTACAGACTTGGTACCAGATGCACCTCCAAAGAGCACAGGACCATGTGCGAAACATCTTGGAGCAAGCCCGGAAACCATTTGTATCCAGTACTATTTCGATGAGCAACCGACCCAAAATGTTCCTCACCGCCATAATTGTTGCATTAGTTTGCGCCACTGTCGGTGCAGTTGTCGCAACTGGAATGTCTGCAGCCAACTCTATTACTGTCCAAAAGTTGGATATGGAAATCTATGCGTTAATGCAACACATTAACGATATTCATCAGGTGATAAAACAGCAAGGAACACTTCTCCAAGACCTGTTAACTATTGTGGAAGACACAGTTGTTACAACAAATTTGCATTCAGAGTTAATTGCCAAATCCACTTGTTGCACCAAAGTCATGACTTATTTAAGCGTGAACTTCTATTTCTGCATGACCCGATATTGTTCCACACACTTGCTTTTCTTGACAAAGTGCAAACTGGAATGATCGAATTGGCAGGGGGACACATACCTCTGTATTTTGTATCCAAGGATATTGTTAATGCGATGCTTGCCAATGTGGATGGAGAGACAATTGAGCCTATGCAATTAAATCTGGCCTTTGAGATGGGGAGCGCTATACCACTCTTAATTGATCCGGAACGTATGGAGATTTGCTTTTTATTGACCATACCATATGTAACTCCCAAAAACATTTTTCAAATGAAAACAATTTACAATGATAATAATGATATTATGGTTGATTGTACTAAATGTAAGGTTCAAGCTCTTACAGGTACAACAATATACAAAAATGTTCATTCCACGCACGGGCCTATGCCAGTAGAAATTATGTGAGTGCACTATATGTCTTGTAACTTCTTTAGTGCTTATTCATAGACTAAATTAATCTTTGCTTTAATAATCACTAAGGGGGGATATGTCAGGATATTTATATCGGCAGACATTTTGTGCTAAAATAGAAATTAAAAGTGTATATTGTCAGAGTCACTCATAACAGAGCAGACTCCATTTTGGATTTCAGGATAACAAAGATACATAAAATTTCTATCCTTTCTGTAACACTAACCAATGAGCCTGAGCTAAGGAATGCATTATATAAACAAGTCAAGTGATAAGCAATAAAGCAGGGGGATGGAATGCTCTGTCTAAATGTTAATGGAATAGAAATAATTCTAAACGCAGACATTAGTGACAGAGAAGACAAGTAATTCATTTTACTTTCTAAATTTTACAAGGTCCCATTGTAAAGTAAAGGTGAAATTTAGTTTACAACTGTCAATTTTAGAAATTACAACAGGAATTGTCGACGCACTGTCTGGAGAAAATCCAAAGAAACGCTTTGAACTGACAGCAAATTTAAGTTATGGTGGTGTTTTAGATAAGCCAAATGATGTCAAAATTGTCATCAGGAAAAGTTAACTCTTTCCTGGATAGGAAGGTTTAGTGAGGTTAGACTGCCCTCTATGGACCAAATACCTAAATTGCAATCTGCAGGTTGACCACACCTTCAGTTTCCTATTGGCCTTATTAACTAATGACGTACAGACAGTCTGGCCCTTTAAAAGTTAGGACAAAGGGAAGAGAGAAGGAAGCTGAAGTTGAAGTTGGAGAAAGTTTGGGCTTTCAGATTCGGACATGCAGAGAGATCCAGGACAGATATTCACTCTTGGACACAACTCAAGGAACACTCCGGGACACTTAGAATTTTTTTTAACCAACACTATTTTTACTATTGCTTACATACCTCCATACAACCAATCATACACGCATTCAAGTTCCTGGGACTACCTACTCATCTGGTGAGAGCATCTACTTAACTGGTAATTAGTGAAGTCGCGAACCCGAAATTTTCGGTTCGCGAACGGCGAACGGGAACTTCCGCAAACATTCGCGAACCGGCGAACCGGGCGAAGCGCCATTGACTTCAATGGGCAGGCGAATTTTAAAACCCACAGGGACTCTTTCTGGCCACAAAAGTGATGGAAAAGTTGTTTCAAGGGGACTAACACCTTGACTGTGGCATGCCGGAGGAGGATCCATGGCAAAACTCCCATGGCAAATTACACAGTTGATGCAGAGTCTGGTTTTAATCCATAAAGGGCAGAAATCACCTAACATTCCTAAATCGCAATGAATATGGATTGACACCTGACATATGGATTGACACCTGTCCTCAGAGACCCTGATGCACACGGACACAGAGCAAAATAGGGACTGTTCCCCTTACATAGGGTCACTTGGCAGGTATGGATTGACACCGGTCCTCAAAGCCCCTGACACAGAGCAGAATAGAGACTGTTCCCCGTCCTCAGAGACCATGATACACACTGACAAAGAGCAGAATAGAGACCGGGGGTCTAGTAGCGTGGACACCCAGCACAGGTCGTTCTCCTTCAGCCTTTTTATATGAGGGTCCCTCAACAGGCACGACAGCATGAAAGACCACATTTGCACAAGGTTGGATGCCGAGCTACTCATTTCCCGTTCCTCCTCCTCACACAGAGTAGAATAGAGATTGTTCCCCATCCTCAGAGACCATGATACATACTGACAAAGAGCAGAATAGAGACTGTTCCCCGTCCTCAAAGCCCCTGGTACACACTGACAAAGAGCAGAATAGAGACTGTTCCCCCTACATAGGGTCACTTGGCAGGTATGGATTGACACCGGTCCTCAAAGCCCCTGATACACACTGACACAGAGCAGAATAGAGACTGTGCCCCGTCCTCAGAGACCATGATACACACTGACACAGTGTCAGGATCGGGACAGGGATCCAACACGCAGAGTACAAAGAGTGGAAAGGTACGTATACCGGGCCTTAGAATGGCCGGACTAACGTACCGAGAGTAAAGAATAGTCAGAGGCAAGCCGAGGTCGAGGGAACGAGAAGACAGATAAGCGAGAGACAAGCCGGGTCAAGGGATAACAGAGAAACAGGGTAGTACAACGAGCCGAGTCAAAACCAAAAGAGCAAACTAGAATACCAGAGCACTGAGTGACTAGACAAGCTAGAACCACGACAGGGCAATGAGCTGAAGTAAGGAGTAAGCTTAAATACCCTGGTTCTGGATGGAAATCACGCCTCTGAAAAGTACCGATTGGATATCGGACACTTGAGTGACAGATTGCTCGTGCTAGCGTCATGACGTCACGTATTGAGCGTCCTGCTAGAAAAGGACGTGGATTCCTCGCGGCCGGTGTTTAAGTGACTGGATGAACCGCGAGGAACGGAGGAGACAGCTCGCCTGGACGGATACACCACCAAGTCTCTACCTCCCTTAGCTACACCTAGCACTGCTACCAGATTGTCACCTTTTGAATTGATGACAGGAAGAAAGATGGTTTTACCACAGCATTTACTATATCGTACTTTGGATCATAACTTGATCAATGCTGCCACTACACATCAGTATATCGAATATTTGCACAAGCATTTACAGCATGTGTTTGCTTTTGTCCAAAAGAATCTACAAAAAGCAGCGACAGGGGTTAAGACCTATTATGATTTAAAAACCACGAAAAAGGAATAGGAGATCACAGATCAAGTCTATCTGTATAACTTTGCGCGAAATCAAGTCAAGGAAAATAAATTTTTACCTTCTTGGAAATGGCCATATGTCATCATTGACAAAATTTCCCCAGTAGCGTATAAGATAAAAATTCCTAAGGATGGTGATTTTATTGAAAAGTGGTTCACATTAACCAGTTGCGTGCTTGTCATCCTAAATCTCAATTAAGGATTATAGGTGTGGATTAAGACGCAGAAGGGTGAACGACTAACCTGGATGAATGCTTGATTCACGTGGTATCGTATGATGTGAAATGTTGTGATGTGCCATGATCTCATGTACGTTCATGTCATTAACTATTTCCTTGCCATCCAATAACTACATTTTCTAAGCAGGTTACTAGCTTGCTAAACTGCTATAGGCATATTGCTGAGGAGTCAGTAATAAATGTAGTGAGGGATGAAGTTATAAAAATAGAATTAGAGAGAATACATATGTTGATGAATCGTAATAATGCGTTGTCCTTGGACAAGTGATTTCATACTCTTATAAGTTTGTATGCTTAACAAACCTTGAATCATTCGTAGACAAGTCTGAAACGAGTTCCTGATCCGTGACTGTCGAAAGATGTCCAAGAAGGATGTGGCGTGTTTCTGGATTGTACTGCTCCTGTGCCAAGAGCTACAGACCGACCCAATCGCAGAGATGGGACCATCCTCCGGCATCCTGATTCAAGAGACACCAGAGTTCGTCTTGACAGAGAAGAGGATCCTGACCCGATGTGTGTTTGTCAGCTTGAACCCCAAGATTTACATTGAGAAGGCATACATTTCATTGATGCAGCTTCCTGAGTTACAGACTTGGTACCAGATGCACCTCCAAAGAGCACAGGACCATGTGCGAAACATCTTGGAGCAAGCCCGGAAACCATTTGTATCCAGTACTATTTCGATGAGCAACCGACCCAAAATGTTCCTCACCGCCATAATTGTTGCATTAGTTTGCGCCACTGTCGGTGCAGTTGTCGCAACTGGAATGTCTGCAGCCAACTCTATTACTGTCCAAAAGTTGGATATGGAAATCTATGCGTTAATGCAACACATTAACGATATTCATCAGGTGATAAAACAGCAAGGAACACTTCTCCAAGACCTGTTAACTATTGTGGAAGACACAGTTGTTACAACAAATTTGCATTCAGAGTTAATTGCCAAATCCACTTGTTGCACCAAAGTCATGACTTATTTAAGCGTGAACTTCTATTTCTGCATGACCCGATATTGTTCCACACACTTGCTTTTCTTGACAAAGTGCAAACTGGAATGATCGAATTGGCAGGGGGACACATACCTCTGTATTTTGTATCCAAGGATATTGTTAATGCGATGCTTGCCAATGTGGATGGAGAGACAATTGAGCCTATGCAATTAAATCTGGCCTTTGAGATGGGGAGCGCTATACCACTCTTAATTGATCCGGAACGTATGGAGATTTGCTTTTTATTGACCATACCATATGTAACTCCCAAAAACATTTTTCAAATGAAAACAATTTACAATGATAATAATGATATTATGGTTGATTGTACTAAATGTAAGGTTCAAGCTCTTACAGGTACAACAATATACAAAAATGTTCATTCCACGCACGGGCCTATGCCAGTAGAAATTATGTGAGTGCACTATATGTCTTGTAACTTCTTTAGTGCTTATTCATAGACTAAATTAATCTTTGCTTTAATAATCACTAAGGGGGGATATGTCAGGATATTTATATCGGCAGACATTTTGTGCTAAAATAGAAATTAAAAGTGTATATTGTCAGAGTCACTCATAACAGAGCAGACTCCATTTTGGATTTCAGGATAACAAAGATACATAAAATTTCTATCCTTTCTGTAACACTAACCAATGAGCCTGAGCTAAGGAATGCATTATATAAACAAGTCAAGTGATAAGCAATAAAGCAGGGGGATGGAATGCTCTGTCTAAATGTTAATGGAATAGAAATAATTCTAAACGCAGACATTAGTGACAGAGAAGACAAGTAATTCATTTTACTTTCTAAATTTTACAAGGTCCCATTGTAAAGTAAAGGTGAAATTTAGTTTACAACTGTCAATTTTAGAAATTACAACAGGAATTGTCGACGCACTGTCTGGAGAAAATCCAAAGAAACGCTTTGAACTGACAGCAAATTTAAGTTATGGTGGTGTTTTAGATAAGCCAAATGATGTCAAAATTGTCATCAGGAAAAGTTAACTCTTTCCTGGATAGGAAGGTTTAGTGAGGTTAGACTGCCCTCTATGGACCAAATACCTAAATTGCAATCTGCAGGTTGACCACACCTTCAGTTTCCTATTGGCCTTATTAACTAATGACGTACAGACAGTCTGGCCCTTTAAAAGTTAGGACAAAGGGAAGAGAGAAGGAAGCTGAAGTTGAAGTTGGAGAAAGTTTGGGCTTTCAGATTCGGACATGCAGAGAGATCCAGGACAGATATTCACTCTTGGACACAACTCAAGGAACACTCCGGGACACTTAGAATTTTTTTTAACCAACACTATTTTTACTATTGCTTACATACCTCCATACAACCAATCATACACGCATTCAAGTTCCTGGGACTACCTACTCATCTGGTGAGAGCATCTACTTAACTGGTAATTAGTGAAGTCGCGAACCCGAAATTTTCGGTTCGCGAACGGCGAACGGGAACTTCCGCAAACATTCGCGAACCGGCGAACCGGGCGAAGCGCCATTGACTTCAATGGGCAGGCGAATTTTAAAACCCACAGGGACTCTTTCTGGCCACAAAAGTGATGGAAAAGTTGTTTCAAGGGGACTAACACCTTGACTGTGGCATGCCGGAGGAGGATCCATGGCAAAACTCCCATGGCAAATTACACAGTTGATGCAGAGTCTGGTTTTAATCCATAAAGGGCAGAAATCACCTAACATTCCTAAATCGCAATGAATATGGATTGACACCTGACATATGGATTGACACCTGTCCTCAGAGACCCTGATGCACACGGACACAGAGCAAAATAGGGACTGTTCCCCTTACATAGGGTCACTTGGCAGGTATGGATTGACACCGGTCCTCAAAGCCCCTGACACAGAGCAGAATAGAGACTGTTCCCCGTCCTCAGAGACCATGATACACACTGACAAAGAGCAGAATAGAGACCGGGGGTCTAGTAGCGTGGACACCCAGCACAGGTCGTTCTCCTTCAGCCTTTTTATATGAGGGTCCCTCAACAGGCACGACAGCATGAAAGACCACATTTGCACAAGGTTGGATGCCGAGCTACTCATTTCCCGTTCCTCCTCCTCACACAGAGTAGAATAGAGATTGTTCCCCATCCTCAGAGACCATGATACATACTGACAAAGAGCAGAATAGAGACTGTTCCCCGTCCTCAAAGCCCCTGGTACACACTGACAAAGAGCAGAATAGAGACTGTTCCCCCTACATAGGGTCACTTGGCAGGTATGGATTGACACCGGTCCTCAAAGCCCCTGATACACACTGACACAGAGCAGAATAGAGACTGTGCCCCGTCCTCAGAGACCATGATACACACTGACACAGTGTCAGGATCGGGACAGGGATCCAACACGCAGAGTACAAAGAGTGGAAAGGTACGTATACCGGGCCTTAGAATGGCCGGACTAACGTACCGAGAGTAAAGAATAGTCAGAGGCAAGCCGAGGTCGAGGGAACGAGAAGACAGATAAGCGAGAGACAAGCCGGGTCAAGGGATAACAGAGAAACAGGGTAGTACAACGAGCCGAGTCAAAACCAAAAGAGCAAACTAGAATACCAGAGCACTGAGTGACTAGACAAGCTAGAACCACGACAGGGCAATGAGCTGAAGTAAGGAGTAAGCTTAAATACCCTGGTTCTGGATGGAAATCACGCCTCTGAAAAGTACCGATTGGATATCGGACACTTGAGTGACAGATTGCTCGTGCTAGCGTCATGACGTCACGTATTGAGCGTCCTGCTAGAAAAGGACGTGGATTCCTCGCGGCCGGTGTTTAAGTGACTGGATGAACCGCGAGGAACGGAGGAGACAGCTCGCCTGGACGGATACACCACCAAGTCTCTACCTCCCTTAGAGGTAGAGGCCTCAGGTACCCTGACAGTACCCCCCCTCTCAGATACGCCCACCGGGCGGAATGAACCGGGGCGAGATGGGAAGCGAAGGTGAAATGCTCTGCGAAGGCGAGAAGCATGGACGTCCTCCTGAGGTACCCAACTCCTCTCCTCAGGACCATATCCCCTCCAGTTGACCAGATATTGCAATTTTCCCCTTGAAATTCTGGAGTCAATGATGGAGCTGACCTCGTACTCCTCCCGACCCTCCACCTGAACAGGACGAGGCGAGGAGACCTTAGAGGAGAATTTGTTGCAAATGAGGGGTTTCAACAAGGAGACATGAAAAGAGTTAGGAATGCGTAAGGCAGGTGGCAGAGCAAGGCGATACGCAACCGGATTGATACGAGTGAGAACCCTGTAAGGACCTATGTAACGAGGAGCAAATTTCATGGACGGAACTTTTAGGCGAATATTCTTAGTACTCAACCATACCCTATCCCCAGGAACAAAAACAGGAGCCGCTCTTCTATGTTTGTCAGCGTGTTTCTTGAACAGCGAGGAACTATGTAATAGAATTTGTCGAGTTTGATCCCATAATTTCTTCAGGTTGGCGACATGATCATCAACCGACGGTATCCCCTGAGAAGAGGAAACCGAAGGAAAAATCGAAGGATGAAAGCCATAGTTCATGAAGAAAGGGCTAGAGCGAGTTGAATCGCAGACAAGGTTATTGTGTGCGAACTCCGCCCAAGGAATCAGACCGACCCAATCGTCCTGGTGTTCGGAAACAAAGCAACGCAGATACTGTTCGATCTTTTGATTAGTACGTTCAGCAGCTCCGTTAGACTGAGGGTGATAGGCAGAGGAAAAGTTCAATTTGATGCCCATTTGAGAACAAAAGGATCTCCAGAAACGTGAGACAAATTGAGAACCTCTATCAGAAACAATCTCTGAAGGAATCCCATGTAGGCGAAAAACTTCTCTCGCAAAAATCTCCGCCAATTCAGGGGAAGTCGGAAGTTTAGGTAATGGCACGAAATGGGCCATCTTGGTAAATCTATCCACCACCGTGAGAATAACAGTCTGTCTTTTGGAAGCAGGCAAATCAACGATAAAGTCAATGGACAAACAGGACCAAGGTTTCTCAGGAATGTCCAAGGGGTGTAACAGGCCACATGGGGATGCATGAGATAGTTTAGTCTTGGCACAAGTCTCACAAGCTGCGACGAACTCCTCAATATCCTTACGAAGTGAAGGCCACCAGAAATCCTTGGATATCAGAGAGTACGTCTTGCGAATACCAGGATGACCAGCTATTTTACTTTCATGAAAACATTGTAAGAGCTCCAGTTGAAGTTCAGGAGGAACAAAGTTTCTTCCTTCAGGAGTGTTTCCGGGAGCTAGATGTTGTGACTTCAAGATCTGGTCAAGTAGCGGAGAATGGATTTTGAGACTGGTATTAGCAATAATATTGCATTTGGGTACAATGGAAGACAAAAGTGGTTCAACTGAAGCAGAGGGTTCATATTGGCGAGATAGCGCATCGGCTTTAGAATTCTTTGACCCAGGTCTGTAAGTCAGAACGTAATTGAAATGGGTAAGAAACAACGACCAACGAGCCTGCCTGGAGGACAGACGCTTGGCCTCTCCGATATAAGACAAGTTTTTGTGGTCTGTCAGGATGGTAACAGGATGTAATGTACCTTCCAATAAATGTCTCCATTCTTTCAAAGCCTTGATAACCGCTAGTAATTCTCTGTCACCAATGTCATACCTGCTTTCAGTACCGGTCAATTTTTTAGAGAAAAATCCACATGGATGTAATGGTTTATCAACACCCAACCTTTGAGATAGAACAGCACCTAAACCAGTCTCTGATGCGTCTACCTCGAGCAAAAATGGCAGAGAAGTGTCAGGGTGAACTAAAATTGGAGCGGAAGCGAAAAGCTCCTTGAGAGTCTTGAACGCAAGGAGAGCTTCAGTAGTCCAATTCTTAGTGTCAGCCCCCTGTTTGGTCATGTTAGTGATAGGTGCAATAATGGAAGAATAGCCCTTAATAAAGCGCCTATAATAATTGGAAAAACCAATAAATCTCTGTATGGCTTTAAGACCTGTGGGTAAAGGCCACTCTAGAATGGATTGGAGCTTATCCGGATCCATCTTAAATCCCTCCCCAGAGATCACATAGCCGAGAAAGGTTACCTGGGTCTGATCAAAGCTACATTTCTCCAACTTGCAGTACAAGCCATGCTGGAGAAGCTTGTGCAAAACCCTCCTGACTTGTTTGTGATGAATCTCAATGTCACTAGAATGAATGAGTATATCATCTAGGTATACAATGACGCACTCTTGCTGAAATTCCCTAAGAACCTCATTAATCAGATCTTGGAATACTGCTGGTGCATTACATAACCCAAAAGGCATGACGGTATATTCATAGTGGCCATATCGAGTATTGAATGCCGTCATCCACTCATGTCCCTGCTGGATTCTCACCAAGTTATATGCCCCTCTGAGGTCTAACTTGGTGAAAATTGTAGAGCCCTTCAAACGATCGAAGAGTTCGGTGATCAAGGGAATCGGGTAGGCATTTTTAATGGTTATCTTATTCAGGCCTCGATAATCAATACAAGGTCTCAAAGAACCATCTTTCTTTTTAACAAAAAAAAATCCAGCCCCGGCAGGGGAGGAGGACCTCCTGATGAATCCCTTGTCTAAATTCTCGTGAATATATTCCTCTAGGACTGAGTTCTCCTTTATAGATAATGGGTATACATGACCTCTGGGAGGCATGGTACCAGGGAGTAGGTTAATTTTGCAATCAAAGGACCTGTGTGGGGGTAAGGTATCGGCTTTCTTTTTGTCAAATACTGCCTTTAAATCTAGATACTGAGGCGGAATTTGTGTCTCTGTAGGATTGTCAGAGGTATTCGATGTATTAGTTAATCCAAGAGGTAAGACCTTCCGCAAGCATTTTTCTTGACAATTCTCTCCCCATGAAACTATCTCCCCTGATTCCCAATTAATAATAGGGTTGTGTCTCCTCAGCCAGGAGTACCCCAGAACTATGGGAATAGACGGAGAAGAAATGAGCATCAAGGATATATCCTCTTTATGCAGGATGCCAACAGTCAAGTTAATCGGTATGGTCTCATGAAAAATAACAGGCTCAAGTAACGGTCTACCATCGATGGCCTCAACAGCCAGAGGTGTCTCTTTAAACTGGGATGGAATAGCATGCTTGGCAGCAAAACCCTGATCTATAAAGCTCTCAGCAGCTCCAGAATCGATTAGTGCCATAGTCTTAACTACTCCCTTCTCCCACTTTAAAGAAACGGGTAACACAAGCCTGAGCTCCTTGTAGTTGTGAATAGAGGACAAAGTAGAAACACCCAAGGCCTGTCCTCTAGAGGAACTTAGGTGCGAGCGTTTCCCGAACGATTGGGACAATTAAGGCGTAAATGACCCCTGACTCCACAATACATACATAAACCCTCCCTTCTCCTGTACTGTCTCTCCCTTTCAGTGAGATGAGTACTGCCTATCTGCATAGGTTCAGGAATACGTAAGTCTTCGAACTCAGAGATTTGAAAGGTAGGCGCTAGTTTAAAGGAGGGTCTACGGGTCCTATCTCGAGTGTTCTGCCTCTCTCTTAAGCGTTCATCAATACGAGATATAAAAGAAATTAAATCCTCCAAATTTTCAGGGAGTTCTCTAGTAGCGACCTCGTCAAGAATTACATCTGATAACCCATTCAGAAACACATCTATATAAGCCTGTTCGTTCCACTTAACTTCTGCCGCCAAGGATCTGAACTCTAGTGCATAATCCACAAGTGTTCGATTGTCCTGTTTAAGGCGCAACATTAATCTAGCTGCATTGACCTTTCTGCCAGGAGGGTCAAAAGTTCTTCTAAACGCAGCTACAAAGGCATTATAATTATAGACGATTGGATTATCATTCTCCCATAAAGGATTGGCCCATCTCAAAGCTTTTTCAATGAGCAGAGTAATAATAAATCCAACCTTTGCTCTATCTGTAGGATAAGAGCGGGGTTGTAGTTCGAAATGGATGCTAATCTGGTTTAGAAAGCCACGACACTTCTCCGGTGACCCGCCATAACGTACTGGTGGGGTAATACGGGAAGAAGCACCTACAGTGGCTACCTCTAGACCTGAGACTGCAGGAGAGATAGAAGGAGTACGTGTCTCCTCAGGTGGATTACTAGCACGAGACAAAAGTGCCTGTAGTGCCAAAGCCATCTGATCCATCCTATGTTCCATGGCGTCAAACCTGGGATCCGAAGAACCAAGCTGACTGTTTGTACCTGCAGGATCCATTGGCCCTGTCGTAATGTCAGGATCGGGACAGGGATCCAACACGCAGAGTACAAAGAGTGGAAAGGTACGTATACCGGGCCTTAGAATGGCCGGACTAACGTACCGAGAGTAAAGAATAGTCAGAGGCAAGCCGAGGTCGAGGGAACGAGAAGACAGATAAGCGAGAGACAAGCCGGGTCAAGGGATAACAGAGAAACAGGGTAGTACAACGAGCCGAGTCAAAACCAAAAGAGCAAACTAGAATACCAGAGCACTGAGTGACTAGACAAGCTAGAACCACGACAGGGCAATGAGCTGAAGTAAGGAGTAAGCTTAAATACCCTGGTTCTGGATGGAAATCACGCCTCTGAAAAGTACCGATTGGATATCGGACACTTGAGTGACAGATTGCTCGTGCTAGCGTCATGACGTCACGTATTGAGCGTCCTGCTAGAAAAGGACGTGGATTCCTCGCGGCCGGTGTTTAAGTGACTGGATGAACCGCGAGGAACGGAGGAGACAGCTCGCCTGGACGGATACACCACCAAGTCTCTACCTCCCTTAGAGGTAGAGGCCTCAGGTACCCTGACACACAGAGCAGAATAGAGACTGCTCCCCGTCCTCAAAGCCCCTGATACACACTGACAAAGAGCAGAATAGAGACTGTTCCCCCTACATAGGGTCACTTGGCAGATATGGATTGACACCTGTCCTCAAAGCCCCTGATACACACTGACACAGAGCAGAATAGAGACTGTTCCCCCTACATAGGGTCACTTGGCAGGTATGGATTGACACCGGTCCTCAAAGCCCCTGATACACACTGACACAGAGCAGAATATGGACTGTTCCCCATACATAGGGTCACTTGGCAGATCTGGATTGACACCTGTCCTCAGAGACCCTGATACACACTGACACAGAGCAGAATGGGGAATATTCACTAAATGCCATACATTGTTATAGAGGGGAATATTCAGTAAATAAGGATAAGGTGGGGGACCTACTGTCCTCCCCCCCGCCCCCACCTGAGAGTGGGTAGTGTAAGGGTTACGCCCGCTTCACAGTGACAGACCAAACTCCCCGTTTAACGCACCGCAAACAACCGCAAACAGTCCATTTGCACAAGGTTGGATACCAAGCTAGCCATGTCCCGTTCCTTGTCCTCACTGATGTCATTGAAGGTCTCTTCCTCCATCCAGCCACATACAACACCAAGGGTCCCCGAAAGATGACAACAAGCCCCCTGGGACGCCTGCTGTGTTTGGTCTTCCACCTCCTCAAAACCACCTTCCTCCTCTGACTCTTCTTCTTCAGACTCCTCTCTCTGCGTTGCCTCTCTCTGCGTTATTATAAGGTGTGTTAACTTAGTAGTACTATTCTTATCAGTTTAATACCTGTTGCGTCTCCTATCAGTGGACGTGTATATGGCAGCGATTTTTGGAACAGGGAGATGGAAGAAGATGCTTGGTCAGTCCTCCTACTTCAAATTTGGGGCACTGCGCGTGCAATCTAATGTGCCACCAGATAGGAGTGGTGTGTTTAGTACTATTCTTATCAGTTTAATACCTGTTGCGTCTCCTATCAGTGGACGTGTATATGGCAGCGATTTTTGAAACAGGGAGATGGAAGAAAATGCTTGGTCGGTCCTCCTACTTCAAATTTGGGGCACTGCGCGTGCAATCTAATGTGCCACCAGATAGGAGTGGTGTGTTTAGTACTATTCTTATCAGTTTAATACCTGTTGCATCTCCTATCAGTGGACGTGTATATGGCAGCGATTTTAGGAACCGCACACCTGGGACCCGAGCAAGGTCACCTCGTTCAACAGGCTACAACATTTGTCCCTGGAAACCTAGCCTGGACATCATGCACAACTTGAATGGAAAACGGGACTAACAGGTCAACCCTGCTTACGGAGACTCTCAGGTCATTGATCGTGTCAAGAGGGGAACAACTTCAAAAAAAGATTACTGGCAAATTCTTAAAAAAAAAAGTGGAAACTGCTGCTGCCGAAAATTCCAATACCTGACTAGAACGCTACAGATCCCATTACCCAATGCATACTTGCAACGTCTACAAAGGACTCTCACTAGCTTCGTGTGGGCACACAAAAAAATCAGGGTAGCCACAAGCATACTCACCAAACACCTAGAGCAGGGAGGGCTAGGACTACCAGAGGTGAGAACCTACTATAGGGCAGCGCTGATGACCACCGCCCTGCAGGCACACACAGCCCACAACACACCACAATGGGTGGACATGGAATCAACGTGGGCTTGCCCCAAGGGCCTTAGGTAATTATTCTGGGTCCCACATAGACATCGCCCTAAACTAACAGACACACCGGCCACTACCGCAATCCTGCTGAAAACCTGGCATATGATTTCCACAATTAGGTTATACATATAAATGGGCTCTGGCCACACCACTATACTGCATACACATGATGAATCCCACATTTGACCATCGACTATGGACCAAGCGACGATGCACGTTGGTTAGACACCTCTATAATCAAGGACAGCTGAGACAATTCCCCGACCTGAAACATAGTTACGATTTGCCACAAAGAGCGATATTCTCCTACCTACAACTAAAGGGAGCACTGACAAACTCCACTATCCTGACAACCCCGACCCACACGCGTTGTATAGAGAAAGCATGCGAATCTAGAACAATGCCCAAGAAACCGCTTTCACTGATGTATGCAATTCTAAATAATCCTACCCAACAGCCACCACCACAGCTAGACAAATTCAGAGAGGCATGGCATAAGGATTTGAGTTCAGTCTTCTCAGAAGAACAATGGAGCCAAGCCTTCATAGCCCATAAAGGTAGATCCAGATGCGCATCCCACCTAGAGCTAATGCGCAAGATACAATATAGGTGGTACTTGGTACCGACTAGACTAGCGACCATATATCCCAACACCTCGAGACTTTGCTGGATATGTTTAATAGAGTAGGGCACAATGCTCCACATCTGATGGGCCTGCTTGGCCATCAGAGGATACTGGAAGGCAGTTGAGGGGGTGATACAAGGGGCACTGGTCACGAGAACCAACCTGAGACCAGAAAATGCCCTACTCTTCATCTCGATTGACCCATTCCCAAAAGCACATGCCGACCTAACATATCATATTTTGATTGCTGCCAACTTATTAATAGCCAGAGGGTGGAAACAACAACAGCCACCGGAGAGATCTAGCCTTCTCCAACAGATCTCCCTAAACCTAGCATATGAAACAAAAACCTGCCAGCAGCTACACCCCCCACACCACATAGTGGAAGCCAGGAACATATGGGAGGCGTATCTGAGGAAGGAGGAGGAGGGGGTCGTGTTAGAACAATAACATATCACACATATATATATACACGAAGGATGAATAGTACCACTCCTAAGACCTAACTGCTCTGACGCAGAGAGACAACGACTCCAAACACCATGGTACAACAGCCAACATTGAGGTATACCAAGCTGAGGTTAAACAATCTACAGGGCATAATGGAACAAAACCCACATTGTACATAGTTAAGTACTTAGATAGAGGAATAGACCCTGTGACCGCACACAGCGTGCTAACTAAGAAGGAGACAAAGGGAGATGAGGGGCTTCCGACGTCTATTTCCCGCGTTAATCTTCCCCTACCGTAGCCTGTCCCCAGGTTTCCCCTTTCCCATACCCCGGATCAAACCCAGGTTTAGGAGAGAAAGACAACCATGACATGGTACTAGACCAAAGGCACAAGGGCAGCGGAAAAACTCCCACGAGAATGAATAACCAGTTTGCTCTTGAATGTATAAGATGTGAATAAGATCGATGTACCTTAACCGCTTACCCTCCCTTTTTTCCTTTCTGTATCCCGAACAAGTTCTCTGATAAAATAAAAATTGTCAGATTCAAGTTCTTGTGCCCCACAGTTCAAATTAACATTCAAATGACAATTCATGACAGATCACACAAGTGAATAGCCCTGACAACGTCGTCTCAGAATTATTTTGTTATCTAAGAAGAAATAGAAATGCAAGAGCAGAATAGAGACTGTTCCTCATCCTCAGAGACCATAATACACACTGACACAGAGCAGAATAGAGACTGTTCCCCCTACATAGGGTCACTTGGCAGATATGGATTGACACCTGTGAAGAAAATTGACTTTCTCCGACCTTTTTCTTCTATTTTTACGTGTTATTACCTTTGTTTTCTGCCTAAAATGGATTATTAGTTCGGCAGTTGGAAACTACCGAACCCCGACCTCCTCCTGGCTTGTTATGTTCAAAAACCCCGACAATTAAAGTGTTCCCTGGGTGGCCGCTGTTCGTATAGCCGAACGCCACGTGGAAAAGAAAACGGCGGCCATCTTGTTCGCACGAGGAGAGTCAGCGGGACTTGGTCGTCGAGTGTCTGGAACTAAAATCGGACACTTGACCGCACGAAGTACCGCTGAGAACTACCGAACTCCCGCTTCTCCTATCTACCGAACATCCAGAAGAGCGACATTCGGTAGTTATGTTCGTACAGACCAGGGGAACACTCGCTACTATGAGCCAGGAGGATATATTCTGTATTTTGACCGCTTTTCACCCTTTTCCCAATTGACCGACCGCACACGCTGAATTTGTGGAACTGTTTTGGGCAGGAGCCTCGTGTGTGGTCGGTAAAACAGGACTTCCACACTTTTCAAGAACCCCTGAACCGATCTGGGTGAAATTTGGATATGTTTGCCTCCCAGATCGGGGCTATCAGGGGATATGTATTTTGTGGGGATACCTTGTGGGGAAAGGGGTGTTCTAACTTTTGGGGAAAATGTGTGCCCTTTGCCTGGAGATAATTGATTTACTCCTTAACTTATCTCAATATCTCCCAGGCAGAGGGAGGGCATGTATTAGTAAAATACTGTACAGTGATTGGTGAATGTATTTGTTTGTTCTGGGACGTCCTCTTGCATGAGGATCCCCCATAAAAGCCAGCCTGATTCAATAAAGCTCGTGAAGTCTTGGCTCATGTTTGGGGAAGGAATATTCTATCTACTGGGAAAGATTGTCTGGGAAGCTGTATTCATCTCTACCCCCTGCTGGAGCTATAATCACTAATACTCAGCAGTGGGGAAAAGAATAGGAGACCACAGCACCATCACCACTGCAGGTCTTAACAACACCTATCCTAAGGATCCCTGAAACACACTGACACAGAGCAGAATAGAGACTGTTCCCCGTCCTCAGAGCCCCTGATACACACTGACACAGAGCAGAATAGGGACTGTTCACCCTACATAGGGTCACTTGGCAGATATGGATTGACACCTGTCCTCAAAGCCCCTGATACACACTGACAAAGAGCAGAATAGAGACTGTTCCCCGTCCTCAAAGCCCCTGATACACACTGACAAAGAGCAGAATCACGTTGTTTCTATGATGTGCATAACATGTTCTTGTAAATGTTTGTTAAATTTTTCCTGGAATTGTAATTTTGGAATCTGAATAAAGATGTCCTCAAATCCCTGATACACACTGACACAGAGCAGAATAGGGACTGATCCCCCTACATAGGGTCACTATGTGCCTTTTTTTTGGTTTGGTTTTTGAAGCCACAGTGCAGCACCAGAGGGCCTACAAATTAGGCATGTACACATGCCTGAAAAATTTGGTATTGTTGCAGCGGCCAGAAAAATTGATGTTTGTTTCACAGGCAGAAAGTGCCCTAAATCATGGTGGCTTGAACCCTAGTTGGTGGCGGATAAGTCACACAAGTCAACCGGCATTCAGAGCTAAAATACAGCAGTGTGTGGACCATTTTTAGCCCAAGGCAGCTCATCTCATCAGGCCTGTTTTAATCGAATGTATCGCCCAGTGTCAGTCCCTTCGGGATCCATCCCTCATTCATCTTAATAAAGGTGAGGTAATCTAGACTTTTTTGACCTAGGCGACTTCTCTTCTCAGTGACAATACCTCCTGCTGCACTGAAGGTACTTTCTGACAGGACACTTGAAGCGGGGCAGGCCAGAAGTTCTATCGCAAATTGGGATAGCTCAGGCCACAGGTCAAGCCTGCACACCCAGTAGTCAAGGAGTTCATTGCTCCACAGAGTGTCGATATCTGCAGTTAAGGCGAGGTAGTCTGCTACCTGTCGGTCGAGTCGTTCTCTGAGGGTGGATCCCAAAGGGCTGTGGCGATGCGTAGGACTTAAAAAGGTCCGCATGTCCTCCATCAACAACACGTCTTTAAAGTGTCCTTTCCCTGCCGCCGTGGTCGTGGGAGGAGGAGGATGACTTCCACCTCTCCCCTTGTTAGATTCCCGTTGTGCTGTGACATCACCCTTATATGCTGTGTAAAGCATACTTTTTAATTTATTTAGCAAATACTGCATCCTTTCCGACTTGTTGTAATTCGGAAACATTTCCGCCACTTTCTGCTTATACCGGGGGTCTAGTAGCGTGGACACGCAGTACAGGTCGTTCTCCTTCAGCCTTTTTATACGATGGTCCATCAACAGGCAGGACAGCATGAAACACCCCATTTGCACAAGGTTGGATGCCGAGCTACTCATTTCCCGTTCCTCCTCCTCACTGAAGTCATTGAAGGTATGTTCTTCCCCCCAGCCACGTACAACACCATGGGTACCAGATAGGTGACAACGAGCACCTTGGGATGCCTGTTGTGTTTGGTCTTGCTCCTCCTCCTCCTCAAAGCCACATTCCTCCTCTGACTCCTCTTCCTCACAATCCTCTTCCAGCTTTGCCGCAGGTCCAGCAAGCGATGCTGATAAGGCTGTTTCTGGTGATGATGGTGACCACAACTCTTCCTCTTCACGCTCATCTACGGCCTGATCCAGCACTCTTCGCAGGGCACGCTCCAGGAAGAAAACAAATGGTATGATGTCACTGAGGGTGCCTTCGGTGCGACTGACTAGGTTTGTCACCTCCTCAAAAGGACGCATGAGTCTACAGGCATTCAGCATGAGCGTCCAGTAACGTGGCCAAAAAAATCCCAGCTCCCCAGAGGCTGTCCTAGCACCCCGGTCATACAAATATTCATTAACAGCTTTTTCTTGTTGGAGCAGGCGGTCGAACATTAGGAGTGTTGAATTCCAACGTGTCGGGCTGTCGCAAATCAAGCGCCTCACTGGCATGTTGTTTCGCCGCTGGATATCGGCAAAGTGAGCCATGGCCGTGTAGGAACGCCTGAAATGGCCACACACCTTCCTGGCCTGCTTCAGGACGTCCTGTAAGCCTGTGTACTTATGCACAAAGCTATGTACGATCAGATTACACACATGTGCCATGCACGGCACATGTGTCAACTTGCCCAACTTCAATGCCGCTAACAATTTTTTTCCGTTGTCACAAACCACTTTGCCGATATCCAGTTGCTGCGGAGTCAGCCACTTTTCCACCTGTGCGTTCAGGGCGGACAGGAGTGCTTGTCCGGTGTGACTCTCTGCTTTCAAGCAAGTCAAACCCAAGACGGCGTGACACTGCCGTATCCGGGATGTGGAATAGTACCTGGGGAGCTGGGGGGGTGCCGTTGATGCGGAGCAAGACGCAGCAGCAGAAGAGGACTCAGCCGAGGAGGTTATGGAAGAGGATGGAGTAGGAGGAGTAGAGGAGGTGGCAGCAGGACTGCCTGCAAGTCGTGGCGGTGTCACCAACTCCTCTGCAGAGCCATGCATTCCATGCTTGGCAGCAGTCAGCAGGTTTACCCAATGCGCAGTGTAGGTGATATACCTGCCCTGACCATGCTTTGCAGACCAGGTATCAGTGGTCAGATGGACCCTTGCCCCAACACTGTGTGCCAGACATGCCATTACTTCCTTTTGCACAATCGAGTACAGGTTGGGAATTGCCTTTTGTGAAAAGAAATTTCGGCCGGGTACCTTCTGTGGCAAACCTAGCCACTTCTGAACTATATGTATTGTAGGTTGTCCATAGGCTGAATGTATACTGTAAGTCTTTACCTGTAATAATGCTATGTTACAGCCGTTCGCATACTGGCCGCCGTACCCTGCCAGCATACAAAGCATTCGTTGACGGAACATGGCTATCCCGGCCGTTCGCCGTACGAATGCGGGCTCCCCAGGTAGACCACACATTCACCAGTCGTGTGGCACCAATTAACCGATTGCAACAATGTTGCAATCGGTAATTTAGGGCTCTCCTAGGTGGCCGCCGATCGGCTACCGACCATGCGGCGGTCGGCCATCTTGGATCCTTTGTCTCTGCAGCGGTGTTCGGTCGTCAAGAGCCTGGAACCGAAAACGGCTACTCAATGATCCGAACACCGCTGGACTTCCAGAGCGTTCGGGAGTGCCGCGTTTGGTACATTATGTTCCCCATAAATGTTCGGTACTTTTAGACCGAACTCAATGTTTGAATGTATTTTGTGCGGCGTTCGGTTAGTTTAGCTGGGATCGGAGCGGTATTCTCACTAAATGTGCCCGCCGACCCCAGCTATCTACCGAACGGTCATTCGTCTAAAAGCGAGTAAGAATGTATAAAATATGGATTTCTGTATAAATTGTCGGTTTTGCTCCACGAGGGGATAATCCACTTAATCGTCCATTTTAGTGGGAGTATCCCTCTCGTGCAGCAATGCCTGTTGGGATAATTACAATGCCTGATGGGAGAAATCCCCTGTAATAGCTGTAAGGAAACCCCTTGCACGGGGAACTGCATAAATACGGAAGTCTGTGAATAAAGCGAGTTAGTTGACTCCCAAACTGTGTTTCGTCCGGTTATTGGGAGGATGGGGAATATTGCCGTGCTTTCTGTCCTGACTGTGGATTTCCTGAAGATACCAACGGATATCGTGGACTAATATACTGCGTTCCGTTACACCTTCCACTGCGGTGTCCCAATAGTTACAAATTTTTTGAACGCCTCAGACTCCACCAGCTTGTATGGTAAAAGCTGGCGGGCTAATAGTTCGGACAAGCCAGCTGTCAGACGATGGGCAAGGGGGTGACTTTCTGACATTGGCTTCTTACGCTCAAACATGTCCTTGACAGACACATGACTGTGGGCAGATTAGCGGGAACTGCTCAAGGCGGGAGACGGAGTGGCGGATGGTTGAGAGGGGGCAAGGAGGACAGCAGTGGTTGACGTGGCTGAAGATGCTGGACCAGGAGGAGGATGGCGGCTTAGAGTAGGCGTGCTGCTTGTACTCATGTGTTGATCCCATAGGCATTTGTGATGTGAGATCATGTGCCTACGCAAAGCAGTTGTACCTACGTGGGTGTTGGACTTCCCACGACTCAGTTTCTTTTGGCACAGGTTGCAAATGGCATCACTGTTGTCAGAGGCAGACACACAAAAAAAAATGCCACACTGCTGAGCTCTGCAATGACGGCATTCTGGTGGTGGACACAGCATGCGTTGATTGGCGTGCTGTCGGGCTGACCCCGGGTGCCGATGCATGCTGTCTGACTGTGCCACTAGCTCCTTGCGACGACCTCCCCCTGCTTCCAACTCGTCTCCTCCTCCTCCTCTCTGTCTCCCCATCTGAACTTTCGCCCTGTTCTTCTTCTTGCCGAGCAGGCACCCACGTGACATCCATGGACGCATCGTCATCATCAACCGCTTCCCTTGTATCTGACAACTCAGCAAAGGAAGCAGCAGCGGGTACAACATCATCATCATCATCACGCCGTACGTCCATGTGTGTAATGCTGCCTGCCTGAGACATATCCCTGTTATCTACATCCACTGGCAATAATGGTTGCGCATCACTAATTTCTTCAAACGGATGTGTGTATAACTCCTCTGACATACCAAGTAAAGTGGCTGTGGTGCTAGTTTTGGTGGTGGCGGCAGGCGGGTGAGTGGTATCTTGAGAGGTGCCTGAAGCTAAGCTAGAGGAGGATGGTGCGTCAAGGTTCCGAGTGGAGGCTGTAGAAGATTGGGTGTCCTGTGTTAGCCAGTCAACTATGTCCTCAGAACTTTTCAAGTTCAGGGTACGTGGCCTCTGAAAACTGGGCATTATTCTAGGGCCAAAGGGAATCACAGCACCACGACCACGATGGCCCCTGCGGGGTGGCCTGCCTCTGCCTGTCATTTTTTGGGGGATTAGTGGTACTATGCGTGCAATCTACTGTGAGACCAGATATGAGTGGCAATGTGCAATGGCAGAGGTCTGCAGAGTACACGCTGTAGGCCTGACACACCCGCTTGAAGATAACTAACTGCTATTCAATCTATAACAGTGAAAAAAAAATTATGTTTTTAAATGCACGCTATTGTGACACCATAAATAAGTGGCAATGTGCACTGGCAGAGGTTGGCAGAGTACACGCTGTAGGCCTGACATCCGCTGGAAGACAACTAACTGCTATTCAATCTATTACAGTGAAAAACTTTTTTTGGTTTTAAATGCAAGCTTAAGCTATTGTGACACCAGATATGAGTGGTGGCACTTGGCAAATGGGCACAGTATCCACTGAGCCTGACACAGAAGCTGGCAGGTAGGCAACTGCAATTACATTACACAGAAAAAAAAAAAAAAAGCAGACAGATGTTCTAGCCCTAAAAAGGGCTTTTTGGGGTGCTGTTCTTACAGCAGAGATCAGATGAGTCCTTCAGGATTGTAGTGGACACTGAATACCCTAGCCTAGCTATCAATTTCCCTATCTAATGAACAGCAGCTACACTTTCCCTCCTCTCAGTAAGCATGCAGCTTTAGAATGAATCTAAAATGGATGCTGGGAGGGAGGTGGGAGGGTGTGGAATGGAGGGTCTGCTGCTGATTTGCTGGAATGTGTCTGCTGACCGTGAGGCACAGGGTCAAAGTTTGCTCAATGATGACGAATAGGGTGACGGATCGAACCGCCCATGTGTTCGCCCGCGGCGGCGAACGCGAACACTCTATGTTCGCCGGGAACTATTCGCCAGCGAACAGTTCGGTACATCACTACTAGTAATTATGCTGGTTTTAGTTAATTAATCTAAATTAATTAAAAATCTAATAGCATGATATATGACTGGATATATCACGGTCAGATTTCAATATTTAGAAATCTTAGTTAGCTAAAGAATATACAGTTATAAATATTCCATTCTGCAGGTGGAATTAAGAATAATTATTGTAACAGATCCCTACCAACCTCTGGTGGATGTGAAACAAACAAGGGGATTACAACTTACACATCCATTCGTTCCATTCCTCTGTTCGTCTGGTTCCGTGCGAATTTCACGTGTAATGCAGAGGTGGCCGCCATTTCGGGACTTTCCACGTGTTCGCGGCCATCTTGTGTGCGAACAGCGGTGTTTGCCTGTAACCGCATGGAACTGAAAACGGATACGCAAACAGGCGAACACCGCTGAATCCTCCAGACCTCCATAAGTTCGTACGGAAACTACCGAACGTCCCCTCGTTCGGTAGTTATATGCAATCATCTATGGGGATTCCAGCGAACCCCGCGATTCGCATGGATGGCCAGAGTATCATACCTTTTTACCGTGCGAACGGAGACCGACCGCAAGGCCAAAACTCATGGAACTAATTTCGGCTAGTTGGTCTGTGCGGTCGGTCAAAACTTTGGAACGTTGTATCTCCCGAACTGTACATCCGAATGAGGTGATTTTTGGATATATTGTCCCCCTGAAGGAGAGCTATCCAGCGCTACCGGATTTAAAGCTGTACCCCCTGTTTTTGGGGTACATCCAGAACTGGTGGAAAAATGTGGACATTTTAATTGGGTTATGTAGTTATCTGAGGGGAGGAGACGTGGGGGTGTTACCATCTGTATTATTGGTTGTTTTCATCCTCCCCCTGGGAGTGTTCTGTGTGTATCTATTTCTAATAAAAAGCAGGCTGGGTGTTCCAGTCCTCAGTTCATCTTGACCCTTCAAAACGTAGCCTCGTCTCGTTCTTGGAAGGGGATTATTTGGGAATATTATTCTGCTCCTGTTTACAGCTGAACCTGCTCCTCACTCTGGATATCGTGGATGGGATTACAGCAGCCTACTTCTCCACAGCAGCTTGCAGGGAAAAAGGACGTCTTCAACGGCAGAAACCCTCTCTCTATCTGGGTAGCCGTTACATTGGTTGGCAGCGGTGGGATGGTTCTTTTGCCCAAGGAGCAAGTGCTGAATGGAGTCTCAGTATGCCAAGCTGAAAAGACCCACACTGAAAGATCTATTGGAAAATCGTGGTAGGAGTGCTAGTAACAGACCAAGGAGAGAGCTGATAGCTGACCTACTGGAGCTGGACGAAATGGATAGATCCATGGAGGTAACTGAACCTATTGCACCGGTCAGCGAGAACGATGTACTCACTGCTATTGTACAGCGAAGATTAGCATTATATCCGGAAAAGACCACGGAGCTATTAGACAGACTGTTCAAGAACGCAAAAGAGGAGATCGAGACTAAGAGGAGGCAAGACACGGAACATGTATTGGCGCAACAAGCTAGTACACATATAGTTCCTACTCCTCCTCCCGTTGCTGCAGGGAGGAAAATACCATTTACTGCATTTAAAGCGTTTGCAGAAAATGAGGAAGAGATTGATGGGTATTTGGCAGATTTTGAGCGGCAGTGCTCACTGCACCAGATACCCCCAGACCAATGGGTTACTATTCTGGCTGGGAAACTTTCAGGAAAAGCAAATGAGGCTTTTCGGGCACTCACGGCCGAAGATATCACACAATATCAGCGGGTGAAAGCCGCACTACTCACCCGATACGCAGTCACCCCAGAGGCGTATCGCCGTCGCTTCCGGGAGTCCAAAAAGAAGGCAGCGGACTCCCACATGGAATGGGCAAACAAGCTACAAAGGGTGGCATCACATTGGATGCAAGGGTGCAATGCTAACACCGGAGAAGAAGTGCTACAATTGTTCTTGATGGAACATTTCTTCCAAGATTTGGCGGCAGATACACAGGATTGGGTGAGAGATCGCCGCCCAGCCAACTTAAATGAGGCAGCACGACTAGCAGACGAATATGTGGAAACGAGAAAAGTGAGCCAAGGTACTACGCGACCAGCACCT
Source organism: Pelobates fuscus (assembly GCF_036172605.1). Taxonomy (NCBI): domain Eukaryota; kingdom Metazoa; phylum Chordata; class Amphibia; order Anura; family Pelobatidae; genus Pelobates; species Pelobates fuscus. The sequence goes on from NC_086322.1 coordinate 245,661,621, forward strand.
AGAACAGAGGCCCGCACCCCAACCTACGCTGCACGCACAGAATTCCGGGCCCCGGTACCCCCAGGACCTCCACGTCCTCAAGGGTCTAACAACCAGCCCCGGGAATCCTACAGAGTGACGTGTCATCGCTGCGGCAACCTGGGACATATTGCCCGTGTTTGCCCGTTGGGATCAGCCAATAATAATTGGAGGCGCACATCTAACACCGAAAGCCCATCTTCACGCCCCGCTGCTGCTCATTGCCTGGAAATTGAAGGGAGCCCTGAGGAATGCCTGGGGATATTATATGAGGCCAACCCCATACAAGCGGCTTCCCCAGATAATCGCCAGCACCACCGTCAGGAGGTGCGTGTAAATGGACAGATAGCACAAGGCCTAAGGGACACTGGCGCTACCATCACTTTAATACAAAAGCATCTGGTGAAACCAGAGCTTGTGTCTAACCGTACTGTTGCTGTTCGGGTCGCAGGGGGGGCTGTTTTTCGCTTACCCACCGCCCGGGTACACTTGGATTGGGGAGTCGGGTCAGGAAAGACCACGGTGGGCATTATGGACAACCTACCCGCTGAGGTCGTGTTGGGCAATGATATTGGCCCTCTAGCCTCGGCCTTTTTACCCACTACTGCTGCGGCTTGCCCCGTGACCACCCGCTCACAGACCCGTATCGAGGACGATCCGCCAACAGGTCGGGAGACCCAGGTAAGCCACCGACAGACACCTAGCAATGACACTACAGATAGACCGCTAGCTTGGGACACCCCAGAGGAGTTTGGGAGGGAAACTAGACAGGACCCCACCCTCCGAAAGTACCGAGAACTAGCTGACAATAGAGGGGATGAGCGGGAACGTTTTATATGGGAGGGGGACCGATTATACAGATTAACCGAAGGCAGGAAGAGAGGCTGTGCTCCTTCGCAGAAGCGCCAATTAGTGGTACCTAGAAAGTACCGATTGGAGCTTCTCCGAATTGGCCACGACATTCCGTTAGCAGGACATCTAGGGGGTAACCGCACCACCTACAGAATCACTCAGACCTTCTTTTGGCCAGGAATCTCGAAGGACGTGCGCCGTTACTGTAGCACGTGTGATGTATGCCAGAGGGTGGGGAAGAGAGGGGATCATCCGAAAGCTCGACTGTCCCCTATGCCTGTGATCGAGGAACCATTTAGCAGGGTGGCAGTCGATCTAGTAGGACCCCTACCTAACCCCAGTCCCTCTGGTAAGAAATACATTCTTACCGTGGTGGACTATGCCACCCGCTACCCAGAAGCCGTCGCTCTGACGAATATCCAGGCTGACACTGTCGCCAGTGCGCTAGTCGGGATATTCACCAGAGTAGGATTTCCCCAGGAAATCTTGTCGGACAGAGGGACCCAGTTTACCGCAGACTTAACCCAGCAGTTGTGGAAGGTCTGTGGTATTAAGCCCCTACTTAGTTCACCGTACCACCCCCAGACTAACGGTCTCTGTGAACGCTTTAATGGTACCCTAAAGCAATTGCTACGGACCTTTACGGCGGAATACAGAGACTGGGAGCGATTTTTGCCACACCTCCTGTTTGCTTACCGGGAGGTACCGCAGGAGTCCACTGGGTTCTCTCCCTTTGAACTGCTCTATGGACGGAGGGTGCGAGGCCCTCTCGACCTCATCCGAGAGCACTGGGAGGGAGAGACGGAACACGAAGGTGTCCCCATCGTACCATATGTGCTAGAAATGCGGGACCGTATGGAACAGTTAGCCCGGATGGCCCGGGATCATCTCCATGCGGCCCAGGGTCGGCAGAAACATTGGTACGATCGGAACGCTAGGCTGAGAACATTCCAGGTAGGACAGAAAGTTCTAGTACTTAAACCCGTTCGAGGAAATAAATTGCAGACCTCCTGGCAAGGCCCCTACAAAGTAGTAGCCCAGGTCTGTGACACCACCTATATCATTGCCAGTAGCAAGGACGAAAAGATACAGAAGTCCTTTCATATAAACCTATTAAAGGAATACCAAGAACGGCCCGAGGACATAGCCGCCATATGCATCCCCGCCTCTGAGGACCCTGACAGTCTCCCCATCCCTGATCTATTAGCCAACCCCGAGTCCAAAACGCTGCTTAATACAGTACAGCTAGGGGAGCGATTAACTCCCACAGAACGAGAACAACTCCAGCAACTACTAGTTGAAAAGAGATTAACCTTTTCCCAGGAGCCAGGTTACACACCTGTAGCGACCCATTACGTAGAAACCCCAGGCCAAGCCCCGCTCCGACAAACTCCCTATAGAATTCCCGAGGCTGTAAAAGAAGAGATGAGGAAGGAGATTCAGGAGATGTTAAAACTAGGGGTTATAGAGCCATCCGACAGTCCCTGGGCATCTCCCGTCGTCCTAGTCCCCAAAAAGGACGGGACGACCCGGTTCTGTGTCGATTACCGACGCCTCAACGACCGAACTGTGACAGACGCATACCCCATGCCCCGAGTAGACGAGCTATTGGATCGCATTGCCAGGGGACGCTATCTGACCACCATTGACTTGTGCAAGGGGTACTGGCAGATTCCCCTGGCCAAGGACGCTATCCCTAAGTCGGCGTTTGTCACCCCGTTTGGCCTGTACCAGTTTAAGGTCATGCCTTTCGGGATGAAAAACGCCCCAGCTACTTTTCAGCGCTTAGTGGACCGCCTCCTTGATGGCTTCCAGGACTTCGCTTGCGCATACCTGGATGACATTGCGATCTATAGCGAGACTTGGGGGGAACACCTACAACACATAGAGACTGTGTTGGATCAGATTAGGGCCGCCGGCCTAACTCTAAAGCCGGAGAAGTGTAACTTTGGCATGGCTGAAGTCCAGTATTTGGGACACCGGGTGGGGTGTGGGAAACAACGACCAGAACCCGCTAAAGTAGAGGCCGTAGCCAATTGGCCCACACCCCACACTAAGACACAAGTGTTAGCATTTTTAGGGACGGCAGGGTACTACAGGAGATTTGTCCCTGACTACAGCGCCATCGCCAAACCCTTGACAGATTTAACAAAGAAGAATTTACCTAGAGTAGTCCTGTGGTCTCCCGCCTGTGAAACAGCATTCCAAACCTTGAAACAAGCCTTGATCAATGCACCTGTCTTATCTGCCCCCGTCCCTAACAAAAGATTTGTCGTCCACACAGATGCGTCCATGTACGGACTGGGGGCAGTGCTAAGCCAGGTCGGCGAAGACGGGGGCGAACACCCTGTCGCGTATCTCAGCAGAAAACTGTTACCTAGAGAAGTGAGTTACGCGGCAGTGGAAAAAGAGTGCTTAGCCCTGGTCTGGGCCCTAAAGAAATTAACCCCATATCTGTATGGTCAAGAATTCACCTTAATTACTGATCATAACCCCCTTGTATGGCTGAACAGAGTAGCTGGAGATAATGGACGCTTACTGAGATGGAGTCTCGCACTACAGCCATACAATTTCTCCATCCAATACCGCCCTGGCAAGTTTAATGGGAACGCGGACGGTCTGTCCAGACAAACAGAACTATTGCCCTAACAAAGGACCGGACAGCCCCAAGTTGACCCGAAAAGGATCAATCCGGGTCTGCCGGAGTGTTCCACAAAAGGGGAGCAGTGTAACAGATCCCTACCAACCTCTGGTGGATGTGAAACAAACAAGGGGATTACAACTTACACATCCATTCGTTCCATTCCTCTGTTCGTCTGGTTCCGTGCGAATTTCACGTGTAATGCAGAGGTGGCCGCCATTTCGGGACTTTCCACGTGTTCGCGGCCATCTTGTGTGCGAACAGCGGTGTTTGCCTGTAACCGCATGGAACTGAAAACGGATACGCAAACAGGCGAACACCGCTGAATCCTCCAGACCTCCATAAGTTCGTACGGAAACTACCGAACGTCCCCTCGTTCGGTAGTTATATGCAATCATCTATGGGGATTCCAGCGAACCCCGCGATTCGCATGGATGGCCAGAGTATCATACCTTTTTACCGTGCGAACGGAGACCGACCGCAAGGCCAAAACTCATGGAACTAATTTCGGCTAGTTGGTCTGTGCGGTCGGTCAAAACTTTGGAACGTTGTATCTCCCGAACTGTACATCCGAATGAGGTGATTTTTGGATATATTGTCCCCCTGAAGGAGAGCTATCCAGCGCTACCGGATTTAAAGCTGTACCCCCTGTTTTTGGGGTACATCCAGAACTGGTGGAAAAATGTGGACATTTTAATTGGGTTATGTAGTTATCTGAGGGGAGGAGACGTGGGGGTGTTACCATCTGTATTATTGGTTGTTTTCATCCTCCCCCTGGGAGTGTTCTGTGTGTATCTATTTCTAATAAAAAGCAGGCTGGGTGTTCCAGTCCTCAGTTCATCTTGACCCTTCAAAACGTAGCCTCGTCTCGTTCTTGGAAGGGGATTATTTGGGAATATTATTCTGCTCCTGTTTACAGCTGAACCTGCTCCTCACTCTGGATATCGTGGATGGGATTACAGCAGCCTACTTCTCCACAGCAGCTTGCAGGGAAAAAGGACGTCTTCAACGGCAGAAACCCTCTCTCTATCTGGGTAGCCGTTACAATTATATATTAATGTGATATTATCACGTGTTAGTATACCGCTGTTTTTATCCAGGTGTATTGATTTGCCCTAATTAAGATAAGATATCTTTTTGGGCAAATTAAAATTCGGCTTATAGAATCTGGTAGATTATTCTTATTGGATGGTTCCAGGAAATGATTAATGAGCTGGTTTGAATGTTATTTTAATTGAAAATTACATAAGCATAGGATATTAAATGCCCAGGAGGATCTAGCTAGCATTGAAAGGGTTACACAGTTGATTTAACTGTTAGCCAAGATTTTATGGCTTTTCGCTGGACTGTGTGAAGTTTTACTTTCTGTCTGTGAAATACCCTCATAAATCTAAAGTCTTGACAGTTCATGCTGTTAGCCATTGTGTTTTAACATTGCCATTGTATTGCATACTTATGTTATACTAAACTTTCACTGATTAATATCATGCATGCTGCCTAATATTAATATTATATTATTTGTCACAATAAATTATATCTATTTTTATAACAAATTGTGATTTTATTTGTATGGAATACATTTCACTTACATGATAACGATCTCTAAGATCTAAGAGAATTGAAATAGTGGGCAATTCTCGACTGTTTAATATTATCATCCTATAAATATCCCCACAGAATGCACAAGCAATTTAAACCCTAAATGGTAGTGAACTAGGGATAACCACACATGAGAAGGATTTGGAAATTGTTATAGACAACAAATTAGGCAGCAATATGCAATGTCAATCTGCAGTTGCTAAGGCCAGTAAGGTTTTGTCATGTATAAATAAGGGCATAAATTCTCGGGATGAAAATATAATTCTGCCTCTTTATAAATCACTGGTAAGACCACACCTTGAATATGCTGTGCAATTTTGGGCAGCTGTTCTAAAGAAAGATATTATTGCACTAGAAAAAGTCCAGAGATGAGCTACAAAATTGATAAAAGGAATGGAGCATTTTAGTTATGAAGAAAGGTTAAAAAAATAAAATCTGTTTAGTTTGGAAAAACGGTGCCTGAGAGGGGATATGATAGCATTTTACAAATATATTCGGGGCCAGTACAAACCTTTATCTGGAAACCTATTCATAAACAGGGCTATACATAGGACACAAGGTCAGACATTTAGACTGGAAGAAAGGAGATTTAATCTAAGGCAAAGAAAAGGTTTTTTTTTTACCGTAAGAGCAATAAGGATATGGAATTCTCTGCCTGAAGAGGTGGTTTTGTCAGAGTCATTACAGATGTTTAAACTGCAATTGGACAAATACTTGCAAAAACATAACATACAGGGATATAATTTCTAATTAGTGGGGTAATAGCTGCTTGATCCGAGGAGACATCTGACTGCTATTTTGGGGTCAAGAAGGAATTTATTCCTAGTTTGTGGCAAAATTGGAAGCGCTTCAGACTAGGTTTTTTGCCTTCTTTTGGATCAACAGCAAAAACATATGTGAGGAAGGACGAACTTGATGGACGCAAGTCTCTTTTCAGTTATGTTACTATGTAACTATGTTCACATAACCAAAATCCTGAACGGCCCAGCATTCGTATTCGAATGGGAACAAGAGAAGGGAGGTCAGTGGCTTCAGTGGTGTTCGTGAGAAATAGTGTCCGTTTTTAGTTCCACGAAATCCACCAACTGGCCCCATCAGAACTTTTTGGTTAACCGCAGGCACTTCCTGATTTTCGAATGTCGGCTGGGTTGTCGTCGTTTGTATGAACGAACACGAGGCGGCGGCCATCTTGGACATACGAACGCTCAGCGGTGTTCATTGACGATTTCATGTAACTAAAAACAGACACTACTTGCATCTTGTCGGTCTTCACAGGTTTGAGTACCAGGACTATACAGTCTATCCCCCACCCACTCAAAGTGTTCCCTATCTACTCCTGGGTGTTTGCTTTAGCCCTATACTTTTGCAAGGTCGGGACCTCCCGGGTTTCCCTCCCAAATGCCCTTGGGTTATCCCAGCCTTGGGGAACCTGGTCTAACGTACACGTCAATCTTACCTGGGTCTCAGCAGCAGGTGGGCTGGTTCCAGCAGCACGGGCCTCGGCACAGAGTAGTCACTGGGTTGACTTCAGCGGGGCCCATCGGAGCTTAGTCAGAGACGAGGGGGGCCAAATCATTCTCTATTAGCATGTCTGCTGGCAAATCCTTCATCACCCCCACATTAACATGTCCCTAACCAACCCCCCAATCCAGGTGGACACAGGCAACGGGTAGCCGAAACACAGTGCCTCCCGCTACCCTTACGTCTACAGTGTCCCTGGTGTGTTGACTCTCGGAGACAAGAGTCTTTTGTAGCAGGGTCATGGTGGCACTAGTATCCCGTAAACCATCGGCTACCTTCCCATTAACCTGGACCGTCTGTCTGTGCTGCTGCCTGTCGTCCCGGTTAGCTGCTTGCACTGGATCAGCCTCATGCAGGATGCCCCGATATTCCTCCTCATCCATGCAGTGGGCAGCAGTCATTGATGTGCGGGGGTTCCCGGCTGCAGGCTTCCTCCAAGACTGGGACTGTCTGGCTGGATTCAGCGGGCCATCCTGCTTTCGGTGGCCAATCTGGTTGCAGCCGAAACACCTCATGGGTTGTGCATAGTTCCGTGCATTAAACCTGGGAGGCTGAGAATAAGTGGCAGCCGGAGGTGGTGCTGTGGACCGGTAGGACTGTGGTTGTGGTGCGGGCACTGGAGTAGCTGTCACTGGTCGGTAGTCCATACGAGTTGCTGTTTTGGCCATCTAGTTGTCTAGCTTACAGGCATCGGTATATTCGCCCGCCAAGCGAGCTGCTTCATGTAGGGTAAGGGGTTTCCTGTCACGGACCCATTCTCTGACCCCCGTGGTCAGCTTCTCATAGAAATGTTCCAGCAGGAACAGCTGTAGTATCTCTTCTCCGGATACCGCCTGGCATCCAGCTACCCAGTGGGCTGCCGTGCGATGTGCCCGGCAGGCCCGGTATAGGAATCTCTTCCTTGTTTGGCGACATCCCGGAATCTCCTGAGGTATGCCTCTGGGGTAACGGCATACCTGGCTAGCAGGGCTTATTTCACTAACCCATAATTTGTAACATCCTCGTCTGGTATGGCCCGGAACGCTTCACTGGCCCGACCGGATAACTTCCCGGACAAAATAGTGACCCATTCGTCAGTGGGTACCCGGTGTAGGACTCATTGCCTTTCGAAATCGGCCAGGTAACCATCAATCTCCCCATCGGCTTCAATAAAGTGTTTAAAAGCAATTAAATGTACCTTTTTCTTTCAATAACCATTGGTATTTCTGCTGCTAATATGAAACTTCGGATACGGATAGTGAACAAGTACCAGTGCCCCAAACCATAAAGAACACGCAGAGTGGCAAAGGTATTCTTAAAAAGGGGGTGTCTTTTTTAGGACAACCCCCCGAGAGGGGGAACAACAAATGCAGTACAGACAAACCCGCAACAGGGGGAGAACTCGCAGACGCTACTAGAGAATGACACCAGAATAATTAATATCTCAGATACTCCTCTCACTGTAATACAAAGACAAGTAATTATGAAAGGTTTGTCCTTCGTCCCAACTCCACCATTCTGTAAATTCGAAGGGATCAAAGATATCAATCTGTTTGGGAGGAGACTTGCTTCATAATTTCTTTAAAGTGAGAGATGAGAAAAAGGCTAAAGATCTAGGTTTTGACACAAAGGAATATCAATTCCTTCTTGATTTGGTGTCCCTTCTAGAATCAAATGACAATGTTTCCCCCCCACCGTACACAGATCGGCACCCGAAAAGTAAATTCACTCCTAATTTTCATGAATTTCAAAATATCGATATGTTCGTTGAGTCTACCACCAATATGATCAAAAACCTTAATATGGATACCCTGATGGTAAAACCCAGGGATAATCTTACAAGAAATGAATGGAAAGCACTAACTGAATTAAGGGAGAACGAACATATTATTATTAAACCAGCAGATAAGGGGGGAAACATTGTCATTTTGAATAGACCTCATTATATCCAGATGGCTGAAACGATTCTCAATGATGAGAATACATATAAAGTACTCACGTCCAACCCTTCATCTAAATTCCTGCTTGAATTTAAAACTCTACTGGATGGGGCATTTGACCATGGTGTACTCACTTAGGAAGAATATGGGAGTATTTTTGTGAAAAATCCTGTAATTTCAACTTTCTACTGTCTCCCAAAGATACATAGGGGATATGAGTCACTGACAGCTAGACCAATAATGTCAGGAACCAATAATCTCACATGTAAAGGTAGCATATTTGTGGATAAAATTCTACGGCCATATGTAGAAAAACTACCTTTGTACCTTAAAGACACAAACGACACCTTAAGATGTATAAAGTCCATTGAAGTACCACAGGGGGCCATCCTATGTAGCCTTGACGTGGAGGCATTGTACTCCTCTATACCCCATTTGGGGGGTATACAACATGTAGGCTCATTCTTAGAAACAAGGGGTTCAAAACATTCGCGACACACCACCTTTGTTCTGGATCTTCTACAGTTCATTCTGACTCATAATTTTTTTCTTTTTAACAATACATTTTACCACCAGGTGCGGGGTACAGCGATGGGGGGTACAGCGATGGGGACGCCTTGTGTCCCCTCATATGCGAACCTGCACCTGGGTTGGTGGGAGCAACACATTGTTCATTCAGAACGTTTGAAATACTACATGGACTACGTCTATCTATGGAAACGTTACATAGACGATATCCTAGTAATATGGACAGGTACAAAATAACTCTTCACTGAATTTGTAGAAGCCTTGAATGCAAATGATTTAAACCTGCGGTTGACTATGGAGATAGGCATATCCACTTTGAATTTTCTGGACTGTACATTTACCATCACGGATGAATTTAAGATCCAGACCACTCTACACCGCAAACCCACATCGACCAACAACATGCTAAATTGGCGTAGCTATCATCCTAACCCACTAAAGAGGGGTATTCCAGTGGGGCAGTATTTGAGACTAAAAAGAAACTGTTCATCCCTTGATGACTTTATAGAGAAGGCTGCCTTACTAAAAGTCAGATTTAAAGCTAGAGGGTATCCGAATAGATGCCTAAAACAGGCATATCAAAGAGCACTTCGGAGTGAACGTGAGACCCTTCTAGATAATGGTCTCAAACCATGTCCCCCTAAAACAATCAGATGCGTGATGAATTTTGATGCAGGGTGGGACACAGCTAAAAAGATCTTGGCAAGATTCTGGCCATTGCTTACACAAGATCGACATCTAAAAGATGTTATTCCCCCACGTGTCTCGATAATGGCGAAAATGGGTAAAAATCTAAAGGACTTTCTGGTACCAAGTCATCTCTCTAAATGCAATGCAAACAAGAAAAGCTGGATCAATGTGCAGGGTACCTATCAGTGTGGACGGTGTGTAGCCTGTCGCTACATAGATAGAGACTCTAAGTTTATAACTGACTCCTCTGGTACAAAAAAAAAAATTCCAATTAAACAGTTTTTCAATTGTAATTCAACTGGGGTAGTCTACTTCCTCACATGTAAATGCGGAAAAAAATATGTAGGGAAAACAATACGTCCCTTTAAAAGACGCATGATGGAACATATCCATTCAGTTTCATCAGAAAGAGACACCCCCGTTGCCAGACATGCTAGATTACATCACAGTGACGCACCTAGATGCTTTAAATTTGCTGGGATCGAAAAGGTAATATTGGGGAAAAGAGTAGGTGATTTGGATTTGATCCTCAAAAGGAGAGAATGTTTTTGGATTCAGAAATTGGACACTTTATTTCTAAATGGCCTCAATGAAGGTTTTACCTTCACCCCCTTTATTGCATCATAGTCATCTTTCCTTCTCATGTATATATATTAGTTTACTTGTTACTATTCACATTTACTGTATACACCATAATCAAAATATATCATTATCATGAACTATTGAGGTTATAATAGCTACATGGATTATATGTAGCTACTGAGCTAATCTGTTGTTAACCCGAGCTAAATTATGTGTATCATATCGCTTTAAATAAAGCCCTCTGTGATACAACTTCACAATAGGAGCTTTACCTTTTGAACACTGTTGGCTTTGCCTTATTATTTTTTGTAATTACAGCGTCATTTTTTCCTGTCAGTAGTTTGTGCACCATATCACCTTAAGCCTTTATTGTAGAAGAAACCTTAACACACAAAGTGCAAGTGAGGTGAGGTATTTTAGGCTTTAAATATGTTCCGAGCTGCCCAGTAAATAAATTTAATGTATATAAAGACCTAAATAGGTTTACTAGAAAACTTTGTCTCAAAAGATTTTTTCAGGACAAAGTGGATACCAATATGAATGAGATGGATGACGATGAGAGCGAATATTTACATACATCCTTAAAGAAAGCCTCAAAGTTTTATCCTATACATTTAAAAACTGCAAGTATGAAGGTTTTTGAGAAAGCTTGTGTTGAAGATATTAAAAAGATCAAAACCAAAAACAACAAATATCATAATAATCTTACTATTAAAGAGAAACAAGCAATGAAGGAACTTAAGGATGACCTAAGTATAGTCATTAAACCCGCCGACAAGGGCGGCGGGGTAGTTATTTTGGACAGACCAGCATACATAGCAGAAATTAATAGACAATTGGAAGATGAAGAAACCTACAAAAAATTAAAGAGTAATCCCTCTGTGGAGATTAGGAAGAAATATGTACAGCTCCTAGATAAAGGCCTCCTAAAGGGAATTCTAACAAAAAGTGAATATAAATTTCTTAATGTAGAGTTTCCTAGAATACCTGTTATATATATTCTTCCAAAGCTGCATAAGGACCTGATGAATCCTCCGGGGCGACCCATTGTTTCAGGGGTAGGTTCTCTACTATCTTCACTATCCAAGTATGTAGACACTTTTCTACAGCCCCTTGTGAGAACACGCCCCTCATATTTGAAAGATTCAATGAGTCTTCTTCAGCTCTTAAAGAATATAAAATGGGAAGAACAATTTTTGCTCGTCACATGCGATGTGACGAGTTTGTATACTTGTATTGAACACACTAGAGGGTGTGAGGCGGTAAAGCATTTTTTTGAACTATCAGAATCATATCACAGTGATCAAATTGAGTTCATTTTGGAATCGATTCTATTGATCCTCACCAATAATTTTTTTTGGTTTGAGGGAAATTTTTTCCTTCAGTGTCAAGGAACTGCTATGGGGACCAGGTTTGCCCCCAGTTATGCTAATCTGTTCATGTCCCATTGGGAGGAACAGTTTGTTTTTTCTCAGCATGACTGGGTGGCAAACCTGGTCCTTTATAGGAGATATATTGACGACATTTTTTTCATTTGGAGGGGTGAGAAATCATCTGCTTTGGAATTTGTGAACCATCTAAATAACAACGCCTGGAACATCAAACTTACCCATGAAATCCATGACAGAGAAATCAACTTTTTGGATCTAAATATCTATAGAGACGGCACTGATATTGAAACATGTACATTTTTTAAAAAAGTAGATGTGAACAGTTTCATCGAAAAAGACAGTTGCCATTTTCGTCCCTGGCTAGACAATATCCCTAGGGGACAATTCCTACGATTAAGGAGGAATTGTTCACAAATAAATAAATATGATTCACAAGCGGAGACTCTCAAACAACAGTTTTTAGAAAAGGGATATGTTGAAAATGATCTAAATGGATCCATTATGCAGGTCAGACAGATGAACAGAGATGAATTACTGGAGTATAAAAAAACAAAAGATGGGGAGAATTCTAACGTAGTCCCTTTAATTGTTGACTTTAATAAGAATCATGCTCAAATTAAGAAGATTTTTAGAAAAAACTGGTATTTATTACAACAAGATAATGAGATTAATAAGTACATAGGAGAAAAACCCAAATTAATATATAGGGGAGCCCAAAATTTGAAACAAGTTTTAACCAACAGCTTTTTAGAAAAATCGGACAAAGATTTTATAAGTATTAGTAGAGAGTCTGCAAAAGGTTTCAATTATTGTAAAGATTGTATGGGGTGTAAGTCATTAGGTAATCTAACAAAGAAAATTACCACTTTTTCCTCCCAGTCCAGTTCTAAGGAGTATGGAATTAGATCATTTATGACGTGTAAAACCAAAAATGTTGTATATGTGCTCGAATGCCCGTGTGGTCTACAATATGTGGGTAAAACCACTAGATGTGTGGCCACTCGGGTACGAGAGCACATGTATAACATTAGAAGAGGCTTTAGAAATCACAGTGTTTCGCTGCATTTTTTGGAGCATCACGATAAAAACCCAAAAGGGCTGAAATTTTATGCAATACAAAACATTACACGTCATTGGAGAGGAGGGGACATTGATGCAGCCCTTAGCTTATGTGAAATGGGCTGGATCTTCAATTTAGATACTTTAGCACCGAAAGGGCTAAACTGTGACTTTGAAATGAGCGCATTAATATAAGAAATGAAAATAATGAGTTAAGATATCTATGATAATAACATTCCCCTCTTCTTTTCTTCTTTTCTCCTTTTTCTTTTTTGATTGAAATGAGAATATATATATTTCACATATATTTTATACATATTTGAGATATATGTTTTAATAACAATATTTGTATATAGTGAATTATATTTTGTATTTTTTTATATATATTTTTTAATTATGATGGAATATTTACGTTATAGTATTGGGATATACAGGATGAGTTTATCATGTTACTGTAAATGTGGTGCAATAATGATTATTGATTAAGTACTCTCATATTTCGGGACTTTTTTGCAATATTAATGAGTGAACAAAACTTAGTGTTGCCCGATGTGTGGACATTCAAAGATGGCGACTAAGACCATAATGCCACCGGCGGATGCAAAAGGAAAGCGCCGTATGCAACAGGAAACGGAAAGACGTCATCACTGAGAGACGGAAATGGAGACGAAACAGAGAAGTGAATGAACGATTGGCGGGAAAATCGAGTTGGCGCCAAAGATGATGATCTGGAAAGGATATTTAAAGGACGTCCGGACAGTTGGACAATACACTTTGAAAAAGACCATCGGGTCGAAACGCGTTAGTGTTTATTGCTGTATACAATATATTTTTTATTGTTTATTTTAAAATACCTTTGAATAAATAGCTATTTTTTAGCATTTTGAATACTCTAGACCTACCGATTATTTTTCTTTGCTGACTCCTGGGATCAGTCGAGTTCTGGGCATTGAGAGCGGAGGTGTATTTCCTGAGATAACAGAGCATGCGATTATAGTCAGAGCCTACTATACGTGGCTCTGCAGATTGTGAGTTGGCAATTGATACACTGTTTTAATCAGTTTTCCACCATACAGTATTATGCTATGTGCTATTATCTTTGATATTTAGGTGGTGTACATATGAACTGAAGAACCAGTCTGTATAAGTATTCTTTGCCTTGATTTACTATTTGGAGCGCCCCCTATCTGTTTTTGTTTTTTAAGCCTTTATTGTGATGGACCTATATATAGATACTTTTAATCATTACATGATTATATATTCTTGTTTTTGACTATATAAGTATAGCCATCACGATCGTTTTTGTAAGCGTAAGGGTATGAGTGCACCCTTATAACAGATTTATGCTGTCTTTGGCTGTACAGTTGTTCCTAATATTTATTTACTTGTTAGCGATCTGATGCCTAAGTTAATATTCCATGCAAGGGATGCGAGAGCAATGCAATATACAAACGTTTCCGTGATCGGCACTTAGCTCCGCCTACCCTATTTTGATTGGCGCAAGTATGTATGTTCGACGGAAGGGGGGTACTACCCTGATTATTACCGAATGGCGCTCAGATCACATACATACAGTTCAATCGCCATGTATCCAAAGTCTTTCACATAGTCTTTCGTTATTCGAATGAGCTCCATGGGATAGCTATCTGGGGTAAACAAAGTCCCGAACGGCCCGGCGTTCATATACGAATTGGAACAAGAGAAGGGAGTTCGGCGGCTTCAGCTGTGTTCGTGAGAAATAGTGTCCGTTTTTAGTTCCATGAAATCGTCGACGAACAACGCTGAGTGTTCGTATGTCCAAGATGGCCGCCGCCTCGTGTTCGTTCATACGAACGACGACCACCCAGCTGACATTCGAAATTAGAAACTGTCTGTGGTTAACCACAACATTCTGATGGGGCCAAGGGGTTACCAAGCAGCACACTTCCATGCTGGGTGGCCAGCCGTTCGGCATTTGTTCAGTAAAAAGAGGAAATAAACGTAGGGGCTGTACGAATAGGTAAATAGCCGAACAAACAGACGAATGAAGGGAAAATAAAAGTAATCCACAGACAGATGGTTCTGTCACAAGGAGGCAATCATGAGAGTGTGCAGACAGCGCCCGGACCTGCCACATCCACATCAGGGAACAGCGATCTATCCAGACGCCTCAGCAGCCAAGCTAAAGAAGAGGAAAACCTTTGCAGCCATCACAGAGCAGCTGAGATTACATTAGATGCCCTACAGGTGGGAATTCCCGGTCAAGCCGCACGTCACACACGAGGGCAGACTAACAGCCATCACGACCCCTAAGGCCGGCATGAAGGCCCTCAGAGATTGGGGCCTACCACCACCACCACAATAGGGACGAAACAGGCTCACTCCATCGTGGAAAAAGTGTCCGGTAACAAGTAAGGAGGGCGGACACCGAAACACAGAAAGTGGCAAGTACAGCTAAGAGACATCGGCACTGTTCACATACTCGGGGATACTTAGTATCAGCGGTTGGGGGGTGGGAGGGTGGGTCAGACATCTTGTCTGGATGTAACCACTGGGTCCCGGGATGTAGCCCGGGACCCAGTGGTACACATGCCGCCACATCAATTCCTCAGACATTCCATATCTCTCAATAAGAGGGGGGAGGGTGAACACATTAAATGCACAGCAAGTTAGGCCACAAGATTGCTACGCACAGGCATGGAAGCATACAGTTTCTTCCCCCATGGTATCTTAGATAGGTGCCAAGCCGTAACCAAGGCATCTTGTTTAATTTCAGTTATTTTGTTTGACTTTCTTGTTGGTTACTCCTCACAGATTAAAAACACTAAATGCCAGCATGCCGCCATGCATGGTGGGATGCTCCATCACAGGGGAGCCCACCAACTAGTCACCTCAAGTAGAGGAATGTCACCCGGTTCGAGAACACACTCCCACAAATAGAAATAATGACTCAATTGACACTGCATACCATACTGTACGACCCCCCATGAAAATATACACCCACAACACCTTAACCACCCCTAAAAACGTAGACTACTACATAAGGATCTGAAACAGGTGATACCTGAGGGAGTGTGCCTACAAGAAACCACCCACTTCAAGACCAACGCACAACTGTTCACACAGGATTACCAATACCAAGCCACATATTCCAATAAGTCAAAAGTTGCATCCATATTATTCAGTAAAGATGTGGCCTTCACCTTTACACAATTAGAGGTAGATAAAGAAGGGAGATATGTCATGGTGGTGGGCACATTCAACGATGTCATATACACGATCACGAGCATATATGCCCCCAATAAGGTGCAAAGGAACTTCCTACATAAGATAATTAAGAAACTGAAGACAATACAGAAGGGGATTAGTGTAATTTGTAGGGACTTTAACCATGTAATGGACCCAATGGTGGACTCCACTGTGTCGCCCACTGCACCCAGAATGAGACCACTTAAGAGACAGAGCAGGGCACTACAGAAACTGTTCCATACACACCATTACTATGACGTGTGGTGAATGACATGTAGGGGAGAGGGGATACACGTTTTTCCCTACTGTACACAACACATATTCCCGGATAGACGGAATACAGTTGTCAGGATAACACTTAGACCAAGTCAAGGGGTGCGCCACAGAACAGATCACCTGGTCAGACCACACACCAGTAGTGATGACCTTAGCTGACCTATATGACCCCACCCACCGAAGCCCTTGGAGGATTAACGACTCCCTCCTCTCAGACCCACAATTCACCAAAACACTAGAAACTGAACTGCAACATTATTTTGCAGAGAATGCAATATACCACATACCACAAAACACAGTATGGCAGGCCTATAAATTGGTGGTTTGGGTTTACTGATAAAAAGGGGCACGTGTCTCAAGAGACGGTCACAAGCGCAGCTGCGGAACTGGCAGAAAGAGCTCCAAGATCTCACAACCCAAAACCAAACGGCTCCAACACAGGAATCAAGAAAGCGCATTGTGCAAATCCAGACACAAGACATACACAAACAGGCCCTGGACAGAACAGGCCATTACCTCCCCAGACTCAAAGCATCTCAATACTCACAGTGTAACAGGGCAGGCAAACAACACCAGGAAAGTACTAAACATCATAAACAGTGCCCAACGTTTGAAGGTGGGGAGCGTGGTGGTAGCATTGGACGCGGAAAAGGCCTTTGACCGGTTAGGATGGAGGTTCCTTGAGGCAGTCCTTCTAAAATTTGGGGCGCCGGAGGGCTTCTCTCGGTGGTCAGGGCCCTGTACAACAAGCCCTCGGCACACGTCATAAATGCGGGGTTTGTTTCTGACCCATTTCATATCTCCAATGGCTCCCATCAAGGATGCCCACTACCCCCACTGCTACATGTAATGGCCGCTGGCAGCCGCCATAAGGCAACGCATTTCAATTCATGGGGTGAAAGTGGGAGACAGGCAATACAAGGCCAACCTATTTGCGGACGACATACTGCTGACCCTGACATGGCCACATATATCCCTACCCAACCTAGTGGCAACAATCACAGAGTATGGACACCACTCATATTATAAACTTAACATCTCCAAAACCCAAGCTATGGGGTGCAGACGGAGACCCTAGACAGACTTACAGAGACCTTTCCCTTTGACTGGAGGTCCGACCACCTAACATTCCTGGGTATCAACATCCCGCCCCAACTGAATAAACTCCTTAACAAAAACTACACTAAACTCCTGAAGGAATTCGCCACAATGCTGGGGACATGGGAGGGAAAATACATATCCGGGGTAGGGAGGATAGCAGCAATAAAAATGATGCTACTCTCGAAATCCCAGTACCTGTTATGCACCCTGCCCATAGCGATACCAAAAACCTACTTGGCCTCTGGGCTTTTTCCTTGCCCATAAAAAAGCGGACTATCAGACTCTGTAGGGTCTACAGAGTCTGATAGTCCGCTTTTTTATGGGCAAGGAAAAAGCCCAGAGTGGCCATCTTGCAACAGCAAGTTAGGAGGGGGGTCTGGGGATTCCAAATGCCCATGTGTACAGCACAACTGGCAGCAATTAAGGTGGCTATGGCAGAGGGGGAGACCCCACAATGGATCCGAATAGAAGCACACTGGGTGGGAGGCTTACACAACCTGTTTTGGCACCCAGGGCATCTGCGCCCCTCACATATATTTTCTTTCCTGACCACATCCTTGACCCTAAAACTCTGGGATGAAACCAGGGACAAAAAGGGACGCTAGGGGGAAAAACGAGACGCCCCAATCTCTAGCCTAGCAGTGGGAATTCCAACATTTCATCACACAAAATTAAACAACTATACTAGGACAACCAATTCCTGCCCTTCCCGGTCCTCCAAACCCTATACAACTTACCCAGTAGAGCCTTGTTCTCGTATCTACAATTGAAGTCACTACTCCATGGGATAAAAGTACAAGACCCAGCAACACCACAGGAGCTCCCAGCAGAACAAATATGCTTGGCACACAAACCCCCTAAGAAAACACTCTTCACACTATACAACGCGATCAAAGAAGATGAAACAGACAGTGTAACAACATTCCAAAAGGCCTGGCACAAGGAATTGGGGTACACTCTGGGGGCCGACATGTAGAAGCGAGCCTTCGAGATCCACAAGGGAAATACACTATGCACCACACACCTTGAAACCACTCAAAAACAGCAATACAGGTGGTACATGGTACCAGAGAAGCTATCGGTGATATACCCATGTTCCCCCAATGTGTGTTGGCGGTGGGGGGCACGATGGGACATACCTGGTGCTTCTGCGCAAAACTGACCATATTGGACAATAGGAGAGGACATAGCAAAGGAATTGCTAGGTAAACCATGGACATTAAGCATAGAACAATGCATGCTCTTCATGATTCCCACTGTAGTAAATAAAATAGAGGAATGACTGCTCTTCCACCTGTTAATATCTGCCGTGACACTAATAGCCAGAGCATGGAAATCCCAGCTAGTGCCACAAAAGAGGCTTTAAACAACCAAATATCCCTAAACTGTAAGTACGAATTTATGGCCAAAAGCATATAAAACCACAGAAGCACACCAGACAGGCAGGGGAATGGGCAGCATACATAGAAAAGCATGACCAGAAATGAAACAAAGAAGTGGGACCAAGGTATATCACAGATTGGGAAGCGGGGAAGGAAGGAAATTGAAGTCGGGAGACAGGTGACAACAACCTAAACAAAAATTAGACACCAAATGATTCTTGGCAGCGAGCTTGGTAAGCCCACTCGGACTACCTAGAGACAAAGGTGTGCATCTACACAAGGTGATATGTGAATACTACTACTGGCAAGTGTGCAATCCCTATGTTGTACTTAGAATGTTCCTGCAACAATCCCTTTTTATTTCTGTACCCTGGCGTGCAGGCGCTGCAATTTTGAAATAAGAAAAGAAAA
Organism: Pelobates fuscus; assembly: GCF_036172605.1. Lineage (NCBI taxonomy): Eukaryota > Metazoa > Chordata > Amphibia > Anura > Pelobatidae > Pelobates > Pelobates fuscus. The sequence continues at coordinate 245,680,819 of NC_086322.1, forward strand.
AAAAAATTGCTAATTGAAAACAAATATATATATCTATCTTAATATAGGAATATCATTATATTACAAAATAAATCTTTTTTTCATTATTTTAAATAATTTCAAACGTTTTTCTACAAATATTAAAACATTTAAAAAGTTTATCCAACCATATTAAATTAAGGAATAAATGGAGACGGTGGGACTGTCCTGCTAGAAATTTGGACTATTGGCAGCAATGCATTATGTTGTTGAATAAAATAAAACATATACATGCATTTGTTAAGTACGCACAAGAATACTAAACAGACTTTGTAAACTGCTAGGAAAATCAGTTCAGTCAATCATTCAGTAATTTATTACACATATTCTATAGCTGATGCATATTAAAACAAGCCTGCTATTACTTCAGTCAGATCGTAGTGTGAATGGTGACTAGTACTTAAAGGGTTATTTCAAGCCACTCTGTGAGAACCTAATCAGTGACTTACAATGAAAGGGAGGACAGGAAGTTAATCAGAGCTTTTAGTTGCTGGGTTGGGTTGGTTGACCACATTGATAAAGAGGTAAGAAGGAAGGAGATTTGTAAGAGAATGTAAATAAAGACCCACCAGCTTCCTCTCTCCACCCTTAAGAATAGCAATGAATTAACTTCCACTCCTCACAAGTCACTTTCTCTGTGTTGGCCAATATTGCAAGGGTACTCAAAAAATAAAAAAAAGAAGAAGAAAAACTATTCTATCATTTTTTAAGGGACTTATCAGGTTGTAGATTTCCCAGCAAGAAAACTAAATCTGCAATGCTAGAAAAGGGATGTGGTTAAACTAGTTTGTTTATTTCAGTTCTTCCAATAAGATTATTTTCCTTTTTTTGTAAATTCATCATTGTAATATACACTGAACAAAATTATAAACGCAACACTTTTGTTTTTGCCCCCATTTTTTCATGAGCTGAACTCAAAGATCTAAGACTTTTTTTAAGTACACAAAAGGCCTATATATCTCAAATATTGTTCACAAATCTGTCTTAATTTGTGTTAGTGAGCACTTCTCCTTTGCCTATTTTGTTGATTAGGTTGTTGATTGTGGCCTGTGGAATGTTGGTCCACTCCTCTTCAATGGCTGTGTGAAGTTGCTGGATATTGGCAGGACCTGGAACACTGTCAGGGTATTTATATCGGCAGACATTTGTGCTATGATAGAAATACAAAGTGTATATTCTGAAGTCATTGTTGAACAGACCAGACTCCATTTTGTTATTCTCAAGTTAACAAAGAGACACAAAATTTCTATCCTTTCTCTTTGACTGACTGCTTTGCCCAAGCTGAATGGAATGTGTATATAAACAACAAAGAGATAAGACATTGAGAACGGGGGATGGACAGACTGTCTAATTACTAATGGAGTATAATAAATTCTATTCCCAGACTTAGGTGACAGAGGAGATTAAATAATTAAATTTTACTTTCGATAATGTACAACGTCCCATTATAGTTTAAGGTGAAACTTAGTTCACAAACTATCAATTTTAGGAATTATAGCAGAATTTGCAGACGCATGGACTGGACAAAACTGAGAAAGACCCTGAGATCTGACAGATAAAATAAGTTATTGGATACATAAAGATAACGTAAATGACGTCAAAAATAGCCACCAGGAAAAGTTAACTCTTTCCTGGATAGGTATGTGTAGTGGAACAAGGCTGCCCTCTTGAGTTCGAATATTAAAATGATTACCTAGAAGGCAACCACACCCCACATTTGTGATTGGCTATCACCTAAGGAATTTTTCCCTTTAAAAAGTTAAGACAAGGGAAGAGAGAGAGGATTCAGAAAAATTGGGAGATTCAAAGATTGAAGAGAGACACATTACGACACTCTGGGGATTCAGAGAGATCCAGGCAGAATCGGGCGACCAGAGTAACCAAGAAACTCTCACACTCCATGCAGAGAAAGAGATCTATGACATTTAGCTACCTGAGGATATCTGATGAGAAAATATCTACTTAACTGGTAAATATACAGACATTAATTAATTAATTTAAATTAATTAAAATTAATAGCATGATATATGACTGGATAAATCATGTTTGATTTCATATTTAGAAATCTTAATTATTAAAGAATATATATATGGTTATAGCATCCCATCTGCAGCTGGGATCAATATAATCATTAATGTATTTGTGTGATTAATATCACGTTAGCATATCATGACCATTTATCCAGCTGTATTGATTGGCTATAATATAAGATAAAATATCTGTTCGACAAATTTTGCTTATATAACATAGTAGATTTTTCCCATTGGATAAAATCAAGGAAATGGTTACTGACTTTTAAATATTGAATTTTTATTTAAAATCACACGAGAGTAGATCTTAACTACATAGGAGGTCTAGCCAGCACTGCAAGGGTTATTTCTAACTGCTAGCTAAGTTCTTTTGCCCTACACTGCAGCTCAGTGTGAAACTCACATTCTTTCTCCCTGTAAAGCCTATCATAAATTGTCCTGACAGCTAAGTGCTGTAGAGGCGTTTATATTAACCAGGAAGTAAATGGCCTATTGTATTGCATATATTGTTTTATACTGAATATTCATTGATTATTGCCATATTGTATTACATATTAATGTTATACTGAAATTCCATTGATTATTATCATGCATGTTACTCATCATTATTATTTAAATTGTTAAGAAATAAAAATTATCTATTTTTATAACAATTTGTGAATTAATTATATGGTTTACATTTTCACTTATAACGATAACGATTAGGGATCTGAGAATTGAAAATCGTGGGCAATTTCTCATCTGTTTACAATTATTATCCCATAAATATCCCCACAACACGCTGTCGTATAAGCCGAACCAGAGCATTTCAAACATGCTCAATGGGTGACATGTCCGGTGAGTATGCTGGCCATGCAAGAACTGGGATGTTTTCAGCTTCCAGGAATTGTGTACAGATCCTTGCAACATGGGGCGTGCATTATCATGTTGCAACATGAGGTGATGGTTGTGGATGAATGGCACAACAATGGGACTCAGGATCTCGTCACAGTATTGTGAGGATTACACTTGATCCAGCACGCAGTATTAGTATTACACTTAGGAATAAGGATAACGTCTAACCAGACTTTAGAATGGCCGGACTTAACGTACCAGAGAATAGCCGTGGTCAGGAACACAGAACGAAACACAGTTGCAAGGAATAGCCAATAGTCAGGGATACCAGAATTCAGGAAGTCAGAACGAAGCCAAAGTCAATAACCAAAGAAACACACTCTCGGATAACCAGCAAAGACAAACCACAACAGGGCAATGATTAGAAGAAATGAGTGAGTTTAAATATCCCTCTTGTGAATCTGATGGGCCGTATTCGGCCTTTGACCCCAAAACGTGTGCACGCGTCCTCTGTGTGACGTCATCCACACATCGACATCGCTACCATCGTGAACAGACATGGGGCTACGTAACAGTGTGGATCCACAGCGGCCGGCATCCACTGGCATGTCGCAAAAGCCCGGTCTTATGGCATAGGACCGCCAAGCAGCACTTCTCCTATTCCTGGAAAGGTGATTTATGTTGTGCATTGCATATGGAGAGGATGTAAGCATGACATTACCCCCCACCTGAAGGTTTGAGAGGAAATTTGGTGTGGAAAGCACTAATTTTGTGGCCAGCATTCATATCAGAGGCAGGAACCCAGGAACGATCAGCAGGACCATAACCCTTCCAATCAACCAGGAATTGCAGAGACCTTGTACTCCTTCCTTCCAGAAACAACCAGGGGAGGAGGAGGCACAAAAGGGACAGTATGCCTATTACAAATAAGAGGCTTAAGCAAAGATACATGAAATTAATTAGGTATACGTAAGGTGTCAGGAAGAGCAAGAGAGTATAAAACAGGATTGATCCTCTGAACAATACAAAAGGGACCAATAAATCTAGGAGCAAATTTCATGCTAGGAACCTTGAGCCTGATATTCCATGAGGAGAGCCACACCCGATTACCCATCTGGTAAATAGGGTTGGCCCACCTGTTGCTTATCAGCATGAAACTTGAAACGAGCAGCCGCATTCTCAAGAGCTGAGTGGACTTTAGTCCAAGTTTCATGTATAGAAGTAAGGGAAAGCAGGGAAAGCAGTGTCAGAGAATACAGCAGGGGGAACAGTAGGATGTGGACAAAAAATGGACTATGCCCGGATGAGTTATTGGTAGCATTAATCCTGGAAAATTTGGCCCAAGGTAGCAATTCAGACCAATTCTCCTGCATGCTATTGATAAAACAGCATAAATACAGTTTCAATGATTGGTTAGCCCTCTCAGCCACACTATTAGTTTGAGGATGGTACGAAGAAGAAAAGGATAATTCAATACCTAACTGTTTACTGAGTGCTCTCCAAAATCATGACACAAATTGGGACCCTCTGTCAGACACAATATTTTGCAGAATACCATGCAACCTGGCAATCTCACGTATAAATATATGAACTAGATTTTGTGAGGAAGGCAATTTTTTAAGTGGAATAAAGTGTGCCATTTTAGAAAGTGGTGAACCACCAGGTATAACCATTAGAACTCTGGAGTTTCACAATGAAGTCCATGGACAAATGAGACCATGTGACACTGGGTACAGGAAGTGGTTGTAATAACCCACATGGAAGTTTATGGGGAACCTTGGAAACCGCGCAAACTGTACAATTATCCACATAGTCTTTGATGTCTTTCATGAGTGAAGGCCACCAGAACAATCTCGAAACAGTGGCTGCCAGGATACAGAGGGAACATCAACTACCACAATCCTAATCCATCAGGGTCTGGGCTACAGATTTACTAGCTTGTCTTATTGTCTACATATTGGACTATAAACCAGTCTCTGATTTTGATCGTTATTTTTTATATATATTTTTTATATTTTGAACTTTTTTCTATATTTTTTACTGAATAAATCGATCTGTTTTTAAAAGTCAAGTCACTATATTACTTTATACTTTGTCATCACTAAATATTTTATTTGGGCAAATAGTTCCTTGTACTAATATGCCCTGTCACAGACTCTAAATATCTTTTATACACATAAAGGCATAAGGCGTAAATACCATCAGCCTGCGTTGTTGTCACAAGCAGGGTTAAAGTTATTTAGGATATAAATCCAGGACTCATAGATCACTTGGGACTTATTGTATACTTTATATTCTGCAATTTTGGTTCTATATTTTATTCTGGACTTTTCAACTATGGACATTTTATTAATAGTCACATATATATTATTCTGAATATTATACTCATTTATCCCTTTACTGTTAACTATTTGAATTTCATTTTACATCCATTTTTATTATCTGAATTTCATTCCACATCCAATTTATAGCTGTTATCCACATTGTTGTGCAATACCTTTCGCGCCTCCTTTCTTTCTAACAAAGGAATAAACAATTTATCTTGAGGTTTATCACAAGGTGCCTGGGACTTGTATGTACGTAGTGGGGAATTACGATGAAGCATAAACATAATTAACCCCATTCAACCTCCCCCCAATAACGACAGACAACGTGGTATGGATGAACAGGCCACAGCATTTATTATAACATAAATAAATTACTGTATAACACACCCATAACTCCATATATTAAACTCTTCTTTCTGTAACGAAATTGTTAGCAACAAAACATAAATAACATATATATATAAATAACAACTCAACATACAGTGCTATACAGAGAAGCCCCCGTCCTTGCCAATAAAAACCTGCAGTGGCTCCTAAACACCACTGCCTCTCACCTCCCCCCCCGTCATAAAAAACATAATCCAATGCCTGCCATCAGCTGACCTTATCCACGCTCGATGGGCACGAGACCTCAGGCAACCTAAAGTTAAACCTTTTGAAGCAGGGGAGGCTGAGACCTGTAAACATGAGGAACTTATTCCATCCTTAACATAACCACACTTAATTGGCAAGGACATACCCCGGACTCGCTGTGACTAACTAAACCTACGCGGGGTGGGCGGGAAGCTGTTCACTGGCCCGAATCCCAAGTGGCACTGAGGTAAGACCTCCCCCCTGCTAGCTCACATAGCCCTAACCCCCACCCACACAATACACCCACTATCAAAGACCCTCCCCTGCATCTATCCCCACACTCCTACATGTGCCCTTGTCCGCTTAGCTGCGCTATCTCCCCAGGGCCTTGTATGTACGTAGTGGGGAATTACGATGAAGCATAACATAATTAACCCCATTCAACCTCCCCCCAATAACGACAGACAACGTGGTATGGATGAACAGGCCACAGCATTTATTATAACATAAATAAATTACTGTATAACACACCCATAACTCCATATATTAAACTCTTCTTTCTGTAACGAAATTGTTAACAACAAAACATAAATAACATATATATATATAAATAACAACTCAACATACAGTGCTATACAGAGAAGCCCCCGTCCTTGCCAATAAAAACCTGCAGTGGCTCCTAAACACCACTGCCTCTCACCTCCCCCCCGTCATAAAAAACATAATCCAATGCCTGCCATCAGCCGACCTTATCCACGCTCGATGGGCACGAGACCTCAGGCAACCTAAAGTTAAACCTTTTGAAGCAGGGGAGGCTGAGACCTGTAAACATGAGGAACTTATTCCATCCTTAACATAACCACACTTAATTGGCAAGGACATACCCCCGCCACCAGACCCGCTGTTTTACCCCTAAATCAGTGGGGAACCCCACCAAAACCAGCCATGGCCTGCTCTACCGCCTCCTGTAGGGCGAGATTAAAAAGGTCGAGCCCGACCTCCGTGAGATGTACACCGTCCCTACAAAAAAAATGAGCCGCCTCCCGTTCAAAAACCCTATGGCGGACCGGGAGTACATGAGCCCCCAAAACGAACTGGGAAACCCGCCTGTTCAACTTACGCCGGCAACGCTCCATGGCACTTTGACTCCTGGCGCCACGCCAATAGTTGCGGGCGACAACTTCAGACCAGATTAAGCGCACGCCCGGGAACAAAACCAAGATGCGGGCCAAGTCCCGCTTCACTTCCGAGATCAAATCCCAAATGGGCACCGAACCCAGATCATTCCCCCCCAGGTGGATCACCAGGACACTCGGCGCACCCAGGAGCATAGACAGCCGTACCAACTCGGGAAGGAGCCGTGACCACCTCATACTCCGCGCCCCGAGCCATCGAACTTCCGCTTCGGAAGGCGAGAAACCCAACCTCGAACCTCCAGGCCGAACCGCCGCCCGCTGCCCAGCCCAGTAAACATAAGAGTGTCCGACGATCCAGATCCTGGGGGGAACAGAAACTGTGGAAAGAAATCACGTCAATAAACCGGCCGGACTAACATAGGAAATATAGCGCCCTGAGTCCCACCTACCAATCCTCTGAACCACCTGCGCTGGCATGCCTAGCCGAGAGGCCTCGGTCGCCGCCCCAATAAGGAAGGAATGGCCCCCGAACTCCCTGCTATCCAACCCCATTGCTTCCAGCCCCAAACGAAACACTCTAACAAACTGGAAATGGGAAAGGAAACTACCATCCCCATGCACCAGGAGAGGCAGCGCAGGAGAAGAGCGCACAGCACAATATTCCCCAAAGGACCACACGGGACAAATGCCGGAACCCGGCACAGCCCCCAAACGGACCCACTTACCCTTCCCCAAGACATCCGTCTTAGAGCGGCGGATTCGGAACGAGATCTGATCAGTGACGCACGAAACGTCACCAAATAGCACCCCCCCTACCTGCCGCCGGCTGGGGCATACTAGCTCCCCAATCCGCATGGCGCCGAAGAATGCCAGGGAAAAGGCAAGGCGAAACAGCCGAACCTCGAAATCCGAATGGCAAACCCCGTGCAACGCCTCACACAAAGCAGTTAGGAGCGTGCCCGAGACAGGACGCCTTGAGTCCGGCACAGACACCCTCCCCCGTCTCAAGCCTTTCAGTGCCTGCCGCACAATGAACGCCTTAGTAGCATCCTCCCAACCCCGTAACTTAAACAGGAAGCTGAGTCCTGACAAGCGAGCCAAAATGGCAGAGGGCGACAGTCCTGCGGCCTCCCAATCCCCCAAGAGCCGAACCAAACCCTGCAGACGAGAGGATGAGTCCCGGAAGCCCCCGTGGGCCCCCTCCCACCCTTCCCATTCCCGCCAAACCTTATTATAGCGGTCCCATGTGGCCGCAGTGACCGACCCACGGACCAGCTCCATCAGTCTGCCAGACCCAAGGACCACATCTCCGCCGGACACGGGACACCCTCCAGTTCGGCCTGTGGAGCCACGGCCCGAAACACGTCCCACTGTGAACGAGAGAGAGCATCGGCCATCACATTACGCACACCCGGGATGTGCACAGCCCTACAATACACATTCAGCTCCAGACAGCGCAGCACTAGGCGCCGGAGCAAGCGAACCACGGTGGGGGGAAGATGCAGACAGCTGGTTGATAGCCTGGACTACACCCAAGTTGTCACAATGGAAAACCACCCGCCTATCCACCAGCAGGGAACCCCATACCTGCAATGCTACCAAGATTGGGAAGAGCTCCAGAAACGCCAGATTCCGAGTGAGCCCCGCCGCATACCAGGACTCCGGCCACGAGTCAGCGCACCACTTTGCCCCTAGAATGGCTCCAAAGCCGGCAGAACCCGCTGCATCGGTAAACAAATGGAGGTCCGCATTAGAGACCTCCGGGGCCTGCCAGTAAGACCTGCCATTATAGGAGGCCAAAAAGGAGTCCCAGACAGCCAAATCGGCCCGTAAGGGCTAGGTAAGCCGGATAAAATGTAGCGGATGAGCGACCCCCGATGTCGCCGCCGCCAGGCGCCTATTAAAGATACGCCCCATTGGCAAGATCCGACAGGCAAAATTGAATTTCCCCAGCAAAGACTGCAGGCAGCGCAGCTGGATCTTACGCCGTCCCATTGCACGGGACACCGCGAGGCGCAGGTCCAAGACCTTATCGGGCGGCAGCCGACATTCCCCAGCCATCGAATCAATTTCGATGCCCAGAAAGCTCAAGCACGTGACCGGACCCACCGTCTTGTCGTGCGCCAGCGGGACCCCGAAGCGCTGAAACACCTCCCCGAGAACCCGCAGCAGGAGAGCACAGACGTGCGACTCTGCCGGGCCTACACACAGGAAATCATCCAGGTAGTGCAGGAGGGAAGCGACCCCCGCTTCCCTCCGCACCACCCATTCCAGAAAAGTGCTAAAGCACTCAAAATAAAAACAGGATAGCGAGCAACCCATGGGGAGGCACATGTCCACAAAAAAACTGGCCCTCAAAGGCACACCCCAAAAGATGATGGCAATCCGGATGCACCGGGAGCAGCCGGAAAGCGGATTCCACATCCGCCTTAGCTAGCAGCGCCACCGGGCCCTGCTGCTCTCACCATGCGAACCGCCGCATCAAAGGATGCATAGGAAACCCTGCAGAGTTCCGCGGAAATGTCGTCATTCACCGATCCACCACGAGGGTATGACAAATGGTGAATCAAACGATATTTCCCGGGGTCCTTCTTGGGCACCACACCCAAGGGAGAAACCCGCAAATTCGCCATCGGTGGGGCGGAGAAAGGGCCGGCCATCCGACCCAAGGAAACCTCTTTATCCAATTTTTCCCGCACCACTTGGAGAAACGCCCGCACGGACTTGAGGTTCCGTACGGAGAGCATAGGAGGGCGCTCCGCGAACGGGATCCAAAACCCCTGTTCAAACCCCTCTACTAAGATACGCGCCGCAGCCCGATTCTCATAAAGGTCGAGCCACGGGTGCATCGCGTTTACGAGGACCGGCGTCGTCGCCCTTTGCCCCCATGTCCCCTTTCTCCCCCGTTTTGCCCCGCTTGAAACAGCAGGAGGCAGGATGGGCCCCACCGCAGCCGGAGCATTCGTGCTTAAACCGGCACGAGGACCCCCACTTACAGAGACTGTAGTTAAATTTCCAACAACAGCCGGACCTTGGACTGGAGGCCGATGAGGAGGAGGATGCGCCCCCACCGGCCCCCCCGAGAAAAGACGAAAAAGCACCCTGTTGAGGGGCAGGACGAGTCATGATGGAGAGCCATAGACCGATATCCATCTGGTCCCACGACAGCGAGGGACGCACTGCCAGCCGCTGTCGAAACTGCTCGTCGTACCTCCACCAACCTAATCCCCCATAGGTGCGACAAGCGTTCCAAATCATGTCCTGATAACAGAACAGAGCGGAACACTTCTGGGGAGACTTCTCCCCCACCACACTGGCCAAAATAGAGAAAGCCCGAATCCAGTTCCCAAAGTTTTTGGGAATTTTGCGATAACGGTACTTCTCCCTATCCTTTTCTTACTCCTTGCTGTCCTTGTCTGCCACGGGAGGAGCCTCCTCCAGCGGCAGAAGGGAAAATATCTCTACAAACTCCCCCTTCCAAATTTTTTCCTTAGTCTCCTGCTTCAAGTGCAAGCCCAGGGGGCCAGACCAGCACATGTAAGCAGCACCCCGCGCCACGTCTGCGACCGGGAGACAAGCATCGTCCGCGGCGGAACCAACACTGGCCACCGTGGGCGCCGGGGAACCCAGAGGCACCGCACCGCCACCCGACCCGGGAAGGGGCCCAGTAGTAGGAGAAGACTGAACCTGAGGAGGGAGCAGGGCAGGGGACCACGCTGACCGGAGCTGACCATCAATAGCATTACCGCTAACCGCCACCCCCTTCTCCCACTGATCCAAAAAAAACCTAAGACCTAAGAGGAACCCCCCCAACCCGGGACCCGCAGCGCCAGAAACGGAAGGAATAAGGTACTCACCGGTCGCAGACTGGCGATCCAAGCCCGGTACTGCGCTCACAGAAGGCTGAGGCAAGGAAACTGCAGTTCCAGCATCCACTGAAGACGTCAGCTGGGATCCAGACGCCACCTGCTGGACGGATCCATGAAGTGCAGCAGTATCCTGAGAAGAGAGCAGCAGAGAGGACGTGAGCCCATGCCCCAGCGGAGATGGCCGAGGTAAGTGACTTGCAGGGGGGGAGGGTTGCCAGGCAGGGCAGAGGAGGCAGGATAGAAAGGAGGGGGGTAGAGACAGGGAGGAAAGGGGACCAGAAGAAGGGGAAGAAAAGACAGGAGGAGCAAGAAAAGAGGGGGGAGGGGTAAGAAACGAAAGGAGAGGGGGAGGGGGCCCCCCAGAGGAGGAAAGGGGGGGGGGGCAGAAACCGAGCCAGAGGGAGGGGGACCAGGGGGCCCAGGAAAGGGTAGGCTGGGCCCCCTGGAAGAGACAGCAGAGCGAGCAGGGGAGACAGAGCCCTGGGAGCCTTCCTCACTGGCAGAGGAGGCTCCCGACGGGCAGGGAGACCCCCCACGGACCCCCAACGGCGGTACAGAGGTACCCTGCGCGGCCCGCGAGGGCCTACTCACCGCCCTACTGCCCCGCCGGCCGCGGGGGGACCTGGATCGTTGCCGGGTGGCCGCCTGCCGCCCGGATGGCATATTCCGCCGTCCACCGCCCCCGGACCGCAAACCAGCACAGGCGGCCGGGGCGGCAAGTGTAGAAGGGGATCCACGGGTAGGCCGCGCGGCACCCGCACCAGGGGGCCGCGTGGCGGAAGCAGGCCGCATCCCCGGCCTGGGAGTGATAGGCCGCGGAGGCCGCAGGCCGCGCGGCGGACGTAGGCCGCGTCCCCGGCCTCGAGTTAGAAGGCCGTGCGGCAGTAGAGGCGGCTGGCCGCGCGGCCGTGGCAGGCCCCGTGTCTGAAGGCCGTGCCACGCGCGCGGCCGCAGAAGGCCGCAAATTACTCCTCCTAGTAGCAGGCCGCGTGTCTGGAGCCCCGAGGTTCTGGCAATGACTCGGGCCCGGGCTCCCAGTCCTCAACCGGGCCCGAGGAGTAGGATCCGGGGAGAGCCTGGCAGGCGGTCGGGAACGCCTGCCAGTGCTGGTGCGGCCCCCAGGGGCAGGGACCGCAGAGGGAGCAGCAGGGGGGACCACAGAGGATACCCCAGGGGAGGGTAGGCCACGGGGGGTGCCCGCACCGCTAGCCATACCTCCAGTAATGTGTGCAAATTGCTCCCTCAGTTGCCGGCCACCATCCAGCGCAGCAGCAGCCCTGAGGGACGACAGGATCGCCTCAACATCCATCCCTCAAGCTGTGGAGACTAAAGGCCCAGGCAAACAGGAGCAAGAGACAGGAAGCTGTTCACTGGCCCGAATCCCAAGTGGCACTGAGGTAAGACCTCCCCCCTGCTAGCTCACATAGCCCTAACCCCCACCCACACAATACACCCACTATCAAAGACCCTCCCCTGCATCTATCCCCACACTCCTACATGTGCCCTTGTCCGCTTAGCTGCGCTATCTCCCCAGGGCCTGAGCTGCCATGATAGTACAAAGAAGAGGGGATGACAAGGAAAGGACAGTGGATGCAATGATACACTCAGGTGGAACAATAGGCGATGTCTCCTGTTCTTGTTCTGATTCAATGTCAAATTGCCTACATAAGGCATCAGCTTTAACATTCTTGGGGCCTGGTGTGTTAAAAAAAGTTAAAGTGAGATAACAACAGCTTGTCTAGAAGACAGTCAATTAGCATCACCAATATATGCCAAGTTTTTGTGATCAGTAATGCTCAAAAGGGGGTCCTTGGAACCCTCCAAAAGATGTCGCCATTCCTCTGGCGCTAGTATAATGGCCAACAATTCTCTGTTACCAATATCATAGTTAAGCTCTGCTGGAGACAACTTTCTTGAGAAGTACTCGCAGGGATGCAAAGGGGTTCAGAGGCATCAACCTCCCGTATGAAAGGTTTGCTAGTGTTAGGATGTACCAATATCCTGACACAATATCTGCAGAGGTGAACAATTCTTTAAGAAGCTCAAAAGCTTCCCTAGCTTCTTTAGACCATACAGTACAATTAGCCCCCTTGCGTGTCATATTGGTGATGGGGGCTATCACAGAAGAGAATCCTTTGATGAATCTCCTATAGTAGTTAGCAAATCCAATAAACCTTTGAATGGCTTTTGACCCATTAGGTAATGGCCAGTGTAGTATGGCTTCTAGTTTACAAGGGTCCATTTGGAAACCAGAGGCTGAAATATTATATCCCAAAAACTGAACCTCTGTTTTGTCAAATATGCACTTTTCAAGTTTGCAATAAAGTTAATTTTCAAGCAAAGTTTGCAACACTTGTTTGACATGTTCATGATGAGTCTGGAGGTCAGGGGAATAAATACGGATATTATTTAAATACACTGATACAAATATATATGTGTAGTCTCTGAGAACATCATTGATAAAATCTTGAAATACAGCCGGGGCATTGCATAAGCCGAAGGGCATGACAAGGTACTCCTAGTGACCACTTCTAGTGTTAAATGCAGTTTTCCATACATGACCCTCCTTAATCCTTACCAAAGTGTAAGCAATCCTAGGGTCTAGTTTGGTAAACACCTTAGCGCCTTGGAGTCTGTCAAACAATTCAGAGATAAGGGGAAAGGGGTAGGCATTTTTTATTGTGATCTTGTTCAATGCCCTATAATCGATGCATGGGCAAAATTCTCCATCTTTCTTGGATACAAAGAAAGAACCCCGCGGAGGGACGTGGCCGGACGCGGAGCTGAATGGACGTGCACTAATCCAGCTCCCTGAGCCCTGAGATACAATCCACAGCAATCCGAGGTCCGAAGTCGAAATGGGTAACCCAAAAAAGCATAACTCTTCACAAGGGGCTGTCCACAAGTCACCATGATCAAAATCTGGACCGCTTACCTGTTATTTCTGCGATTCCGCGGACCGCGAGGACGAAACCGCGAACCTCAAAATGGCGGCAGAATCAGAACCCACTAGCCCTGCTTCGTCTGTGGGCTCATGCAACACACAAACGCCCATACAGGACCAGGAGATAAAATAACTACTGAGGAATCTACCTTCCAAAGCAGACCTGGCCAACATGATTGGGAAACTGGAGGCCTCCTTCCAGGCAAAGGTAGATGCAGTGGGGGGCAGACATACAGCAAGTAAGCCTTAAAGTCACAGACCTCGAAGAGGAGAGGGATGTGATGCAAGCCCAAATTACAAATAACTCCTCTACACTGGAGGCTCACTCCCACACTCTATCTGCCTTTTAAAGACAACTAGATGACTTAGACAATAGGAGCCACAGAAATAACTTAAGAATCAGGGGTCTCCCGGAAATACAGGGGGAAGATATAATCGCCACCCTGACAGAACTATTCAATCTTATCATAGGGGATCCCACTGATACCCCCATTATAATGGACAGAGCACACAGATCACTTCGCCCAAGAAGGGCTGTTTCTGAAGCACCACGCAATGTCATCTGCAAGCTTCACTACTTTACAGTAAATGAGACCATAATCAGGGCACTCAGAGACACCTCCCAGCCTCTGCTTTTTCATGAACATCATATACAGATCTTTCCGGACCTTTCCTGGTTCACACTCCAAGCGAGACGAGCCCTAAAACCCATTACAGAACACCTGCGCAACCGTAATATACATTATAGATGGGTCTACCCCTTTGCTCTTATAGTTAATAGCAAGGGGACTACATATTCCATCGCATCCCACCAAGATGTCAGACCATTCTTACAGGCACTAGACCTACCGGATACCAATATCCTGGACTGGTATGTCCCACAACCTAACCAAGACGCTACCATCTTGCCCCAAAGACAAAGATGGAACACTCCGGCTAAAAGGTGAAGAGCGGACCAGCGGTTCTTCTCCCCCAGAGGGCGAACTGCAGGACCTCCAGGCAGAGACCTGCAACAAAATGCATAACAGCACCCACACACTGCTACTCCCCTTCCCCATACCTGACCGCCACTTATCCCTTCGCAGATAATGGCAGCACAGAACAACGATACGCCCAAGATATGGTCACATAATAACGCAGGAGTGGCAGTGAATGCGAACGGAGAACTCCTAACCAGTGGACTTTGCACCGGACTCCCCCCCTCCTCCTCATTGCTACATCTACATTCCCTTAGGACACCGGGGACTACACCACATGGAGACAAAGGCAGCAATTACATTACATATATGAATGCTTCAATGCCCCTGGGACTTTCACCACCAGCCATATAGATCGCCCATGAAATAACTACCTACGCATGGAGGAGAGCACCTTGGATCAAAGACGCTCTATGAGCTTATCTTTCTATCGTGGGGGACACTGGCAGGTCACGGACTGACTCGTAAATAGCACACTGACACCCGACGGTTTCGATTGGGATGAACATCAGGTCGTATGTCCCATTGCACCCTTACACTTAAAAGTGCAATTAACTACTGTATATAATGGTCGGACGTGTTGACTAGTTCACACCCATCTGCATTTATTGTCACAACCTATCTGTTGTTTTTTACCTGCTGTTACCCCAAACCTACCCCCTCCCTCTCTCGTTCCCTTTCCCCCTCCTTCTTCCCTCCCCTCCCCCTCTTTTCCTTGCCCTTTCCTTGTACCCCTTAACCCATGACCTCTTAAAGAATATGCTTAACTTTTAAGGATTGTAATCTTGGGTTCTTGCCTAGCTACCTACCCGAATAGTTTGTGTCCTGACTCTTGCACGGAGACAGGATAAATATTGTACAAAGGTTTACCTTTTATTCAACACATTATATAGTTGTTCACTTGAACCTGACTTTAGCAACCGAGGGTAAACAACTTCGGAGCATCGGAGGGGAGGGTACGACAGGCCATCATCTCTCGATTTGAAGGTTGCTTGGCAAGAGCGTGGTCCTCCTCCGGCTCTACCTGTTAGACCATAAATAATTAGCAGTGGTGTCATTTACATATAAGTTAACCACAAGGTAACACACACTGACTCACTATCTATATCACTCGCTTCCAACGTAGAACGACAGACAACTAGAATTCCACAAAAATTATTGACACGAAACAGCTTGCCATAACGATATCTAAATAACCGAATATAGAAATATGGCATCGATTAGAATTCACACACATAACGCCAGGGGATTGAACGTCCTGAGAAAAGAAAACTTGCACTCGCAGACTTTCAAAGACATAAAGCAGACATAGTATTTGTTCAGGAAACCCATTTCCGCAAAAACAACGCTCCATCGTTAAGAAATCGCAAATATCCATTAGGCTTTTTCAGTCACTACACGGAGGCAAAGGCAAGGGGGGGTAGCCATCCTGTTAGGGAGGCAGGTTCCATTCCAGTTTACGGCACAACAAACGGATGACTCAGGCAGATACATATTCCTTAAAGGGACACTGGGCAATACCAAGATCACTTTAGCCAACATTTACCTCCCCAATAAGAAACAATGCCAGGCATTAAGAAAGATAATCCACAAACTCTCAGACTTCCAGGAAGGTGTTTTAATACTGGGAGGAGATTTTAATATATCCCCAGACAACACTTTAGAAACTTCAGCCACCTCCACTTCCTACCTAGAACCAACCCGTAGACATCTAACAGAAATACTCCACCAAGCCAGACTCTATGACAGCTGGAGAGCACTGCGCCCTACAGACAGGGATTATTCCTTTTACTCCCCTCATTCAGGTTCATACACCAGAATAGACATTATCTATATCCAACACAAACATCTCGGTTTAATTAAAGCAGCAAACTATGGCCCGATCACATGGTCAGATCACGACCCGCTAACTCTGGACCTAACAATTCCCACCATCCCACAGACCCAACCACAATGGAAACTAAATGACCTCCTTCTAAACAAACAGGAGGTATTAGAAAAACTGAAGGTATGTGTTGAGGAGTAGTGATGTTGCTAACCCGAAATTTTTGGTTTGCGAACGGCGAACGCGAACTTCCTCAAATGTTCGTGAACCGGCGAACCACGCAAACCGCCATTGACTTCAATGGGCAGGCGAATTTTAAAACCAACAGGGACTCTTTCTGGCCGCAAAAGTGAAGGAAAAGTTGTTTCAAGGGGACTAACACCTGGACTGTGGCATGCCGGAGGGGGATCCATGGCAAAACTCCCATGGAAAATTACACAGTTGATGCAGAGTCTGCTTTTAATCCATAAAGGGCAGAAATCACCTAACATTCCTAAATCACAATGGATATGGATTGACACCTGACATATCACATATTGACACCTTGACATATGGATTGACACCTTGACATATGGATTGACACCTTGACATATGGATTGACACCTGTTCTCAGAGACCCTGATGCACATGGACACAGAGCAGAATAGGGACTGTTCCCCCTACATAGGGTCACTTGGCAGATATGGCGTGGTCGTGGGAGGAGGAGGAGGATCACTTTCACCTCTTCCCCTGTTAGATTCCCGTTGTGCTGTGACATCACTCTTATACGCTGTGTAAACCATACTTTTTAATTTATTTTGCAAATGCTGCATCCTTTCCGACTTGTAATTCGATAACATTTCCGCCACTGTCTGCTTATACCGGGGGTCTAGTAGCGTGGACACCCAGAACAGGTCGTTCTCCTTCAGCCTTTTTATACGAGGGTCCCTCAACAGGCACGACAGCATGAAAGACCCCATTTGCACAAGGTTGGATGCCGAGCTACTCATTTCCCATTCCTCCTCCTCACACAGAGCAGAATAGAGACTGTTCCCCCTACATAGGGTCACTTGGCAGATATGGATTGACACCTGTCCTCAAAACCCCTGATACACACTGACACAGAGCAGAATAGAGACTGTTCCTCCTACATAGGGTCACTTGGCAGATATGGATTGACACCTGTCCTCAAAACCCCTGATACACACTGACACAGAGAAGAATAGGGACTGTTCCCCCTACATAGGGTCACTTGGCAGATATGATTTGACACCTATCCTAATGATCCCTGATACACACTGACACAGAGCAGAATAGAGACTGTTCCCCGTCCTCAAAGCCCCTGATACACACTGACACAGAGCAGAATAGAGACTGTTACCCCTACATAGGGTCACTTGGATTGACACCAATCCTAATGATCCCTGATACATACACACTGACACAGAGCAGAATAGAGACTGTTCCCCCTACATAGGGTCACTTGGCAGATATGGATTGACACCTGTCCTCAAAGCCCCTGATACACACTGACACAGAGCAGAATAGAGACTGTTCCCCGTCCACAGAGACCATGATACACACTGACACAGAGCAGAATAGAGACTGTTACCCCTACATAGGGTCACTTGGCAGATATGGATTGACACCTGTCCTCAAAGCCCCTGATACACACTGACACAGAGCAGAATAGAGACTGTTCCCTGTCCTCAAAGCCCCTGATACACACTGACACAAAGAGCAGAATAGAGACTGCTCATAGGGTCACTTGGCAGATATGGATTGACACCTATCCTAATGATCCCTGACACCTATCCTAATGATCCCTGATACATACACACTGACACAGAGCAGAATAGAGACTGTTCCCCCTACATAGGGTCACTTGGCAGATATGGATTGACACCTGTCCTCAAAGCCCCTGATACACACTGACACAGAGCAGAATAGAGACTGTTCCCCGTCCTCAGAGACCATGATACACACTCACACAGAGCAGAATAGAGACCGGGGGTCTAGTAGCGTGGACACCCAGCACAGGTCGTTCTCCTTCAGCATTTTTATACGAGGGTCCCTCAACAGGCACGACAGCATGAAAGACCCCATTTGCACAAGGTTGGATGCCGAGCTACTCATTTCCCGTTCCTCCTCCTCACACAGAGCAGAATAGAGACTGATCCCCCTACATAGGGTCACTTGGCAGATATGGATTGACACCTGTCCTCAAAACTCCTGATACACACTGACACAGAGCAGAATAGAGACTGTTACCCCTACATAGGGTCACTTGGCAGATATGGATTGGCACCTGTCCTCAAAACCCCTGATACACACTGACACAGAGCAGAATAGAGACTGTTCCTCCTACATAGGGTCACTTGGCAGATATGGATTGACACCTGTCCTCAAAACCCCTGATACACACTGACACAGAGAAGAATAGGGACTGTTCCCCCTACATAGGGTCACTTGGCAGATATGGATTGACACCTATCCTAATGATCCCTGATACACACTGACACAGAGCAGAATAGAGACTGTTCCTCATCCTCAAAGCCCCTGATACACACTGACACAGAGCAGAATAGAGACTGTTACCCCTACATAGGGTCACTTGGCAGATATGGATTGACACATATCCTAATGATCCCTGATACATACACACTGACACAGAGCAGAATAGAGACTGTTCCCCCTACATAAGGTCACTTGGCAGATATGGATTGACACCTGTCCTCAAAGCCCCTGATACACACTGACACAGAGCAGAATAGAGACTGTTCCCCGTCCACATAGACCATGATACACACTGACACAGAGCAGAATAGAGACTGTTACCCCTAAAAAGGGTCACTTGGCAGATATGGATTGACACCTGTCCTCAAAGCCCCTGATACACACTGACACAGAGCAGAATAGAGACTGTTACCCCTACATAGGGTCACTTGGCAGATATGGATTGACACCTATCCTAATGATCCCTGATACATACACACTGACACAGAGCAGAATAGAGACTGTTCCCCCTACATAGGGTCACTTGGCAGATATGGATTGACACCTGTCCTCAAAGCCCCTGATACACACTGACACAGAGCAGAATAGAGACTGTTCCCCGTCCACAGAGACCATGATACACACTGACACAGAGCAGAATAGAGACTGTTACCCCTACATAGGGTCACTTGGCAGATATGGATTGACACCTGTCCTCAAAGCCCCTGATACACACTGACACAGAGCAGAATAGAGGCTGTTCCCCGTCCTCAAAGCCCCTGATACACACTGACACAGAGCAGAATAGAGACTGTTACCCCTACGTAGGGTCAATTGGCAGATATGGATTGACACACTTCTAATGATCCCTGATACATACACACTGACACAGAGCAGAATAGAGACTGTTCCCCCTACATAGGGTCACTTGGCAGATATGGATTGACACCTGTCCTCAAAGCCCCTGATACACACTGACACAGAGCAGAATAGAGACTTTTACCCCTACATAGGGTCACTTGGCAGATGTGGATTGACACCTGTCCTCAAAGCCCCTGATACACACTGACACAGAGCAGAATAGAGACTGTTACCCCTACATAGGGTCACTTGGCAGATATGGATTGACACCTGTCCTCAAAACCCCTGATACACACTGACACAGAGCAGAATAGAGACTGTTCCCCGTCCTCAGAGACCATGATACACACTCACACAGAGCAGAATAGAGACCGGGGGTCTAGTAGCGTGGACACCCAGCACAGGTCGTTCTCCTTCAGCCTTTTTATACGAGGGTCCCTCAACAGGCACGACAGCATGAAAGACCCCATTTGCACAAGGTTGGATGCCGAGCTACTCATTTCCCGTTCCTCCTTCTCACACAGAGCAGAATAGAGACTGATCCCCCTACATAGGGTCACTTGGCAGATATGGATTGACACCTGTCCTCAAAACTCCTGATACACACTGACACAGAGCAGAATAGAGACTTTTCCCCATCCTCAGAGACCATGATACACACTGACACAGAGCAGAATAGAGACTGTTCCCCCTACATAGGGTCACTTGGCAGATATGGATTGACACCTGTCCTCAAAACCCCTGATACACACTGACACAGAGCAGAATAGAGACTGTTCCCCCTACATAGGGTCACTTGGCAGGTATGGATTGACACCTGTTCTCAAAGCCCATGATACACACTGACACAGAGCAGAATAGAGACTGTTACCCCTACATAGGGTCACTTGGCAGGTATGGATTGACACCTGTCCTCAAAGCCCATGATACACACTGACACAGAGCAGAATAGAGACTGTTACCCCTACATAGGGTCACTTGGCAGGTATGGATTGACACCTGTCCTCAAAGCCCATGATACACACTGACACAGAGCAGAATAGAGACTGTTACCCCTACATAGGGTCACTTGGCAGGTATGGATTGACACCTGTCCTCAAAACCCCTGATACACACTGACACAGAGCAGAATAGAGACTGTTCCTCCTACATAGGGTCACTTGGCAGATATGGATTGACACCTGTCCTCAAAACCCCTGATACACACTGACACAGAGAAGAATAGGGACTGTTCCCCCTACATAGGGTCAATTGGCAGATATGGTTTGACACCTATCCTAATGATCCCTGATACACACTGACACAGAGCAGAATAGAGACTGTTCCCCGTCCTCAAAGCCCCTGATACACACTGACACAGAGCAGAATAGAGACTGTTACCCCTACATAGGGTCACTTGGCAGGTATGGATTGACACCTGTCCTCAAAGCCCATGATACACACTGACACAGAGCAGAATAGAGACTGTTACCCCTACATAGGGTCACTTGGCAGGTATGGATTGACACCTGTCCTCAAAGCCCATGATACACACTGACACAGAGCAGAATAGAGACTGTTCCCCCTACATAGGGTCACTTGGCAGATATGGATTGACACCTGTCCTCAAAACCCCTGATACACACTGACACAGAGCAGAATAGAGACTGTTCCTCCTACATAGGGTCACTTGGCAGATATGGATTGACACCTGTCCTCAAAACCCCTGATACACACTGACACAGAGAAGAATAGGGACTGTTCCCCCTACATAGGGTCACTTGGCAGATATGGTTTGACACCTATCCTAATGATCCCTGATACACACTGACACAGAGCAGAATAGAGACTGTTCCCCGTCCTCAAAGCCCCTGATACACACTGACACAGAGCAGAATAGAGACTGTTACCCCTACATAGGGTCACTTGGCAGATATGGATTGACACATATCCTAATGATCCCTGATACATACACACTGACACAGAGCAGAATAGAGACTGTTCCCCCTACATAAGGTCACTTGGCAGATATGGATTGACACCTGTCCTCAAAGCCCCTGATACACACTGACACAGAGCAGAATAGAGACTGTTCCCCGTCCACAGAGACCATGATACACACTGACACAGAGCAGAATAGAGACTGTTACCCCTACATAGGGTCACTTGGCAGATATGGATTGACACCTGTCCTCAAAGCCCCTGATACACACTGACACAGAGCAGAATAGAGACTGTTCCCTGTCCTCAAAGCCCCTGATACACACTGACACAGAGCAGAATAGAGACTGCTCATAGGGTCACTTGGCAGATATGGATTGACACCTATCCTAATGATCCCTGACACCTATCCTAATGATCCCTGATACATACACACTGACACAGAGCAGAATAGAGACTGTTCCCCCTACATAGGGTCACTTGGCAGATATGGATTGACACCTGTCCTCAAAGCCCCTGATACACACTGACACAGAGCAGAATAGAGACTGTTCCCCGTCCTCAGAGACCATGATACACACTCACACAGAGCAGAATAGAGACCGGGGGTCTAGTAGCGTGGACACCCAGCACAGGTCGTTCTCCTTCAGCATTTTTATACGAGGGTCCCTCAACAGGCACGACAGCATGAAAGACCCCATTTGCACAAGGTTGGATGCCGAGCTACTCATTTCCCGTTCCTCCTCCTCACACAGAGCAGAATAGAGACTGATCCCCCTACATAGGGTCACTTGGCAGATATGGATTGACACCTGTCCTCAAAACTCCTGATACACACTGACACAGAGCAGAATAGAGACTGTTACCCCTACATAGGGTCACTTGGCAGATATGGATTGACACCTGTCCTCAAAACCCCTGATACACACTGACACAGAGCAGAATAGAGACTGTTCCTCCTACATAGGGTCACTTGGCAGATATGGATTGACACCTGTCCTCAAAACCCCTGATACACACTGACACAGAGAAGAATAGGGACTGTTCCCCCTACATAGGGTCACTTGGCAGATATGGATTGACACCTATCCTAATGATCCCTGATACACACTGACACAGAGCAGAATAGAGACTGTTCCTCATCCTCAAAGCCCCTGATACACACTGACACAGAGCAGAATAGAGACTGTTACCCCTACATAGGGTCACTTGGCAGATATGGATTGACACATATCCTAATGATCCCTGATACATACACACTGACACAGAGCAGAATAGAGACTGTTCCCCCTACATAAGGTCACTTGGCAGATATGGATTGACACCTGTCCTCAAAGCCCCTGATACACACTGACACAGAGCAGAATAGAGACTGTTCCCCGTCCACAGAGACCATGATACACACTGACACAGAGCAGAATAGAGACTGTTACCCCTAAAAAGGGTCACTTGGCAGATATGGATTGACACCTGTCCTCAAAGCCCCTGATACACACTGACACAGAGCAGAATAGATACTGTTACCCCTACATAGGGTCACTTGGCAGATATGGATTGACACCTATCCTAATGATCCCTGATACATACACACTGACACAGAGCAGAATAGAGACTGTTCCCCCTACATAGGGTCACTTGGCAGATATGGATTGACACCTGTCCTCAAAGCCCCTGATACACACTGACACAGAGCAGAATAGAGACTGTTCCCCGTCCACAGAGACCATGATACACACTGACACAGAGCAGAATAGAGACTGTTACCCCTACATAGGGTCACTTGGCAGATATGGATTGACACCTGTCCTCAAAACTCCTGATACACACTGACACAGAGCAGAATAGAGACTGTTACCCCTACATAGGGTCACTTGGCAGATATGGATTGACACCTGTCCTCAAAACCCCTGATACACACTGACACAGAGCAGAATAGAGACTGTTCCTCCTACATAGGGTCACTTGGCAGATATGGATTGACACCTGTCCTCAAAACCCCTGATACACACTGACACAGAGAAGAATAGGGACTGTTCCCCCTACATAGGGTCACTTGGCAGATATGGATTGACACCTATCCTAATGATCCCTGATACACACTGACACAGAGCAGAATAGAGACTGTTCCTCATCCTCAAAGCCCCTGATACACACTGACACAGAGCAGAATAGAGACTGTTACCCCTACATAGGGTCACTTGGCAGATATGGATTGACACATATCCTAATGATCCCTGATACATACACACTGACACAGAGCAGAATAGAGACTGTTCCCCCTACATAAGGTCACTTGGCAGATATGGATTGACACCTGTCCTCAAAGCCCCTGATACACACTGACACAGAGCAGAATAGAGACTGTTCCCCGTCCACATAGACCATGATACACACTGACACAGAGCAGAATAGAGACTGTTACCCCTAAAAAGGGTCACTTGGCAGATATGGATTGACACCTGTCCTCAAAGCCCCTGATACACACTGACACAGAGCAGAATAGATACTGTTACCCCTACATAGGGTCACTTGGCAGATATGGATTGACACCTATCCTAATGATCCCTGATACATACACACTGACACAGAGCAGAATAGAGACTGTTCCCCCTACATAGGGTCACTTGGCAGATATGGATTGACACCTGTCCTCAAAGCCCCTGATACACACTGACACAGAGCAGAATAGAGACTGTTCCCCGTCCACAGAGACCATGATACACACTGACACAGAGCAGAATAGAGACTGTTACCCCTACATAGGGTCACTTGGCAGATATGGATTGACACCTGTCCTCAAAGCCCCTGATACACACTGACACAGTGCAGAATAGAGGCTGTTCCCCGTCCTCAAAGCCCCTGATACACACTGACACAGAGCAGAATAGAGACTGTTACCCCTACATAGGGTCACTTGGCAGATATGGATTGACACACTTCTAATGATCCCTGATACATACACACTGACACAGAGCAGAATAGAGACTGTTCCCCCTACATAGGGTCACTTGGCAGATATGGATTGACACCTGTCCTCAAAGCCCCTGATACACACTGACACAGAGCAGAATAGAGACTGTTACCCCTACATAGGGTCACTTGGCAGATGTGGATTGACACCTGTCCTCAAAGCCCCTGATACACACTGACACAGAGCAGAATAGAGACTGTTACCCCTACATAGGGTCACTTGGCAGATATAGATTGACACCTATCCTAATGATCCCTGATACATACACACTGACACAGAGCAGAATAGAGACTGTTCCCCCTACATAGGGTCACTTGGCAGATATGGATTGACACCTGTCCTCAAAACCCCTGATACACACTGACACAGAGCAGAATAGAGACTGTTCCCCGTCCTCAGAGACCATGATACACACTCACACAGAGCAGAATAGAGACCGGGGGTCTAGTAGCGTGGACACCCAGCACAGGTCGTTCTCCTTCAGCCTTTTTATACGAGGGTCCCTCAACAGGCACGACAGCATGAAAGACCCCATTTGCACAAGGTTGGATGCCGAGCTACTCATTTCCCGTTCCTCCTCCTCACACAGAGCAGAATAGAGACTGATCCCCCTACATAGGGTCACTTGGCAGATATGGATTGACACCTGTCCTCAAAACTCCTGATACACACTGACACAGAGCAGAATAGAGACTGTTCCCCGTCCTCAGAGACCATGATACACACTGACACAGAGCAGAATAGAGACTGTTCCCCCTACATAGGGTCACTTGGCAGATATGGATTGACACCTGTCCTCAAAACCCCTGATACACACTGACACAGAGCAGAATAGAGACTGTTCCCCCTACATAGGGTCACTTGGCAGTTATGGATTGACACCTGTTCTCAAAGCCCATGATACACACTGACACAGAGCAGAATAGAGACTGTTACCCCTACATAGGGTCACTTGGCAGGTATGGATTGACACCTGTCCTCAAAGCCCATGATACACACTGACACAGAGCAGAATAGAGACTGTTACCCCTACATAGGGTCACTTGGCAGGTATGGATTGACACCTGTCCTCAAAGCCCATGATACACACTGACACAGAGCAGAATAGAGACTGTTCCTCCTACATAGGGTCACTTGGCAGATATGGATTGACACCTGTCCTCAAAACCCCTGATACACACTGACACAGAGAAGAATAGGGACTGTTCCCCCTACATAGGGTCACTTGGCAGATATGGATTGACACCTATCCTAATGATCCCTGATACACACTGACACAGAGCAGAATAGAGACTGTTCCTCATCCTCAAAGCCCCTGATACACACTGACACAGAGCAGAATAGAGACTGTTACCCCTACATAGGGTCACTTGGCAGATATGGATTGACACATATCCTAATGATCCCTGATACATACACACTGACACAGAGCAGAATAGAGACTGTTCCCCCTACATAAGGTCACTTGGCAGATATGGATTGACACCTGTCCTCAAAGCCCCTGATACACACTGACACAGAGCAGAATAGAGACTGTTCCCCGTCCACATAGACCATGATACACACTGACACAGAGCAGAATAGAGACTGTTACCCCTAAAAAGGGTCACTTGGCAGATATGGATTGACACCTGTCCTCAAAGCCCCTGATACACACTGACACAGAGCAGAATAGATACTGTTACCCCTACATAGGGTCACTTGGCAGATATGGATTGACACCTATCCTAATGATCCCTGATACATACACACTGACACAGAGCAGAATAGAGACTGTTCCCCCTACATAGGGTCACTTGGCAGATATGGATTGACACCTGTCCTCAAAGCCCCTGATACACACTGACACAGAGCAGAATAGAGACTGTTCCCCGTCCACAGAGACCATGATACACACTGACACAGAGCAGAATAGAGACTGTTACCCCTACATAGGGTCACTTGGCAGATATGGATTGACACCTGTCCTCAAAGCCCCTGATACACACTGACACAGTGCAGAATAGAGGCTGTTCCCCGTCCTCAAAGCCCCTGATACACACTGACACAGAGCAGAATAGAGACTGTTACCCCTACATAGGGTCACTTGGCAGATATGGATTGACACACTTCTAATGATCCCTGATACATACACACTGACACAGAGCAGAATAGAGACTGTTCCCCCTACATAGGGTCACTTGGCAGATATGGATTGACACCTGTCCTCAAAGCCCCTGATACACACTGACACAGAGCAGAATAGAGACTGTTACCCCTACATAGGGTCACTTGGCAGATGTGGATTGACACCTGTCCTCAAAGCCCCTGATACACACTGACACAGAGCAGAATAGAGACTGTTACCCCTACATAGGGTCACTTGGCAGATATAGATTGACACCTATCCTAATGATCCCTGATACATACACACTGACACAGAGCAGAATAGAGACTGTTCCCCCTACATAGGGTCACTTGGCAGATATGGATTGACACCTGTCCTCAAAACCCCTGATACACACTGACACAGAGCAGAATAGAGACTGTTCCCCGTCCTCAGAGACCATGATACACACTCACACAGAGCAGAATAGAGACCGGGGGTCTAGTAGCGTGGACACCCAGCACAGGTCGTTCTCCTTCAGCCTTTTTATACGAGGGTCCCTCAACAGGCACGACAGCATGAAAGACCCCATTTGCACAAGGTTGGATGCCGAGCTACTCATTTCCCGTTCCTCCTCCTCACACAGAGCAGAATAGAGACTGATCCCCCTACATAGGGTCACTTGGCAGATATGGATTGACACCTGTCCTCAAAACTCCTGATACACACTGACACAGAGCAGAATAGAGACTGTTCCCCGTCCTCAGAGACCATGATACACACTGACACAGAGCAGAATAGAGACTGTTCCCCCTACATAGGGTCACTTGGCAGATATGGATTGACACCTGTCCTCAAAACCCCTGATACACACTGACACAGAGCAGAATAGAGACTGTTCCCCCTACATAGGGTCACTTGGCAGTTATGGATTGACACCTGTTCTCAAAGCCCATGATACACACTGACACAGAGCAGAATAGAGACTGTTACCCCTACATAGGGTCACTTGGCAGGTATGGATTGACACCTGTCCTCAAAGCCCATGATACACACTGACACAGAGCAGAATAGAGACTGTTACCCCTACATAGGGTCACTTGGCAGGTATGGATTGACACCTGTCCTCAAAGCCCATGATACACACTGACACAGAGCAGAATAGAGACTGTTACCCCTACATAGGGTCACTTGGCAGGTATGGATTGACACCTGTCCTCAAAGCCCATGATACACACTGACACAGAGCAGAATAGAGACTGTTCCCCGTCCTCAAAGCCCCTGATACACACTGACACAGAGCAGAATAGGGACTGTTCCCCCTACATCGGGTCACTTGGCAGGTTTGGATTGACACCTGTCCTCAGGGACCCTGATACACACTGGGGGGTGACCTACTGTCCTCCCCCACCCCTGCGCGGTGGGTGCGGGCCATAAATCACAATGGGGGGACCTACTGTCCTCCTCCCCCCCCGTCCCCCACCCCTGCGGGGACCATAAATCACAATGGGGGGGACCTACTTTCCTCCCCCCGGCCCCCACCACTGTGCGGTGGGTGGGGGGCATAAATCACAATGGGGGGGACCTACTGATAGGAGTGGAGTATTGTTCATATCAGTTTAATACCTTCCGCGTCTCCTATCAGTGGACGTGTATATGGCAGCCATTTTAGGAACCGCACACCTGGGACCCGAGCAAGGTCACCTCGTTCAAGCTGCTCTGGTTCCTTGATGAGCCAGCTGCCCGTGAGTTAGCATGTCCCGTGGAGAAGCACTCTGTCCTGTAAAGCCTCACCACAAAAAATTTAAATAAATAACCGCACTCGGAGTGGTGAGTTTAGTAAATGTTCATATCAGTTTAATGCCTTCCGCGTCTCCTATCAGTGGACGTGTATATGGCAGCCATTTTAGGAACCGCACACCTGGGACCCGAGCTAGGTCACCTCTTTCAACAGGCGACAAGATTTGGCCCTGTAAAACTCTCCTGGATATAATTACAATTTCTATGGATATGGCAGTGATTTCTGTAACAGGGAGATGGAAGAAGATGCTTGGTCGGTCCTCTTACTTGAAATATGTGGCACTGCGCGGGCAAGCTAATGTGCCACCAGATAGGAGTGGTAAGTTTAGTATTGTTCTGATCAGTTTAATACCTTCTGCGTCTCCTATCAGTGGACGTGTATATGGCAGCGATTTTTAATTGTGGAATCATCTCCCCTTTTTAGGCCAAGGTGGGAAGATGCTTAGACCACTGGTATATTGGTGCCATCTTGGAGGATTTCAGTCACTTGGTTGGAGCCGGGGGTGGGCTGAACTTCACTGGTGGTAAAGTGACCCATAGTAATTTTTCCCCTTTTAGAAAATGAGGGTGGTGAATTGTATGACTTAATTTACTTTAAAATATAGAGACGGCTACAGTTCTGCGTCTGTTTATTCAGTGTTTTTTGAGTGGTGGTGCTAATGTAACCTGTGAGTTCGCATGTTTCCTCCATCTGCAGTTTTGCCTCATTGACTTGGGTCAGATTACCATACACACCAGGTTTCTAGAATCGAACAAGGTGTTTGTTTTTTTTTTGGTGGGATCTCCTTCTCTAAAACATGGTTAATCCTGAAATCCTTAGCTTTAATTAGCCATTTGTACCCTGCTTGTGATTTATTTTTTCCCTAATTTTTACTAAAGGTATTACAACATTTTGTCAAATACATCTCTTCTGGAAGGATATCCTGCTGCAAAGCAATCTGACGTTATTATAACATTTAACAGGTTTTTAAATGCAAGCTTTTGGGACACCGTTCAAGCTGCTCGTTAAAGCTGCTCTGGTTCCTTGATGAGCCAGCTGCCCGCGAGTTAACATGTCCCGTGGAGAAGCACTCTGTCCTGTAAAGCCTCACCACAAAAAATTTAAATAAATAACAGCACTCGGAGTGGTGAGTTTAGTAAATGTTCATATCAGTTTAATACCTTCCGCATCTCCTATCAGTGGACGTGTATATGGCAGCGATTTTTAATTGTGGAATCACCTCCCCTTTTTAGGCCAAGGTTGGAAGATGCCTAGACTGATACCGGAGAAACTGACGGAAGCCAAGCACAGAGAGATGGACACAGGTTTCTTCAGGAAGGAAGAGATTCTTTATTGGATCACCGATCGGGACTCAGAGGGACTAGCGTCACCAAAATACAGCAAAGTCTGAGTACTGAATACATAGAGTACATTCCTTATATAGCACTGTAGCTCCTCCCACAATTAACTACACCCACACATACCCTTAACCTATTTAATGAATAGAGTCTAAACTCATCCATCCGGTCTAACCACGTGGCTCATCTGATACAAAGGAGAGGGACGCGTAATTCCAGTTCTTACATTCCTGCACCTGGTCAGTACAGTGATGACAGTATCTTAGCTACGTGTAATTAACCAACTGATACTACAAACACATATACATACATATGCCTTGTGGCAATCTTAGCCTGCTAAACTTGTATTTTACTGGAATTACATCACATTCCCCCCTTTGATGCCTCTGATATTTCACAATTACTTGAGGCATCACTTAACCTTGGTTTGCATATACCTCAGGTTACCATGAACCAGACCAGACTTTTCTTATGATGTGAATCTTTTCAACACTCATCTTCCTGCATAGTTTCTCCCTGATCTAAAGCCTTATACTTATATATGGCCATTATCTGTGCAGCAGCCTTCCTCTCTGCTATACTTCCTATCAGGCTTTGCACAGACCTAACTACTAAGGGTATAAGACACGGCAGGAGTAGACACAACATTAAAATTAGTAGGACTCCACCTACCACTGCCTTAAGCCCTCCAAACCACTCATACCAGCTACCAAACCAACTACTTGGATTGTACCCTTTCCATACCTGAGTAGGCACATGCGCTAGTTTAACCATATGGCTAGTAAGCTCAGCTATTGCTTGCCCTTCGTCATCTATTTGAAGACAGCAATTACTTAGGTTAAACTTCCCACATACACCTCCCTCTACTGCCAAAAGGTAATCCAAGGCTAATCTATTTTGGTAGACTGCTGTCCTCATCCTGGTGTTATGCTTCGCTAGAAGATTGAGCGCTTGTGATGTTTCATTAGTGATAATCTCAACCACCGCCTGTAATCTTATAATACGGTTGAGCATATAAATAGGGGTTCTATAACCAAAGGTACCATCCTCAGCCCACGTGGCTGGCCCATAGTAATCTATAATACGCTGGGGAGGCCATTCATCATCTTCCCAGGCGCCTATCTCTATGGGTCCCCTTTTCTTCCTATGATTCACATCATACACTTTAACACCTAAAGTCTCACCTGTTTCAATTGGTAACAAGAAGAAGGATGGTTTGAGCATACCTAACACACATGCCCCTTCCCAGTCCTGTGGCAACTCCGAATAGGCTTTCTTACCACAGATCCAGTACAAATTTGCTGGGGCTCTCCAGGTAGATGTGATGGATAGATCAAACCACACATCCTTTAAATTGGCATATCTAGCAAACGGGTTAGATGGTTCTGAGACATTTGAAGCCGACCACCAAGTTGTATTCTTTGTATCATCATCATAAGCTTTTTGCCCTAGACAAGTTAATTCTCCTACAGAAGTATTATACATTATTCCTTTCCTTGCTATGCAAACATAACCTATGATGGAGGTCTTTAATCTCCACTCAGATTTACCTCTAACACTCATATGATAATCGGCTTGTGTAGATATTAATTGGTCAACTGCCTCAGAACCGGACATTACCTCCTTTGCTTCCCAAGGCCATTGGTCTCCCATGTTAGTACCTCCACACACATAGCAGTTGGTAACATTAAGACTACCGGCAATACTTTCAGCTAAATCGATGAACAGGTTTTTAGCATTATGGGGGATCTTATTATCTATACTCATCTCTTCGTAAAAGGAATGGTATACTTGATGAGTCTGGGAGGATACCGTATCAGTCTCTATTCCTATAAACAATAATGTCCCAGGATCTAAACCCGTCCCGTATATTTGAAACCCAAATAAATTTCCATACTTATCTAAGAACTTGTCGGGGTTATTAATGAGTATATGGACTGGGTTGCATTCCATAGACTTACAATAAGGGCTAGTCGGCAACTTAGTCACTATCATGTCTTTGTCTACTGTCTGTCCCCAAGTTGCCCACCCCACACAAGACCAATATGGGCAAAAGTTATAATCTCTATTTGGGCATCTAGGACTTACATATTTATTTTTGCTACTGGGACAAATATATTTATCGTTAGACCCATACGTCCTCTCCCATCTAAGATCCCCACATACATTCCACGGCTTTCTACCACTCGATATCGCTTTACACGCATCAAATAGCAGAACACCCGAAGAATGTACGGATTCTAACACCGTTTTATTAATTAGGGTCCCCTGAGGATCTCCATTCCTGAGAGTCAACCAGATTGTACGAGGCTGATACTCCGGACTGAAGCACTTAGGTTCTCCTACTCCTAAATGGCACACACTATAGTCTATATTTAAGTATCTACATCTCGATACATCTCCTTTACATTCGTATTGTGAATGCCAAATTAGGGTTTGGGAAATATGGTTACCTGTTCTCGTAGTCTTAATGCATACCTCACAGCTAGGAGTGTCGGTACCTCTACCTTCCTGAATATAAAAACACATATAAATAAACACTATCAAAAGCACATCTTTCGCCGTCATCCTCAGTCTTCGTCCGTGCGATGGCGCCTCAGCTTCCAGGATGTGAGGGGCTGCAGGGAATGGAGTTCTGCTCATCTTCACAGGTGTCCCTTCGAGACTTTCCTGGCTTATACACTATGTGATGGTAAGCGGACAGGCTTTATTATGGCCTTCTCACTCACACCTGTAACAATAAAATTTGTAATCCACAATAATTCCTCGTTACTCCGACTGAGTAGTGCGTTTTAACCGGATCTTGCAGGGATTCTCTGGATCTGCTGTAACTTGCCAAGAATCGACTGCTGCTGGTTTAACCCTGGAGTGATGTATCCACGGAGTCACTTCTGCTACTTTTATTGCTGTAGGGGTAGACAAAAGAACAACATAAGGACCTCTCCACTTGGGCCCTAACGGTACAGTATTCCACTCTTTAATCCACACTTGGTCTCCTGGATGGTAACTATGAACAGGGGGATAAATATTCACAGGTAATCTATCTTGTACCCATTTCTGTACCTCCTCCATAGTTTTACCCAACTCTACAACCTGCTGCCGAGTAATTCCTTCTCCCAACTGACTCAAGTCCCCCCTTAAGTTACCAAGTACGGGAGGTGGTCGCCCATACATGATTTCAAAAGGAGAGAGGCCCATCCTTCTGGTAGGGGTACTGCGGATTCGCAATAAAGCTATGGGTAAGAGAACGTTCCACTTAAGTTGGGTTTCCTGACACATTTTAGCCAACTGGTTCTTTATAGTTCTATTCATTCTCTCTACCTTACCAGAACTCTGGGGTCTATATGCAGTATGAAGCCTCCACTTTATACCAAGCATATGAGTCAGTTGTTGTAGGCACTGGTGAACAAAAGCTGGACCATTGTCCGATCCTATAGAACAGGGTAGTCCATATCGGGGTATTATTTCTCGTAGCAGGAATCTCACAACTTCTCCTGCTTTCTCTGTACGAGTAGGACATGCTTCTACCCAGCCTGAATAGGTGCACACAATTACCAGCAGGTAACGATGTCCACCCGATTTAGGCATCACTGTAAAGTCTATTTGTAGATCGGACATGGGGAGTCCCCCCATAAACTGGACTCCTGGTGGCTTTACTGGTCCTTGTCTTGCATTATTTTTAGCACACGTTACACATCTGCGTACAATGGCCTGAGTCAAGTTGGACAATCTTGGTATGTAGAAATGTTTTCTAAGAGATTCTTCAGTACTGTCTCTCCCAGAATGTGTCCCGTTGTGATAATTTTGGACAATTTCTACCGCTAGCGATGCTGGTATAACTATTCTTCCATCTTCTAGCTGATACCACTTGTTCTCCAGATACTTTCCCGGTTCAGTCTTTAACCACTCCTCTTCTTGAGCTGTATAAACTGGAGTCCATTGGGACAGTGGAGTTGGTATAAGAGCAGCTATATGCCCCACATACTCCTGTCTTCCTGATTCAGCAGCACGCTTAGCCGCACTATCTGCCATCCGATTTCCCTTGGTTACATCACCATCTCCTCTCAGATGCGCTCGACAATGTATGATACCGACTTCTTTCGGCTCCCACACTGCTTCCAATAGTTGTAGGATTTCAGCTGCGTACTTGATTTCTTTGCCTTCTGAATTCAGTAGTCCTCTTTCTTTATACAAAGCTCCGTGGGCATGAGTGGTTAAAAACGCATACTTAGAGTCCGTATAGATATTTACTCTTAAACCTTCAGCCAATTGTAACGCTCGTGTTAGTGCTATTAATTCTGCCTTTTGTGCTGATGTTCCTTTCGCCAGTGGCCGAGCTTCTATCACCTTGTCTATTGTTGTCACTGCATATCCTGCATAGCGGATCCCTTCTTTCACATAACTACTGCCGTCGGTGTAATAATGAACATCGGGGTTCTGGATGGGAAAATCACGAAGATCTGGTCTACTTGAGAATACTTCATCCATTACTTCCAAACAATCATGTTGACTTTCAGTAGGTTGTGGCAAAAGGGTAGCTGGATTTAAGGTGTTTACAGTCTCTAAATGCACTCTTGGGTTTTCACACAACATTGCTTGATACTTGGTCATACGGCTGTTACTAAACCAATGATTTCCTTTGTAATCCAACAACGTCTGTACTGCATGTGGGACTCGTACATAAAGTTCTTGACCCAGAGTGAGTTTAT
The DNA here is from genome assembly GCF_036172605.1 of Pelobates fuscus. NCBI lineage: Eukaryota > Metazoa > Chordata > Amphibia > Anura > Pelobatidae > Pelobates > Pelobates fuscus. Next base: position 245,715,512 of record NC_086322.1, read on the forward strand.
CGGCTTCAGCTACTAGCAGGGCGGCTGCAGCTACGGCTCTTAGACAAGGTGGAAGTCCGCTGGCCACTGCATCCAGTTGCTTAGACATGTAGGCAACAGGTCTTTGCCATGATCCCAAGTACTGTGTCAATACTCCCACAGCCATTCTTCTTTGCTCGTGTACATATAAGTAGAATGGTCGTGTGTGATCAGGTAGACCTAATGCTGGGGCACTCATCAAAGCCTTCTTCACATCTTCAAATGCCGTTTGCTGTTCTTGGGTCCATAGGAAGGGGTCGTGCTCTGTACCTTTGATAGCTGCGTACAGAGGTTTTGCTAGTATCGCATAGCTGGGAATCCATATCCTACAGAAGCCTGCTGCCCCCAAGAATTCTCGCACTTGTCTTCTATTCTTGGGTATTGGTATTTGGCAGACAGCTTCTTTTCTCTCTGGCCCCATAATTCTTTGACCTTCAGAGATATGGAATCCTAGATACTTGACAGTTGGCAAACACAACTGAGCCTTCTTTCTAGACACCTTGTATCCTGCCTTCCAGAGAATGTGTAGTAGATCGTGCGTTGCTTGCTGACAGATTTCTTTTGTAACTGCTGCTATCAACAAGTCATCTACATATTGTAACAATACACACTCTCCTGGGATGGACTCGAAATCCAATAGATCTTGACTTAGGGCTGAACCAAATAGGGTAGGTGAATTTTTAAACCCTTGGGGCAGTCTTGTCCAAGTCATTTGGCGTTTTGAGCCCGTTACAGCGTTCTCCCATTGGAAAGCAAAAATACATTGACTTTCTGCGGCAATTCGGAGGCAAAAGAAGGCATCTTTGAGGTCTAAAACTGTGAAGTAAGTAGCCCCGCCCGGAATTAAAGCAAGCAGGTTATATGGATTGGGTACAACTGGATGTATGCTAACAACCGCATCATTGACTGCTCTTAAGTCCTGCACAGGTCGATACTCATCTGTGCCGGGCTTTTGAACAGGCAGCAATGGGGTGTTCCAGGGGGAAGTACAGAATTTTAGGATACCATACCGTATGAACTTATCCAGATAGGATTGGATGTTCTTCTTAGCCTTCTGCGGAATGTGATATTGTCTTAGGCTCACTGGATAAACCCCATGTTTCAGTTCAATTTTTATTGGTGGAATATTGCGGGCCAGTCCTGGTGGGTTGTTCTCTGCCCAAACTCCTGGTATGTTAAATAATGTCTCATCACTCCTAGGGTTTTGGCTAGTCAACACTGTATAAAGTCGCCACTCTTCTTCCTTTGGTACGGATAAAGTCATAATACCTGAAGGTCCATTAAACTTTAAAGATGTTGTTCCATCTGGTAGGAACGTAATCTGCGCTTGTAATTTGGATAGCATATCACGTCCCAGCAATTGGACTGGACATTCAGGCATATAAAGGAATTGGTGTTTTACTACGTGGCCTCCCAATGTACAGAGTCGACTTTTAAGAACCGGTCTTTCAGCACTTCTTCCAGTTGCTCCTATCACAGTAATAGTCCTTCCAGATGGAGGAGCAACTAGATTAGTCACCACTGAATGTTCAGCACCAGTGTCGATCATGAACGCACTCCTTTTCCCCCCTATTGATACATCGACCATAGGCTCCGCTCGACCAAGGGGGATGGAGCCCGGTCGGTATCAATAGTCCTCCATGACCGTGTCAGCCAATCCTACGAAGTCCCTACCTTCTCTATCGCGGGACCTTTGCGCTGCTGGAATATATCTGTCTTCCCTAACACTTCCTCTGTTCCCATTACTCCCTCTATAACCATTACTCCCTCCGGGGCCTCCTCTACCTCTCGCTCTGCCTCTAAAGTTTCCGTAGCCTGCCCTGGGTTGGTCTCTCTCGTACTGCTCTCTTTGCGGACATTCGTTCCTCCAATGCCCTTCTTCCTTGCAATACGCACACTGATCCCTACTCAAAGGCTCCCTACTCCATCTATTATTGCCTCTATCTGGGCCCCGTTTATCTACGCCTGCGATCGCTACCGCTAGCATATCAGCCTTTTTACGCATCTTGCGCTCCTCCTCTTTCTTGCTTTCTGTTTCCCTATTCATATAGACCTTATTAGCTACCTCCATTAGTTGGGAGATTGACATACCTGCAAACCCTTCTAACTTTTGTAGCTTGCGCTTAATATCTCCGTAAGCTTGGCTGACAAAGGCGGAGTTAACCATTCGGGAATTGTCTGCGTCTTCCGGATTAAAGGGGGTGTACAAGCGGTACGCCTCCAATAATCGGTCATAAAAGACACTGGGCGCTTCATCGCTTTTCTGGATCACCTCAACTGTCTTCGACATGTTAATGGCTTTCTTTCCTCCGGCTTTCATGCCAGCAATTATAGCGTCTCTATAGGCTCTGAGTTGAACCATATCAGCACCATTTACGTTCCAATCGGGATCAGTGTTGGGATAATGTGTTGCGGCCCATGCTGCTGGATTAGCTTGGTTCAAAGCACGGGCTCTATCCTCTAATGCTTTAATGGCTGCTTGATTTATTCTTGTCCTTTCCTCATTGTTAAATAAAGTCATTAATAACTGCTGGCAATCAGCCCATGTCGGATTATGTGTCTGTACTATTGAGGTGAACAGATCAGTCATGGCTTGTGGTTTCTCAGTATACGAGGAATTATGGGTCTTCCAGTTTAAAAGGTCGACGCTGAAAAAGCGTTCGACCGTCTGAACTGGGACTATATGACACTAACACTCACGAAAATGGGGTTCTCTCCCTCCACCCTGGGGGGTATTATGGCCCTCTATCGGGCCCCATCAGCAAGAGTCTTCAACTCTGGTTTCTTATCCAAGCCGTTTGACATCAGCAACGGCACCCGTCAGGGCTGCCCGCTCTCACCCCTCCTATTCATCCTGAGCCTAGAACCGGTCATAAACCGCATTAAAACCCACCCAGGAATCAAGGGCCTAGACACACCAGCTGGAGTTCAGAAAATTGCACTATTTGCGGACGATGTCCTACTCTATCTGACACAACCACACACCTCCATCCCGAACCTGATGGACCTTCTGTCTCAATATGGGGAGGTCTCCTATTACAAGAACAACCTTAAGAAAACTCAGGCACTACCCATAGGCCTTCCCCCACAGATGATACAAACCCTAAAAGCTTCACACCCTTTTGACTGGAGATCAACATCTCTTAAATACCTAGGCATAAAATTGGCAAAATCTGACTCACTATTAGTGCAAGAAAATTATATATCTATGATCCACAAACTGCAGGCACAACTAGACTCCTGGCAGAAACTGGAGGTGTCATGGTTAGGTAGAATACACACCACGAAAATGATGGCACTGCCGCATGTACTATACCTCTTTCGAACGCTACCGATAAAATTACCAGATAAAATCCTGAAGAGATTCCAGTCGATCTTTAATGCATACATCTGGAAAAAAAAACCCCCAAGGATATCAAGACGCCTCACATGGCAATCCCCTTTAAAGGGAGGTCTGGGAATTCCAGACGTGAAATCTTACTATAAGGCAGCACTTCTAGCGCAAGGACTGGAGGTCCTGTCTAATCCCAAACCCCCGGTATGGCTGCGCCTAGAAAATGCATGTTTACACCCACACAACCTTGCACAGATACTTCAGACGCACACAACATGGGACACAACACAAAGCAAACCACTGACGAACACACGCTTTTTAATAAATAGCTGGTCAAGATGGGCCACCACCCTCACCGGTGCAGAAAATCTCACATTCTATGCCCCTACAAGCGCTCTTGCAGCACTATCACATAACATACCTATGACATCCTGGATTCAAAAAGGGATCTCACGTGTTCACCAAATGTTCACTCCACAAGGCCTTAAGACCTTCCCAGAACTACAAACAGAGTTTAACTTAACGACTAAAGACCTTTTCACTTACATAAGAGTTAAACATATAATACATACACACAAAATACAGCCCACAGAAGATTCCCAGCTTACTATCTTCGGACGACATTGTATAGGCAAGGGCACAAAACTCAAACCACTTTCCCTATGCTACACCGCCATTAACGGAGCAGACCCACTGTCCAAACACAAGTACATGGATCAATGGGAAACAGAACTTAACATCTCTATCCCTATCCCGCTATGGCTCCAAGCTATCCAAACAACCAAAGCTTCCTCACACAGTCTCTCTCACTGGGAGGCGTACTGCAAGCTCATGATGAGATGGTACTTGGTCCCATGCCGATTAGCACATATGTATCAAGGTGTCTCAAATAAATGCTGGAGATGTGGCCTTCATGTGGGCACCCTCAGACATATTTTCTGGGACTGCCCTACTTTGGGGCCGTATTGGCAACAGATAAGAAAGGTCCTTAACAAGCTCATGACGGTACCAATACCCTTTGCTCCAGACTGCTACCTACTTCATCTCTCCCCAACTGTCTTCTCACAACCACAAAAAGTAGTTGCCATTCATATTTTGATGGCAGCTAAGACTAGTATAGCAAGTCATTGGAAAAGCACCAACGCACCTTCCTTCATGGAAGTATGGAACAGGGTAGACACCACATATGAATACGAACTTCTGGCGCATAGACTTAATGGGCGAGAGGAGTTACACGCAACAAAATGGGCCAGCTGGACTACTAATAGAACAATCCTAAAACCAATATGCCAGACTTAAGACCAATCAATTAGGAAACACATAATCATTTGGACCATATGGAATAACTGAGCCTAGTACTCTTCCCAAAATCAACACCCCCCCGCAGCTGTATAAGCCAAAACATTGACATAAGCTATCCCACTGGCTTGCCGACTGTAGGCCACTAATTAATACCTCCGAGGACATATGTGGCTCTCCTACGCATAGTACAAATAGCATTGTTTCTTTTCTTTCCCTGGTTACTCTCCCCCCCCCCCCCATTTCCTTCCCATCCCACTCAATCCAGTCACACTACGTCCACACCTATGAGACGTAATTCAGGTTCAGATGGCGGAGTATATGGGGTAATCAGTGGATTAGGCCGGTCCAACCTGGGCACAGGTCAAGGAGGAATTTAACAGGCCACCAGAATAAGTAATTATACCCTTGCAACTCTGAAGGTATTTAACAGGCCGTCCTACAAACTACAAACTACCTGAGCTGGGTTATGGTCGACGTAGCTCCCCCTCCAATAACTAACTAAGAGTTAATAATAAATAATACAAAATGCATGATACAAGAAATATGTAAAGGTTTCATTAACTCGTAAACAACTCATGACTCCGTGAGACCAAATTATCACTCTATTTAATTGTTAATCCGTTTAATGTATAAACTGTCAGGTGAAGACCGACTGCAATCCTGTACGCCTGTATATACCTGTTCACAATCTATCAAATGTCATATATACCTTATATAACGTGTATGTACTGGATATCCCCCTCCCTTACTCTTCTCTTCTGTATCCCATTTGTCTTATTGATATATATGAAAAACTTGAATAAAAAGTATACATTGAAAAAAAAAATAAAAGGTCGGTAGTGGTGAAAGGGACATATACGAAGACAGGGTCAGCGTGTGCCATTTGACCTGCGGCATCGATATAAGCTGACCCGGGATTTAAGCGAAGAGGCATCTGATAGTGCTTTAATTGTTGGGCACCAGTCAACTGTCGGGTTTGGATGGGGCTACGTAGGGAAGCGTCAGTCATGGGTTCCGGTCGGGGAGATATAGGGTATGGGGATGTGGGAGGTTGGTTTTGGGAAAAGGTAGTGAATAGAACACTTCGGGCCGAGCTAGATGAAGCTTGACCGGAAGTCTGAAGTGGCGCCAAATCAGGATATTCGTTTCTAATGGGGGTGGGTTCTGGTTCCGGAAGGGGAGATTTAGTACGAGGGGGGGTGGATCCTGTACTGGAGGAGGAAGCGGAAGTGGATGAGGGTAATGAGGGAAGGGTTACAGGACTTCCTGTATTTGCGTCACTTCCTCTTACCGGAAAGTAAGGGGGCGGCAAAGGGATCTCGGACTCAGGGGGCGTGTCCAAAATGGGCCTAACACCAGCCCTAGTGGACGAACAAGTCCTAGCTACCATGAGGCGACACTGTTCCTCGTGGCATGTCCGGAGCCATTTTGGCGAGTCATTTACGGCCTGTCTCCAACAATCAATATAAGGAAACTGGCCGTAAAGTTCAGGCCTACCTGATACAGCCACGTGTAAGCGCTGTACCAGAGTTGGATCCAAACTGCCACGTGGCGGCCATGCCGCAACCAAAGTAGGCCACTCCCTAGTGCACAAAGTGACCAAACGTACAGGGGACATCTTAACCCCAAAATCACAAACTTTGAATCCCTTTTTAAAATTCTTAACCATACATCCTAAGGGATCCGGAATCGTTGACTGCGACGCACCCATATTTAACAGTGGAACGTCGTCGACAACGATTACTATACATGCGTACTATTCAACAGTCACACCCGTTTCCTCTGGCAACAGCACCACGTGGTACGGTTACCAAGTGAAACGTACACAATAACAATAAACACTCAGGGAATTCCCGTACACACACAGCTGCTACACCAGTCACTATATAATCAATATTATGCCCTTTGGCGTAACTACACAGTCACCCACGCTATAATTCTCTATATACGAATTACCCGTCTATAACACACCCCAGTAACATCGTCTTTTACAAATAGCGGTTACAGTACGGTTAGCATAGGTCAAAGCACAAGTTAAGGTCACAATACAATTATTAGTGGTTATGGTGTTAAACATGCAATGGACGACAATGATTAGTACTTATTATATAATGTCAGTAAATATACAGGGTTATGGTACCGTGCACTATAATACAGCAACACACTATTAACACTCTCGCTAGACGGCTGAGCTCGCGCTATCTAACAAGATATACACTTTACTAAAACAATCGTTAACACATTTACAATTCCCAACTAAACTATTGGCCAGTACCTTGAATGGACTACCTAAAACTATATACACCCGTTTTGGTTAGCCACACTGCCCAATCACCACATATACATAGCGAGCTAGAGAACCGAATTTACACAGGCGCCTCTTAGTCGCACTATACAACGAGCTAGAGATCCGAATTTACACAGGCGCCTCTTAGTCGTACTATCAAAAGTCTAGTGGGTTCCAAATTTACACGCCTTCCCACTTAGCCCAGATAGGATGAGAACTAGCGAACCGAATTTACACAGGTGCCGCTTAGTCTCCCGGTCCCTCCGACCTAGCGAACGTAATATACACCCTAGAACGCTAGTCTAGACAAGACACCGGTGTCCGGCTAGGGCTATTTACACCAGGACCCCGCCTGACTAACCAAATCAAACGGTCTGACTAAAGAGCGTTCGATCGAGCGGTGCGCCTTCGCTCCTTCCCTCCGACAGAGGGGGCAGATACAGATTCAAAAACCCCTTTGGGCCTACCGCACAATCGGTATACCCCTAGCGGGTCCTGCCGTCTAAAACAGCAGTTATCTTACCTCCTCGTTCCTGAACCTGAGTTCACACTCATCGACGGGGACACCCCAGCACTTCTCACGTAGAGGCCGATGATCTCCTGGACAACAGACCAGTGGCGCCGAGACGAAGGGAGGTCCACGCAGAAGTTCAGGGGTGCAGCCGTAGAGAACGTGGGCAAAGATAGACCGTCTCACGCCTCTGCCTCTCAGCTACCGTTGAACGATGAGCTTCCCGGCCAATGCACCAAATGATACCGGAGAAACTGACGGAAGCCAAGCACAGAGAGATGGACACAGGTTTCTTCAGGAAGGAAGAGATTCTTTATTGGATCACCGATCGGGACTCAGAGGGACTAGCGTCACCAAAATACAGCAAAGTCTGAGTACTGAATACATAGAGTACATTCCTTATATAGCACTGTAGCTCCTCCCACAATTAACTACACCCACACATACCCTTAACCTATTTAATGAATAGAGTCTAAACTCATCCATCCGGTCTAACCACGTGGCTCATCTGATACAAAGGAGAGGGACGCGTAATTCCAGTTCTTACATTCCTGCACCTGGTCAGTACAGTGATGACAGTATCTTAGCTACGTGTAATTAACCAACTGATACTACAAACACATATACATACATATGCCTTGTGGCAATCTTAGCCTGCTAAACTTGTATTTTACTGGAATTACATCACAAGACCACTGGTATTTTGGTGCCATCTTGGAGGATTTTTTTTGGTTTGGTTTTTAACCCCTTAAGGACACATGACATGTGTGACATGTCATGATTCCCTTTTATTCCAGAAGTTTGGTCCTTAAGGGGTTAAAGCCACAGTGCTGCAACAGTGGGCCTAAAAATTAGGCATGTACACATGCCTGAAAAATTTTGTATTGATGCAGCCGCTGCTGTAGCAGCGGCCAGAAAAATTGATGTTTGTTTCACAGGCAGAAAGTGCCCTAAAACATGGCGGCTTGAACCCTAGTTGGTGGCGGATAAGTCACACAAGTCAACCGGCATTCAGAGCTAAAATACAGCAGTGTGTGGACCATTTTTAGCCCAAGGCAGCTCATATCATCAGGCCTTTTTTAATCGAATGTATCGCCCAGTGTCAGTCCCTTCGGGATCCATCCCTCATTCATCTTAATAAAGGTGAGGTAATCTAGACTTTTTTGACCTAGGCAACTTCTCTTCTCAGTGACAATACCTCCTGCTGCACTGAAGGTCCTTTGTGACAGGACACTTGAAGCGGGGCAGGACAGAAGTTCTATCGCAAATTGGGATAGCTCAGGCCACAGGTCAAGCCTGCACACCCAGTAGTCAAGGGGTTCATCACTCCTCAGAGTGTCGATATCTGCAGTGAAGGCGAGGTAGTCTGCTACCTGTCGGTCGAGTCGCTCTCTGAGGGTGGATCCCAAAGGGCTGTGGCGATGCGTAGGACTTAAAAAGGTCCGGATGTCCTCCATCAACAACACGTCTTTAAAGCGTCCTGTCCTTGCAGGCGTGGTCGTGGGAGGAGGAGGATGACTTCCACCTCTCCCCATGTTAGATTCCCGTTGTGCTGTGACATCACCCTTATACGCTGTGTAAAGCATACTTTTTAATTTATTTTGCAAATGCTGCATCCTTTACGACTTGTTGTAATTCGGTAACATTTCCGCCACGTTCTGCTTATACCGGGGGTCTAGTAGCGTGGACACCCAGTACAGGTCGTTCTCCTTCAGCCTTTTTATACGAGGGTCCCTCAACAGGCAGGACAGCATGAAACACCCCATTTGCACAAGGTTGGATGCCGAGCTACTCATTTCCCGTTCCTCCTCCTCACTGATGTCATTGAAGGTATGTTCTTCCCCCCAGCCACGTACAACACCACGGGTACCAGATAGGTGACAACGAGCACCCTGGGATGCCTGTTGTGTTTGGTCTTGCTCCTCCTCCTCCTCAAAGCCACATTCCTCCTCTGACTCCTCTTCCTCACAATCCTCTTCCAGCGTTGCCGCAGGTCCAGCAAGCGATGCTGATAAGGCTGTTTCTGGTGGTGATGGTGACCACAACTCTTCCTCTTCCTCTTCACGCTCATCTACGGCCTGATCCAGCACTCTTCGCAGGGCACGCTCCAGGAAGAAAACAAATGGTATGATGTCGCTGATGTTGCCTTCGGTGCGACTGACTAGGTTTGTCACCTCCTCAAAAGGACGCATGAGCCTACAGGCATTGCGCATGAGCGTCCAGTAACGTGGCAAAAAAATTCCCAGCTCCCCAGAGGCTGTCCTAGCACCCCGGTCATACAAATATTCATTAACAGCTTTTTCTTGTTGGAGCAGGCGGTCAAACATTAGGAGTGTTGAATTCCAATGTGTAGGGCTGTTGCAAATCAAGCGCCTCACTGGCATGTTGTTTCGCCGCTGGATATCGGCAAAGTGAGCCATGGCCGTGTAGGAATGCCTGAAATGGCCACACACCTTCCTGGCCTGATTCAGGACGTCCTGTAAGCCTGTGTACTTATGCACAAAGCGTTGTACGATCAGATTACACACATGTGCCATGCACGGCACATGTGTCAACTTGCCCAACTTCAATGCCGCTATCAAATTTTTTCCGTTGTCACACACCACTTTGCCGATATCCAGTTGCTGCGGAGTCAGCCACTTTTCCACCTGTGCATTCAGGGCGGACAGGATTGCTTGTCCGGTGTGACTCTCTGCTTTCAAGCAAGTCAAACCCAAGACGGCGTGACACTGTCGTATCCGGGATGTGGAATAGTACCTGGGGAGCTGGGTAGGTGCCGTTGATGTGGAGAAAGACGCAGCAGCACAAGAGGACTCAGCCGAGGAGGTTATGGAAGAGTATGGAGTAGCAGAGGAGGTGGCAGCAGGACTGCCTGCAAGTCGTGGCGGTGTCACCAATTCCTCTGCAATGCCACGCATTCCATGCTTGTCAGCCGTCAGCAGGTTTACCCAATGCGCAGTGTAGGTGATATACCTGCCCTGACCATGCTTTGCAGACCAGGTATCAGTGGTCAGATGGACCCTTGCCCCAACACTGTGTGCCAGACATGCCATGACTTCCTTTTGCACAATCGAGTACAGGTTGGGGCTTGCCTTTTGTGAAAAGAAATTCCGGCCGGGTACCTTCCACTGCGGTATCCCAATAGCTACAAATTTTTTGAATGCCTCAGACTCAACCAGATTGTATGGTAAAAGCTGACGGGCTAATAGTTCGGACAAGCCAGCTGTCAGACGCTGGGCAAGGGGGTGACTTTCTGACATTGGGTTCTTACGCTCAAACATGTCCTTGACAGACACATGACTGTGGGCAGATGAGCGGGAACTGCTCAAGGCGGGAGACGGAGTGGCGGATGGTTGAGAGGGGGCAAGGAGGACAGCAGTGGTTGACGTGGCTGAAGATGCTGGACCAGGAGGAGGATGGCGGCTTAGAGTAGGCGTGCTGCTAGTGTTGATCCCATAGGCGTTTGTGATGTGAGATCATGTGCCTACGCAAAGCAGTTGTACCTAGGTGGGTGTTGGACCTCCCATGACTCAGTTTCCTTTGACACAGGTTGCAAATGGCATCGCTGTTGTCAGAGGCAGACACACAAAAAAATTCCACACTGCTGAGCTCTGCAATGACGGCATTCTGGTGGTGGACACAGCATGCGTTGATTGGCGTGCTGTCGGGCTGACCCCGGGTGCCGATGCATGCTGTCTGACTGTGCCACTAGCTCCTTGCAACGACCCCCCCGTCTCCTCCTCCTCTCTGTCTCCCCATCTGAACTTTCGCCCTGTTCTTCTTCTTGCCGAGCGGGCACCCATGTGACATCCATGAACGCATCGTCATCATCAACCGCTTCGCTTGTATCTGACAACTCAGAAAAGGAAGCAGCAGTGGGTACAACATCATCATCATCACACCGTACCTCCATGTGTTTAATGCTGCCTGCCTGAGACATATCCCTGTTATCTACATCCTCTGGCAATAATGGTTGCGCATCACTCATTTCTTCAAACGGATGTGTGAATAACTCACCTGACATACCAAGTAAAGCGGCTGTGGTGCTAGTTTTGGTGGTGGCGGCAGACGGGTGAGTGGTATCTTGAGAGGTGCCTGAAGCTAAGCTGGAGGAGGATGGTGCGTCAAGGTTCTGAGCGGAGGCTGTAGAAGATTGGGTGTCCTGTGTTAGCCAGTCAACTATGTCCTCAGAACTTTTCAAGTTCAGGGTACGTGGCTTCTGAAAACTGGGCATTATTCTAGGGCAAAAGGGGATCACAGCACCACGACCACGACGGCCCCTGCGGGGTGGCCTGCCTCTGCCTGTCATTTTTTGGGGGATTAGTGGTACTATGCGTGCAAGCTACTGTGAGACCAGATATGAGTGGCAATGTGCACTGGCACCGGTCTGCAGAGCACACACTGTAGGCCTGACAGAGCCGCATGAAGGATACTGACTGGCTGCTATTAGCTTACACTGGAAACCTTTTTTCTTTGTAAAAGCACGCTATAGAGACACCAGATATGATTGGCAATGTGCACTGTAACAGTTCTGGAGAGCCTGACAGAGCCGCTTGAAGGACACTGACTGGCTGCTATTAGCTTACACTGGAAACCTTTTTTCTTTGTAAAAGCACGCTATAGAGACACCAGATATGAGTGGCAATGTGCACTGTAACAGTTCTGGAGAGCACACGCTGAAGGAAGGACTGAGAGAGCCGCTTGAAGGACACTGACTGGCTGCTATTAGCTTACAATGGAAACCTTTTTTCTTTGTAAAAGCAGGCTATAGAGACACCAGATATGAGTGGCAATGTGCACTGTAACAGTTCTGCAGAGCACACACTGTAGGCCTGACACACCCGCTTGAAGACAAGTAACTGCTATTCAATCTATAACAGTGAAAAAAAAATGTGGTTTTAAATGCACGCTATAGAGACACCAGATATGATTGGCAATGTGCACTGTAACAGTTCTGGAGAGCACACGCTGAAGGTAGGACCGACAGAGCCGCTTGAAGGACACTGACTGGCTGCTATTAGCTTACACTGGAAACCTTTCTTCTTTGTAAAAGCACGCTATAGAGACACCAGATATGAGTGGCAATGTGCACTGTAACAGTTCTGGAGAGAACACGCTGAAGGAAGGACTGACAGAACCGCTTGAAGGACACTGACTGGCTGCTATTAGCTTACACTGGAAACCTTTTTTCTTTGTAAAAGCACGCTATAGAGACACCAGATATGAATGGCAATGTGCACTGTAACAGTTCTGGAGAGCACACGCTGAACGAAGGACTGACAGAGCCGCTTGAAGGACACTGACTGGCTGCTTTTAGCTTACAATGGAAACCTTTTTTCTTTGTAAAAGCATGCTATAGAGACACCAGATATGAGTGGCAATGTGCACTGTAACAGTTCTGCAGAGCACACACTGTAGGCCTGACACACCCGCTTGAAGACAAGTAACTGCTATTCAATCTATAACAGTGAAAAAAAATTTTGGGTTTTAAATGCACGCTATAGAGACACCAGATATGATTGGTAATGTGCACTGTAACAGTTCTGGAGAGCACACGCTGAAGGAAGGACTGACAGAGCCGCTTGAAGGACACTGACTGGCTGCTATTAGCTTACACTGGAAACCTTTTTTCTTTGTAAAAGCACGCTATAGAGACACCAGATATGATTGGCAATGTGCACTGTAACAGTTCTGGAGAGCACACGCTGAAGGAAGGACTGACAGAGCCGCTTGAAGGACACTGACTGGCTGCTATTAGCTTACACTGGAAACCTTTTTTCTTTGTAAAAGCACGCTATAGAGACACCAGATATGAGTGGCAATGTGCACTGTAACAGTTCTGGAGAGCACACACTGTAGGCCTGACCGAGCCGCTTGAAGGACACTGACTGGCTGCTATTAGCTTACATTGGAAACCTTTTTTCTTTGTAAAAGCACGCTATAGAGACACCAGATATGATTGGCAATGTGCACTGTAACAGTTCTGGAGAGCACACGCTGAAGGAAGGACTGACAGAGCCACTTGAAGGACACTGACTGGCTGCTATTAGCTTACACTGGAAACCTTTTTTCGTTGTAAAAGCACGCTATAGAGACACCAGATATGAGTGGCAATGTGTACTGTAACAGTTCTGGAGAGCACACACTGTAGGCCTGACAGAGCCGCTTGAAGGACACCGACTGGCTGCTATTAGCTTATACTGGAAACCTTTTTTCTTTGTAAACGCACGCTATAGAGACACCAGATATGAGTGGCAATGTGCACTGTAACAGTTCTGGAGAGCACACACTGTAGGCCTGACAGAGCCGCTTGAAGGACACTGACTGGCTGCTATTAGCTTACAATGGAAACTTTTTTTCTTTGTAAAAGCAGGCTATAGAGACACCAGATATGATTGGCAATGTGCACTGTAACAGTTCTGGAGAGCACACGCTGAAGGAAGGACTGACAGAGCCGCTTGAAGGACACTGACTGACTGCTATTAGCTTACACTGGAAACCTTTTTTCTTTGTAAAAGCACGCTATAGAGACACCAGATATGATTGGCAATGTGCACTGTAACAGTTCTGGAGAGCACACGCTGAAGCAAGGACTGACAGAGCCGCTTGAAGGACACTGACTGGCTGCTATTAGCTTACACTGGAAACTTTTTTCTTTGTAAAAGCATGCTATAGAGACACCAGATATGATTGGCAATGTGCACTGTAGCAGTTCTGGAGAGCACGCGCTGAAGGAAGGACTGACAGAGCCGCTTGAAGGACACTGACTGGCTGCTATTAGCTTACACTGGAAACCTTTTTTCTTTGTAAAAGCACGCTACAGAGACACCAGATATGAGTGGCAACTGTCAAAGTACTCTGGCACAGGTCTGCAGAGCACACGCTGAAGGAGGCCTGACACCCAGACACTTGCAGACAACTAACTGCTCTTCTATTACAGTGAAAAAAAATATTTTTTTTAAATCTAAAACTTAAGCTATTGTCACAACAGATATGAGTGGTGGCACTGACTGTGCAAATGGGCACAGCATCCAGCCTGATACAGAAGATGGCAGGCAGGCAACTGCTCTTCTATTACAGTGAAAAAAAAATAAAATTTTTAAATCTAAAGCTTAAGCTATTGTCACAACAGATATGAGTGGTGGCACTGACTGTGCAAATGGGCACAGCATCCAGCCTGACACAGAAGATGGCAGGCAGGCAACTGCTCTTCTATTACAGTGAAAAAAAATATTTTTGTTTAAATCTAAAGCTTAAGCTATTGTCACAACAGATATTAGTGGTGGCACTGGGCAAGTGGGCACAGTATCCACTGTGAGCCTCACACAGAAGCTGGCAGGCAGGCAACTGCTCTTCTATTACAGTGAAAACAAATATTTTTTTTTTAAATCTAAAGCTTAAGCTATTGTAAAAACAGATAGTGGTGGCACTGGGCAAGTGGGCACAGTATCCACTGTGAGCCTCACACAGAAGCTGGCAGGCAGGCACCTGCAATTACATTACACAGAAAAAAAAAACGCGAACACACTAAGTTCGCCGGGAACTATTCGCCAGCGAACAGTTCAGTACATCACTATTGAGGAGTATCTTGCAGATAACGCAAGAGAAGACACAAGACCCGAAATTGTCTGGGAAGCACACAAATGTGTGCTTAGAGGGGAATTAATTAAAATAGCAAAAGCCCAGAACAAATTACAAGAAGCCCGAATGCGATCTCTAACCCGAGATATTCAAATTCTAGAAACCACACACCAGGCAGATATGTCATTACAAACGTATAAAACACTGACCTCAAAAAGGACAGAGTTGACTACTATGCTACAACTACACGCGAAACAATCACTTCATAAAACTAGACACACATACCACACTCAAGGGGGAAAAAGTGGATGCCTACTGGCACAAGCCCTGTTACAACAAAGACAATCTACATTTATCTCAGACATAAGGCGCCCTGACGGCTCTCTGACACAGAGGATGCCAGAAATAATGTCAACCTTTCATAGCTTCTACTCATCACTATACAATCTGAGGGACACACTGACACCCACGGACAAAATTCAAGAATTCCTCGCTAACAGAATAAAAAACACTATACCACGGAATATGGTAGAATTCCTGGATGGCCCTATAACAAAGGAAGAATTCCTGTCTGTGGTTAAACAAATACCCACTGGCAAAAGCCCTGGCCCGGATGGGTTCATGGGCAAATACTATAAGGTGATGGCACAGTTGTTGGCAGAACCCTTCATCAGAGCATTCAACGCAAAAATTGACCCTTTAGCCGTCCCAACAGGATCCCTAGATGCTACCATAACCTTAATACCGAAGCCAGGTAAAGACCCCATGAATTGTGCGAGTTATAGACCAATATCCTTGATGAACGTGGACCTCAAACTCTTTACAAAAATTTTTGCGACTAGGTTAAAACCATTATTACCAGAACTCATTCACCCAGACCAAGCTGGGTTCGTGCCGGGGAGGGAGGCAAAAAATAACACCACTAAAATCATAAATATAATGCATTGGGCCAAAACACAAAAAATTCAGAGTGCACTGCTAGCTATTGACGCCGAAAAGGCATTTGATAGAGTGGACTGAACCCTAATGCAGTCCACGATGCGGCACTTGGGTTTTGGACAACGGTGGTTGGCATGGATAGACAGACTATACTCATCTCCTACAGCCCGTATTCACATAAATGGCCAACTAACAGAGGCAGTTAACATCAGGAATGGTACCAGGCAGGGATGCCCGCTATCACCGTTGATATTTATTTTGACTTTAGAACCATTCCTACAAGGCATACGGGACCACACTCACATTAAGGGGATAACGATTGGGGAGGCGGAATACAAAGTACCCGCATTCGCGGATGACTTACTTTTTAAAATATCACATCCAACTCACACAATCCCACAGATCCTAACCGAGATGGAAATATACAGTGAATGGAACTTCCAAGCCAACCTAACGAAATGCGAGATTCTCCCCATATTCACCACACAAACCACAGACATAGATCTCCAACAAAACTTTCATTTCACATGGACAACTAAATCAATTAAATATCTGGGGGTACACCTTCCCCATCACACTGGATAGCTATATGACCTAAATTTCCCACCACTCATGACCGCTATATCGAAAGACCTACAGACATGGCATAAGCCATGCTTTGGCTGGTTTTGTAGAATCAATATAATTAAAATGAATGTGTTGCCACGATTACTCTATTTGATGCAAACATTGCCGGTGATACTACCAAAAATATTCTTCACCAAAATCAAAGGCATCATCCAAGCTTTCATATGGGCACAAACAAAACCACGCTTAGCACACAAACTCTTAGCAAAACCAAGGGAACGAGGGGGTATGGGTGTCCCAGACATAGAAGCATATCACGATGCCATACACATGACTAGGATATATGAATGGACAAAGAAGCAGACAACACAACAATGGGTAGCGATAGAACAATCATATACCACCGTGCCACTAGCCTCCCTTCCCTGGTACGAATCACACAGCACTCCTATGACGCAGAAACACCATCCCACAATTGTGGCCACTCTAAAAAGTTGGAAAAGTATTAACAATACCGTACCTATATCCCCATGCCCCTCCCCACTTTACCACCTGACAAAAAAAACCCTACTCCCGATGGGCTTTCCGAGACGCTTATATGAAATATACCAGAACGTCTATCCCGTTACATTACAGGAGATAACGAGAGAGAATTCACTCATTCCACTGAGAGATCTTACACTTGGGAAGCCTCCTACGGCTCTACATCAAATGCACTACGCCCAAATTCAACACTTTATGAAGGGACAACACTTACTTCCAGGGGGCAATAGGGAGCATACAGCTTTTGAAATCTTATGCACAACCCATCCTTTAAAACATAAATTGCTATCCACCATGTACAAGATGATTACAAACATAAGTGCCCCAAACAAGCTAGACACTGCTAGAATTACAAATAAACTTAACAGGAGAGAAAAAAACGGGTCGCAAGAGTATTCTGAGAACGGACAGCAGCTGAAATAGCCTGCCCTTCGGTGGGTCCCCGCTCAGAACTCAAGCTGGTTTTAGCTCTGATACCGGAGAAACTGACTGAAGCCAAGCACAGAGAGATGGACACAGGTTTCTTCAGGAAGGAAGAGATTCTTTATTCGATTCACCGAACGGGACTCAGAGGGACTAATGTCACCAAAATACAACAAGATCTGAGCCCCGGACAATAGTGTAGGTTCCTTATATAGGCATGTAACTCCACCCATAATTAGTTCCACCCACACATACTCTTACCCAATCAATCGAACAAGAACTAACTTCCTGTTTGACCACATGGCTTGCCCAGCACAATAGAGAAGGGGAATACTACATCCTGTATTCTCGCACATGCTCTGTACACTACTGATTGTATCTTTGCCACGTGCAACCAACCGACCGATACACCAGCATATGCACGTACACATGCCACGTAGTAATTATGGCCTACTACATTTATTTGTACCGAGATTCCACCACATTCCCCCCTTTGATGCTTCTGATATTTTCACAATTCCAGAGGCATCACTTAACCCTAGTTTGCATATACCTCAGGTTGCCATGAACCAGACCAGACTTTGCGACTCCCTAAAGATATGAATCCCTCAACATTCCTCTTCCTGTACTGGTTCTCCCTGATTTAGAGCCTCCTATCTATATATGGCCATTATCTGTGCAGCAGCCTTTCTTTCTGCTATATATTCTATAATGCCCTGCACAGACCTAACTACCAAAGGAACAAGACATGGTAGGAGAAGACACAGTACTAAGATTAGCATGACTCCACCTACCAATGCCTTAAGTCCTCCAAACTGCTCATACCAATTACCAAACCAACTACTTGGATTATACCCTTTCCATACCTGAGTAGGCACATGCGCTAGTTTAACCATATGGCTAGTAAGCTCAGCTATTGCTTGCCCTTCATCATCTATTTGAAGACAGCAATTGCTTAGGTTAAACTTCCCACATATACCTCCCTCTACTGCCAATAGGTAATCCAAAGCTAATCTATTTTGGTAAACAGCTGTCCTCATACTAGTATTATGCTTCACTAGGAGATTGAGCGCTTGCGATGTCTCATTAGTAATTATCTCAACCACTGCCTGTAACCTTATAATACGGTTGAGCATATATATTGGGGTTCTAAATCCGAAAGTACCATCCTCTGCCCACGTAGCTGGCCCATAATAATCTATAATACGCTGGGGAGGCCATTCATTATCTTCCCAGGTACCTATCTCTAGGGGTCCCCTTTTCTTCCTATGATTCACATCATATACTTTAACTCCCAAAGTCTCTCCTGTTTCAATAGGCAACAAGAAGAAGGATGGTTTGAGCATACCTAACACACATGCCCCTTCCCAGTCCTGTGGTAACTCCGAATAGGCTTTCTTACCACAGATCCAGTACAAATTTGCTGGGGCTTTCCAACTAGATGTAATAGATAGATCAAACCAAACGTCCTTTAAATTGGTATAACTTGCAAACGGGTTAGGTGGTTCTGAGACATTTGAAGCCGACCACCAAGTTGTATTCTTTGTATTATCATCATAAGTTTTTTGCCCTAGACAGGTCAGTTCTCCTACAGATGTATTAAACATTATTCCTTTCCTTGCTATGCAAACATAACCTATAATGGAGGTCTTTAATCGCCACTTAGATTTACCTCTAACACTCATTTGATAATCGGCTTGAGAAGATATTATTTGTTCAATTGTCTCAGAACCAGAATACATTACCTCCTTTGCTTCCCAGGGCCATTGGTCTCCCATGTTAGTACCTCCACACACATAGCAGTTGGTCACATTAAGACTACCAGCAATACTCTCAGCTAGATCAATAAACAGGTTCTTAGCATTATGGGGGATCTTATTTTCTACACTCATCTCTTCATAAAAAGAATGGAAAACCTGATGAGTTTGGGATGCTACGGTATCGGTCTCTATCGCTATAAATAATATTGTCCCAGGATCCAAACCCGTCCCATATATTTGGAACCCAAATAAGTTTCCGAACCTATCTATAAATTGCTCAGGATTATTAATAAGTATATGGACTGGGTTACACTCCATAGACTTACAATATGGTTTGGTAGGCAACTTAGTAACAATCATATCCCTATCTCCTGTCTGTCCCCAAGTTGCCCACCCCACACAAGACCAATATGGACAATAATTATAATCCCTATCTGGGCATTTTGGATTTACATACTTGTTTTTACTACTGGGACAAATATACTTATCATTGGACCCATACGCTCTTTCCCATTTAAGATCCCCGCATACATTCCACGGTTTCCTACCACTTGATATCGCTTTACATGCATCAAATAGCAGAACACCCGAAGAATGTACGGTTTCTAATACTGTTTTATTTATTAGGGTCCCCTGTGGGTCTCCATTCCGGAGGGTCAACCAAATTGTACGGGGTTGATACTCTGGATTGAAGCACTTAGGTTCTCCTACTCCTAAATGGCATACACTATAATCTATACCTAAGTATCTACACCTAGATACATATCCTTTACACTCATATTGTGAATGCCAAATAAGGGTCTGGGAAATATGATTACCTGTTTTAGTAGTCTTAATGCAAACCTCACAGCCAGGTGTGTCGGTACCTCTACCTTCCTGAATAATTAAAAACACAAATATATACATTATCAAGTGCATTTCTCTCAACGTCTTCATCCTCATTCTTCGTCCGTGCGATGGCACCTCAGCTTCCAGGTTGTAAGGGCTGCAAGGATTGGAGTTCTGCAGGTCCTCTCTTCCCTTCAAGACACTCTGGCTATGTCACGTGGGTAAGTGGTCAGGCTTTATTATGGCCGTCAAAACACTTACTTGCTGATCTCTTTAAACACACTTGAAATCCCGATATCTCCTCGTCACTCTGACTGAGTCGTGCGCTTTAACCGGACCTTGCAGGGATTCTCTGGATCTGGTGTAGCTTGCCAAGAATCTACTGCTGCTGGTTTAACCCTGGAGTGATGAATCCACTGAGTCACTTCAGCCACCTTTATAGCTGTAGGGGTAGACAAAAGAACAACATAAGGACCCCTCCACTTAGGCCCCAACGGTACACTGTTCCACTCTTTTATCCATACTTGATCTCCTGGATGATAACTATGAACAGGTGGATAAATATTCACAGGTAATCTATCTTGTACCCATTTCTGTACCTCCTCCATAGTTTTACCCAACTCTACAACCTGCTGCCGGGTAATTCCTTCTCCCAACTGACTCAAATCCCCCCTTAAGTTACCAAGTACGGGAAGTGGATGCCCATACATAATTTCAAAAGGTGAGAGACCCATCCTTCTGGTAGGTGTACTACGAATACGCAACAGGGCTATGGGCAAAAGAACATTCCACTTAAGCTGAGTCTCTTGACACATCTTTGCTAATTGGTTCTTAATAGTTCTGTTCATCCTTTCTACTTTCCCAGATCTCTGAGGTCTATATGCCGTATGAAGCTTACACTTAATACCAAGCATATGAGTCAGTTGTTGTAGGCACTGGTGAATAAAGGCTGGACCATTATCCGATCCTATAGAACATGGTAGTCCATATCGGGATATTATTTCTCCCAACAGGAATCGCACAACTTCTCCTGCTTTCTCTGTACGAGTAGGACATGCTTCTACCCACCCTGAGAAGGTACACACAACTACTAGTAGGTAGCGATGTCCACCGGATTTAGGCATTACCGTATAGTCTATTTGAAGATCGGACATAGGGAGTCCCCCCATATACTGGACTCCCGGTGGTTGCACTGGTCCTTGCCTTGCGTTATTCTTGGCACATATCACACATCTTCGTACAATGGCTTGAGTCAAGTTGGACAATCTTGGTATGTAGAAATGTTTCCTGAGAGATTCTTCCATACTTTCTCTTCCAGAATGTGTCCCGTTATGATAGTTCTGGACAATTTCTACAGCTAGTAATGCTGGAATAACTATTCTTCCATCTTCTAACTGATACCAATTGTTCTCCAGATACTTCCCAGCTTCAGTCTTTAACCACTCTTCTTCTTGAGCTGTATAAACTGGAGTCCATTGAGACAGTGGAGTCGGTATAAGAGCAGCTATATGTTCCACATACTCCTGTCTTCCTGATTCAGCGGCATGCTTAGCTGCATTATCTGCCATCCGATTTCCTTTGGTTACATCACCATCTCCTTTCAGATGCGCCCGACAATGTATAATACCAACTTCTTTCGGTTCCCACACGGCTTCCAGTAGTTGTAATATCTCAGCTGCATACTTGATTTCTTTACCCTCTGAATTCAATAATCCTCTTTCTTTATACAAAGCTCCGTGGGCATGAGTGGTTAAAAACGCATACTTGGAGTCCGTGTAAATGTTCACTCTTAAACCTTCAGCCAATTGTAACGCTCGTGTTAGTGCAATTAGTTCTGCCTTCTGTGCCGATGTTTCTTTTGACAATGGCCGAGCTTCTATCACCTTGTCTATGGTTGTTACTGCATATCCTGCATAGTGAATCCCTTCTTTCACATAACTACTGCCGTCCGTATAGTACTGGACATCAGGGTTCTGGATGGGAAAGTCACGAAGATCTGGTCTACTTGAGAACACTTCATCCATCACCTCCAGGCAATCATGTTGACTCTCAGTAGGTTGTGGCAAAAGGGTAGCTGGATTTAAGGTGTTAACTGTCTCTAGATGCACTCTTGGGTTTTCACATAACATAGCTTGATACTTAGTCATGCGGCTGTTACTAAACCAATGATTGCCTTTATAGTCTAGCAACGTTTGTACTGCGTGCGGGACTCGCACATAGAGTTCCTGACCCAGAGTGAGTTTATCAGCTTCGGCTACCAGCAGGGCGGCGGCAGCTACGGCTTTTAGACAAGGTGGAAGACCACTGGCCACTGCATCCAGTTGTTTGGACATATATGCAACAGGTCGTTGCCATGATCCCAAGTACTGTGTCAATACTCCCACAGCCATTCTTCTTTGCTCGTGTACATATAAGTAGAATGGGTGTGTATGATCAGGTAGACCTAATGCTGGGGCACTCATCAAAGCCTTCTTCACATCTTCAAATGCCTTTTGCTGTTCAGGGGTCCACAGGAAGGGATCGTGCTCTGTGCCTTTTATAGCTGCATAAAGAGGTTTCGCCAATATCGCATAACTGGGAATCCATATCCTACAGAAGCCTGCTGCCCCCAAGAATTCCCGCACTTGTCTTCTATTCTTGGGTATTGGTATTTGGCATACAGCTTCTTTTCTCTCTGGCCCCATTATTCCTTGACCTTCAGAGATATGGAATCCCAGATACTTGACAGTTGGCTGACACAACTGAGCTTTCTTCCTGGACACCTTGTATCCTGCCTTCCAGAGAATGTGTAGTAAATCATGTGTTGCTTGCTGACATATTTCTCTAGTAACTGCCGCTATCAACAAATCATCTACGTATTGCAATAGTACACACTCTCCTGGGATGGACTTGAAATCCAGTAAGTCTTGACTTAAAGCTGATCCAAATAGGGTAGGTGAATTTTTAAACCCTTGGGGCAGTCTTGTCCAAGTCATCTGGAGTTTCAAGCCCGTTACAGCATTTTCCCATTGGAATGCGAAGATACACTGGCTTTCCGCAGCAATTCGAAGGCAAAAGAAGGCATCTTTGAGATCTAGGACAGTAAAGTAGGTAGCCCCGCCCGGAATTAAAGCAAGCAGGTTATATGGATTGGGCACAACTGGGTGTATACTTACGACCGCATCATTGACTGCTCTCAAGTCCTGCACAGGGTGATACTCATCTGTACCGGGCTTTTGAACAGGCAACAATGGGGTGTTCCAGGGGTAAGTACAGAATTTTAGGATACCATACCTTATGAACTTATCCAAGTATGTTCTTCTTGGCCTTTTGTGGGATATGATATTGTCTTAAGCTCACTGGATAAACCCCAAGTTTCAGTTCGATTCGAATTGGTGGAATATTGCGAGCAAGTCCTGGTGGGTTGTTCTCTGCCCACACTCCTGGTATATTGAACAAGGATTCATCACTCTTAGGGTTTTGGCTAGTCAACACTGTATAAAGTCGCCACTCTTCTTCCTTTGGTACAGATATTGCCATTATACCTGAAGGCCCATTGATCTTTAAAGATGTTGTTCCATTAGGTAGAAACGTTATCTGTGCTTGTATTTTTGACAACAAATCACGTCCTAGCAGTTGGACTGGACATTCAGGCATATAAAGGAATTGATGTTTCACTACGTGGCCTCCCAATGTACAGAGTCGACTTTTAAGAACCGGTTTAGCAGCACTCCTTCCAGTTGCTCCTATTACGGTGATAGTTCTTCGAGATGGAGGAGCAACTAGGTCAGTCACCACTGAATGTTCAGCACCAGTATCGATCATGAAAGCACTCCTTTTTCCCCCTATTGCTACATCGACCATAGGCTCGGCTCGGCCAAGGGGGATGGAGCCCGGTCGGTATCAATAGTCCTCCATGACTGTGTCAGCCAACTCCACAAAGTCCCTATCTTCTCTATCGCGCTGCTGGATAGTACCTGTCTCCACTAACACTTCCTCTATTGTTACCACTATTCCCTCCAGGACCTCCTCTACCTCTCGCTCTACCTCTATAATTACTATACCCTGCCCTATGCCTGTCTCTCTCATACTGTTCCCTTTGTGGACACTCACTTCTCCAATGCCCTTTTTCCCTACAATATGCGCATTGGTTCCTACTCAAGGGTTCCCTATTCCATTTACTCTCGCCTTTATCCGTTCCCCTATACACTTCCTTTTCCCTTCTATCTACCTTCTATCTACCGCTAGCATATCTGCTTTTCTACGCATCTTACGCTCTTCCTCCTTCTTTGTCTCTGTTTCCCTATTCATGTATACCTTATTTGCTACCTCCATTAGGTGGGTTATGGACATCCCTACAAACCCTTCTAACTTTTGTAGCTTGCACTTTATATCTCCGTAGGCTTGGCTGACAAAGGCAGAGTTAACCATCCGGGAATTCTCAGGAGCCTCCGGATTAAAGGGGGTATGCAAACGGTATGCCTCCAATAATCGGTCATAGAAGACACTGGGCGATTCATCACATTTCTGTAATACCTCAGCCGTCTTAGACATGTTAATCGCCTTCTTTCCTCCAGCTTTCATGCCAGCAATAATAGCGTCCCTGTAAGCTTTTAAATTGACCATGTCTGCGCCATTGACATTCCAATTTGGATCGGTGTTTGGATAATGGGCTGCGGCCCATGCTGCCGGGTTGGCCTGATTTTGTGTACGGGCCACTTCTTCCAGCGCTTTAATTGCCGCTTGATTTATCCTTGTCCTTTCCTCATTATTAAACAATGTCATCAACAATTGCTGGCAATCAGCCCAAGTGGGATTGTGTGTCTGGACTATTGAGGTAAACAAATCCGTCATGGCTTGAGGCTTTTCGGTGTAAGAGGAGTTATGGGTTTTCCAATTAAATAGATTGGTGGTTGTAAAAGGGACATAGACGAAGACTGAATCAGCATATTGTATCTGGCCGTCACCGTTAATGTGTGTCGGGCCAGGAGTCAGTCGAAGAGGCATTTGATAATGTCGGGGTTGTAGGGTACCAGTCATTTGTCGGGTTAGTATGGGGCTTCGTTGAGATGCGTCAGTTAGGGGTTCCGGTCGAGGGGTAGTAAGACAAGGGTATAGGGACGCTTTACTAAGGGGAAGGTTGGTAAGTAAAATATTCCGGGCCGGGCTAGGAGGAGCCTGACCGGAAACTAGATATGGTGCCAAATCTGGGTAGGTGGAGTTAACGGAAGTAGGTATCGGAAGGGGAGGGTTTGAAACAAGAGGGCTGGGCTCAGAGCTAGAGGAGGGAGTAGGTGGGGGCAATGGGGTAAGGGGAGGAGCGTTTCCAACAGCACCTCCTCTTCCTCTTCCGGTGGAGGAGGAGTAAGGGGGCGGCATGGGGATCTCAGACTCAGGGGGCGTGTCCAAAATGGGCGTAATTACGGCCTTAGTGGACAAGCGAGTCCTGGCCACCATGAGGCGACATTGTTCCTCGTGGCATACTCGGATCCACCTTGGCGAGTCATTTACGGCCTGCCTCCAACAGTCAATATATGGAAACTGGCCGTAAAGTTCAGGCCTACCTGATACAGCCACGTGTACACGCTGTACCGGATTAGGATCCAAACTGCCACATGGTGGCCATGCGGCAACCAAAGTAGGCCATTCCCTACTACATAAAGTAGTCAGGCGTGCTGGAGACATCTTTACCCCAAAATCACATACAGTATATCCCTTTTTAAAGTTTTTTAACATACATCCTAAGGGATCCAAAACCGTTGAATCTGACGCGCCCATACTTAACAATGAAGCGTCGTCTCCAACAGAAACTAAACAAACACTCTTCCAACGGTCACACCCGTTCCCTCGGCAACAGCACCACGTGGTACAGTTACTAAGCGAAACGCACACAACAAAACACTCAGGGAATTCCCGTACACACACAGCTGTTACACCAGTCACTAAATAACTAATACTGTGCCCTTTGGCGAAACTATACGGTCACCCACGCTATAATTCCCTATATCTGAATTACCCGTCTATAACATACCCCAGTAACATCGTCTTTACAAACAGTAGTTACAGTACGGTTAGTATTGGTTAGAGCACAATTTAAAGTCACAGTTCAATTAGTAGTGGTTATGGTGTTAAACATACAACATAGACGACAGTTATTAGTACTTATTTACAGTATCAGTAATTATACATGGTTATGGTACCGTGCGCTATAATACAGTTACACACTATTTACACTCTCGCTAGACGGCAGAGCTCACGCTATCTAGCAAGATATACACACTATTACAACAATCTTTAGCACATTTACAATTCCCAGCTAATCTATTGGCCAGTACCTTGATGGACTACCTAAAACTATCTACATCTGTTTTGGTTAGCCACACTGCCCAAGCACCACATATAGCGAACTAGAGGGCAGAATTTACAACAGTACCCTCTTAGTCTATCTACTCTATCAATAGTCTAGTGGGTTCCAAATTTACACGCCTTCCCACTTAGCCAAGATAGGTTGAGATCTAGCGAACCGAATTTACACAGGCGCCGCTTAGTCTCCCGGTCCCTCCGACCTAGCGAACGAAATATACACCGGTGTCCGGCTAGGGCTATTTACACCAGAACCCCGCTTGACTGCAAACCAAAATTAAACGTGCTGACTACAGGGCGTTTAATTGAGCGGTGCGCCTTCGCTCCTTTCCTCCACTGGAGGGGGCAGATTCCAAATAACCCCTTATGGGCCTACCGCACAATCGGTATCCAATACCCCTAGTGGGTCCGCCGTCTAAAACAGCGGTCGTCTTACCTCCTCGTTCCTGAACCTGAGTTCACACTCATCGACGGGGACACCCCAGCACTTACTACGTAGAGGTCGATGATCTCCTGGACAACAGACCAGTGGCACCGAGACGAAGGGAGGTCCACGCAGAAGTTCAGGGGTGCAGCCGTAGAGAACGTGGGCAAAGATAGACCGTCTCACGCCTCTGTTTCTCAGCTACCGTTGAACGATGAGCTTCCCGGCCAATGCATCAAATGATACCGGAGAAACTGACGGAAGCCAAGCACAGAGAGATGGACACAGGTTTCTTCAGGAAGGAAGAGATTCTTTATTCGATTCACCGAACGGGACTCAGAGGGACTAATGTCACCAAAATACAACAAGATCTGAGACAATAGTGTAGGTTCCTTATATAGGCATGTAACTCCACCCATAATTAGCTCCACCCACACATACTCTTACCAATCAATCGAACAAGAACTAACTTCCTGTTTGACCACATGGCTTGCCCAGCACAATGGAGGAGGGGAATACTACATCCTGTATTCTCGCACATGCTCCGTACACTACTGATTGTATCTTTGCCACGGGGAAAAACCAACCGACCGATACACCAGCATATGCACGTACACATGCCACGTGGTAATCTCGGCCTACTAAATTTATTTTTACCGAGATTCCACCACAGCTCATCTTGTGTCATTACAGAGAGAACATATCTGAAGTATATCAGACTGGTCCCACCCATATGGGCAGTCCAGATCCGAAATGCCAGCATTTTCTCTCTGCACGAGAGATACAGCAACCCCAGACGATCATTTCAGCCTTGTTAGGCATCATCAGTGAGGCATAGCTGATATCTCTCTAGGCACCGTGAGCAAGGGGTCCACGTCTGGATTACCCTTTAAACTTATGGAGAGAAAAAAACGGGTCGCAAGAGTATTCTGAGAACGGACAGCAGCTGAAATAGCCTGCCCTTCGGTGGGTCCCCGCTCAGAACTCAAGCTGGTTTTAGCTCATCTTGTGCCATTACAGAGAGAACATATCTGAAGCATATCAGACTGGTCCCACCCATACGGGCAGTCCAGATCCGAAATGCCAGCAAGTTCTCTCTGCACGAGAGATACAGCAACCCCAGACGATCGTTTCAGCCTTGTTAGGCATCATCAGTGAGGCATAGCTGATATCTCTCTAGGCACCGTGAGCAAGGAGATCAATGGAAACAACTTTTTACTAGAGCGCACAAAACTTCCATAGCCACTGTTTCCCAGGAAAGCAATTACAAGCGCATCACAAGATGGCATTACACTCCCTCGAAACTGAGCAAGATGTATCCGGAATCCAAAGATATATTTTGGAGGTGCAACCAGTCGGGGGCAAATCACTCACATATCTGGTGGAAATGTCCGATTATAGAAAGGTACTGGGTCAGAATGCATACACTTATACAGAGCATCACGAATGCCAAAATCCCCTTTACACCGGAACATTTGATTTTTCTCTTACCACCCCAAAACATAAGTTATAAAGAGAATAAACTAATCTCACAAATACTTATGGCAGCTAATCTTCTTATTCCAATTTACTGGAAACAAGCTAAAGCTCCCTCCATCAGGAAATGGATTGAAAAAGTGGAGGGCATTAGACAGATGGAGGAGTTCACTTATGCCGTGGTAAAAAATTTCTCTCAATACACACAAACCTGGCATCCTTGGATTTCCTTCATGGAAAAAGGCGAAAAGACAAAATAATCTCACCTTGAATGGGATGACAAACACAAGGTTACACTGCTACATGCGCAACCATTGCGATTAAACCCAATTACACACACACGGAAACCACACACGACACGACACTTCTCAATAAGAGAACTGGGATATGACCTGTTGTTACCGATATATGTTGTATTTTATATAGCAACACCACTTAATATAGAGGAAATTATAATTAGAATGTGATATCAAAATACCGTTGTTAGCATTTGAGATACTATGTAAATAAAATTACACCAAGTCTAGGAATATACGCTGTTATCAACCGAATTTGAAAATGTTTACAAACAGTTTAGTAAGTTAGAAACACGCATGTTATCTATATATCAATACTTGACTTTGAATATAATTTGTATGATGTTATGTATATACCTTGCATATGACAATGTAACTCTTTACTTAAAAAACAAATACAAATTTAAATATAAAAAAAAAAAAGATCCCTGCACTAGCAGGTGAAGAAGACTTATGTATGTGGCCTTTAAGTAAAGCATCTTTAATATATTCATCCATGAGCCTACTCTCCTGTGGGGATAGGTCATATACTGCCCCCTAAGGGGGCATAGTGCCAGGTAGCAGATCTATGGAGCAATCATAAGATCTGTGAGGAGGCAGCGTATTGGTGTGACTTTTACTGAATGCTTCTCTAACCTCCCAATACGGAACAGGAATTTCAGAAATCTGTGATGTAGGAGTAGGCAAAGTAACAATGTCCACTCTCTTAGTAATAGGTGACATGCATCTCTCACTACAGTCTTTACCCAATTCCAGTATTTCCCCCTTAGCCCAGTCAGTATGATGGTTATGTTTAACAAGCCATGGGAATCCTAATTTGATGGGACAAGAAGGATGAAGCATTTATCTGAAATGTGATGGTCTCATTGTGTAAAGCTCTTATAGTAATACTAATAGGCATGGTTTCATGGGTAATAAATGACAGAGAGAGGTCTCATCAATAGCTTCAACGGCCAGGGGTGATGATCTCTCCTTGATAAGTATGGAGTGTCTCTTGACAAATTGCGTGTCGATAAAGTTTGCTGCGGCACCTGAGTCCATCAGGGCTTTGCATGCAAAACTTTTCTTGTTGCAATTGACAGTAATATCAAGGAGAAATCTACTTTGGGTAGTACCAGAGGACATATCCATCACACCTAAGACCTGTCCCCTTAAGGTTCTTAGGTGCGGAAGTTTTTAGGCTGTATGGGACAAGCATCTCTCATATGTCCCTACTTGCCACAGTATAAACAAAGGCCCTCTTTTCTCCTAAATTGTTTCTCTGCCTCTGACAGTCTAGTAACCCACAATTTCATAGGTTCCAGCTCAGACTATACAGGAAGGCCAGAGACAACAGGTCTGGAGAACCGAGGCGCCAGTGACATATTCAAGCATCTGGTTCTATTTCTAGTACTCTCCCTGGTTCTGATATGGTTGTGGATATGCATCACATACGTGATGTAATAATTTTACCTCCCTGGTAGTTCTTTGGCAGCAATCTCTTCAAGGATAGTTTCAGATAATTCCTCTGCAAAGGCAGTGATTGAACCGCTATTAGTCCAGTCTACCTCAGAAGCTAGAGTGTGGAATTAAATACCATAATCTGAGACAGGGCAGTTCCCTTGTTTGATACGCATTAGGGCAGTAGCAGTGTTGGTCTCCCAATCCAGGTTCAAACGTTAGTTTAAATTCCATAAGGAATTCCAAGTAATTATAGGCAATAGACGTATTACTTTCCCATAATGGATTGGCTCCATGCTAAGGTTGTACCTTAAAAAATTGTGATAGACTGGGTGTTAGATATACCAACACCAGTCAATAGGTGGAGCGCTCAAAGTGAGGTAACTTACCCCCCTCTTTGGCTTTTTAAGTAACCTGGAGGTGGGGATGAGAAAAATAGAAAAACAATATCGCGTAATACGTTTAAGATTAAGTGGGATGCAAAAAAAAATATACGTAGACCCACTCACATGGTTCTGAGCCTAGCAGGATAGGCTCAGATCTCTTGAACAGGCGTGTTTGGGATGACACGGAACCTTACTTGTAAAGGTGGAGGAGGATCCCGTTGTGCCTTTAAGAAATAAAGTGCCAGATTTGGTGCAGTATGCAAATGTATTTCAATGTGAAAGGCAAAGTATGAGAAACTACTCACCTGGTTCAGAGCCTAAACCCTGGCTCTGAGTTGATTGGTGTATGTGTGTCTATAAGGGGACACAAAACACTCTGGATATATAGCAGGAGCACAGGATACTTCATCAACAGGAGGATTTTAAATAAAAGAAAATTTATTCCAAAATATAAAAAAACACTATATAAATAAAATCAATAAATTAAATCAGTGTTAGAAAATAAGTCCTCAGTCCTGTATGATGAAATTGCAGTTAAATAAAAAAACACCAAGAAAAAGCAAAATTGCTTGTGTGTAAGTGCAAGACAGTTTTCTGAAGCTGTTTACTTAAGGGGATAAAGGAACACTATTGTGTTAGGAATATCTGTATTACTAACGTTATTATGTCCCTGTCCCTAGCTGTAAATTGCCCTCCCTCCCCCATGTTTGCCAAAAAAAATAGAAAATAAAGTTCTACTTAGCTTGTTCCAACACTGAGGCTTACTTGGCACTGCTTACCTCTCCTTTTCCCGCAATGACACAAAGGAGGCATATCCTCCATTCAAAATTTTTTGAATCAATGCTTTTCTATAGAGCTTCTGTGTTCCATGACTGGGTTTTACTTGGTTAATGTCATACTGACAGCCACTGCACCCCATTGATACACATACACACACTGCACTCCAAACACACACATACTCTGCACACCACATACACACACTGAACCCCACACACACTGCACACCTCAAACACACGCTGTTCTCCTCAAACACATTTCACCTCACACACATACTACACTCCCCACACACACACACACACACATTGGCTATTATCTTGTGCAACACTACCAATAAGTACTTAAGTGTCTGCCACATAGTCTGCGAGACCTCCTGATGAAAGGCGATTGGTTCACCCGACTGGACCTCAAAAGATGCCTACCTGTCGGTGCCAGTGGACCCCTCATGCCGCAGGTTCCTTTGTTTCCATTGGCGAGGTCGACCATGCCAATTCACTTGTCTCTCATTCGGACTCAGTTCGGTCCCATGGTGTTTCACGTAACTACTGAAACCGATCATGGCTCGTCTCCGATCTATGGGGTAAGAGGCATCACTTATCTGGACGATTTGCTGATTTTCTGTGATTCTGTGTCACGACTACAATCTCACATGGACTTTGCCGCACGCTTATGCTAACTTGGGTTTCATAGTCAACCAGGCAAAGTCAGCATTTGTGCAGACTCGAGTCATCCAATTTCTGGGATTTGAAATAGACTCGAATACGTGTGTGCTATGCCTCGCCCCTCCAGAAAATAAAGGCCATTTGGAAGGAAATTCGAAAGATTCTACGCATGGAACACGTTCCATGGCTTGGATTGTCAGCCTCCTCTCAGCCTCCATACAAGCAATTTACCCGGGCCCCCTCCACTATTGGGCCACGCAGAGACTGAAGTCACACTATCTGCGATCCGGCCTCTCATACAACCAGAAGGTGCCACTCAACGCCGAAGTATGGACGGAACTTCGTTGGTGGCTCCTACATATGCAGGCTTGGAACGGGAAGGCCATATTTGGCCCATCTCCGGATTTCTTGGTGGAGTCGGATGCCAGCCTCTGGGGCTGGGCTGCACACTGTGTGGACTCATCCACCGGAGGACCTTGGTTGGGCAAAGAGACCGATCTAGATATCAACTGCTTGGAACTTATTGTGGGGTCCTTCACCATTCACAGCCTGGCTTGCAACATGACCAATTGCTGCATCCTGTTGCACATGGAAAAAATGTCTCAGTCGTCCAATATATCAACCTCTTGAGTGGTGCTCACTCACAGGCTTTATCAGAAGTGACCAAGGACATTTACAGTTTTTGTCTCTCCCAAAACATCACGTTGCGGGCGGAATACATTTCAGGGATATCAAACTGCACGGCAGATTGGTACTCACGACATTGGAGGGACAGCAGCGATTGGGTTCTCCATTAGACGATCTTCCACAGACTAGTTGACTTCAGGGGTCCGTTCCAACTTGACCTATTTGCTTCCCGGACCAACCACCAACTTCCCAGGTTCTTCAGCTGGCTTCCGGATCCAGAATGCTAAGTGGTGGGTGCATTTCTCTAGAGATGGCCACCAAAAAAAGCCACCTCCGTTCTCCATGTTGGCGAGAGTCCTACACCAGGTTCGAGTTCAGGGAACCCCTCTGCTCCTCATTACACCATTATGGCCGAGCCTGGCTTGGTTCCCGGACCTATTGGAACTATCGTCTGAAGACCCTCTCTGCATTCCTTCGTCCCTCATCTCCTGACCGACATTCAGGGGGCACCTCAGCCCCTCATCCTCCAAGACCACCTGGAACTCATGGCTTGGACAATTTCGGGGGATCCTGGTTGGTCAACGGTCTATCACAGGTCACTAGGGACCTGCTATGAGACTTGTGGGCACCTAGCACTAGGCGCAACTACCTCACAGCCTGGAACAAATGGACTGGCTGGTGTTTGGAAAGAGACTCCGATCCATTAACTATTTTCATAGTGTTAAACTGTTTATCTCATATGTTTTCATCAGGTCTAGCCTATCATTCCATCAATGTTTCATGTTCGGCCATTTCGGTGGCCCACGTTCCAATTCGGGGCCTACCGGTTGGTCAAGACCCACTGGTGTGTAGACTGCTCCATGGGATTAAATTGTCATGTCATCCGGCTCCGAAATATGCACGCCTTTGAGATCTCGACCTTGTTCTGTGTTTTCTCCGAACACTTCCGGGTTGCTCCACGTGGAGCCCAGCAGAGAGGCAGAGCATTGGAAGCCATCAGGCAGGCTTCCGATGCTCTGCCTGTACTGAGTGCCTTGAGGGGTCGAGGCACTAAGTAAATATAAATAGACAGTCCCCCCTCTCCAATTTAGGACCCCCAGGGGCCATGTGACTGCTCTAAAAGCAGTCCCCCTGCTGGTGG
Source organism: Pelobates fuscus (assembly GCF_036172605.1). Taxonomy (NCBI): domain Eukaryota; kingdom Metazoa; phylum Chordata; class Amphibia; order Anura; family Pelobatidae; genus Pelobates; species Pelobates fuscus. The sequence goes on from NC_086322.1 coordinate 245,749,176, forward strand.
AAAAAGTTTTTTAAAAGCTTGAAAAAAGTTTAAAAATATATACTTAATAAATAAAATATATATATATATATATATATGAGATATATATATATATATATATATATATATATATGCATGTATTATATCTATTTATAATATGTATATATGTATATCTTATATATAACATCATACTATGTGTATTTTTGGTCAAAGCCTTTGCCAGAAATATGGCACTCTCCGTTTCAGCTAGAAGAGCACTATGACTAAGATCCTGGACGGCAGATGCATCTTCGAAATCAAGTGTGTGTGCCTTACCCTTCCACGGAGACATGTTATTTGGGAAAAATCTTGGTTGAATGCATAAAGAGAGCAGCCAAAGGCAGAAGCGTATTCCACAAGATTGCAAACCCAGAGGATTCTTTCATTCCAAAAGATACCCAGATTATTCTTCCTTTCATGACACAAGATCTTACAAGCCGGGAAGAGAGTATGGAAGATCCCAGCCATGGAAAGGAGGTCAGTCATCTACAAGAGGAGGAAAGTCTTGAGGCTCTTCATTCCATAAGAATACCAGATCCTTATGACGGGTTACCCCCCCAGTCAGGTGGAGTGGGGGCACGTCTGCTATTATTTCAAAAAGCATAGGAGCAATCCACATATGGGTATTGGATATTATAAAAAGAGGATACCTTTTAGAATTTTCCAGAACTCCTCCAAGTCACTCATTTCAAAGGACAAAATGGCCAGGAGAGAAAAGAAAAGCCTTAAAATAATTCATTTCTACACTCCAAGGGGTCATCATACAAGTTCCTCAGTTTCAACAGGTTAACAAGGTTTCTATTCCCATTTATTTCTCACCAAAAAAGCTTCAGGAGGATGGAGACAAATCCTGGACTTACACAGGTTAAAATCAGTTCCTAAATATCCGCAGGTTCAAGATGGAATCCATCCAATCCATCATAAAGACAGTTTTCCCAGGTCAGTGGCTGATTTCTATAGACTTGCCAGACGCCTATTTTCGTATTCCCATCGCTATGGATCACCAAAAGGTCCTTCAATTTGGGGTAGAAAAAGGACATTTTCAATCCCGTGCCCTCCCATTCGGTCTCAGCATGGCTCCAAGAACATTCTCCAAAGTTCTGGTAGTCTTAATCGCAGAACTCCGAAAGAAGGGCATAGCCATTTACCACTACCTAGACGACATCCTTATTCTGGAAGAAAACAATGATACCCTTCGGATCCATGGGCAAAGCTGTATTCTTTTCCTTCAACTTCATGGTTGGAAGATCAACCAGGAGAAAAGTCATCTACAACTGTAACGGAGCTCCTAATACTCCTACCGAGTATCTCCGTTGATGGATGCTCCTAGTGCTTCTCGAGGACTCCAAGCACTCCACTTGACACCATCAGCACTGCAGACCGAACCTCTCTTTCTGCAGAGAGCGATGCTGGAAAAAAAGCTCCGTGATTATAGCTAGGGGAGTATGTACAGTATAGCAATCCCCCAGTGTAGATGCAGTCGTATCCCCCCAATCATGAGACGAGGCTCTATGTTGAGGGTCAAACAGGAATAGACAGAGCTGTGGTTTTATTTTTCTTATATACACATTTTTACACAATAGTACCACCCACAGGGTTTTGTGGAACAGCCAATCAAACATGTAATATACAGTCAAACATTGAGTAAACTTTGACCCTGTACCTCACAGTCAGCAGACACATTCCAGCCAATCAGCAGCACACCCTCCATAGCAGACCCTCCCACCTCCTGGACAGCATCCATTTTAGATTCATTTGGAAGCTGCATACATTTTTTTTTATTATTTTTTTTTATTTATTTATTTATTTATTTATTTATTTTAATTCTTTATTTTTGTAGTGCATGGGGGTATAACAAATGAGCATGTGGTACCCCAACGGCATTCCTCATGCTTTTCAAGTAACAATTGTAACAATAGGGCATATGTTAATACCCTAGGCTGCGCAGAGCCCTCCATGGGTGAAGATGGATGCATTTTTTTTTGGCGCTCAGGTTTTTTATTTTATTTTTAAGTTCGACGGGTATGATGGCTTTTATTTGGCCTTTTTTGGGGCTGAAAAATGAAGATTTTTTAGAAAAAAGAAGACGTTGAATAGTAAATAGAGCTTGGTTGCTTCTTCTAAGTGTTGCTTCTAAGTGTCTGTGGTTGGAGATATTCTGGAGAGTTTTACAGAAGCTTCAACTGTCTAAGAGTTGTGCTAAGAGTTTTCTTTTTTACTGTTACAGGTAAGATTCATCTGTAGGAAAAGGTTACTGATTGCACAAGGTTTGATTTCCTGTTGGTAATTATAAGGCATTTGATTGGATTAGGTAGCTACTTGCTATTGATTGCTGTGTAAATTAGCTATTGTTTGCTAATAAGCAGAGGCCTACCCAGGTGTTAAACATTCCTAGTGGGAGGTGATTTTAGGAGTATATAAGGGCTGTTGTCATTAGCTTGGCTAATAGAGCTTGGTTGCTTCTTCTAAGTGTTGCTTCTAAGTGTCTGTGGTTGGAGATATTCTGGAGAGTTTTACAGAAGCTTCAACTGTCTAAGAGTTGTGCTAAGAGTTTTCTTTTTTACTGTTACAGGTAAGATTCATCTGTAGGAAAAGGTTACTGATTGCACAAGGTTTGATTTCCTGTTGGTAATTATAAGGCATTTGATTGGATTAGGTAGCTACTTGCTATTGATTGCTGTGTAAATTAGCTATTGTTTGCTAATAAGCAGAGGCCTACCCAGGTGTTAAACATTCCTAGTGGGAGGTGATTTTAGGAGTATATAAGGGCTGTTGTCATTAGCTTGGCTAATAGAGCTTGGTTGCTTCTTCTAAGTGTTGCTTCTAAGTGTCTGTGGTTGGAGATATTCTGGAGAGTTTTACAGAAGCTTCAACTGTCTAAGAGTTGTGCTAAGAGTTTTCTTTTTTACTGTTACAGGTAAGATTCATCTGTAGGAAAAGGTTACTGATTGCACAAGGTTTGATTTCCTGTTGGTAATTATAAGGCATTTGATTGGATTAGGTAGCTACTTGCTATTGATTGCTGTGTAAATTAGCTATTGTTTGCTAATAAGCAGAGGCCTACCCAGGTGTTAAACATTCCTAGTGGGAGGTGATTTTAGGAGTATATAAGGGCTGTTGTCATTAGCTTGGCTAATAGAGTTTGGTTGCTTCTTCTAAGTGTTGCTTCTAAGTGTCTGTGGTTGGAGATATTCTGGAGGTAATCTGAGGTATTCATGAGGATAAATAAAAAGTTAAGATTCGTTTGATTTAAATTATTCACCTCATTGGAATGGCAGACTTAGTTCAGTGTAATAGTTGCTTTGCATTTGTTTCACGTTCCACTTTTTGGAGGTTTGGTTGTTGTCTAATCTGTAGACAGTTCTCTATCTTGCGGCAGGAGATTGTATTTTTGAAGTCTGAGATTTGTAAATTATCTGGTAAACAAACTCAGGCTGGAACTGCTGCAAAGCCACTGCCACAGAGACATACTAGGAATGGCAGATGGATTACTGTAGGATCTGGTAGACTTAGAGTTGTGGATAAAAGGCATATTGCACAGTCTGTTGTTCTACATAATTCATTTTCTGCACTTTCAGAGTGTAATGGTGTCATGGAGACAGGCACTGAGGCTAGTGGTGTTGTGCAGAGAGGCACTGAGGCTAGTGGTGTTGTGCAGAGAGGCACTGAGGCTAGTGGTGTTGTGCAGAGAGGCACTGAGGCTAGTGGTGTTGTGCAGAGAGGCACTGAGGCTAGAGGTGTTGTGGAGAGAGGCACTGAGGCTAGAGGTGTTGTGGAGAGAGGCACTGAGGCTAGAGGTGTTGTGGAGAGAGGCACTGAGGCTAGAGGTGTTGTGGAGAGAGGCACTGAGGCTAGTGCTGTTGTGGAGAGAGGCATTGAGGCCAGTGGTGTTGTGCAGAGAGGCTTGAAGACTATGATGAGGCCTAATATAAAGCAGTTGTTGTTGGGGGATTCCATCATAAGAGGTGTGGAGATGGACAATGGTGGTCTTGTGAGGTGTCTTCCCGGAGCTACTGCTCACAGAGACAGGAGACGTATCTGTAATATTGTTAAGCAAGCAAAGCAGGAAGGGGAATTGGATGTACTTGTCCATTTAGGGACAAATGACTTGGCTTGCAATGAGGTTTCAGAGGTTAAGGAAGTTTTTAGTGTTTTTGCCAATGATATACGGCAGGTTGCTTCCACACTGTCATTCTCTGAAGTTCTGCCTGTGCATAACACTCAGAATGACAGGCGGATGCGTATTAGGGACTTTAACTTGTGGCTTGGTGAATGGTGTCGGGAGCAAGGATTTGGCTTTATTGCTCATGGTAGCTCTGTTTGGAACGGAAATAAACTGTACAAAAAAGATGGTTTGCATCTTTCTCAAAAGGGAACAAATGTTCTCAGTGAGCAGTTCAGAGGTTTTGCTAAGATGTATTTAAACTAGGAGGGGGGGGGCAAAAGGGTGATAAAACATCAATCCAATTGTCCCCCAAAACAAGGACAGAAGGTGCCTGTAGCAAGTGTGTTAAAAAATGATAAGCTTAGAGTCATGTCTACAAATGCTCGCAGTTTAGGGAATAAGATCCATGAACTTGTGGCAATAATGGCAACTGATAGTGTAGATTTAGTCGCTGTTACTGAGACATGGTATAATGAAAAAAATGACTGGGACATAGCAATACCAGGGTACTCTTTATATAAAAAAGACAGGGAAGGCAAGAAAGGGGGAGGGGTGGCCCTGTATGTGAAGGATAGCATAAAATCTAGCCTAATAAAGGTTAGTGATACGAACATAGAGTCCATTTGGGTTACGTTAGAATTTGGTAATCACACAGTAGTTCGTGTAGGTGTGATTTATAGGCCCCCAGGACAAATTGAAGAGTTAGATAATCTACTAGTTGAAGAAATAGCTAAAATGACAATGAAGGGGGAAGTTATCACCATGGGTGACTTTAATCTTCCTGATGTGAATTGGAAAACAAAAATAGCTACTTGTGCCAGAAGCACACAAATTCTAAACTCCCTACTGGGATTGTCTCTAAAACAAGTCGTTGAGGAGCCAACTCGTAAAGAGGCCATACTAGATTTAGTGTTAACAAATGGAGATTTGGTATCAGATATTACTGTAGGTGAAAGTTTAGGATCCAGTGATCATCAGTCAGTGTGGTTTAATATAAGAACAGTGACTGAGTCACACCACACAAAAACAAAAGTTTTAGACTTTAGAAAAACAGACTTTTCTAAAATTAGAATATGTGTAAAGGAGTCATTATCAGACTGGAGCAACTTAAATGGAGTCCAAAATAAATGGGATTATTTAAAAGCCGCACTACTGAAGGCAACAGAAAATTGCATTAGGCTTGTCAGTAAAAGCAAAAAATTCAAGAAACCACTGTGGTACTCCGCAGATGTGGCCAAAATAGTAAAAAACAAAAAGTTAGCATTTAGTAATTATAAAAAAACCCAGAGTGAGGAAGACAGAATGACCTATAAGATTAGGCAGAAAGAGGCTAAGCAAGTTATAAGAGCTTCCAAATCACACACAGAAGAGAAAATAGCACAGTCAGTAAAAAAGGGGGACAAAACTTTTTTTAGATACATAAATGAGAAAAGAAAAGTAAATCAAGGATTAGTTAGATTAAAAACAAAAGAAGGAAGGTATGTAGATGAGGATAAAGGTCTAGCTGACTGCCTCAATGAATATTTTTGTTCGGTATTTACAGCTGAAAATGAAGGAAAGGGACCTCTGTTAAAAAAAAGGATAAATGAGTCATTTATTACACGTGAGTTTACAGAGGAAGAGGTTCTATTTCAACTGTCAAAAGTAAAGACAAATAAGTCAATGGGACCTGATGGAATACACCCAAAGCTATTAAAATAGCTTAGTTGTGTACTAGCAAAACCATTAACAGATTTATTTAACCAATCATTGTTAACAGGAGTAGTCCCAGAAGATTGGAAGTTAGCGAATGTTGTGCCCATTCACAAGAAAGGTAATAGGGAGGAGTCGGGCAACTATAGGCCAGTAAGCCTTACTTCAGTAGTGGGGAAAGTGATGGAAACCATGTTAAAGGATAGGATTGTTGAACATCTAAAAACACATGGATTTCAAGATCAGAGACAACATGGGTTTACTTCAGGGAGATCATGCCAAACTAATCTTATTGATTTTTTTGATTGGGTAACTAAAATTATAGATCAGGGAGGTGCAGTAGACATTGCTTACCTAGATTTCAGTAATGCTTTTGACACTGTTGCACATAGAAGGCTTATCAATAAACTGCAATCTTTGAGTTTGGATTCCAATATTGTTGAATGGGTAAGGCAGTGGCTGAGTGACAGGCAACAGAGGGTTGTAGTCAATGGAGTATATTTGAAGCTTGGGCTTGTCACCAGTGGGGTACCTCAGGGATCTGTACTTGGACCCATTCTCTTTAATATTTTTATTAGTGATATTGCAGAAGGTCTTGATGGTAAGGTGTGTCTTTTTGCGGATGATACTAAGATATGTAACAGGGTTGATGTTCCAGGAGGGATAAGCCAAATGGCAAATGATTTAGGTAAACTAGAAAAATGGTCAGAGTTGTGGCAACTGACATTTAATGTGGATAAGTGCAAGATAATGCATCTTGGACGTAAAAACCCAAGGGCAGAGTACAGAATATTTGATAGAGTCCTAACCTCAACATCTGAGGAAAGGGATTTAGGGGTGATTATTTCTGAGGACTCCTTTAAGCACAGTGAATGGTATTTTATTGTACTGCTGCTGGCCCTTTAAGAACTGTCTGGGGACATATTGAGACTTTGGGTAACAATACCCTTTAAGACTATGGCCCCTGAAAACGTATGGACTTTTATTCAGTGATTATGGCCCTGTGTGAGCGGTGATACCCCAGATAGCTATACTACCATGGAGCCTATTCATCTGCGCGCTATTCGGTAGTTTTGTGCGCTCAGATCCCAGCTATCTGGGGATATGTGAAATGTCTGTGTGTTATGGATAAAAAGTAACTTTCTGTATTTTAAAGTGTTTTATGTCTTTCTGTAACCATGTGGTTAATGGAGTCTGCTTCTAGCCCTGGATAATTGGATTACTTTCCTCTTTGTCTCCAGGATAGAGTCCTATGTAAAACCTGTCTAAACCGGTTTGCCATGCGGCTAGTAAGGGACAAAAGATACTTTTAGTAACTTTTGAACCCCTGGTCGGATTCATGCCATTTTTTAATATGTTGTTCCCCTGAATTGTGGATATGATTGATTGTGGATATGTATTTTTATGTGAATGTGATGTATGGTTTTAGAGTTATGAAAGTTGTGTAAAAAGTATATTTTAAACTGTATGCATAATGGGATTATGTGTTACACTAAGGGGAGGGGATGTGTGGGTTGCACCCGTGATACTATTGGTCATTTTATGCCTCCCCCTGGGTGTGGCCTGTATGTGTGAGATGGAAATAACAGCCAGGCTGGATGAGCCAGTCCAGAGTTCCTGTTTAACCCTCAAAGTGAAGTGTCGTCTCATTATTGGGGGAGGATTTATTGCATGCTGTTCCAGTTTGACTGCTAGGAGTGCAAACCTATTCGTATGGTTCCTATTCAACTGTCTACAGCATTCAGAGGCTTGAGAGGATTCATATGCTTCTCTGATTCGGTGATTGTGGTGTCTGCCAGAGTGCTTGGAGTCCTCAGGAAGCGCTAGGAGCATCCATTAACGGAGGTACCCAGTCGGGGTGCCAGGCGATCCGTTACACACACTACACACACTATACACACTACACATTTATACACACACTACATACACACTGCATACACACTATACACACTGCATACACACTACAAACACTGCATACACTCTACACACACTGCATACACACTACACACACTGCATACACACTACACACATTATACACACACTGCATACACACTACACACACTGCACACACACTGCATACACTGCACACACACTGCATACACACTACACACACTATACACACACTGCATACACTCTGCACACACTGCATACACTCTACACACACTCTACAGACACTATACACACTCTACAGACACTGCAAACGCTGCACACACACTGCAAACACTGCACACACACTGCAAACACTGCACACACACACTGCATACACTGCACACACACTGCATACACTGCACACACACTGCATACACTACACACACTATACACACACTGCATACACTCTACACACACTGTATACACTCTACACACTATACACACTCTACACAAACTGCAAACACTGCACACACTCTACACACACTGCATACACTATACACACTCTACACACACTGCATACACACTGCATGCACTATACACACACTGCACTAACTATACACACACTGCATACACACTGCACACACTATACACACACTGCATACACACTATACACATACTGCATACACACTGCACACACTATACACACACTGCATACACTATACACACTGCATACACACACTGTACACACTATACACACACACTATACACACACCACACACACTGCACACACTATACACACACTACACACACTGCATACACACTGCACACACTATACACACTGCACACACTATACACACACTGCACACACTACATGCACTACACACACTGCATACACAATATACACACACTATACACACACTGTACACACTATGCACACACTGCATATACTATGCACACACTATACACACACTACACACACTGCATACACACTGCACACAATATACACACACTACACACACAGCATACACACTGCACACACTATACACGCACTGCACACACTACATGCACTACACACACTGCATACACACTAAACACACACACTATACACACACTGCATACACTATGCACACACTATACACACACACACTGCACACACTATACACACACTGCATACACTTCATACACTATACACACACTGCATACACATACATTTAAAAAAAATTGCAGTTGTTTTTTACATTTGGGGAGGGGGGTGCCAAATAAACGATCCACCCCGGGTGCCAAATGCTCCAGGTACGCCCCTGTATAGAGGGGAGCCATGTTACTCTGTATATAGAGAGGAGCCATGTTTACACTGTATATAGAGGGAGCCATGTTACTCTGTATATAGAGAGGAGCCATGTTTACACTGTATATAGAGGGGAGCCATGTTACTCTGTATGTAGAGGGAGCCATGTTATTCTGTATATAGAGGGAGCCATGTTTACACAGTATATAGAGGGAGCCATGTTATTCTGTATATAGAGGGAGCCATGTTTACACGGTATATAGAGGGAAGCCATGTTACTCTGTATATAGACAGAGCCATGTTACTCTGTATATAGAGGGGAGCCATGTTACTCTGTATATAGAGAGGAGCCATGTTTACACTGTATATTGAGGGAGACATGTTACTCTGTATATAGAGAGGAGCCATGTTTACACTGTATATAGAGGGGAGCCATGTTACTCTGTATATAGAGGGAGCCATGTTATTCTGTATATAGATGGAGCCATGTTACACTGTATATAGAGGGGAGCTATGTTACTCTGTATATAGAGGGAGCCATGCTATTCTGTATATAGATGGAGCCATGTTTACACGGTATATAGAGGGAAGCCATGTTACTCTGTATATAGAGGGAGCCATGTTACTCTGTATTGTGGTGGAATCTCGGTAAAAATAAATTTAGTAGGCCGAGATTACCACGTGGCATGTGTACGTGCATATGCTGACGTATCGGTCGGTTGGTTGCACGTGGCAAGATACGATCAGTAGTGTACGGAGCATGTGCGAGAATACAGGATGTAGTATTCCCCTCCTCCATTGTGCTGGACAAGCCATGCGGTCAAACAGGAAGTTAACTCTTATTTGTTTTGATTGGTTAAGAGAATGTGCGGGTGGAGCTTAATATGGGAGGAGTTATGTGCCTATATAAGGAGCCTGCACTATTGTCCGGGGCTCAGAACTTGTTGTATTTTGGTGACATTAGTCCCTCTGAGTCCCGATCCGTGAATCGAATAAAGAATCTCTTCCTTCCTGAAGAAACCTGTGTCCATCTCTCTGTGCTTGGCTTCCGTCAGTTTCTCCGGTATCATTTGGTGCATTGGCCGGGAAGCTCATCGTTCAACGGTAGCTGAGAAGCAGAGGCGTGAGACGGTCTATCTTTGCCCACGTTCTCTACGGCTGCACCCCTGAACTTCTGCGTGGACCTCCCTTCGTCTCACCGCCACTGGTCTGTTGTCCAGGAGATCATCGGCCTCTACGTAAGAAGTGCTGGGGTGTCCCCGTCGATGAGTGTGAACTCAGGTTCAGGAACGAGGAGGTAAGACGACCGCTGTTTTAGACGGCGGACCCACTAGGGGTATACCGATTGTGCGGTAGGCCCATAAGGGGTTAATCTGTGTATGGAATCTGCCCCCTCTGTCGGAGGGAAGGAGCGAAGGCGCATCGCTCAATCGAACGCTCTTTAGTAAGACCGTTTGATTTGGTTTGGAGTCAGGCGGGGTACTGTGTAAATAGCCCTAGCCGGACACCGGTGTCTTGTCTAGACTAGCGTTCTAGGGTGTACAATTTGTTCGCTAGGTCGGAGGGACCGGGAGACTAAGCGGCGTCTGTGTAAATTCGGTCCGCTAGCTCTCAACCTATCTTGGCTAAGTGGGAAGGCGTGTAAATTTGGAACCCACTAGACTATTGATAGAGTAGAAAGACTAAAAGGGTTCTGTTGTAAATTCCGCCCTCTAGTTCGCTATATGTGGTGCTTGGGCAGTGTGGCTAACCAAAACGGATGTAGATAGTTTTAGGTAGTCCATCAAGGTACTGGCCAATAGATTAGTTGGGATTGTATATGTAATAAAGATTGTTTAGTAACGTGTATATCTTGTTAGATAGCGTGAGCTCTTCCGTCTAGCGAGAGTGTTAATAGTGTGTTGCTGTATTATAGTGCACGGTACCATAACCCTGTATATTTACTGACACTGTATATAAGTACTAATAACTGTCGTCTATTGCATGTTTAACACCATAACCACTAATAATTGTATTGTGACCTTAAATTGTACTTTGACCTATGCTAACCGTTAGTGTTGTCGCGAACCCGAAATTTTCGGTTCGCGAACGGCGAACGTGAACTTCCGCAAATGTTCGCGAACCGGCGAACTGCGCGAACCGCGCGAACCGCCATTGACTTTAATGGTCAGGCGAATTTTAAAACCAACAGGGACTCTTTCTGGCCACAAAAGTGATGGAAAAGTTGTTTCAAGGGGACTAACACCTGGACTGTGGCATGCCGGAGGGGGATCCATGGCAAAAAACCCATGGAAAATTGCACAGTTGAATCAGAGTCTGCTTTTAATCCATAAAGGGCAGAAATCACCTAACATTGACACCTGTCCTCAAAGCCCTGCCCTGATACACACTGACACAGAGCAGAAGAGACTGTTCACCGTCCACAGAGACCATGATACACACTGACACAGAGCAGAATAGGGACTGTTCCCCCTACATAGGGTCACTTGGCAGATATGGATTGACACCTGTCCTCAAAACCCCTGATACACACTGACACAGAGCAGAATAGGGACTGTTCCTCCTACATAGGGTCACTTGGCAGATATGGATTGACACCTGTCCTCAAAACCCCTGATACACACTGACACAGAGCAGAATAGGGACTGTTCCCCCTACATAGGGTCACTTGGCAGATATGGATTGACACCTGTCCTGAAAACCCCTGATACACACTGACACAGAGCAGAATAGAGACTGTTCCCTGTCCACAGAGACCATGATACACACTGACACAGAGCAGAATAGAGACTGTTCACCGTCCACAGAGACCATGATACACACTGACACAGAGCAGAATATGGACTGTTCCCCCTACATAGGGTCACTTGGCAGATATGGATTGACACCTGTCCTCAAAACCCCTGATACACACTGACACAGAGCAGAATAGAGACTGTTCCCTGTCCACAGAGACCATGATACACACTGACACAGAGCAGAATAGAGACTGTTCACCGTCCACAGAGACCATGATACACACTGACACAGAGCAGAATAGGGACTGTTCCCCCTACATAGGGTCACTTGGCAGATATGGATTGACACCTGTCCTCAAAACCCCTGATACACACTGACACAGAGCAGAATAGAGACTGTTCCCTGTCCACAGAGACCATGATACACACTGACACAGAGCAGAATAGAGACTGTTCACCGTCCACAGAGACCATGATACACGCTGACACAGAGCAGAATAGGGACTGTTCCCCCTACATAGGGTCACTTGGCAGATATGGATTGAAACCTGTCCTCAAAACCCCTGATACACACTGACACAGAGCAGAATAGGGACTGTTTCCTGTCCACAGAGTCCATGATACACACTGACACAGAGCAGAATAGAGACTGTTCCCCGTCCACAGAGACCATGATACACACTGACACAGAGCAGAATAGGGACTGTTACCCCTACATAGGGTCACTTGGCAGGTATGGATTGACACCTGTCCTCAAAGCCCATGATACACACTGGGGGGAGCTACTGTCCTCCCCAACCCCTGCGCGGTGGGTGGGGGCCATAAATCACAATGGGGGGACCTACTGTCCTCCCCCCCTCGGCCCCCACCCCTGCGCGGTGGGTGGGGGCCATAAATCACAATGGGGGGGCCTACTTTCCTCCCCCCCGGCCCCCATCCCTGCGCGGTGGGTGGGGGGCATAAATCACAATGGGACGGTCCTACTGATAGGAGTGGAGTATTGTTCATATCAGTTTAATACCTTCCGCGTCTCCTCTCAGTGGACGTGTAAATGGCAGAGATTTTTAATTGTTGAATCACCTCCCCTTTTTAGGCCAAGGTGGGAAGATGCTTAGACCACTGGTATATTGGTGCCATCTTGGAGGATTTTTTTTTGGTTTGGTTTTTGAAGCCACAGTGCTGCACCAGTGGGCCTAAAAATTAGGCATGTACACATGCCTGAAAAATTTGGTATTGTTGCAGCCGCTGCTGTAGCAGCGGCCAGAAAAATTGATGTTTGTTTCACAGGCAGAAAGTGCCCTAAAACATGGCGGCTTGAACCCTAGTTGGTGGCGGATAAGTCACGCAAGTCAAACGTCATTCAGAGCTAAAATACAGCAGCGTGTGGACCATTTTTAGCCCAAGGCAGCTCATCTCATCAGGCCTTTTTTAAGCGAATGTATCGCCCAGTGTCAGTCCCTTCGGGATCCATCCCTCATTCATCTTAATAAAGGTGAGGTAATCTAGACTTTTTTGACCTAGGCGACTTCTCTTCTCAGTGACAATACCTCCTGCTGCACTGAAGTTCTGACAGGACACTTGAAGCGGGGCAGGCCAGAAGTTCTATCGCAAATTGGGATAGCTCAGGCCACAGGTCAAGCCTGCACACCCAGTAGTCAAGGGGTTCATCGCTCCTCAGAGTGTCGATATCTGCAGTTAAGGCGAGGTAGTCTGCTACCTGTCGGTCGAGTCGCTCTCTGAGGGTGGATCCCGAAGGGCTGTGGCGATGCATAGGACTTAAAAAGGTCCGCATGTCCTCCATCAACAACACGTCTTTAAAGCGTCCTGTCCTTGCCGGCGTGGTCGTGGGAGGAGGAGGAGGATGACTTCCACCTCTCCCCCTGTTAGATTCCCGTTGTGCTGTGACATCACCCTTATACGCTGTGTAAAGCATACTTTTTAATTTATTTTGCAAATGCTGCATCCTTTCCGACTTGTTGTAATTCGGTAACATTTCCGCCACTTTCTGCTTATACCGGGGGTCTAGTAGCGTGGACACCCAGTACAGGTCATTCTCCTTCAGCCTTTTTATACGAGGGTCCCTCAACAGGCAGGACAGCATGAAAGACCCCATTTGCACAAGGTTGGATGCCGAGCTACTCATTTCCCATTCCTCCTCCTCACTGATGTCATTGAAGGTATGTTCTTCCCCCCAGCCACGTACAACACCACGGGTACCAGATAGGTGACAACGAGCACCCTGGGATGCCTGTTGTGTTTGGTCTTGCTCCTCCTCCTCAAAGCTACAATCCTCCTCTGACTCCTCTTCCTCACAATCCTCTTCCAGCGTTGCCGCAGGTCCAGCAAGCGATGCTGATAAGGCTTTTTCTGGTGGTGATGGTGACCACAACTCTTCCTCTTCCTCTTCACGCTCACCTACAGCCTGATCCAGCACTCTTCGCAGGGCACGCTCCAGGAAGAAAACAAATGGTATGATGTCGCTGATGGTGCCTTCGTTGCGACTGACTAGGTTTGTCACCTCCTCAAAAGGACGCATGAGCCTACAGGCATTGCGCATGAGCGTCCAGTAACGTGGCAAAAAAATTCCCAGCTCCCCAGAGGCTGTCCTAGCACCCCGGTCATACAAATATTCATTAACAGCTTTTTCATGTTGGAGCAGGCGGTCGAACATTAGGAGTGTTGAATTCCAACGTGTAGGGCTGTCGCAAATCAAGCGCCTCACTGGCATGTTGTTTCGCCGCTGGATATCGGCAAAGTGTGCCATGGCCGTGTAGGAACGCCTGAAATGGCCACACACCTTCCTGGCCTGCTTCAGGACGTCCTGTAAGCCTGTGTACTTATGCACAAAGCGTTGTACGATCAGATTACACACATGTGCCATGCACGGCACATGTGTCAACTTGCCCAACTTCAATGCCGCTATCAAATTTTTTCCGTTGTCACACACCACTTTGCCGATATCCAGTTGCTGCGGAGTCAGCCACTTTTCCACCTGTGTGTTCAGGGCGGACAGGAGTGCTTGTCCGGTGTGACTCTCTGCTTTCAAGCAAGTCAAACCCAAGACGGCGTGACACTTCCGTATCCGGGATGTGGAACAGTACCTGGGGAGCTGGGGGGGTGCCATTGATGTGGAGCAAGAAGCAGCGGCACAAGAGGACTCAGCCGAGGAGGTTATGGAAGAGGATGGAGTAGGAGGAGTAGAGGAGGTGGCAGCAGGACTGCCTGCAATTCGTGGCGGTGTCACCAACTCCTCTGCAATGCCACGCATTCCTTGCTTGTCAGCCGTCAGCAGGTTTACCCAATGCGCAGTGTAGGTGATATACCTGCCCTGACCATGCTTTGCAGACCAGGTATCAGTGGTCAGATGGACCCTTGCCCCAACACTGTGTGCCAGACATGCCATGACTTCCTTTTGCACAATCGAGTACAAGTTGGGGATTGCCTTTTGTGAAAAGAAATTCCGTCCGGGTACCTTCCACTGCGGTGTCCCAATAGCTACAAATGTTTTGAACGCCTCAGACTCAACCAGATTGTATGGTAAAAGCTGGCGGGCTAATAGTTCGGACAAGCCAGCTGTCAGACGCTGGGCAAGGGGGTGACTTGGTGACATTGGCTTCTTACGCTCAAACATGTCCTTGACAGACACATGACTGTGGGCAGATGAGCGGGAACTGCTCAAGGCGGGAGACGGAGTGGCGGATGGTTGAGAGGGGGCAAGAAGGACAGCAGTGGTTGACGTGGCTGAAGATGCTGGACCAGGAGGAGGATGGCGGCTTAGAGTAGGCGTGCTGCTTGTACTCATGTGTTGATCCCATAGGCGTTTGTGATGTGAGATCATGTGCCTACGCAAAGCAGTTGTACCTAGGTGGGTGTTGGGCCTCCCACGACTCAGTTTCCTTTGGCACAGGTTGCAAATGGCATCGCTGTTGTCAGAGGCAGACACACAAAAAAATGCCACACTGCTGAGCTCTGCAATGACGGCATTCTGGTGGTGGACACAGCATGCGTTGATTGGCGTGCTGTCGGGCTGACCCCGGGTGCCGATGCATGCAGTCTGACTGTGCCACTAGCTCCTTGCGACGACCCCCCCTGCTTCCAACTCGTCTCCTCCTCCTCTCTGTCTCCCCATCTGAACTTTCGCCCTGTTCTTCTTCTTGCCAAACGGGCACCCACGTGACATCCATGGACGCATCGTCATCATCAACCGCTTCGCTTGTATCTGACAACTCAGAAAAGGAAGCAGCAGCGGGTACGACATCATCATCATCACACCGTACCTCCATGTGTTTAATGCTGCCTGCCTGAGACATATCCCTGTTATCTACATCCTCTAGCAATAATGGTTGCGCATCACTCATTTCTTCAAACGGGTGTGTGAATAACTCCTCTGACATACCAAGTAAAGCGGCTGTGGTGCTAGTTTTGGTGGTGGCGGCAGGCGGGTGAGTGGTATCTTGAGAGGTGCCTGAAGCTAAGCTGGCACCACGACCACGACGGCCTCTGCGGGGTGGCCTGCCTCTGCCTGTCATTTTTTTGGGGATTAGTGGTACTATTCAATCTATAACAGTGAAAAATAAATTTTGGTTTTAAAAGCACGCTATAGAGACACCAGATATGATTGGCAATGTGCACTGGAACAGTTCTGCAGAGCACACACTGTATGCCTGAGACACCCGCTTGAAGACAGTAACTGCTATTCAATCTATAACAGTGAAAAACAAATTTTGGTTTTAAAAGCATGCTATAGAGACACCAGATATGATTGGCAATGTGCACTGGAACAGTTCTGCAGAGCACACACTGTAGGCCTGACACACCCGCTTGAAGACAAGTAACTGCTATTCAATCTATAACAGTGAAAAACAAATTTTGGTTTTAAAAGCACGCTATAGAGACACCAGATATGATTGGCAATGTGCACTGGAACAGTTCTGCAGAGCACACGCTGAAGGAAGGACTGACAGAGCCGCTTGAAGACAAGTAACTGCTATTCAATCTATAACAGTGAAAAATAAATTTTGGTTTTAAAAGCACGCTATAGGGACACCAGATATGATTGGCAATGTGCACTGGAACAGTTCTGGAGAGCACACGCTGAAGGAAGGACTGACAGAGCTGCTTGAAGGACACTGACTGGCTGCTATTAGCTTACACTAGAAACCTTTTTTCTTTGTAAAAGCACGCTATAGAGACACCAGATATGATTGGCAATGTGCACTTGAACAGTTCTGCAGAGCACACACTGTAGGCCTGACACACCCGCTTGAAGACAAGTAACTGCTATTCAATCTATAACAGTGAAAAACAAATTTTGGTTTTAAAAGCACGCTATAGAGACACCAGATATGATTGGCAATGTGCACTGGAACAGTTCTGCAGAGCACACACTGTAGGCCTGACACACCCGCTTGAAGACAAGTAACTGCTATTCAATCTATAACAGTGAAAAACAAATTTTGGTTTTAAAAGCACGCTATAGAGACACCAGATATGATTGGCAATGTGCACTGGAACAGTTCTGGAGAGCACACGCTGAAGGAAGGACTGACAGAGCCGCTTGAAGGACACTGACTGGCTGCTATTAGCTTACACTAGAAACCTTTTTTCTTTGTAAAAGCACGCTAAAGAGACACCAAATATGATTGGCAACTGTCAAAGCACGCTGGAACAGGTCTACAGAGCACACGCTGAAGTAGGCCTGACACCCAGACGCTTGCAGACAACTAACTGCTCTTCTATTACAGTGAAAAAAAAATATTTCTTTTAAATCTAAAGCTTAAGCTATTCTAAAAACAGATATGAGTGGTGGCACTGGGCAAGAGGGCACAGTATCCACTGTGAACTTCACACAGAAGCTGGCAGGCAGGCAACTGCTCTTCTATTACAGTGGAAACAAAATTTTGGTTGTAAAAGCACGCTATAGAGACACCAGATATGAGTGGCAACTGTCAAAGCACGCTGGCACAGGTCTGCAGAGCACACGCTGAAGTAGTCCTGACACCCAGACGCTTGCAGACAACTAACTGATCTTCTATTACAGTGAAAAAAAATGATTTCTTTAAAATCTAAAGCTTAAGCTATTGTTAAAACAGATATGAGTGGTGGCACTGGGCAAGTAGGCACAGTATCCAATGTGAACCTCACACAGAAGCTGGCAGGCAGGCAACTACTCTTCTATTACAGTGGAAACCTTTTTTCTTTGTAAAAGCACGCTAAAGAGACACCAGATATGATTGGCAACTGTCAAAGCACGCTGGCACAGGTCTGCAGAGCACACGCTGAAGTAGGCCTGACACCCAGACGCTTGCAGACAACTAACTGATCTTCTATTACAGTGAAAAAAAATGATTTCTTTAAAATCTAAAGCTTAAGCTATTGTTAAAACAGATATGAGTGGTGGCACTGACTGTGCAAATGGGCAAGGCATCCAACCTGACACAGAAGCTGGCAGGCAGGCAACTGCTCTTCTATTACAGTGAAAAAAAATGATTTCTTTAAAATCTAAAGCTTAAGCTATTGTTAAAACAGATATGAGTGGTGGCACTGGGCAAGTAGGCACAGTATCCAATGTGAACCTCACACAGAAGCTGGCAGGCAGGCAACTGCTCTTCTATTACAATGAAAACAAATTATTTATTTAAAATCTAAAGCTTAACCAATTGTTAAAACAGATATGAGTGGTGGCACTGACTGTGCAAATGGGCAAGGCATCCAACCTGACACAGAAGCTGGCAGGCAGGCAACTGCTCTTCTATTACAGTGAAAAAAAATGATTTCTTTAAAATCTAAAGCTTAAGCTATTGTTAAAACAGATATGAGTGGTGGCACTGGGCAAGTAGGCACAGTATCCAATGTGAACCTCACACAGAAGCTGGCAGGCAGGCAACTGCTCTTCTATTACAATGAAAACAAATTATTTATTTAAAATCTAAAGCTTAACCAATTGTTAAAACAGATATGAGTGGTGGCACTGACTGTGCAAATGGGCAAGGCATCCAACCTGACACAGAAGCTGGCAGGCAGGCAACTGCTCTTCTATTACAGTGAAAACAAATTATTTCTTTTAAATCTAAAGCTTAACCAATTGTTAAAACAGATATGAGTGGTGGCACTGGGCAAGTAGGCACAGTATCCAATGTGAACCTCACACAGAAGCTGGCAGGCAGGCAACTGCTCTTCTATTACAGTGGAAACAAAATTTTGGTTGTAAAAGCACGCTATAGAGACACCAGATATGAGTGGCAACTGTCAAAGTACGCTGGCAGGGTTGTGCAGGGCACACACTGAAGGAAGGCCTGACAGAGCCGCTTGAAGGACACTGACTGGCTGCTATTAGCTTACACTGGAAACCTTTTTTCTTTGTAAAAGCACGCTAAAGAGACACCAGATATGATTGGCAACTGTCAAAGCACGCTGGCACAGGTCTGCAGAGCACACGCTGAAGTAGGCCTGACACCCAGACGCTTGCAGACAACTAACTGATCTTCTATTACAGTGAAAAAAATGATTTCTTTAAAATCTAAAGCTTAACTTATTGTTAAAACAGATATGAGTGGTGGCACTGACTGTGCAAATGGGCAAGGCATCCAACCTGACACAGAAGCTGGCAGGCAGGCAACTGCTCTTCTATTACAGTGAAAACAAATTATTTATTTTAAATCTAAAGCTTAACCAATTGTTAAAACAGATATGAGTGGTGGCACTGGGCAAGTGGGCACAGTATCCAATGTGAACCTCACACAGAAGCTGGCAGGCAGGCAACTGCTCTTCTATTACAGTGAAAAAAAAATATTTATTTTAAATGTAAAGCTTAACCTATTGTTAAAACAGATATGAGTGGTGGCACTGGGCAAGTAGGCACAGTATCCAGTGTGAACCTCACACAGAAGCTGGCAGGCAGGCACCTGCAATTACATTACACAGGACAAAAAAAAAAAAAAGCAGCCTGATGTTATAGCCCTAGAAAGGGCTTTTTGGGGTGCTGTCCTTACAGCAGAGATCAGATGAGTCCTTCAGGATTGTAGTGGACACTGAATACCCTAGCCTAGCTATCAATTTCCCTATCTAATCAGCAGCAGCTAAACTTTCCCTCCTCTCACTAAGCATGCAGCTTCAGAATGAATCGAAAATGGATGCTGGGAGGGAGGTTGGAGGGTGTGGAAGGGAGGGAGTGCTGCTGATTGGCTGGAATGTGTCTGCTGACCGAGAGGCACAGGGTCAAAGTTTGCCCAATGATGACGAATAGGGGGCGGATCGAACTGCGCATGTGTCCGCCCGCCGCTAAGTTCGCCGGGAACTGTTCGCCGGCGGACAGTTCGGTACATCACTACTAACCGTACTGTAACCGCTGTTTGTAAAAGACGATGTTACTGGGGTGTGTTATAGACGGGTAATTCATATATAGAGAATTATAGCGTGGGTGACGGTATAGTTTCGCCAAAGGGCATAATTTCGATTACTTAGTGACTCGTGTAACAGCTGTGTGTGTACGGGAATTCCCTGAGTGTTTTTATTGTGTTATTGTGTACGTTTCACTTGGTAACTGTACCACGTGGTGCTGTTGCCGGAAGAAACGGGTGTGACTGTTGAATAGAGCGTGTGTATAGCATTCGTTGTCAACGACGCTCCATTGATAAGTATGGGTGCGTCGGAGTCGACGATTTTGGATCCCTTAGGATGTATGGTAAAGAATTTTAAAAAGGGATTTACAGTATGTGATTTTGGGATTAAAATGTCTCCTGCACGTTTGGACACTTTGCGCACTAGGGAATGGCCTACTTTGGTTGCGGCATGGCCGCCACGTGGCAGTTTAGATCTAAATCTGGTACAGCGTGTACACATGGCTGTATCAGGTAGGCCTGAACTTTACGGACAGTTTCCATACATTGATTGTTGGAGGCAGGCCGTAAACGACTCGCCAAGATGGATCCGGATATGCCACGAGGAGCAATGTCGCCTCATGGTGGCCAGGACTTGTTTGTCCACTAGGACCACGGTTAAGCCTATTTTGGACATGCCCCCTGAGTCCGAGATCCCTATGCCGCCCCCTTACTTCTCTGCAAGGGGAAGTGATACAAGTACAGGAAGTTCCACACCCCCTCCCCCGTTGTCCCCATCTACTTCCTCCTCCAGCTCAGAATCCACCCCACGTCATACTAAACCTCCCCTTCAGGAACCAACCCCCGTTAAACCCACCCATCCTGATTTGGCGCCACTTCAAGCTTCCGGTCAGGCTTCCTCTAGCCCGGCTCGGAATATTTTATTCACCGGCCTTCCCTATAATAAAGCTTCTACATCCCCACGTCTTATTACCCCCCGACCGGAACCCCTAACCGACGCCCCTCCACGAAGCCCTATACTAACCCGACAACTGACTGGAACCCAAAAACCTAAACATTACCAGATGCCTCTTCGTTTGAATCCTGGGTCAGCCTTTTACCTTAATGATTTAGGTCAAATGGTGTATGCTGACCCAGTGTTCGTATATGTCTCGTTCATGACTACCGATCTCTTGAATTGGAAGACCCACAATTCCTCGTATACTGAAAAGCCACAAGCGATGACCAACCTGTTCACCTCGATAGTCCAGACGCATAATCCAACTTGGGCTGATTGCCAGCAATTATTAATGACATTGTTTAACAACGAGGAGAGGACTAGGATAAACCAAGCGGCTATTAAAGCGCTGGAGGAAGAAGCCCGTACTTTAAACCAAGCAAATCCAGCAGCATGGGCCGCAACTCATTATCCTAATGCTGATCCCGAATGGGATGTTAATGGCGCAGATATGGTTCAACTAAAAGCCTATAGAGACGCTATAATTGCTGGCATGAAAGCCGGAGGGAGAAAAGCCATAAATATGTCGAAGACGGTTGAGGTGATTCAGAAAAGTGATGAAGCGCCCAGTGTCTTTTATGACCGATTATTGGAGGCATACCGCCTGAATACCGCCTTTAATCCGGAAGACACTGAGAATTCCCGAATGGTAAACTCTGCCTTTGTCAGCCAAGCTTACGGAGATATTAAGCGCAAGCTACAGAAGTTAGAAGGGTTCGCAGGAATGTCCATCACCCAACTATTGGAGGTAGCAAATAAGGTGTATATGAATAGGGAATCAGAAAGTAAGAAAGAGGAAGAGCGCAAGATGCGTAAAAAGGCGGATATGCTAGCGGTAGCGATCGCAGGCGTAGATAGACGGGCCCAGATAGAGGCGATAGTAGGTGGAATAGGGAACCCCTGAGTAGGAATCAGTGTGCGTATTGTAGAGAAGAAGGGCATTGGAGAAGCGAGTGTCCAAAAAGAGAGCAATACGAGAGAGACCCACCCAGGGCAGGTTATGGAAACTTTAGAGGCAGAGCGAGAGGTAGAGGAGGTCCCGGAGGGAGTAATAGTAATAACAGAGGAAGTGTAAGAGAAGATAGATACTATCCCGCAGCGCAAAGGTCCCGCGATAGAGAAGATAGGGACTTTGTAGGATTGGCTGACACGGTCATGGAGAGCTATTGATACTGACCGGGCTTGGTCGAGCGGAGCCTATGGTCGATGTATCAATAGGGGGAAAAAGGAGTGCATTCATGATCGACACTGGTGCTGAACATTCGGTGGTGACTTATCTAGTTGCTCCTCCATCTGGAAGAACTATTACCGTAATAGGAGCAACTGGAAGGAGTGCTGAAAAAACGGTTCTTAAAAGTCGACTCTGTACATTGAGAGGCCACGTAGTAAAACATCAATTCCTTTACATGCCTGAATGTCCAGTCCAATTGTTGGGACGTGATTTGCTATCCAAATTACAAGCGCAGATTACATTCCTACCAAACGGAACAACATCCTTAAAGTTTAATGGACATTATGACATTATCCGTACCAAAGGAAGAAGAGTGGCGACTTTATACAGCGTTGACTAGCCAAAACCCTAAGAGTGATGAATCCTTATTCAACATACCAGGAGTTTGGGCAGAGAACAACCCACCAGGACTGGCCCGCAATATTCCACCTATTCGAATTGAACTAAAGCTTGGGGTTTATCCAGTGAGCCTACGGCAATATCACATCCCGCAGAAGGCTAAGAAAAATATTCAATCTTATCTGGATAAGTTCATACGGTATGGTGTCCTAAAATACTGTACTTCCCCCTGGAACACCCCATTGCTGCCTGTTCAAAAGCCCGGTACAGATGAGTATCGTCCTGTGCAGGACTTGAGAGCAGTCAATGATGCGGTTGTTAGTATACATCCAGTTGTGCCCAATCCGTATAACCTGCTTGCTTTAATTCCGGGCGGGGCTACCTATTTTACAGTCCTAGACCTCAAAGATGCCTTCTTTTGCCTTCAAATTGCCGCAGAAAGCCAATGTATCTTCGCTTTCCAATGGGAAAATGCTGTAACGGGCTCGAAACGCCAGATGACTTGGACAAGACTACCCCAAGGGTTTAAAAGCTCACCGACCCTATTTGGTTCAGCTCTGAGTCAAGATCTACTGGATTTCAAGTCCATCCCAGGAGAGTGTGTATTATTACAATATGTAGACGACTTGTTGATAGCAGCAGTTACAAGAGAAGTCTGTCAGCAAGCAACACACGATCTACTACACATTCTCTGGAAGGCAGGATACAAGGTGTCTAGGAAGAAGGCTCAGTTGTGTCTGCCAACTGTCAAATATCTGGGATTCCATATCTCTGAAGGTCAAAGAATAATGGGGCCAGAGAGAAAAGAAACTGTGTGCCAAATACCAACACCCAAGAATAGAAGACAAGTGCGAGAGTTCTTGGGGGCAGCAGGCTTCTGTAGGATATGGATTCCCAGTTATGCGATATTGGCAAAACCTCTGTATACAGCTATCAAGGGTACAGAACACGACCCCTTCCTATGGACTCAAGAACAGCAAACGGCATCTGAAGATGTGAAGAGGGCTTTGATGAGTGCCCCAGCATTAGGTCTACCTGATCACACACGACCATTCTACCTGTATGTACACGAGCAAAGAAGAATAGCTGTGGGAGTATTGACACAGTACTTGGGATCATGGCAAAGACCTGTTGCCTACATGTCTAAGCAACTGGACGCAGTGGCCAGCGGTCTTCCACCTTGTCAAAGAGCCGTAGCTGCAGCCGCCCTGCTGGTAGCTGAAGCCGATAAACTCACTCTGGGTCAAGAACTTTATGTACGAGTTCCACATGCAGTACAGACGTTGTTGGATTACAAAGGAAATCATTGGTTTAGTAACAGCCGTATGACCAAGTATCAAGCAATGTTGTGTGAAACCCAAGAGTGCATTTAGAGACTGTAAATACCTTAAATCCAGCTACCCTTCTGCCGCAACCTACTGAAAGTCAACATGATTGTTTGGAAGTAATGGATGAAGTATTTTCAAGTAGACCAGATCTTCATGATTTTCCCATCCAGAACCCCGATGTCCAATATTATACAGACGGCAGTAGTTATGTGAAAGAAGGGATTCGCTATGCAGGATATGCAGTAACAATGATAGATAAGGTGATAGAAGCTCGGCCACTGTCAAAAGGAACATCGGCACAAAAGGCAGAATTAATAGCACTGACACGAGCGTTACAATTGGCTGAAGGTTTAAGAGTGAACATCTCCACGGACTCCAAGTATGCGTTTTTAACCACTCATGCCCACGGAGCTTTGTATAAAGAAAGAGGACTATTGAATTCAGAGGGCAAAGAAATCAAGTACGCAGCTGAAATACTACAACTATTGGAAGCAGTATGGGAACCGAAAGAAGTCGGTATTATACATTGTCTAGCGCATCTGAGAGGAGATGGTGATGTAACCAAAGGAAATCGGATGGCAGATAGTGCAGCTAAGCGTGCCGCTGAATCAGGAAGACAGACATATAGCTGCTCTTATTCCAACTCCACTGTCTCAATGGACTCCAGTTTATACAGCTCAAGAAGAAGAGTGGTTAAAGACTGAATCTGGAAAGTATTTGGAGAACAAATGGTATCAGTTAGAAGATGGGAGAATAGTCATTCCAGCATCACTAGCGGTAGAAATCGTCCAAAACTATCATAACGGGACGCATTCTGGAAGAGATAGTACAGAAGAATCTCTCAGAAAACATTTCTACATACCAAGATTGTCCAACTTAACTCAAGCCACTGTACGAAGATGTGTAATGTGTGCTAAAGATAATGCAAGGCAAGGACCAGTAAAGCCACCAGGAGTTCAGTATATGGGGGGACTCCCTATGTCCGATCTACAAATTGACTATACAGTAATGCCTAAATCTGGTGGACATCGCTACCTACTAGTAGTTGTGTGCACCTATTCAGGCTGGGTAGAAGCATGTCCTACTCGTACAGAGAAAGCAGGAGAAGTTGTGAGATGCCTGCTACGAGAAATAATACCCCGATATGGACTACCCTGCTCTGTAGGATCGGACAATGGTCCAGCTTTTGTTCATCAGTGCCTACAACAACTGACTCATATGCTTAGTATAAAGTGGAGACTTCATACGGCATATAGACCTCGGAGTTCTGGTAAAGTAGAGAGAATGAATAGAACTATTAAGAATCAGTTGGCAAAGATGTGTCAGGAAACCCAACTTAAGTGGAACGTTCTTTTGCCCATAGCTCTGTTGCGAATTCGCAGTACACCTACCAGAAGGATGGGTCTCTCTCCTTTTGAAATCATGTATGGGCGTCCACCTCCCGTACTTGGTAACTTAAGGGGGGATTTGAGTCAGTTGGGAGAAGGAATTACCCGGCAGCAGGTTGTAGAGTTGGGTAAGACTATGGAGGAGGTACAGAAATGGGTACAAGATAGATTACCTGTGAATATTTATCCCCCTGTTCATAGTTACCACCCAGGAGACCAAGTGTGGATTAAAGAGTAGGGCCCAAGTGGAGAGGTCCTTATGTTGTTCTTTTGTCTACCCCTACAGCGATAAAAGTGGCTGAAGTGACTCCGTGGATTCATCACTCCAGGGTTAAACCAGCAGCGGTAGATTCTTGGCAAGCTACATCAGATCCAGAGAATCCCTGCAAGATCCGGTTAAAGCGCACGACTCAGTCGGAGTGACGAGGAAACTTGTAAATTACAAATTTTATTGTTTCAGAGATTGGTAAGTGAGTATTTAGACGGCCATAATAAAGCCTGTCTGCTCACCAACGTGTAATTTAAAAGCCAGGAAAGTCTCGAAGGGACCCCTGTGAAGACGAGCAGAACTCCATTCCCTGCAGCCCTTACAACCTGGAAGCTGAGGTGCCATCGCACGGACGAAGACTGAGGATGTCGACGAAAGATGTGCTTATGATAATGTTTATTTATATGTCTTTTTATATTCAGGAAGGTAGAGGTACCGACACTCCTAGCTGTGAGGTATGCATTAAGACTACAAGAACAGGTAACCATATTTCCCAGACCCTAATTTGGCATTCGCAATATGAATGTAAAGGTGATGTGTCCAGGTGTAGATACTTAAATGTAGAGTATAGTGTATGCCATTTAGGGATAGGAGAACCTAAGTGCTTCAATCCAGAGTATCAACCCCGTACAATTTGGTTGACTCTCAGGAATGGAGATCCTCAGGGGACCCTAATAAATAAAACGATGTTAGAATCCGTACATTCTTCGGGTGTTCTGCTATTTGATGCATGTAAAGCAATATCAAGTGGTAGAAAGCCGTGGAATGTATGTGGGGATCTTTGATGGGAGAGAATGTATGGGTCTAATGATAAATATATATGTCCCAGTAGTAAAAATAAGTATGTGAGTCCTACATGCCCAAATAGGGATTATAATTTTTGCCCATATTGGTCTTGTGTGGGGTGGGCAACTTGGGGACAGACAGCATACAAGGACATGATTGTGACTAAGTTGCCTACCAATCCATACTGTAAGTCTATGGAATGCAATCCAGTCCATATTCTTATAAACAATCCTGACCAATTCTTAGATAGATATGGTAACTTATTTGGGTTTCAAATATACGGGACGGGTTTAGACCCTGGGACAGTATTGTTTATAGGGATAGAGACCGATACGGTAACCTCCCAAACTCATCAGGTATTCCATTCGTTTTATGAAGAGATGAGAATAGATAATAAGATCCCCCATAACGCTAAAAACCTGTTCATATATTTAGCTGAAAGTATTGCCGGTAGTCTTAATGTAACCAACTGTTATGTGTGTGGAGGTACTAACATGGGAGACCAATGGGAAGCCTTGGGAAGCAAAGGAGGTAATGTCCGGTTCTGAGGCAGTTGAACAATTAATATCTTCACAAGCCGATTATCAGATGAGTGTTAGAGGTAAATCTGAGTGGAGATTAAAGACCTCCATCATAGGTTATGTTTGCATAGCAAGGAAAGGAATGACGTTTAATACTTCTGTAGGAGAATTAACTTGTCTAGGGCAAAAAGCTTATGATGATGATACAAAGAATACAACTTGGTGGTCGGCTTCAAATTGTCAGGGTACCTGTGGTCTCTACCTCTGAAAGAGGTAGAGACTTAGCTGTTCCTCCATCCAGACGGCCTGATGGCTCCCTTCTCCACGGTCTATCCGGTCATGCAAGGCCGGCCGCGAGGGAGTGACTGCCTTTTACAGCATCTAGGCAGGAAGTTGTCATCAGGACACTCCTCCGGAACGACCTGTCACTCAATTGCTGCAGGACCAATCAGGACGCCTCGGAGGCGTGGTTACTGCTCTGAACAGGGTATTTAACAGAGCTTCTTTCATTAGCTCATTGCCCTGTCGTGGTTCTAGCTTGTTCTAGTCACTCAGTGCTTGTGTATTCTATTATCCCTTTTGGTTTTGACCCGGCTTGTTTACCTTACTCTGCTTATCTCTGTTACCCTTGATTCGGCTTGTCTCTCGCTTACCTGTCTTCTGTTACCCTCGACCTCGGCTTGTCTTTGACCATTCTATACTGTACTACTTACGTTAGTCCGGCCATTCTAAGGTCCGGTATACGTATCTGGCTACTGTTTGTACTCTGCGTGTTGGATCCCTGTCCCGATCCTGACATTACGACAGGGCCAATGGATCCTGCAAGTACAAACTGTCAGCTGGCTTCTCCTGATCCTAGGTTTGAAGCCATGGATCACAGAATGGATCAGATGGCGCTTGCGCTACAGGCTCTATTATCTCGTGCCAATAACCCACCAGAGGAGATACGTAATACCCCTGTTTCTCCTGTCGGTTCAGGTCTAGAGGTAGCCACAGTGGGTGCTTCTTCTCGCATTACCCCCCCAGTACGCTATGGTGGGGCTCCTGAGAAGTGTCGTGGTTTCTTAAACCAAATTAGTATCCACTTTGAATTGCAACCTCGCTCTTATCCTACAGATAGGGCAAAGGTAGGATTTATTATCACCCTACTTATTGAGAAAGCTCTGAGATGGGCCAACCCATTATTGGAGAACGATAACCCATTAGTTTATAACTATAACGCCTTTGTAGCTGCTTTTAGAAGAACATTTGACCCTCCAGGTAGAAAGGTTAATGCAGCCAAATTACTGTTGCGTCTGAAACAGGAGAACCGAACACTGGTGGATTATGCACTAGAGTTCAGGTCTCTGGCGTCAGAGGTCAAGTGGAATGAGCAGGCGTATATGGATGTATTTTTGAATGGCTTATCTGAAGTAATCATTGATGAGGTTGCTACCAGAGAACTCCCCGAGAATTTAGAGGATTTAATTTCGTTCATCTCTCGTATAGATGAACGTTTAAGAGAGAGACAGAACACTCGAGAGAGGAACCGGAGACCTTCTTTTAGGTTAGCCCCCGCTTTTCCAAGTCCTGACTCCACTGTATCTTTGCTTCCTGAACCTATGCAGATAGGGTATACCCGCCTCTCTGAGGAGGAAAGACAATACAGGAGAAGAGAGGGTTTGTGTATGTATTGTGGAGCTAAGGGTCATTTACTCTCGAACTGTTCTAACCGCCCGGGAAACGCTCGCACCTAAATCTCTCTAGAGGACAGGCCTTGGGTGTTTCTATATTGTCCTCTACTCCTAATTATAAAGATCACAGGCTTCTGCTACCAGTTTCCTTAACTTGCGGGAGGGAAGTAGTAAGGGCTATGGCTTTGATAGATTCCGGTGCTGCTGAGAATTTTATCGACCAAGCCTTTGCTAGTAAAAACAATTTCCCATCCCAGCTAAGGGAGACACCCTTGGCCGTTGAGGCCATAGATGGTAGACCACTACTAGACCCTGTTATCTTTCGTGAGACCATACCCATTGATTTAAATGTTGGTATCCTACACGTGGAGAAGTTATCTCTTCTGCTCATTTCGTCTCCTTCCGTTCCCATAGTTCTGGGGTATCCATGGTTGAAAGAACATAACCCTATTATCGATTGGGAGTTAGGGGAGATACTCTCGTGGGGCCAGGGCTGCCAGGATCGGTGTTTGTGCAAGGTTTCTCCATTAGCTAATATTAACATACAGGAGAATCCTACTCAGTCCACAGAAAGACAAATACCAGACCTTTACCTAGACTTAAGGGCAGTGTTTGACAAGAAGAATGCAGATTCTTTGCCGCCACACAGGTCATTTGACTGTAAAATTAAGCTTCTACCCGGGACTATGCCTCCGAGGGGCCATGTATATCCTTTGTCTGTTCAGGAAAACTCGGTTCTAGAAGAGTATATTCAGGAGAATTTAGAAAAGGGATTCATCAGGAGGTCTTCTTCTCCGGCCGGGGCGGGGTTCTTTTTCATTAAGAAGAAGGATGGCACGCTGAGACCTTGTATCGATTACCGAGGCTTGAATAAAATAACTGTCAGAAATGCCTATCCTATCCCACTGATTACCGAGTTATTTGATCGTCTTAAGGGCTCCAAAATCTTCACCAAGTTAGATCTCAGAGGGGCTTACAATTTGGTGAGAATCCAGCAAGGTCACGAGTGGATGACGGCATTCAATACCCGGTATGGCCATTACGAATACACTGTTATGCCATTTGGACTATGCAATGCTCCTGCAGTATTTCAGGATTTGATTAATGAGGTACTTAGGGAGTTTCAGCATGATTGTGTTATTGTTTACCTGGACGACATACTAATACACTCTAAGGAGATTGAGACTCACCATAGACAGGTCAGAAAGGTGTTACACAAACTTCTGCAACATGGTCTATACTGCAAATTGGAGAAGTGCAGTTTTGATCAGTCTCAGGTAGACTTTCTTGGGTACGTGATTTCTGGGGAAGGTTTTAAAATGGATCCTGGTAAACTCCAATCTATTTTAGACTGGCCTTTGCCCAAAGGACTCAAGGCTATCCAAAGGTTTATTGGTTTTTCCAACTACTATAGGCGCTTCATTAAGGGTTACTCCTCTATCATTGCGCCTATTACCAATATGACCAAACAAGGGGCTGATACTAAGTTCTGGTCTGAGGAAGCTCTTGGTGCTTTTAAGACTCTCAAGGAACTTTTTGCCTCAGCTCCCATTCTAGTTCATCCTGATACGACTCTGCCTTTCTTGCTCGAGGTCGATGCTTCTGAGACAGGAGTTGGGGCTGTTCTGTCTCAAAGGTTAGGGGTGGATAAACCGTTACACCCTTGTGGTTTCTTCTCTAAAACATTTTCTGGGCCTGAGAGCAGATATGACATCGGGGAGAGGGAACTGTTAGCGGTCATTAAGGCTTTAAAGGAGTGGAGACATTTACTGGAAGGGACACTACACCCTGTTACTATTCTAACGGATCATAAGAACTTGTCTTATATTGGGGAGGCTAAGAGCTTGTCCGCCAGGCAGGCTCTCTGGGCCTTGTTCCTCACTCACTTTAATTATGTACTTACGTATAGACCTGGTTCTAAGAACTCTAAAGCCGATGCTTTGTCTCGTCAATATGAACCATCCACTATAACTGAACCACTTCTGTCCTCCATAGTTCCTAAGGGGAATATCATCGCGAACACGAATCTCAGGATTCACTCTCCATTGCTTTCTGAGATCATGAAGTTTCAGCATTTGGCACCCAAACAGACCCCTGGGGATCGACACTTCGTTCCTGCCGCTCTCCAACTGGAGGTGCTACGCTGTCTCCATAACAGCAAGGTGGCTGGGCATCCTGGCATCCGCAAGACTTATGCGCTGGTCTCTAAAGATTTTTGGTGGCCTGACTTACGCAAGGATATTAAAGAATTCATCGGGGCATGTGAAGTTTGTACCAAGACCAAGCTACCCCATTCGCTTCCATGCGGATTTCTGCACCCTTTAGAGGTTCCTGAAAAGCCTTGGTCCTGCCTGGCAATGGACTTCATTGTTGATTTGCCTATCTCTAAAAAGCAGACTGTCATCCTCACTGTGGTAGACAGATTTACTAAAATGGCTCACTTCATTCCCTTACCTAAACTCCCATCTTCGCCCGAGTTAGCGGAGATATTCGCCAGGGAGATTTTCCGTTTGCATGGGATACCTTCCCAAATTGTCTCTGACAGAGGCTCCCAATTTGTTTCCCGTTTTTGGAGATCATTCTGCTTCCAACTAGGCATCAAGTTGAATTTCTCCTCTGCCTATCATCCTCAGTCCAATGGAGCGGCTGAACACACTAACCAAAAAGTTGAACAATATTTACGTTGTTTCGTTTCAGAACACCAGGACGATTGGGTCGGTTTGATTCCTTGGGCGGAGTTTGCACATAACAATCTCATTTGTGATTCTACGCATTCTAGCCCTTTTTTCTTGAATTATGGCTTTCATCCTTCCATCCTTCCTTCGGAGTCTTCTTCTCAAGGGATACCGTCGGTGGATGTTCATGTTGCCAATTTAAGAAAGTTGTGGGATCGAACTCGACAAATCCTTCTGCACAATTCTACGCTGGTTAAAAAACACGCTGACAAACGTAGAAGGGCAGCACCGGTGTTTGTTCCAGGCGATAGAGTATGGTTAAGTACTAGAAACATTCGGTTAAAAGTGGCGTCCATGAAATTTGCTCCTCGATATATTGGACCGTACAGGGTACTGTCTCAAATTAACCCAGTTGCGTATCGTTCAGCGTTGCCTAATGCCTTACGCATTCCTAATTCATTTCATGTTTCCTTGCTAAAACCATTAATATGTAACAGGTTCTCCTCCACGATCGCCCTTCCCCGCTCAGTTCAGGTGGAGGGTCAGGAGGAGTATGAGGTCAATTCCATCGTTGATTCTCGAATCTCCCGGGGGAAACTGCAATATCTGGTCGATTGGAAGGGTTATGGTCCTGAGGAGAGAAGTTGGGTACCTCAGGAGGAGGTGCATGCTCCCCGTCTCCGCAGGGCGTTTCACTCTCGATTCCCTTCTCGCCCTGGTGTATTCCGCCCGGTGGGCGTATCTGAGAGGGGGGGTACTGTCAGGGTACCTGTGGTCTCTACCTCTGAAAGAGGTAGAGACTTAGCTGTTCCTCCATCCAGACGGCCTGATGGCTCCCTTCTCCACGGTCTATCCGGTCATGCAAGGCCGGCCGCGAGGGAGTGACTGCCTTTTACAGCATCTAGGCAGGAAGTTGTCATCAGGACACTCCTCCGGAACGACCTGGCACTCAATTGCTGCAGGACCAATCAGGACGCCTCGGAGGCGTGGTTACTGCTCTGAACAGGGTATTTAACAGAGCTTCTTTCATTAGCTCATTGCCCTGTCGTGGTTCTAGCTTGTTCTAGTCACTCAGTGCTTGTGTATTCTATTATCCCTTTTGGTTTTGACCCGGCTTGTTTACCTTACTCTGCTTATCTCTGTTACCCTTGATTCGGCTTGTCTCTCGCTTACCTGTCTTCTGTTACCCTCGACCTCGGCTTGTCTTTGACCATTCTATACTGTACTACTTACGTTAGTCCGGCCATTCTAAGGTCCGGTATACGTATCTGGCTACTGTTTGTACTCTGCGTGTTGGATCCCTGTCCCGATCCTGACACAAATGTCTCAGAACCATCTAACCCGTTTGCAAGATATGCCAATTTAAAGGACGTATGGTTTGATTTATCTATCACATCTAGTTGGAAAGCCCCAGCAAATTTGTACTGGATCTGTGGTAAGAAGGCCTATTCGGAGTTGCCACAGGACTGGGAGGGGGCATGTGTGTTAGGTATGCTCAAAGCATCCTTCTTCTTGTTACCTATTGAAACAGGTGAGACTTTGGGTGTTAAAGTGTATGATGTGAATCATAGGAAGAAAAGGGGACCCATAGAGATAGGCGCCTGGGAAGATGATGAATGGCCTCCCCAGCGTATTATAGATTATTATGGGCCAGCCACGTGGGCAGAGGATGGTACTTTCGGATATAGAACCCCAATTTATATGCTCAACCGCATTATAAGGTTACAGGCGGTGGTTGAGATAATTACTAATGAGACCTCACAAGCGCTCAATCTTTTAGCGAAGCATAATACCAGGATGAGGACAGCAGTGTACCAAAATAGATTAGCCTTGGATTACCTATTGGCAGTAGAGGGAGGTGTATGTGGGAAGTTTAACCTGAGCAATTGCTGTCTTCAAATAGATGACGAAGGGCAAGCAATAGCTGAGCTTACTAGCCATATGGTTAAACTAGCGCATGTGCCTACTCAGGTATGGAAAGGGTATAATCCAAGTAGTTGGTTTGGTAACTAGTATGAGCAGTTTGGAGGGCTTAAGGCATTGGTAGGCGGAGTCATACTGATTTTAATGTTGTGTCTACTCCTGCCATGTCTTATCCCCTTAGTAATTAGGTCTGTGCAAAGCCTGATAGAAAATATAGCAGAAAGGAAGGCTGCAGCACAGATAATGGCCATATATAAATATGAGGCTCTAGATCAGGGAGAACCAATGCAGGAAGAGGAGTGTTGAGGGATTCACATCATAGGAAAAGTTTGGTCTGGTTCCTGGTAACCTGAGGTGTATGCAAACCAAGGTTAAGTGATGCCTCAAGTAATTGTGAAATATCAAGAGGCATCAAAGGGGGGAATGTGGTGGAATCTCGGTAAAAATAAATTTAGTAGGCCGAGATTACCACGTGGCATGTGTACGTGCATATGCTGACGTATCGGTCGGTTGGTTGCACGTGGCAAGATAGGATCAGTAGTGTACGGAGCATGTGCGAGAATACAGGATGTAGTATTCCCCTCCTCCATTGTGCTGGACAAGCCATGCGGTCAAACAGGAAGTTAATTCTTATTTGTTTTGATTGGTTAAGAGAATGTGCGGGTGGAGCTTAATATGGGAGGAGTTATGTGCCTATATAAGGAGCCTGCACTATTGTCCGGGGCTCAGAACTTGTTGTATTTTGGTGACATTAGTCCCTCTGAGTCCCGATCGGTGAACCGAATAAAGAATCTCTTCCTTCCTGAAGAAACCTGTGTCCATCTCTCTGTGCTTGGCTTCCGTCAGTTTCTCCGATATCAGTATATAGAGGGGAGCCATGTTACTCTGTATATAGAGAGGAGCCATGTTTACACTGTATATAGAGGGAGCCATGTTACTCTGTATATAGAGAGGAGCCATGTTTACACTGTATATAGAGGGGATCCATGTTACTCTGTATATAGAGGGAGCCATGTTATTCTGTATATAGAGGGAGCCATGTTTACACGGTATATAGAGGGAAGCCATGTTACTCTGTATATAGAGGGAGCCATGTTATTCTGTATAAAGAGGGAGCCATGTTACTATCTGAGGTGGTTAACTATGATTGGCCCTGGCATGTTTGTTAGTCTGGCCTGCATGGTTGTCTGGCATGAATAAAAGTAGCATGTTTCAACTATATTAGTAGTTAGACTAGTTTGCACTAAAACATGTGCAAATGGACTGTTTGCGGTTGTTTGCGGTGCGTTAAACGGGGAGTTTGGTCTGTCACTGTGAAGCGGGCGTAACCCTTACACTACCTGATCGATACAACATCATACCTGATGTTTTAAAACACGTTATTCCAAACAATTTAGGAATGTTAGGTGATTTATGCCCTTTATGGATTAAAACCAGACTCTGCATCAACTGTGTAATTTTCCATGGGAGTTTTGCCATGGATCCCCCCCCTGGCATGCCACAGTCCAGGTGTTAGTCCCCTTGAAACAACTTTTCCATCACTTTTGTGGGCAGAAAGAGTCCCTGTGGGTTTTAAAATTCGCCTGCCCATTGAAGTCAATGGCGGTTCGCCCGGTTCGCCGGTTCGCGAACGTTTGCGGAAGTTCCCGTTCGCCGTTCGCGAACCGAAAATTTCGTGTTCGCGACATCACTAGTGTTCTTTTGCACGAACTGCGGCCACCCAGTGGTCGGCAATTTACCTACAGCAGGATCCCAGCCTGGGAGGTAAATTGCCTACACACTTCCACGTCTGAGTGGTCTGCCTGTGTGGTACTTGGTTTAATAAGCCCCATTTACTGAACCAAGTGGGAGAAAGCCATAAGGAAAGTATTTTAAAGGTCTGGGGACACTGGGGACGCCATCTTAAAGGGGTATTTTCCCAAAAGTCTAAATAAGTCCATATACGGTTCTTAAAGGGCCATACACAGTCCAATAGAATACAATATGCCCAAATACCGTATTTGAAGGGCCAAATCTCCCAGGGGCCATAGTCGCATGGTAAGATGCTGGCAAGTAGTCCTCTCCAGGCACAAGTGGCAAAGGGCACTTCGTCACACTATACATCCAATCTTCATAAAAAGCACATATTACATATTACATAGTTAGATAGCTGAAACGAGACTTGCGTCCATCAAGTTCAGCCTTCCTCACACCTGTTTTTTGCTGTTGATCCAAAAGGCAAAAAAAAAAAAAAAACCCCAGTTTGAAGCACAATTTTGCAACAAGCTAGGACAAAAAATTCCTTCTTGACCCCAGAATGGCAGTCAGATTTATCCTTGAATCAAGCAGTTATTACCCTACATTGAAAGATTATATCCTTGAATATTCTGTCTTTGCAAGTATGCATCTAGTAGCTGTTTGAACATCTGTATGGACTCTGATAAAACCACTTCTTCAGGCAGAGAATTCCACATCCTGATTGTTCTTACAGTAAAAAAACCTTTCCTTTGCCTTAGACGAAATCTTCTTTCTTCCAGTCTAAACGCATGGCCTCGTGTCCTATGTAAAGTCCGGTTTGTGAATAGATTTCCACACAATGGTTTGTATTGGCCCCGAATATATTTGTATAATGTTATCATATCCCCTCTCAGGCGACGTTTTTCTAAACTAAATAGGTTTAAATTTGTTAACCTTTCTTCATAGCTGATATGTTCCATTCCTTTTATTAATTTTGTAGCCCGCCTCTGCACTTTTTCTAGTGCCATGATATCCTTCTTTAGAACAGGTGCCCAAAATTGCACAGCATATTCAATATGTGGTCTTACCAGTGATTTATAGAGAGGCAAAATGATATTCTCGTCCCGAGAATGAATGCCCTTTTTCATGCATGACAATACCTTATTCAGCATATATTCTTACTCAGCATACTTAAAATATAAACACTCTCAAACATCATACAAATTCCTCCAGTAGTTAAAAAGTTAGCTGGAAGTCCTTTGTGACTGACACATTTTCCTGCCCAAAACAGTTCCATAGATTTGGGCTGTGCCGTCGGTCTATTTTACACTGAAAAAATGACTAAGTCCCATTGGAACGTGTGTTCGAATCGCCAAACGGGACTTAGTCTCTGTGGCTGAAAACTCAGTGGAGGAGAAGGTAAGGGTCAGCGGTGTTCGTTGAAATGTGTAGCCGATTTCAGTTCCATGAATTTGACTGCACACACTGCTGACCGCGTTTAAATGAATAAAGATGGCCACCGCCACGTGTTAGTTTGTACGAACGGCGGCCCCCCCAACAGTCAGCAATTTACCTACAGCAGGCTCCCAGACTGGGAGGTAAATTAGGTGCACGCTTCCACTTCTGGGTAGTCCGCCTGGGTGGTACTTGGTTCAGTAAGCCCATTTACTGAACCAAGTGGGAGAAAGTCACAAACAAAGTATCTTAGGGGTCTGGGGACACAGTCTTAAAGGGGCACTGTTCACCAAAGTCTGAATATGTCCCCAGACAGTTCTTAAAGGGCCATACACACCAGGGTAGGCTTCTCCACAACCCAAGGAAGCAGGGCAAATTGTCACATAAAAAAAACAGTGACAAAAGGCCTTTTGTCACAACAACCATTTCAGAACATGAAAGATTTGGGAGCCATGTTCAATACACTCAAAGGCACAGTACAGCTGTCTCCAGAAAGAGGTACAAAGCTGATAAGGAAAGTCAGAAAAATGTTGGTGTCCAATGTAACTTCAGCGGAGAAATGCATGAGTCTTCTAGGTTCAATGTCTTCAACCATAGGTCTCACAAGATGGGCACAATAGAGGATGAGAAAATTCCAGAAAATTTGTATTCACCAATTCAGAACAGGAAATCTACAACAACCCATCAACATTCCTCATCAGGTTCATCAGTCTCTGATGTAGTGTCTTCACAAAAAGTCCCTGTTAGGAGGATTCCCCCTGGGGAACATCCCTTGGACTGTTATGACTACGGATGCAAGTCGATGGGGAGCTCATCTTCAAAACATTTCATACAAGGAAAATGGTATTTCCCAACAACAGACACTTCCTCCAACCTCTTGGAACTCATGGTGGTACACAAAGCTCTGAAACATTTCCTTCCTCTTTTCCTCCACAAATAGGTCAAAATAAGAACAGATAACGCAACAGTAGTTGCCTACATAAACCATCAAGGAGGAACCAGGAGTCAGAGGATGATGACGATAATGAGACCACTGATGTCATTAACGCAGGTACATCTAGCAGGTTTATCTGCAGTTCATCTTCCCAGAGTACAAAATTCAATAGCCGACTTCCTAAGTGGAAATAGACCCAGGAAAATGGAGCCTATCAATCAATATATTCAAGATGATAACAGTGAGATGGGGAATACCACAAATAGACCTAATGGCAACAAACAAGAACAGAAAAGTAAAAGATTTCTTCTCCAAATTTATTGACCAACAGGCAATAGGAAGAGATGCTCTGTCAAGCGAATGGCTATTCAACCTAGGATATGCATTCCCTCCTACTATTCCTCTCATCTTTATCCTTCTGAGATGGCTGAGACAAGAAAAAGTATCCATCATTCTCTTAGCCTCTCTTTTGGCCTCGCAGACCATGGTTTCCTCTACTGTTGAGTCTCTGCAAAGCAAAACCTTGGCAGCTCCCGAAGATTCTCTCTCTTCTACAACAAGGCCCAGTTCTCCACCCAGATCTGGCCTCCCTCAATCTGATTGCGTGGCATTTGAAAGGGAAGGGTTAAAAGAAAAAGGGTTTTCTCAATCGGTAATCAACACTCTGTTGCAGGCTAGAAAGCGCTAAACTTCCACCACATATTACAGAATCTGGGATGTCTTTTCCGCATTGGGCAACATCTAAACAGGTAGATATTCAGACAGCCTTTACCAAAGATATTCTGGAATTTCTACAACTAGGTCTCGATAAAGGTTTAAGCTACAATACTTTAGAGGTACACATCTCAGCCCATGGCCTATGGCCAGGGAAAGAAAATTACGGTAAGTATGAATAAATGTTCACACATATATATTGGAAGGCGTAGCCTGAAGTTGTGGGAGGGGTTACCCGGCTATTTAAACTCAGGCCCCCTACACCACAGGGCTGATGCTGCCTGGTTCATTTCTACTTCCGGTTCAAAGGTCATCAACACAGACTGCCTAAAACTCCAAACAAGCTGGTCTGGGCCTACTGTGGCTCCCACGCTGATCGGACCAAGTTTTTCCCTGCTCCAACAACTCCCATCCTGCTGTTCCAGCCACATGCGGTCAGAGACTCCCACGCCGATTGGTCCAAGTTCTCCCTGCTCCAGCAACTCCCATCACGCTGTTCCAGCCACATGCGGTCAAAGACTCCCAAGCCGATTGGACCAAGTTCTCCTTGCTCCAACAACTCCCATCACGCTGTCCCAGCTACATGCGGTCAGAGACTCCCAAGATGATCGGACCAAGGTCTCCCTGCTCCAACAACTCCCATCATGCTGTTCCAGCCACATGCGGTCAAAGACTCCAAAGCTGATTGGACCAAGTTCTCCCTGCTCCAACAACTCCCATCACGCTGCTCCAGCCACATGCTGTCAGAGACTCCCACGCCGATCGGACCAATTTGTCCCTGCTCTAACAACTCCCATGACGCTGTTCCAGCCACACGCAGTCAGACTACTCTCACCTCCTCTCCAGAACTGGCCGTTCGTTCCCGCCGGCGCTATGAGACCCCTTACCAGCTTCCCGGGCCTTACCCTGGACCAAACCTCCGTGTCCACCAAGTCTGGGTACTTTCCAGCCGCATAGCTGACCTCTCACCTCACCGCAAGCTTCCGAGTCAAGTTGTTTGTTTCTTGTACCACCCTGTATGGGCCAAATCCATGAAAACACAATTGTTCACACGTTTACGTTCTTACATGCCGTCCATTCTGGACTTTTTCCCGTTCAGGACTTAAGTCAGTTCACCTACTCCTGCCTGCTCTGTTCCATTCCTATTCACTAGTTTCTTTTCGTCAAATTTCTACCGAACTAGTCTCCAGTCTATCTCAGTTACATGCTTCCATCTAGCGGCCACCACAATCATAGTACCAATTAGTTAGTTTTACACTGTTCCCTAATACATGAATGTCCAGGTTCTTTTTGAAAGTATTTAGCCTGCTACTAATTATCCTTACATGCCCCCTGTAGTTCGGTTATGTTTGCTATATTTCTTGTTATTATTTACGATTGTGCACGGATATGGTCAGTTTCCCATTACTAATTCAGCTCTGGTAAGCATTTAATATTCACTACGTATATTGCATTACCATCATGTATTGCATATGTCTTATTTTATCACTCATGGACTTGGTACTGTTCTGAGGCAGTCATCAAGATCACATTTGTTACCATGTGTTATGGCCAATCTGTATACTTGCTCCCATGATAGGTATATTACATATTTGGCGGACGACCACTTATTCTCTAAACCTTTTTTGTATCACGCCACACTCCTATGTTCAGTATATGTATAGTCATGTTCCCTGGGACAAACCCTAGTGTACCAGGCTTTACCATACCATCATATGTTCCCCCTGACTCTACGTCAAAATAATCATGTATTACGCAAAAGGTTATTTACTCATCGCTGCTATATTCTACTCAAGCAAGTTCATCATCCTAACCGACCCTTGCTATCCAGGCATAGTATCACCAAACCTACAGCAAATCCACTCCTAACTGTTCTATGTTACATCAGTCAAAGCTGGCACACAATTCCTCCGCCAGGCCGTACACAGGCCCACGCCCGGGGACCCTTAATTCCCCTTTCCATGCTGGCACGACCATAATTAAATATTCTAAGTCCTACCGGGATAGCTCAAAACTGCCCTCATAGCTTGGTATTCCATATCCCCTATATGTATTTTCGCTACAGAAGTCACAGGACCAATTAGCAGTCACTCATGACTCTGCCTATCCCCCATTATTGTCGCAGTATTGGTTAAACACTCCCCATGGTCTCTGGTAGTGGCCTAGGATCCTCACCCTACTTACTTATAGGGATATTTGATTTATGTTCTATGAATCTTGTACCCACCATCGTAGGGTCAGGATTCTAACAACTATGTCCTCAGGGTACCTATTCATATACCTGTCCTCAGGTTACCTATTCATATACCAGCCTCAAGAACAACCACCCCGATTATGTGTATTTCGTTCACAGTAAGTCAAGCCCAATTCCAGTTCCAACTTGCCTCCCACCTTCATTTCCCTTTAGGTTCTCCAATATCTCATTCCTCTGGCAAGGAAACCACATTCTACCCCAAGCAAGGTATGTTTACCCACCTCGCTACTACCCATCACCCGTCCCATTCTCGGATCCGGTATGTCAACTGGTGGCCTGGTTCCCAGCTATGCCAGTAACTAGCCTCATCATTATCAATTCCGTGAGGCCAACACCCATCTTCATCCGCATATGGAGTTATACGCCCCTTGGCCCAACACATAGCTAACGCCTCACATCAACCTCTCTAGGTTACGAGTTAGGGCCTCACCCAGCATGGCCTCTTGTATTGACTCTTTTTACAGTCCCCGAGAGGCCAACATTCTTGCCACACCTTTCAGTGGCCCCTGCCCACTAGTCCAAATCACATGAAGTCAAACCATTGATATCCACTCTACTTGCCTCCATACATAACATCAACGATGGACTACAGAGACTGGAATCTCCACAGGCATTGATGCACATCCCAGCCACAGGACTCCCAAATCCCTCTCATGGTTATGTTATCCTTTCAAATCCCTCCCCTAGCACATCGGTTTACATTATTACTCCCTCATACTTTGTGTCCCTGACCATACGCAAAGACATCTGGAAAGGTTAATTTAGTCTCCTTACTGATGTACTCTAAGACATCGTGGGAGGCAAAGTCTTACTACTACGATGATCTGTACGTCATTCTATACACCAGAATCCCAGACTCAATCAGAAACTCACTATCCCAGAATTCATCCTAGCCTTCAGACTTTTGTGATTAATAGACCCCGCAACACAATCACATTGCTTAAGAAGGTATTCAACCATATTAATTACCCACCCCTAGCCTCAACTCATTGATTTCCTCTAAGGAATTCTCCCAGCACTATGCCAAAGGGGTTGACCAGAGCTTGGGTGGGCAAGACAGACATTTCCTATGCCTCCAAGCTTCTACCTTCAGCCATCCCAAGGGCATGTTCATGGCATTTTATGGAGGGATTGTCATGAATTTCCCACACGTGTAACTTTTAGAGCAAAGAGTAACCCCAAGCTGTTTGTCTTATTTGCTAACACACTATGTTGACTAACACTCAATATTAGTGAATGTCCTGAAGTCACCAGTTATCTTAGATAACTTTCTCACGATAGAACGCCCTCACTCCGCTCTGGTTAGTATTCACCAGACGATGGCACTTTTCCTCACTATGGGTTCCACTTTCACAAACTGACCTTCTTAGGCATTCATCTTGACACTAATAAGCTACAGAACATGTCCACCTACAGAGAAGGTACAACGCATCGGAGTCCTCGGAACCTTTCCTTCTGAAGAACAAGCGGAAAGGTTCCGAGGAACTTCCTTCCTAATCCTTTGGATGACTCTTAGAGAGACCGTGTGTTCCATCACCGGATCCCTTCTGAATCTCCTCTTCATAAACTATAACTTGGATTACCTGGTTAACTAATTCAGACTGGCCTTGACTCTGTTTTTTGAATTTCCTTCAATACTGCTTGATCTCCTATTAACCAACCCTGAACACATCACCTAAACTTCTATTTTCAAGGACTGGCAGTTTATCTCTCTGCTTTGCTGCCGTGCTGAAACTGCCTCAAAATAAAAAGTGAGTGGTTCTTATTTTTTTGTTTGGCATTTGTTAAAGAAAAAACATGACAGTGTGTGTGTATATATAGTTATTTATTTGTGTTTGGTGCAACCATTGTAAAGTTAATGTATAATGTAACCTGTATATATGACCAAGTCGGTTGATGTGTGCAGAAACCGACGTATGCGGTAGGTCAGTAATAAAGTGGGCCCACTCCATTAGAGAAAGAGTTAAGGGAGTGGCGGGTGGGACATGCAGAGCGTCAGAACACTACAGTAATGTAGGTAAAGGGGGAGTCCCTTAAGTAGGTCCCACATGCCCCTCCCACAACTCCAGGCAAAGCCTTCACATTTGTGTTCCGTGCAACCATTGTAATGTTAACGTATACTGTGTGTTGATGTAACCTGTATATATGACCAAGTCAGTTGATGTGTGCCGAAGCTGAAGTATGTGGCAGGCCAGTAATAAAATGGGCAAACATAAAAGTGTCTTGCCAAAGAATAATTTATTCATATATGGAAACATAATACAAAGAATATACCTCAAGATGACAGTTTAACAAAAGCTGACCTCATTTCTAGCACAGGTTGTGGTATGTACAGAGAGAAAGCGGATGACTTCCAACCAGGGCCAGATTTTCCCATAGGCTAACTAGTCCGCCCCGGGTGCCACTTACTAGGCAACGCTCTGATTGGGTCTCGCGAGATCCATGGTCTGCAGCTCTGAGGAGGGCCACCGGACCACCAGGTACCCCACCGGACCACCAGGCAGCCCCCACTGGACCACCAGGGATTTAAGGTAATTTTTTTAGTCACCCCCCCTCTCCTCATCACCCCCCTTCCTCTCACAATCACCCCCCTCTCATTACCCCCTCCCTCTTACAATCACCCCCCCTCTCCTCATCACCCCCTCCCTCTTACAATCACCCCCCTCACAATCACCCCCCTCTCCTCATCACCCCCTCCCTCTCACAATCACCCCCCCTCTCCTCATCACCCCCCTCCCTCTTACAATCACCCCCCTCTCCTCATCACCCCCCCTCATCACCCCGAACCTCTCACAATCACCCCCCTCCCTCTCACAATCACCCCCTCCCTCTCACAATCACCCCCTCCCTCTCACAATCACCCCCCTCTCCTCATCACCCCCCTCCCTCTCACAATCACCCCCCCCCCCTCTCCTCATCTCGACTTTTTTAATTTATTATCCGTGCCACATTTTTTATAAAGGTTAGTACCAATCACAACATGTTTCATTTAACATATTGATATATATCACAGTAATTATGTATTTTATTGTCGCTCATGTAATTTACAAACTTAAAAATGGGAGGTGAAAGGGCCTCATAAGTGGAATAGCCTAGGGCCTCTTTTCATCTAAATCCGGCCCTGCTTCCAATGCCCTAAGACTTGATGACATGGTATGTACTGTCTAAATGCCGTAGAAGCAGCCCCTATCCTAGAAGAGTGTGCTGAAAACGTTCCAACCTTGTCTAGTCAGTAATACCTGTACATACTGCATGAACTTTGAGGTGGTCAGGACGGCCCTGTGGAGGACCAGCAGAGGGATATCTGACTGGGGTGGTAATGTTTGGAGATATGAATCCAGAACCTTAACCGGGCACCATTTATTTAGAGTGGGATAATATGTGATCTGAACTGATTGACCCAGCTGACTTGTTTTTGTAATGGGCAAAGATAGGACATAGTGATCTTGCTGTTTAACTAGATTAGAATGTTTAGGGCAGTCTTGTAAGTTTCTGTTACTATGTATGGTGAATTTGCGTTGTCTAATAAATCCATAATAGGCAGAGTAGATAGCTGTCTTGATGACTGAATTTGTGATTTGTTCGAAAGGGGTTATGTCTAATAAGTGTGACATATCCTTGAATATCTGTTTGTGAATGGGTAACCTTTGAAGTGGAGTAGTGTTACTAACTTTCTGTATGCCTTTCAGTATGGTCTTGATATGGTATGAAGACAGAAAACTAGGGTTGTTTGGATATACTGTATACATATAGTGCTGAATGCCGGTTAAATACAGCTTGATAGTGTTATGTGACAATTTGAGTCTAAGATGGCAAAAAGATGCGAAAGCTACTAGAGATGAGATATCAAATAACTGAACCAGGTTGTGTTACAACATGCATTTTTTATACAATGAGAACACTCTATTATAAGACAGTTGCGTGTTATCCGAACGGGCCAAGCTAGTCAAAATGAGACTATGAACCAATAACTCTTCTAATCCTGACTAGCTCCTGAAATGAGGGGCAGCAGTGGCTGTCAGTGAGGCCGTGGGTAATGTGTCTCTGAAGGCCTGGTAGTCAAAGCGAGACAACTTGTCAGCTGCAGTATTGAAAACCCCGGGAACATGACAACAAACCAGATAGAATTGATTACAGACTGCCAACCATGACAGTCTCCTAATAAACCCCATTATAGTTAGTGAGGAGGAATGCCCTTTGTTAATAATATGGCAGGTAGCTAGGTTGTCGGAAAAGCAATGCACTGAGCAACCACAGCTGATGCTACGAAAGGGTATACCTTAAATAAGGTTGAGGTGCGGGAGAACCCTTCAATAAGCTGCACCTCCTCTGGCCAGCTACTTCAGAGCAACTTGTCGCCAAATTTGTCCGCAAAACCTGTGGATGCTGCAGCATCCGTCCAAATGACGTGAGAGTGTATAGACAGCTGTGGGAGAAACAT
The DNA here is from genome assembly GCF_036172605.1 of Pelobates fuscus. Taxonomy (NCBI): domain Eukaryota; kingdom Metazoa; phylum Chordata; class Amphibia; order Anura; family Pelobatidae; genus Pelobates; species Pelobates fuscus. The sequence goes on from NC_086322.1 coordinate 245,793,928, forward strand.
ACTCCTCCCATTCCATTGTAAGATCATTAGTAGATCAGCCGTAGCCTGGGAATCCAGGGAAATAAGACTAAAATAGTTGGACAATTTGGGGAGTAGGCAAAGGAGTCTCGAAATAAAGGCTCTACCTAGTGGGATAATTCGTATGGCAAAATTTAGCGAACCCAACAGAGATTGCAATTCCTTCTGATTGCAGGTCCCCACTTGTAAAATATTTGCAGATAGCCTGCAGATGCTATCAAATTTACCTAAAGGGAGACTGGCTTCCATGGCCACAGAACCGAGTAGGATACCCCAAAAAAAGTGCCTGGGTCTTCTGGGAATGTATGAAAAAACGAAATGGCCTTGATTAAATCACTAGGTGAAGAGGAATTATTTTCGACAAACAGAAAATCATCCAAATAGTGTATCACTGTATAGCACCTGCATTTGTTCAGCAAAAGCCAACACAAGGTCTCAGCGAACGTGTCGCAAATTTTTGGGCTGCTTTTCGACCTGAAAGTGAGTCTTGTAAAAAAAGAAATAGTACAGGCCCTTCCTTTTAAGACCGTGCAGATGCCATAGAGATGGATGTATGGGAAGCAACTTAAAGGCATTAATAGTGTCCGTTTTACTCAACCAGGCTCCAACTGTTAAGAAATTAACTAGGTGTTTGGAAGGGTGAGTAGCTACGCGCGAGCCAGAGAGCCAATATTCACTGAAGTCAGGTAAAGTTTAGCATGAGTTTTATTTGGACACAGGGACTTCGCATGAGCCCTAAAGCAGTGAGAACACGTGCACAGTGAGAACACAAGCGGTAGGCACTATAACCGCACGTAACTACATTGAAATTATTACACACCTGTGATTTACCCAAATAAACAATAGGACGGCCAAGCTTGTCCTTGCCTGATTTGTCGGTCCTTGTATGTGCCACTTGAAAAATCATAGGGGTGGATTCGGGTAAGATGGGACAATAGTCCGAGTCATGTGAGGTGGATACACAAATTGCACAAGCTTGTGTCTTTAGTCCGGCAAAGTGCCTGCAAAACAGATCATTGTCCATTCGGTTCCAGCCACTTTTGATGTTGAACTGAGCCAGAATTGCAGACGCCTTAGCCGAAAAGGACCGGCGGTAATCATAAAATGACGAGCCACCGTATTTTTTACCTAAGTACACCAGCTTATGTAAGTAGAGATCAAGTTCCTCTCATCTATGCGGGTGTACAGAGTGTATGACATCACTATAAATCCCAAGGGCAAGTGCCCCCCTCTACAGGCACCCAGGTCTATTATCCAGAGCCAGGTTCTCATTGGCTCTAAAAAAAAAAGGAAATCTCCTTTTTTGTGCTTTCTCCTGAGGAAAACCATTCCAGACAAGAGGGTTCAGTGTCCCCCATATGAAACCAATGTGCAAGTGATTCAAGCCTGTCCTTTTGAGGCTCTAATCCATGTGAGTTTAACCATTTAAAACCTCGCTATAATACACTATCATCTGTGGATTCACACTATATTGTGTTTTATTTCTTTTGTTTCATGTATACGTACCAATGCACAGCTGAATTCTAAACCCTTTTTTAGGGTAAGTGTACACTCTCAGTGCTCCACTCATTTGACTAGTATAGTCTAGATGCTCTATCCAGACTGCACTAAACTCACTTTGGTTCCATATTGCATTTAGTGGGGGTAAGAGAGCACCCACTAGAGTGTGCAGCTGTTCTTTACACCTAATTGTATCTATAAGCGCTCTCCACACAGTAATCTATTTGCAAACATTGGGAACCTGGTAACTGCCTTTGGGGTCAAAGGCCTATCAGATCTAGAGGAGGGGTATTTAGGCCCAGTTCTCATCCTGCTAAGTGCCCTGTCGTGGTTTCCCTTGTGGTTGTCCGAGAGCGCATTATTGATTCTGGTTATTTGACTTTGGCATTGTTTTTGACTTCCCTGTTTTCTGGCATCCCTGACTCCTGGCTTTTCCTTATCGTTGTGTCTCTTTCTGTATCCCTTGACCTGACTATTCTTTGGTACGTTAGTCTGGCCATTCTAAGGTCCGGTATACGTTACCCATCAGTCCTCTGTGTTACACAATTCTACGTGCTGGATCATTCTGTAATCCTGACAGCTCTGCATACTCCCTTAGCTTCACTGAGCTCTTGTAAGAGCTTGGACCTGATCCTGATTTGCTCTCTGGGAGGAAGAGAGGTTCACCCACTGGAACCTGGAGCCTTGTTGTAGGTCCAGGGTGGGTAGGAGACGGCGAGAACCCAACCAAGCTGCGGCGGTTCGTGGGTTCTGCAGTGCTTATGGTGTCTGGTGCGGTGCTGGTGAGCACTAGGAGCATCCTTTCTACGGTCCAACCCTCAGCTAGCCTGGGGCAACCATAACAATTACAAGCTTGCAACAGTGGCGAACCGGTGAGACCAGCAGCTAAGGGCAAAGAAGATAATTCTCGGAGCCTCGATCCTATCCAGTCTATTATTGACCCTCCCCATAGAAGCTACAAGTGAGGCCATCATGGCATGAAGATACAAATTGTCGGCACCACTTGTTCTTTCTCCAGGCCCTGAGTTGTCGATACTTGTCCGCATAAGTTTAAATAGTTCTGCTTTCCTGGCCGTGGCAGGGAAAGTGCATCTTCAAAGTTCCACAGTGATACGAGGAATGGTCCATGACCTGATAGAAGTAGGGCTTGACAGGAGTACCGGGGAAATATAAATTGTCTGCTTCTTCAGGGATCTGAGACATACTAAAATAAATATCAAACATAAATCAGTAACAGCTTGGTTTTCTGGATGTGGCAAAGCAATTTACTCGGTACGGTGATAGGTGAGGCCCTGCTAGATGCCAAGTGGCTTGAGAGGCTATCTATACGTTGGCGCAAGGGGATATTTTAGCCACCGAACGTTGTGGCAGGGTGTTGACCTCTTGGTGACACTTAAAGCGTAAGACAGAAAGGGAGTTATCTGGGAGGCGGCTATCTGTGATTTGGCCCGAGGGGCGAAAATACCTCAAGCATGGAGGAAGGGTGTTGGCCTCGAGGGACCACTGTGACTAAGGCAAAGAAGCCAGAAATGTCTAACACTAGTGGCAGACTAAGCCATGAATAAGCCAGTAACAACTAACCGAAAGCATGGGGGGAAATGTTGTGGGGAAATAGGCAAAACATACCTGGAACCCACTTGCTTGTCAGTTAGGTCAGAAACTGGTCACAACCCAACACAGAAACTGAGACTTCCACCCAAAGTAAATACTGGAAGGAGGGGTGGGGGGGCGGGGCCGAACCGTCTAGCCACATGGGGGCCATCTTGCACAGCTCCGCTTATGAGCCCCTGAAATCCGCCAAAATGCCCCTCACCGAGTGCATAAAAGCACGCGTTCTTGCCGGAGTTGAGGGGAGGAAATTCCCAGCTCTCATATGATACCCTCTGGGGCCGCATACGTGGCTCGGCAAGCAAATGCTGCCAACTCAGGCCTACCTCAGACCGAGAGCCTCGGTGGGGCCTATGAGGAAAACTTTAAGCCTAATACCTGATCCGGGAAAAGTGAGATGCCACGATGGGCAGACTCTGGCTCCACCGGAGATTAATCATTGCATGGAGGCATATGACTGCAGCGGCCCCGCTCCCCCCCCCCCCCCCGGCCGGTGTGCAGTTATTCCGGCCTATATGCGGCTGCACTGTTGGAGTTTCCGACCCTGCTTGGGCTCTGGACAAAGCAGCGAGACCATTTTGGATGACAGGGGCTTGGGGGACCCCATCAGTAAGTCAAGGACATGCTCCCCTAACGCTTAGTAGACCTGGAGGGCTGACGATCTGTCCGCATGGGAACCTCTACCTCTGGGCCTAGAGGGGGGCATGGAGAGTCCCCATCACTGTGAGCCCTACTGGGGCGGGTTCTTGGAACTGCAGCAGACCGGTAGCTGCTGAGCCAGATGCTCCTTGCCTTGGATGAGTGGCCGGTGAGGGGTGAGCCCTTGCTACGGCCTACTGGAGCCTTCTGAAGCGATGTATGTCATAATCTGTACAAAACGAGGTACTCCCCCACTAGGGGCTATGAGTAAAGCCCCCCTTGCCCCCCCCCCCGCCCCTCCCTTACTCACTGTAAACTTGATAATGAGGTCTGAAGAGCAAACGTTGCTCTATAAAGCCTCCCTGAACTCGCAAAATTAAGCATACAACAATCCGTAGTGGATCATAATCAGCTCTGGCCCAATACGCTAGCCAAGTAATACTAAATTAACAACATTATGACCAGGATTGTGTCACACTTGAGTAGACCCTTGAATGGAATAAAATGTATATATGGAACAGGACACCCAAATATATACCCTGTATGTTATATATATATATATATATATATATATATATATATATATACACTGCTAAAAAAACAACACAATGTAACTCCAAATCAATCACACTTCTGTGAAGTCAAACTGTCCACTTAGGAAGCAACACTGAGTGACAATCAATTTCACATGCTGTTGTGCAAATGGGATAGACAACAGGTGGAAATTATGGGCAATTAGCAAGACACCCCAATAAATGAGAAGTTCTGCAGGTGGTGACCACAGACCACTTCAGTTCCTATGCTTCCTGGCTGATGTTTTGGTCACTTTTGAATGCTGGTGGTGCTTTCACTCTTGTGGTAGCATGAGACGGAGTCTACAACCCACACAAGTGACTCAGGTAGTGCAGCCCATCCAGGATGGCACATCAATGCGAGCTGTGGCATGAAGGTTTGCTGTGTCTGTCAGTGTAGTGTCCAGAACATGGAGGCACTACCAGGAGACAGGCCAGTAAATCAGGAGAAGTGGATGAGGCCATAAGAGGGCAACAACCCAGCAGCAGGACCGCTACCTCCGCCTTTGTGCAAGGAGGAACAGGAGCACTGCCAGAGCCCTGCAAAATGACCTCCAGCAGGCCACAAATGTGCATGTGTAGGCCACAAATGTGCATGTGTCTGCTAAAAAGGTCAGAAACAGACTCCATTAGGGTGGTATGAGGGCCCGACGTCCACAGGTGGGGGTTGTGCTTACAGCCCAACACCGTGCAGGACGTTTGGCATTTGCCAGAGAACACCAAGATTGGCAAATTTGCCACTGGCGCCCTGTGCTCTTCACAGATGAAAGCAGGTTCACACTGAGCACATGTGACAGACGTGACAGAGTCTGGAGTCACCGTGGAGAATGTTCTGCTGCCTGCAACATCCTCCAGCATAACCAGTTTGGCAGTGGGTCAGTAATGGTGTGGGGTGGCATTTCTTTGGGGGCCACACAGCCCTCAATAAGCTCACCAGAGGTAGCCCGACTGCCATTAGGTACAGAGATGAAATCCTCAGACCCCTTGTGAGACCATATTCTGGTGCGGTTGGCCCTGGGTTCCTCCTAATGCAAGACAATGCTAGACATCATGTGACTGGAGTGTGTCAGCAGTTCCTGCAAGACGAATGCATTGATGCTATGGACTGGCCCGCCCGTTCCCCAGACCTGAATCCATTTGAGCACATCTGGGACATCATGTCTCGCTCCATCCACCAGGAGTTGGCAGATGCTTTAGTCCAGGTCTGGGAGGAGATCCCTCAGGAGACCATCTGCCACCTCATCAGGAGCATGCACAGGCGTTGTAGGGAGGTCATACAGGCATGTGGAGGCCACACACACTACTGAGCCTCATTTTGACCTGTTTTAAGGACATTACATCAAAGTTGGATCAGCCTGTAGTGTGTTTTTCCACTTTAATTTTGAGTGTGACTCCAAATCCAGACCGCCATGGGTTGAAAAATTTGATTTCCATTTTTTATTTTTTGTGTGATTTTGTAGTCAGCACATTCAACTATGTAAAGAACAAATTATTAATTCAGATCTAGGATGTGTTATTTTTGTGTTCCCTTTATTTTTTTGAGCATATATGGAAGGCAGGGCCTGAAGTTGTGGGAGGGGCTTGGTTCCCCTTCTTAAGGAGCACCAGCCCTTCCCTCAGTACCGTCTTAGGTCTGGTGATTGTGTGTGGTCGTCACTTCCGGTTTGACCAAACAGCTGTTACTTAGCTTTAGCTCATGGGCAGCTTCCTGGAGGTCCAAACGGTTCCTGGTTCACCTAGCGTGGCTGTCTGACTTTGCAGTCAGAGAAACGGTATCGGAGGCTTCCAGGCTTGCATCCTGTCCCAAAATCGTAAGTTACAGCCGTCACACTAACGACGTGGCCGATGACGGTGGGGGGGTCGACGGGCTCACGCTGTGTATTCACTTTTCGGATACTTACACTTCTATGCATTCGGTTAAACGTTTGACGATTCGTTAGATTACTCGGTCGTTCGGTAGTTTACAATTATGGCTTGCTTAGGCCGTTCGTTTGCCGAACACTGTCTTATTTTAGTGATAGAGTTTCGGTGTTAGGACGACCTCTGGTAGCCGGATTTGTTATAGCAGGTCTTATTTTTACACAGTTTGTAGTTACATGTTTATATAGTGTTAATTGCATGCATGACTGACCCCTGGTGGTCATAATAGTTATGACTTTGTGCTGGGAATTTTGTCACATATGGATAATGATAGTGTACTACTGATAATAGGGGTTCTGGTAGGGTGTATGGCTTGATAGGTATGTGGCACTCATATGCTTCAATTGAATTTTGTATAAATCAGCAGATGGTTGCTAGAGATGGAATACCTTTTCTATGAGCTTGTACGTCTCCAGCTCTTAAAGGTCCAAACACATACACTATATATACCGCTAAAGTATAATATGTCTGCAATTGTTATAAAGCAGAGTAGATGGTGGGAACCGCACTCAATCCACACGGCCAAGGGTGCTCCAGATCAGGACCAGCAATCCCAGGACAATATACAAAGAAGAAAAGATCACAGGCACTCCAAATGTTAAGCCGTATGCAGCTTTAATGTAACAAAATGCAACGCAACGTTTCGACCAACAAAGGTATTTTTCAAGCTGACACCACACAGTGATAAATGAGTTTATATAGCACACAACATGACAAACAGGAAATCAATCCATAATTCAATTAACTAATTAACAAAGTTTGTTAATTGATACAACAAAGTTTTTTTTTTCAAACAACATATATCAAGAAAGTGATATTATAGAAGAGAGAGACAAATATAGGTATTCATTGTGTCAAATTCATCAAAAAGTAATACATCAATCATCAGTTGTAAAGACATAAATTATTAAGCAATGCTGTACAAATTAGAAATAGTCTGGAATGTATATAAATATGAATAAGCATCCTATTGTGACATCAAAGATCAGTACTTATTACCAGTAGTCTACATCAGTAGCTTACCTATGAGTGCCCAGAACATGGAGGAGAAAACAAAAGAAATAAACTAAAACAGAAAAAAACAAAATGTATGATGTGCTTCCCTTCTGTCATCCGAACGCGGTCCACTTCCGGGTATGTGAGCCGCACGTGACCTCACTGAAACGCACACGCGGCAGTCCGTCAGATACGGAATCAGCATAGTGGTCATAATCACATGGCTCTGTGCAGACAGAGAAACCGGACATGCGCAATGTGTTGCAAGGCATGCGAGTGCATGCATGTTATAAGATATATCTCCCAGAGCATCCAGCCAAATCTCTAAATGTGCCCTAAGTTAAAGTCAGAACATGTCATCTATAATACATTCAAGGGCATAGTAATTGAGGGCATAATAAATGATGGACCGCGTTCGGATGACAGAAGGGAAGCTCATCATACATTTTGTTTTTTTCTGTTTTAGTTTATTTCTTTTGTTTTCTCCTCCTTCTTCTGGGCACTCATAGGTAAGCTACTGATGTAGACTACTGGTAATAAGTACTGATCTTTGATGTCACAATAGGATGCTTATTCATATTTATATACATTCCAGACTATTTCTAATTTGTACAGCATTGCTTAATAATTTATGTCTTTACAACTGATGATTGATGTATTACTTTTTGATGAATTTGACACAATGAATACCTATATTTGTCTCTCTCTTCTATAATATCACTTTCTTGATATATGTTGTTTGAAAAAAAAACTTTGTTGTATCAATTAACAAACGTTGTTAATTAGTTAATTGAATTATGGATTGATTTCCTGTGTGTCATGTTGTGTGCTATATAAACTCATTTATCACCATGTGGTGTCAGCTTTAAAAATACCTTTGTTGGTCGAAACGTTGCGTTGCATTTTGTTACATTAAAGCTGCATACGGCTTAACATTTGGAGTGCCTGTGATCTTTTCTTCTTTGCAATTGTTATAGGACATATATATTTAGGTTCTGAGGAATCGGTAGCATGTCAGTAATTATGGACCTTTTGTTTCAGTCTCAACAGCATCCACAGTGTGCTGCTACTACACCAACTTTCATCTCGTATAGGTCAGTAATCACTTGTTGTTATCCTCTCCTGATCACACAAGGGCCGGGTACTTATGTGTTTTTCTGTAAGGTGTAGGTCATCCTTACTCCTTTGGAGTATTTTGTTCCAGTCCCCTACGGTTGGAATATATACCGGTAGGTATCCGGTTAGCAGGGGGGTAGGAGGGTTGCATATTATCACAACACTGGAACTCACTATTACTTTCATAGGTTACTACAGAACGCCTGTTTCACCTCTTACTTCTACCTTGCAATTTGCTTATCAGGTACGTCATGATTTCTGTACATTTTTCCCCATCCTCCCTACCCTTTCGGATTCATAGTACAAGGCTATACTGGCATTTAAGAACAGCACCCTCTAGGTAAGTTTTCTGGCCTTCTAAGCCTTACGTTAGTGGTCCCGCGAGGCCAACACCCATCCTCATTTCGGAGGTACGACATTCCCTCGGACCAATTCATGGGTAGCCGCCTCGCTTGGTTGCATAGAGAGGGCCTCAGTTGTCACTCCCATTCTGTCTTATGCTTTTACAAGTCACAGAGAGGCCATCACCCCACCATAATGTCAATGGCGACGTACCCCACACGAGCCAAATCATAGATAGTGCCTCTCAAAGCCGCTTGGGAACTAGCAGGGCCTCACCCGTCACGTTATTACGTAATAGTTTCGCCGCTTGGCATTAGTTACATCAGCCAGTCAGGTAGTGCCCCAGGTAACATGTTATTTTGTTTTGTAGCATGTCACAACTACATGAAGGCGGGGAAGATTTGTCCATGCCCAGTACACCGGCTAGATCAGTCACTCCTTCCCGGGGTGACGACACGGCAAGCCCCGCATCACTCAGGGCATGGACCATTCCTAGGATCACTGCTGAACTGAGGAAAAGGAAAGCCGAATTATATAGACTATTGAATGCCCAGACTGATAATTCGGGGGCGGATGAAGGGTCTAGCGGTAGCCAGTCAGCTGATCTACATACTGTTTTAGCTTCAGTCCTGACTTCCTTGGGCCATATTACAGCCAAACTTGATAAGATGGATGCAGATAGCCAGCAACGGTCACCCTCAGAACTGGGGCATCCGGTCGCTACGGTGCGCCCAGACCACCTAACGGATAATATTGGTATGAAAGACCCGCGTATTATTAACCCGTCACACATGGTGCCTGCCAGCATCAAGAAGGACATCTTGGAAGGGAAGGATATCAATCTGGTATCACTTCTTATTGCTTCTCAAGATGTCCTTGAAAATAAAACGTATGCATATGGGGACGTGTCGGTAGTGTTAAAATCTAGGGACCCCAGATTGAATCTCAAGCTATCCATACAAGAATTTGAGTTGGCTTTCGGAATCTATAGAGACGTGATATAGATAGATGTTACAAAACTGTTACAGACAAGCATTATGTTGTTCTTTGCTATAATATTGCTTCGGTTCTGGAATCCTGTACTCAACTCACGAACGGATTACTTGCACTTAACCCTGGTCACCTTTCAAACTACTGAAAGGGTCACGAATGGGGACCACCTACAGCCTGGTGTGTGGCCTCAATTAGAATGTTGAGTGTTGCGGATAACCGCAGGTTAAGTACCCCCTTCACGGCGGTCTACGTTCATCTCCCGAACAGCCGAAACATCCAGCCAGAGAGCGGGGTTTCGTGCACAACTCTGGCCGGTACTCGTTCCACGAGTTTGATGCCGAGGCTGCCTAATGAATCACTCAAAAATATGGCCGCCATCTCAGGCTCAGGGACCAAATATGCGAACAGACTTTGTAACAAATAAACTAAGCATAGGGTTCGTGGGTTTGAGGCGCTCTTCGGTGAACTATTGCACCCAGACCAGGGTTACAGAATGAATGGTGGAAGTCCCGAAATGTAGCTGAAAATTTTGAAGTTATATATTTTTAAGCTGTTTTTTGTGTGTAATAAAAACTTGGTATTTGTGCGCTTGGAGATAATTGTATTGTCAAAGCCGTTGGATTCATTATCTCCAAGCTGGGCGGTAACAAATTCAAACGATGCATTGTATTCTGATTGGTTGATCCCTTGTATTATTCCTGTATCCCATCAGGTCCAGAGGGGGCTGCCCCTGGACCTGAGATTTTGCATAAATACCGATCCCTGTGTGCCATTAAAGCCAGTTCTTGTTTGACCTTCAAATCGCAGCCTCGACTTGTTTTGTGGGGGAGAGAATCCTAGCTGTACAATAGCTAATGGGATTGTTCTACATTTACAGGAATCCTTTGGTCGTCTAGCGGAAGCGCCTTCTCTCTCTCTCCAAACTGGGATCCAGATCATCCAAGCGGTCCAGCTTCCAGCTAGCCTCGGAGTAACCGTAACACTCCGTATATCCTGATAGGAGGGAAGAGTTGGATCTCTATCTCCACAAGCTGGTGGATTTTGGGCACAAGTATGGTGGCACGTCTTTTTACGACTACCACCGTGCATTTTCCGCAAAGGCGTCGGCCGCTCTATCCCAGTTTAATTATCAAGCTGATTGGGGGGTGCTTGATACGGAGCTTTTTTGCTGACATTTTGCAGGCCTCAAAACCCCAGCTTTGGTCGTGTGGGAGTTGGATGCACAAATAACACATTTGGGCCCTAACTCCCCAGAGGTGAATGCTTTATTCCCCCCTACAAATATGATGCCCACTGGGAGAACAGGCAAGGTACTGACGGATAAACTTGGACGTGATATTGTGTTTTTGGGAAAATCTCAGATTTGTAATAATTTTAACACAGGCACTTGCGGCTACAGTGCTTGCAGACTTCTTCATGTCTGCTCCCAATGCTTCAGGGCTCACTCTAAGGTCATATGTCCGAATAAATTATATCCCAAGCAGTACCTTTCGTCTCTTAATGTCTCCCTGCTGAAAGAGTTATTGTGTGATCACCCATCTCAACATCTCGTAGATTTTTTGGTGGCAGGTTTCACTTTGGGGTTTCATACTGGTATTGTGCACATGCCTACTGGGATTTTAGAATGTAAAAACTTACAGACAGCCCAGGCAGCTCCCGACACAATTGACCTACTTCTCCAGAAAGAAATTGACCAAGGATTCTTAATTGGCCCTTTCGACTCCCCGCCTTTCGCGGTTTGGAGAACTAACCCCATAGGACTGGTCACAAGTAAATCCTCCAATAAGCAAAGGTTGATTCTGGACCTCTCTGCTCCCCACGATTCACCTACCCCAAGTCTTAACTCGCTTATTGCATCTGAGGAATTTTCTCTCCAATATGCAACCATTGATCATGCCATCACGGCCATCCTCTCGGCTGGTGTGGGGGCATGGCTTAGTAAAACGGACATAGTGAACGCATTTAAGTTACTTCCTATCCATCCGTCCCTGTGGCATTTACATGGTGTTAAGTGGCATGATTCATATTATTTTTTCACGCATCTCACGTTTGGTTCTAAGATGAGCCCAAGGATTTTTCATATATTTGCTGAGACGTTGTGCTGGATGCTGCTTAACATATGTAAATGCCCTACCATTATCCATTGCCTAGATGATTTTTTGTCCGTAGAAAGTAACCTCTTACCTCCCAGTAGCCTCCTTTCTACAAAACGACTGTTCTCACAACTTGGGGTACCTATTTCACCCGCAAAGACTGAAAGTCCGGATATGATCATTAACTTCTTAGGGGTAGTGCTGGACATATGCCGGCTAGCCTCCCCGGGGAGAAAATTGAACGCATCCTTTCAGCCATTGACCATTACCTAGCAGGTGGTTCTTGTAATAGAAAGGAGTTGCAATCCCTGTTGGGTTCACTTAATTTTGCGATGAAAATTATACCATAAGGGAGAGCGTTTATATCATGATTACTGAGCTTATTTCCCCTATTACAATCTGATTCCTCACGCATTACATTCACGCTACCGCGGACCTACGCATGTGGAGGGAATTCTTGCTGCACTGGAATGGGAAAAGCATTTTAATTCCAGTATGGACGGATAAGTCAGTGTCTGTATGGACAGATGCAGCAGCTGCTTCGGGATTTGCCACAATTTTTGGCAATGAATGGATGTGGGGTATATGGCCTGGGGAAATTATGAGATTCCCGAGTTTAAAGACACCTCTGCGTTATTTGAGCTCTACCCAATAGTGGCAGCAGCAGTTAAATGGGGTACTTGCTGGTCAGGGAATATGGTGCGTTGCTTCTCAGACAATATGGCAACATGCCATATTGTAAACAAGGGACGTTCCACTTCCCTGGCCATCATGCGATTTATGAGGACTCTCACGTGGCTAGCTGCAAAACACAGTTTCTTCTTAACGTGCATACATGTTCCTGGGGTTCTGAATACCACTGCTGATCATTTATCACGGTCTCGATTTCAGGAGTTCCGGGCGGCACTACCAACAGCTACCCTGATACCAACTCCAGCGCTACTGTGGCAGGAGATGGTTTGGGACTAAAGGAACTACTAACTCACGGGCAGCAACTCTCTTAAATGGGTCTTTCGGTTAACACCAGGAAGGCATACGGCAGGGCCTTTCATATCTTCAGTAAATTTCTGCTTGACTTTAATATCACAGACCAATTTTCCATGGAAACAATGATTGCGTTAATTTCCTTTTGCCACCTTCACCTAACACTATCATTCAACACTATTAAGTTATACATCACTGGTATTCAACATCACATACTCACTACTTGGCCTAATAAACAACGCTTTCTGTCATCTTACCAAGTTAAAGCTATACTTAAAGGTATCAAGGACTCCACCCCTACACCCACACCATCCAGATTACCCATCCACGATCTCCTGTTACAGTCACTGTCAAACCTGTCAGACACCTCACCATTTGAAACTCTAATCAGGTCATTAAGACAGCCATTTATTTAGCTTTTTACGGTTTCCTTCGGCCCAAGGAATTTACCACCTCTAACTACTGCACCCCCAACTTTATCACAAGGTCAAACCTGGTAAGAGCACACAATCACTATTTACTGTCCCTACACCATACAAAGACAAGTGCCAAGGGTCAGATGGTCACTATCACCTACTACCCCACTGGTAATAGGTGGTGCCCCGTGGAAGTGTTCAATTAATACCTCTCCTCCTTTCCTTCGGCTCCAACCCAACCACTGCTAGCCTTACACGGGAATACGCTCACTACGAGCAAATTCATGCTCTATGTAAGGATGTTGTCGGTCCGGTTAGGCTTGAACCCAGCTGAATATTCAGGTCATTCCTTTAGAATAGGAGCAGCTACTACCGCTTCTAAAAGGAATATTCCGGCTCACATCATTAAGATATTAGGCGGATGGAAATCCACGGCTTACACCAGATACATGTTGTATTGTATGCTGAATAAACTGGTTACATCTTTTTGCCCTCTTTTATTTCAGGCCTACTACCTCGTCAGTTACAGCACACCACAACTGACGTTTTCCATGCACTGTTTGTTTTATGTTACTAATTCTACGGCTTTATGCCCTGACCACAAATATATATATATATTTGCTTGGCCTGGAATTGTGGGAGGTACAACTTGCCCTATATAACGCAATACTATCCAGCTCACAGAGACGTACCGATACACCAAGTCCAGCTTCCAGCTATCGGTCCTGGACTATCCCCAAGATCACCTCAGAACTTAAAAGAAGGAACATTCCTTTCCCGGCTACAGCCAGGAAAGCTGAACTGTTTCGATTGTTAAACGTTACTGATGACAACGAAAGGCCAGGCCCTAGTACGGTTTTCAATGTGCAAAATAGCCTGGCAGAATTACACAATATGATGTCCTCCCTTGTTTCCTCAGTAGCAACGATTAACAATCTGGAGTCAAACAGTATCACAACCGTTCCAGAGGTTCCAGTGCCAGCTACTGAGCCCATACCTAACTTAGGTAAAGATAACCCTCTACCAACTAGTAGAGCCACTAATATCATTAACCCTATTCATCTCATTCCTCATTCTCTAAGACGGGACATTATAGAGGGGAAGGACATAAACCTAGCATCACTACTGATTGCTTCACAAGACGTGGTAGAAAACAGGGCCTATACCTTCGAAGACCTGTCAGTAGTGATGAAATCTAGAGACCCTAGACTTAATAGGAAACTCAATATCCCCGAGTTTGTCCTCGCATTTGGCTTATACAGAGATGTCATCTGTACAGCTTTCCCACTACAGAGAGAGGAGCTTGACTTATATCTTCATAAAGTGATTGAGCTAGCATACAAGTACGGCGGCTACACATTTTATGACTATCACAAGTCATTTTCTTCAAGATCCGCTGCTTCTCTCTCCCAATACAATACGATTACTGATTGGGCACAGCTAGACACAGAGTTGTTCCTGATGCATTTTGCAGGTCTTAAAACCCCGTCCTGCGCTATATGCTCATCTGCTGCTCATTCAGTTAACTTCTGTCCTGAAAACGTAGCGACCCCTTCTACCAGTAATGCAAATTCTGGTTATCAATCTAACACTTCACAGAGGGAAGTGAGAGACAAACTGGGTAGGCCTATTGTTTTTCTAGGTAAAGCTCAAGTCTGCAACAATTTTAATGCAGGTGGTTGCAGTTATAGTGCGTGTAGGCTGTTACACGTATGCTCAATATGTTTTAGAGCACATGCCAAAACAATGTGCCCCAACAGACTGTACCCTAACAAATCTGCCACGCCAATAAACGTACCTAAGTTGCAACGCTACCTGTCTAAGCATCCTTCTGTTCATTTGGTTGATTTTCTCACGGCAGGGTTTACTAATGGGTTCCACACAGGCTTCGTGTCACTCCCCACAGGGGTTTTAGAATGCCCCAACTTACAGTCGGCACTCACAGACCCAGACAGTATACGCGAACTGTTACACAAAGAAATATCAAATGGTTTTATGATAGGCCCATTCTCTACTCCTCCTTTCACTTCCTGGAGGACAAACCCACTAGGTATCGCCACAGGCAAATATAACAACAAAAAGCGACTGATTATTGACTTCTCCGCTCCACACTCATCCCCAACTCCTAGCCTTAATGCTCTGATTCCTTCAGAGGACGTTTCCCTGCAATACGCCAGGATTGACGATGCCATCCAAGCAATAATTCATGCCGGGAGGGTGGCTTGGTTAAGTAAATCAGACATCACAAACGCCTTTAAACTGCTTCCCATCCATCTGCACGGAGTTAAGTGGGAAGGAAGCTACTATTTCCTCACGAGACTGACTTTCGGGTCCAAAAGTAGCCCCAAGTTATTTGATATATTTGCCGAAACTTTAACCTGGCTCCTACTCAACTCGTGCAGATGTCCAGTAGTCATTCACTACATAGACGACTTCCTAACCATCGAACCTCACCAACACACACCCCACAGCCTACAGCACATGCTCACTCTTTTCAAAGACTTAGGAGTCCCGGTTGCACAAGACAAAACTGAAGGTCCCAACACGGCAATCACATTCCTGGGTATTACACTCGATTCAGTTTCTATGCAAGCCAGCCTGCCTCAAGAGAAAGTAGACCGGATACTTTCTTACATAAACACTTGCACGTCACAAGGCACTTGCACTAGGAAACAACTACAATCACTTCTCGGTTCACTAAACATTGCCATGAGAATTATTCCTCAGGGTAGATCCTTCATATCCAGAATCCTCTCTCTGTTACACGGCCTACCCGACGACTCCACGACTTCCCTTAACGATTCGGCTAGAGCTGATCTGCAAATGTGGCAGCTATTCCTATCTTCTTGGAATGGCAGGTCGCTGTTTGTTCCACCCATATCTGACGATTCCCCTGTAATTTGGACCGATGCTTCAGGTGCGTTAGGGTATGCAGCCATTTTCGGTGATGAGTGGCTATATGACTCTTGGCCAGTTGAGACCACCTCTCTCGAAAATTTCAATAACACCTCCGCTCTTTTTGAAATGTATCCTATTGTACGGGTTTTTGAGACCTAAAGAGTTCTCAGTGGAAAAAGCAACCGATTCTAAGCTTTGCCTCCAAAAGAAACACCTACACAAAGAACAAGACCACTATATCTTATCCATTTCCCATACTAAAACAAGCCAAACATGTCCTCCGGTAGAAATTAAATACCTTTACCAAATGGTGTCCTGTACCACTTTTAGATAGACTAGTGATGTCCCAAATCACTTCCAACCCAGCTAGTCCACTGTTGGCCATTCAAGGGAAGCCCCTAACAACCAAACAATTTATGTATTACATTCGTACTCTATTACTCAGGCTTGGACATAACCCACACGCATTCACGGGTCATTCCTTTCGCATTGGTGCCGCTTCAGCATGGGAAGATGGAAGTCATCTGCATACAATAGGTACATTCCTAACCCTGAAAATGAAATAAGAATGGCTTTCCATAATATGTCTAAAGAATGTTTGTATTTAAATAAACTTGTATGAATTATCAGAAATCGCTTCTAATCATTTTTGCCCTCTTTTACAGGCCTAACCTCACGTCTTGCTAGTACTAATACTGCTTCTTTTTTCATTGTCTAACGTCCTCGTAATGTGCCGTACACAAATATATATATATATATATATATATATATAGCTCTGTATGGTACAGATAGATATTGATCTGCACGTTAGAGATATATATAGCTCTGTGTGTATATTTTTCTCTGTCTTTTACAGATGTATAGCTTAGCATGTTACAGATATCTCCAGCTCTGCATGTTAGAGATACATATAGCTCAGTATGTTTACATAATATATGCTCAGTATGTTATATATATATTGCTCTGTATGTCACGTATATAAACTTTGCAAGTTAAAGATGTATAGCCTTGTATGTTACAGATATCTATTGCTCTGCATGTTACCGATATATATATATATGGCTCTGCATGTAACATATATATGGCTGTGCAAGTTACAGATACCTATAGCTCTGCCTGTCACAGGCATATAGCCCCGCATGTCATAAACACATGACTCTGTATGCTACAGATACATACAGCTCTGCATGGTGCAGACACATATTGCCTGCATGTTATAGATATATATTACTCTGCATGCTCTATAGACATATATAGCTCTTGTCATGCCTTAATTCTGGTATCCTCTTACTTCCGGGTTCCACGGAGCTTAGCCACACCCCCTTATGACACGGTCTCCTTACTTAATGCGACCGCACCAGCTGATAGACGCTGGATTATTGAACTACGTACCGCACTCACGAACCGGCTACAAACTTCTCTGTGAAAGCCATCTGTTACCGGACCGGACTGGAAGACTACTCACGTCCCCTTCACCTCTCCTCATCCTCGACTAAAGCCTGAACTCTCTACACACATATCATCGGATATAACCGCCTCTGAGGAGAACTTGGGAACCTGTTTTCTCTTTACCGGAAGCTAAGTAACATTAAACCTGTGTGATAAGAGTTACATATCTAAAGCCTTTATTTCGTGTTACCAAAGTCTTATTATCAATCAACCCAGCTACAGCTATCTTCAACCTATCCACTATTCAAGTTAGCTGCACCTGTCTTGCTTCAGAACAAACTATTGTAATTGCTTATCACCTAACTTGTTAACTCAACAAACAGACTCTAAAGGATTCAGAACCTGCTAATTGCAACCGTTTATTATTTAAAGCTACAGTGCCTGTAATTCTGGACTTAAGCAATCGTTTATTATTTAATGCTACAGTGCCTGTAATTCTGGACTTAAGAAACCGTTTATTATTTAAAGCTACAGTGCCTGTAATTCTGGACTTAAGAAACCTTTTATTATTTAAAGCTACAGTGCCTGTAATTCTGGACTTAAAGTCACAATATCTTATAATTGTTCTAATAAATATTCAAGCTCTAAGAAATCTGCAGTTGTGTTCCTTCATAACAAATGTTAAACGTGACAGCTCTGCCCGTTTCAGACATGCTCAGTATGTCAAGGATTTATTTTGCTCTGCATGCAACAGATATAGACATTCAGCCTACTACAGATATGCAGCGCTGCGTTTTCCATAGATACATGAATAGTTCTGTATGTTACAGCTATACATTGCCAGCATGCTCATAGAAACATTACTCTATTCTGTTTGACTGTGTGTTTCTGATACCGGAGAAACTGACGGAAGCCAAGCACAGAGAGATGGACACAGGTTTCTTCAGGAAGGAAGAGATTCTTTATTCGATTCACCGACTGGGACTCAGAGGGACTAATGTCACCAAAAAACAGCAAAGTCTGAGTCCTGATCATGCAGTGTAGGTCCCTTATATAGGCATGTAGCTCCTCCCATAATCAGTTCAACCTACACATACTCTTATCTAATCAACCGAATAGAGACTAAATTCCTGTTTGACCACATGGCTTGCCCAGCACAATGGAGGAGGGGAAATACTCGTATATCCTGTATTCCTACACTTGCTCCTTACACTACTGATTGTATCTTAGCTACGTGTAACTGACTAACTGATACATCAACATATGCAAGTGCACATACCACGTGGCAATCTTGTCCTAGTAAATTTATTTTTACTGAGATTCCACCACATTTCTCCCCCCCCCCCCCCCCCCACCTCGTTCACCCGCCGGAACGCTGAGAGAGAGAAAAAACGTGGCCATGCAATTAAACGCTCCCCGAGGTGTGCTATCGTGGAGCCCGTGGGTGGTCTCAGCTGAAAGTAACCGTAAGTCTACGTGCGTTCCGGTCCCCGGCTAAGACTCCAAGCGTCGTGGGGGGCGGACCGGAATGTAGATGTAGGTATGACTCACGGTTAGAGTTGAGCGGACACCTGGATGTTCGGGTTCGGACGAACTTTGGAAAAAATAGTCCGGGTTTGGGCTCGAACTTGACCCCGAACCCCATTGAAGTCATTGGGGACCCAAACTTTTGACCTAAAAATGCCTCTAAAAAACTCCTGGAAAGGGCTAGAGAGCTGCAAAAGGAAGTAAAATGGGGGTACGAGTAGGACAAGTGCCCTGCAAACAATTGTGGATAGGGAAGTCACTTAAAATAACAAAAAAAAATTAAATACAGCTGAGCCATAACATAGTACTAGATGGAATCTTTGATTTTAGCTTTGGAAGAACATAAATCAAAATCTAAAGCATGGCTGTCAGGAGGATCAACATAATTATCAATTTGAGAGAGGGTTGGAGTGTAGAGTATTCTCTTTCATTGTTCAAACTGAGCTCAACTCCTGATGCATGGAGAAAAGGCCTTCACAAGCCTCTGCTATTGTGTACATAGTTTATACTAAGTGACCCATAGGTTGAGAAGGCGGTGATCGTGGCGGTGGAGGAGGAGGATGAGGTAGCCAACACTGTATTTTATGTTTTTGTTTTTCATTGTGGTAGCCCACAAAATATTGAGACATACAAATAAAGAAACATTTGCGGCCTGCAGTGCATTTCTTGCAGTCCTGATGCATGGAGAAAAGGCCTTCACAAGCCTCTGCTAATTTGTACCTAGTATATACTAAGTGACCCATAGGTTGAGGAGGCGGTGACCGTGGCGGTGGAGGAGGAGGATGAGGTAGGCAACACTGTATTTTATGTTTTTGTTTTTTTTTTATTGTGGTAGCTAGTGATGTACCGAACTGTTCGCCGGCGAATAGTTCCCGGCGAACATAGCGTGTTCGCGTTCGCCGCCGCGGGCGAACACATGGGCGGTTCAATCCGCCCCCTATTCGTCATCATTGAGCAAACTTTGACCCTGTGCCTCACGGTCAGCAGACACATTCCAGCAAATCAGCAGCAGACCCTCCCTTCCACACCCTCCCACCTCCCTCCCAGCATCCATTTTAGATTCATTCTGAAGCTGCATGCTTAGTGAGAGGAGGGAAAGTGTAGCTGCTGCTGATTAGAAAGGGAAATTGATAGCTAGGCTAGGGTATTCAGTGTCCACTACAATCCTGAAGGACTCATCTGATCTCTGATGTAAGGACACACCCCAAAAAGCCCTTTTTAGGGCTAGAACATCAGTCTGCTTTTTTTTTTTTTGTAATGTAATTGCAGTTGCCTGCCTGCCAACTTCTGTGTCAGGCTCACAGTGCACACTGTGCCCATTTGCCCAGTGCCACCACTCACTCACTGCTGGTGTCACAATAGCTTAAGCTTGACATTTAAAAAGAAAACATATTTTTTCACTATAATAGATTGAAGAAGAGCAATTAGTTGTCTGCCAGCTTCTGTGTCAGGCTCAGAGGATACTGTGCCCATTTGCCCAGTGCCACCACTCATATCTGTTTTCACAATAGCTTATGCTTGACATTTAAAAATAAACATTTTTTTCACTGTAATAGATTGAATAGCAGTTAGTTGCCTGCCAGCTTCTGTGTCAGGCTCACAGTGGATACTGTGCCCATTTGCCCAGTCAGTGCCACCACTCATATCTGGTGTCTCTGTAGCGTGCTTTTACAAAGAAAAACTGTTTTCCAGTGTAAGGTAATAGCAGTCAGTGTCCTTAAAGCGGGTGTTTCAGGACTTCAGCGTGTGCCCTGCAGACCCCTGC
Source organism: Pelobates fuscus (assembly GCF_036172605.1). NCBI lineage: Eukaryota > Metazoa > Chordata > Amphibia > Anura > Pelobatidae > Pelobates > Pelobates fuscus. Next base: position 245,814,704 of record NC_086322.1, read on the forward strand.
CAGTGTACTTTGACAGTTGCCACTCATATCTGGTGTCTCTGTAGCGCGCTTTTACAAAGAAAAAAGTTTTCCAGTGTAAGCTAATAGCAGTCAGTGTCCTTAAAGCGGGTGTGTCAGGCCTTCCTTCAGCGTGTGCCCTGCAGACCCCTGCCAGTGTACTTTGACAGTTGCCACTCATATCTGGTGTCTCTGTAGCGTGCTTTTACGAAGCAAAAAAGTTTTCCAGTGTAAGCTAATAGCAGTCAGTGTCCTTAAAGCGGGTGTGTCAGGCCTTCCTTCAGCGTGTGCCCTGCAGACCCCTGCCAGTGTACTTTGACAGTTGCCACTCATATCTGGTGTCTCTATAGCGTGCTTTTACAAAGAAAAAACGTTTTCCAGTGTAAGCTAATAGCAGTCAGTGTCCTTAAAGCGGGTGTTTCAGGCCTTCAGCGTGTGCCCTGCAGACCCCTGCCAGTGTACTTTGACAGTTGCCACTCATATCTGGTGTCTTTATAGCGCGCTTTTACAAAGAAAAAAGTTTTCCAGTGTAAGCTAATAGCAGTCAGTGTCCTTAAAGCGTGTGCTCTGCAGACCTCTGTCAGTGCACATTGCCACTCATATCTGGTGTCACAATAACGTGCATTTAAAACCAAAAAACTTTCTTCACTGTTATAGATTGAATAGCAGTTAGTTGTCTTCAAGCAGGTGTCAGGCCTACAGCGTGTACTCTGCCAACCTCTGCCAGTGCACATTGCCACTTATTTCTGGTGTCACAATAGCGTGCATTTAAAAACAATTTTTTTTTTCACTGTTATAGATTGAATAGCAGTTAGTTGTCTTCAAGAGGGGGTCAGGCCTACAGCGTGTACTCTGCAGACCTCTGCCATTGCACATTGCCACTCATATCTGGTCTCACAGTAGCTTGCACGCATAGTACCACTAATCCCCCAAAAAATGACAGGAAGAGGCAGGCCACCCCGCAGGGGCCATCGTGGTCGTGGTGCTGTGATTCCCTTTGGCCCTAGAATAATGCCCAGTTTTCAGAGGCCACGTACCCTGAACTTGAAAAGTTCTGAGGACATAGTTGACTGGCTAACACAGGACACCCAATCTTCTATAGCTTCCGCTCGGAACCTTGACGCACCATCCTCCTCCAGCTTAGCTTCAGGCACCTCTCAAGATACCACTCACCCGCCTGCCGCCACCACAAAACTAGCACCACAGCCGCTTTACTTGGTATGTCAGAGGAGTTATTCACACATCCGTTTGAAGAAATGAGTGATGCGCAACCATTATTGCCAGAGGATGTAGATAACAGGGATATGTCTCAGGCAGGCAGCATAACACACATGGACGTACGGTGTGATGATGATGATGTTGTACCCGCTGCTGCTTCCTTTGCTGAGTTGTCAGATACAAGTGAAGCGGTTGATGATGACGATGCGTCCATGGATGTAACGTGGGTGCCCGCTCGGCAAGAAGAAGAACAGGGCGAAAGTTCAGATGGGGAGACGAGGAGGAGGAGGAGACGAGTTGAAAGCAGGGGGAGGTCATCGCAAGGAGCTAGTGGCACAGTCAGACAGCATGCATCGGCACCTGGGGTCAGCCAGACAGCACGCCAATCAACGCATGCTGTGTCCACCACCATAATGCCGTCATTGCAGAGCTCAGCAGTGTGGAATTTTTTTTGTGTGTCTGCCTCTGACAACAGCGATGCCATTTGCAACCTGTGCCAAAAGAAACTGAGTCGTGGGAAGTCCAACACCCACCTAGGTACAACTGCTTTGCGTAGGCACATGATCTCACATCACAAACGCCTATGGGATCAACACATGAGTACAAGCAGCACGCAAACTATAAGCCGCAATCCTCCTCCTGGTCCAGCATCTTCAGCCACAACAACCACTGCTGTCCTCCTTGCCCCCTCTCAACCATCCGCCACTCCGTCTCCTGCCTTGAGCAGTTCCCGCTCATCTGCCCACAGTCATGTGTCTGTCAAGGACATGTTTGAGCGTAAGAAGCCAATGTCAGAAAGTCACCCCCTTGCCCAGCGTCTGACAGCTGACTTGTCCGAACTATTAGCCCGCCAGCTTTTACCATACAAGCTGGTGGAGTCTGAGGCGTTCAAAAAAATTGTAGCTATTGGGACACCGCAGTGGAAGGTACCCAGCCGAAATTTCTTTTCAACAAAGGCAATCCCCAACCTGTACTAGATTGTGCAAAAGGAAGTAATGGCATGTCTGGCACACAGTGTTGGGGCAAGGGTCCATCTGACCACTGATACCTGGTCTGCAAAGCATGGTCAGGGCAGGTATATCACCTACACTGCGCATTGGGTAAACCTGCTGACTGCTGCCAAGCATGGAATGCATGGCTCTGCAGAGGAGTTGGTGACACCGCCACGACTTGCAGGCAGTCCTGCTGCCACCTCCTCTACTCCTCCTACTCCATCCTCTTCCATAACCTCCTTGGCTGAGTCCTCTTCTGCTGCTGCGTCTTGCTCCACATCAACGGCACCCCCCAGCTCCCCAGGTACTATTCCACATCCCGGATACGGCAGTGTCACGCTGTCTTGGGTTTGACTTGCTTAAAAGCAGAGAGTCACACCGGACAAGCACTCCTGTCCGCCCTGAACGCACAGGTGGAAAAGTGGCTGACTCCGCAGCAACTGGATATCGGCAAAGTGGTTTGTGACAATGGAAAAAAGTGTGTATCATGGGCTTTGAGGACGGGGAACAGTCTCTATTCTGCTCTGTGTCAGTGTGTATCAGGGGCTTTGAGGACAGGTGTCAATCCATACCTGCCAAGTTACCCTATGTAGGGGGAACAGTTTCTATTCTGCTCTGTGTCAGTGTGTATCATGGTCTCTGAGGACGGGGAACAGTCTCTATTCTGCTCTATGTCAGTGTGTATCAGGGGCGTGTGCTCTGCAGACCTCTGCCAGTGCACATTGCCACTCATATCTGGTGTCACAATAGCGTGCATTTAAAACCAAAAAACTTTCTTCACTGTTATAGATTGAATAGCAGTTAGTTGTCTTCAAGCAGGTGTCAGGCCTACAGCGTGTACTCTGCCAACCTCTGCCAGTGCACATTGCCACTTATTTCTGGTGTCACAATAGCGTGCATTTAAAAAAAAATATTTTTTTCACTGTTATAGATTGAATAGCAGTTAGTTGTCTTCAAGCGGGTGTCAGGCCTACAGCGTGTACTCTGCAGACCTCTGCCATTGCACATTGTCACTCATATCTGGTCTCACAGTAGCTTGCACGCATAGTACCACTAATCCCCCCAAAAATGACAGGAAGAGGCAGGCCACCCCGCAGGGGCCATCGTGGTCGTGGTGCTGTGATTCCCTTTGGCCCTAGAATAATGCCCAGTTTTCAGAGGCCACGTACACTGAATTTGAAAAGTTCTGAGGACATATTTGACTGGCTAACACAGGACACCCAATCTTCTACAGCTTCCGCTCGGAACCTTGACGCACCATCCTCCTCCAGCTTAGCTTCAGGCACCTCTCAAGATACCACTCACCCGCCTGCCGCCACCACCAAAACTAGCACCACAGCCGCTTTACTTGGTATGTCAGAGGAGTTATTCACACATCCGTTTGAAGAAATGAGTGATGCGCAACCATTATTGCCAGAGGATGTAGATAACAGGGATATGTCTCAGGCAGGCAGCATAACACACATGGACGTACGGTGTGATGATGATGATGTTGTACCCGCTGCTGCTTCCTTTGCTGAGTTGTCAGATACAAGTGAAGCGGTTGACGATGACGATGCATCCATGGATGTAACGTGGGTGCCCGCTCGGCAAGAAGAAGAACAGGGCGAAAGTTCAGATGGGGAGACAGAGAGGAGGAGGAGACGAGTTGGAAGCAGGGGGAGGTCATCGCAAGGAGCTAGTGGCACAGTCAGACAGCATGCATCGGCACCTGGGGTCAGCCCGACAGCACGCCAATCAACGCATGCTGTGTCCACCACCATAATGCCGTCATTGCAGAGCTCAGCAGTGTGGAATTTTTTTTTGTGTGTCTGCCTCTGACAACAGCGATGCCATTTGCAACCTGTGCCAAAAGAAACTGAGTCGTGGGAAGTCCAACACCCACCTAGGTACAACTGCTTTGCGTAGGCACATGATCTCACATCACAAACGCCTATGGGATCAACACATGAGTACAAGCAGCACGCAAACTATAAGCCGCAATCCTCCTCCTGGTCCAGCATCTTCAGCCACAACAACCACTGCTGTCCTCCTTGCCCCCTCTCAACCATCCGCCACTCCGTCTCCTGCCTTGAGCAGTTCCCGCTCATCTGCCCACAGTCATGTGTCTGTCAAGGACATGTTTGAGCGTAAGAAGCCAATGTCAGAAAGTCACCCCCTTGCCCAGCGTCTGACAGCTGACTTGTCCGAACTATTAGCCCGCCAGCTTTTACCATACAAGCTGGTGGAGTCTGAGGCGTTCAAAAAAATTGTAGCTATTGGGACACCGCAGTGGAAGGTACCCAGCCGAAATTTCTTTTCAACAAAGGCAATCCCCAACCTGTACTAGATTGTGCAAAAGGAAGTAATGGCATGTCTGGCACACAGTGTTGGGGCAAGGGTCCATCTGACCACTGATACCTGGTCTGCAAAGCATGGTCAGGGCAGGTATATCACCTACACTGCGCATTGGGTAAACCTGCTGACTGCTGCCAAGCATGGAATGCATGGCTCTGCAGAGGAGTTGGTGACACCGCCACGACTTGCAGGCAGTCCTGCTGCCACCTCCTCTACTCCTCCTACTCCATCCTCTTCCATAACCTCCTTGGCTGAGTCCTCTTCTGCTGCTGCGTCTTGCTCCACATCAACGGCACCCCCCAGCTCCCCAGGTACTATTCCACATCCCGGATACGGCAGTGTCACGCTGTCTTGGGTTTGACTTGCTTAAAAGCAGAGAGTCACACCGGACAAGCACTCCTGTCCGCCCTGAACGCACAGGTGGAAAAGTGGCTGACTCCGCAGCAACTGGATATCGGCAAAGTGGTTTGTGACAATGGAAAAAAGTGTGTATCATGGGCTTTGAGGACGGGGAACAGTCTCTATTCTGCTCTGTGTCAGTGTGTATCAGGGGCTTTGAGGACAGGTGTCAATCCATACCTGCCAAGTTACCCTATGTAGGGGGAACAGTTTCTATTCTGCTCTGTGTCAGTGTGTATCATGGTCTCTGAGGACGGGGAACAGTCTCTATTCTGCTCTATGTCAGTGTGTATCAGGGGCGTGTGCTCTGCAGACCTCTGCCAGTGCACATTGCCACTCATATCTGGTGTCACAATAGCGTGCATTTAAAACCAAAAAACTTTCTTCACTGTTATAGATTGAATAGCAGTTAGTTGTCTTCAAGCAGGTGTCAGGCCTACAGCGTGTACTCTGCCAACCTCTGCCAGTGCACATTGCCACTTATTTCTGGTGTCACAATAGCGTGCATTTAAAAAAAAATATTTTTTTCACTGTTATAGATTGAATAGCAGTTAGTTGTCTTCAAGCGGGTGTCAGGCCTACAGCGTGTACTCTGCAGACCTCTGCCATTGCACATTGTCACTCATATCTGGTCTCACAGTAGCTTGCACGCATAGTACCACTAATCCCCCCAAAAATGACAGGAAGAGGCAGGCCACCCCGCAGGGGCCATCGTGGTCGTGGTGCTGTGATTCCCTTTGGCCCTAGAATAATGCCCAGTTTTCAGAGGCCACGTACACTGAATTTGAAAAGTTCTGAGGACATATTTGACTGGCTAACACAGGACACCCAATCTTCTACAGCTTCCGCTCGGAACCTTGACGCACCATCCTCCTCCAGCTTAGCTTCAGGCACCTCTCAAGATACCACTCACCCGCCTGCCGCCACCACCAAAACTAGCACCACAGCCGCTTTACTTGGTATGTCAGAGGAGTTATTCACACATCCGTTTGAAGAAATGAGTGATGCGCAACCATTATTGCCAGAGGATGTAGATAACAGGGATATGTCTCAGGCAGGCAGCATAACACACATGGACGTACGGTGTGATGATGATGATGTTGTACCCGCTGCTGCTTCCTTTGCTGAGTTGTCAGATACAAGTGAAGCGGTTGACGATGACGATGCATCCATGGATGTAACGTGGGTGCCCGCTCGGCAAGAAGAAGAACAGGGCGAAAGTTCAGATGGGGAGACAGAGAGGAGGAGGAGACGAGTTGGAAGCAGGGGGAGGTCATCGCAAGGAGCTAGTGGCACAGTCAGACAGCATGCATCGGCACCTGGGGTCAGCCCGACAGCACGCCAATCAACGCATGCTGTGTCCACCACCATAATGCCGTCATTGCAGAGCTCAGCAGTGTGGAATTTTTTTTTGTGTGTCTGCCTCTGACAACAGCGATGCCATTTGCAACCTGTGCCAAAAGAAACTGAGTCGTGGGAAGTCCAACACCCACCTAGGTACAACTGCTTTGCGTAGGCACATGATCTCACATCACAAACGCCTATGGGATCAACACATGAGTACAAGCAGCACGCAAACTATAAGCCGCCATCCTCCTCCTGGTCCAGCATCTTCAGCCACGTCAACCACTGCTGTCCTCCTTGCCCCCTCTCAACCATCCGCCACTTCGTCTCCTGCCTTGATCAGTTCCCGCTCATCTGCCCACAGTCATGTGTCTATTATTTTTAGGGGTGCGCCGAATTTGAGAAGGAAAATAACAAACAAACATCTGAAAAGAACAAACACTCCAGGTACATCTAAGAAGAATGGTTTCTTCTATTGCTTGGATTGCATTGCATGCAAAGAAAGCAAATGCAAACAGGCAAAAGGAGTATCTGAAGTGACTAAAAGGAACTGTAAGAGGAAATCTGAATCCTTCAGAATAAAGGAACATATCACCTGTCAAAGTACAAACGTTATATATGTATTGGAGTGCCCATGTGGGCTCCAATATGTAGGAAGAACTAAAAGGCAATTGTACGTCAAAATTAGAGAGCATATGCTGAACATAAAG